>NC_135658.1:65741629-66472878 GCF_964188315.1 Podarcis muralis
CATTTGGGATGGGTGGGGCATGTACTCCCTGGTCACCTATGGATTCAATGAAAGGAGCTCATGTTCCTACTAGGATGCACAGCTAAGTAAGGGAAATTGTTTGGGTCTGCGTATAATGTAGATACCACAACAGAATTTCCGGTGGCTAGTAGATTATACCCAATGCAAGCCATTCATGACATCAGTTTGCAGTATTATTATTATTATTATTATTATTATTATTATTATTATTATTATTAAATTTACATCCCACCTATCTTGCTGGGTTTCCCCAACCACTCTGGGCAGCTTACAACATATATACAAACACAACAAAGCATCAAACATTAAAAAACAGTAGGCAATATTGAACACTGTCTTGACTCTCCTTTTGTACTCACACAACTTATCTACTGATCATTGTTTAGGTATAGCCAGCAAGAAGTGTTTTGCATTTTCCCCAAGCCTCTTCACACAACTAAATAATTAATTTATTTTTTCATTTATTAATATGTATTAATCAATTTCCACTCAACCCTTCAAGCAAGTTCTCAGAACAGCTAATTTTTGAACTTCCTTGTGAAGTGGAATGACAGAGTGATTATATTGCATTTTATATGTTCAGATTATTCTTATGTTGGGGTTGGGCAAAAGGTAGATTTGATAGTAGACCATTGGATGATTGGCAGTTGACTGATTTCTGATCCCCAGTTGTTTAAAATGACCAACAGACTCTCCTGCAAGTGAAAAATTAGACAGTTGAAAGTTTAGGGGAAAGCAAAGATTTGTGCAGATGAGTGCAAACACAGTTCTGTTTCTGAAAACAAGTTCTTGAGCTGAACACAGAGGCATGTTATGTCTTTTGTTCTATGTGTGTTGCTGCTCCCAGTCACTATTTTGCCTCTGGTTCCTGTACCTTGGAGTTCTTTTAATAAACACAATAGGTATAATAAGCCTGAAATCTGCCCACCTGCTCTGACAAAAATAAAGTTATAGAAGATTTAGTTGTTTTCATAATAATATATAACTGGCAAATTAAAATGCTAATTGTTCTTAATTTTTTGTTATTCTAGAGTTGTGCTGTTGTCCAGCTTTTTGGCCTGACTCTTGTCCCTCAACTGTTGAAGAGCTAAAACCACTGCAATGGTAAATGTGCTATAAAACAAGGCTTAGTCCAGGTTCTGCCTGTATTTGCAACCATGTGCATGCTCTATGGAAGTGAAAGAGCATTGTTCTGTAGTTCACCTTTGTGTTTACTTTGCCTATGAACCACTGTGTCCGTGTTAGGAAGGACTGCCTAAATGGCTGTGGAATAAGCTTGGTGTCACATTTAGCAGAATTCGAAATCCCTTAACATACCTGAGTTATGATTGTGGCTGGTAAAGAAATCCTCTGGACTCATGAAACACCTTAAGAATATTAGCAAAACCAAATCGGTTCTTATGTGTTTTTAAATCTATCCATATAGTAATTACTGTGTTTCTTTGGAACCTTGCATATCTCTGTCCGAATGCAAGTTGCTGTTAAACTGATATCAATACAGTGGTGCCTCGCAAGACGAAATTAATCCGTTCTGTGAGTCTCTTCGTCTTGCAGTTTTTTCATCTTGCGAAGCACGGCTATTAGCGGCTTAGCGGCGCTTAGCGGTTTAGCAGCTATTAACGGCTTAGCGGCTTAGCGGCTATTAACGGCTTAGCGGCTTAGCAGCTATTAACGGCTTAGCGGCTTTAAGAAAAAGGAAACAAACTCGCAAGAACTCGTAAGATGTTTCGTCTTGCAAAGCAAGCCCATAGGGAAATTCGTCTTGCGGAACGACTCAAAAAACGGAAAACCCTTTCGTCTAGCGAGTTTTTCATCTTGCGAGGCATTCGTCTTGCGGGGCACCACTGTACCTGTGTATAATTTTATCTGTGTTCTTCCTGTAGTGGTATTTATGGAGCACTTCCTTGCACAAGCTCTAGATCTCCTGACACATCCGTTTTACCTGTTACTCCTTCCACTATGCCTTCTGATGTTGTGACTCTGCCTGGGTATCCTGCCTCTGAATCAACCACTGCTTCACCTCCACCTTTGACTAAGCCAACCATTGTTTCACCTCCACCTTTGACTGAGCTTACAACAAATGACCTTGCTACAAATACGGTTCTTCCTCTCACTGAACAAAACAGCGTTGTGCTTCCTTCTACAACTCCTACCAGTGCAGTTCTTCCTCCTTTTGAAACAACTAATCCAGTCTTTACAACAGTGCATTCCACAATGGATGCAGTACCTCAGACTCCTTCCAAACCTACAGTAGCAGTTTCCCCAGCCACCTCAACTGCCATGACCACTACTTTGGATATTCTTTCCACTACTGAAACAGAGGGAAGTCCGAGAACAGTCAGCAAAGGTAAGCCTTATTTTTAAATGCATAGTGAAGTTCTGTTGTTACTAGACATGGGTTACACATGCACTTTGTGGTGTGGTGTGAGAGTAGAAATGCATATTTATGGAGCTTGCTCCATTTGGCAAGCTGAATTCTCAATAGCACACCATGTAGTAGTGACTAGTAGGTGGTTTGCTAGTGTGGCGATAGAAATCCAGTCAGTACATTGAAGCACCTGGAGCAGAGGTGGATGTGAGCCAACACTGTGCCAATGCACAACTGCTGTGTGGACAGTTTCTCCAGTGTGGGCATAGGTTGCTGACATCTGCAGGGGCAGCTGTCCGTCAAGTAATCATGTATGTGTATGCTACTGGCTGCAGCAACACCTGCCCCCCTTCACCTTGCCTTGTACCACCAGGTAAGGACAGGATTTTCCCTTTCCTCTCTCTTGTTGTGGTGCGGCCACTTGTTTTAGTGACTTGCATCCCTGGCCGCAACTATTCCAATGTTGCATGTGCCAGTTGCATCCTAGTGTAAGTCAAGGGAAGGAATTCAAAGGGTTGTCATAAATAATGCTGAAACCTGGAAAATGTTTGCAAATGTAAGCTTTAAAGAACTGGGTGCACTTGTTCAGCCGTTCTAATTCATGCAACTGACACATGTTGCATGCTGAACCTGCATGGTAGGAGGAGAGCGAAGCGCACTCACCATAGTGCTTTGACAAATTTAGCCAAAGGGTAATGATGGCCTGGGGCTTTCCCCTGATACATCATACTCACTGACATCTCCCAAAGATAGGATAAGAATTTTAGAAAGTTCTGTTCAGTCTATGTCATAAGATCTTTTAAGTCACTGGAATTGAATATGAAGATATTTTACATTAAATATATATTTCATGACAGCTGATTTCTGTATTGAAGCAATTCTTGAAGGGGGGAAAAAACACCAGTTCCATTTCAATAGCAGTGTTAAGATATCTTTATAAACCATGGTTTAGCATGACATGCATGAGCAGGAATGAGCCATGGTGAGCCTTGGACTTGTACATCCCCCCCCCGAAACTTCTGTTTACTATTTACCATAGTCTGATATGTCAAACGGTTTGACAAACTGTGGTTAATACGCTATGGTTCATCTCAAAACAAAGCAGTTGTTTCTTAAGCTGGCTTCTTGAAACAAACCATAGCTACAACTAATCACGATTCTGCGGTTGGGCACTGCAATGAACTGTGGTTAATGAGAAGTAGAAGGTAAATCTTCCATATTCTCCCTCTTAGCTGCACAGGAAGAAAACGGTATGAATGAGTACTCAAAACTTTGGTTTAGTGTGATGTGAATTTAATGCTTCATTTTCTTGTTTTCAGCTTTGGATTACATACTTTGTGGTTTTTCCATCTCTTGCAGAACCAGTGTTCCACAACAAGACCAGCATTGCCAACAGTACCGATTTCGAGAACATAGTTTCTGAACTGGAGTACAATTTGACTGCACAAACAATATCACCTGTGCTTGCAAAAGCAATGCTAAACACTGTTGATTTTCTTCTAAACATTTCCGCAAAACATATATCTCCATTGTCTAAAAGGTAAGTGTCCTGTACTTTTTTCTTATTTTGATAGGGCTTGTCTGTTGTGTGTGATTCTAATATAATCAGCTGTGTGTGTGTGTGTGTATCTCACATACAAGGGTCTACTGCCCCTGTTGCTTCTCTTACCCTCCACACCCATAGAAATCACCCCCTTCCCCTTAGAGTTTGCCCAGGCTACCCATCCTTTCCCTGCTTTTACATCTCGCTGCTGCTGATGGGGAGAGAAGGGTCACATACCAAGTGAGATAATTTGTCCATCTTGCTCAAAAGTGTCTACACTGATTGACACTGGCTCTTCAGGATGTGAGACTAGAGATACACCCCGCCCCACTTTGAGTTGCTAGAGATTGAACCTCGGACCTTCTGCATACAAAGCCAATGGTCTACCACTGAGTAACAGCCCTTCCATGCACAAACACATGTGGCCACTATGTGGCCATGGATGAGCAGAAGGCCTCTTTAGATGCATAAAATACCCCAGAAGCTGAGTTATCTGATTATAGGATTCAAGAGGTTGATACTTACCTGGGCCTTCTGAGATGAGATGGATAAATAAATAAATACTTCATTTTCACTCAAAAATTGAACTTGTCCATAATTTAGTGATACCTTTTCAAAGCATTTCTGTATTTTCAGGTTATTCAAGTGAAGTTACTTTTCATTAAATGCTTATAATTTTTTTCAAACCTATTACATAAGGAACATCATCATGTCATCTCCTGTTTTTACTTTAATAGAATAATAAAAATAGTGGATGGAATTGGCTTAAAATTGAGCTTCCCGGCAGAATCCATTAATTTAAGCTTCCCTTCTCTGGCTCTGGCTGTGCAGAAAGTCAACAGCACCTCGTTTAATGGAGTTTCTTTCGCTGTTGAAGATTCCCCACACCTTCAGGTAAGCTACCCCTCTCCTTTTTGCTTCGGTAAACCTGAAAGGGAAAGAGAACCTGGAAATATAGCTTGAGTTTGGGAGTTTTGTTAAGGGTTGTTAGAGTTGCCCTGACAAACCTACAGTTCCAGAGTGGTTATCAATCAATCTCTCTTCCCAGGGAATTCTGAAAACTGAAGCTCTGTGAAGAGAATAAGGATCTTTTAACAAGGACATGTTAAAAACAGCCATGGCTGTTTAAAGTGGCACAATACTCCTTTAAATGTATAATGCAGTTGGGGCTAATGTTTGATGGAACTTACATGCAGGAACTTAATACAAGATTGCAGCCGGGGCATTGAACGCCAGATGGGTGGGATATAAATAATAAATAAATTATTATTATTATTATTATTATTATTATTTTATTTTATTTATCACTTACTTCTAAGAAGGCATGTAAAGGATTGCAGTGTAGTCTTCATAATTTAAATAAAAAAACAGACTGTACTGGCCAGTAGATTTCAGGGTTCAATGGGCTGTATCCAGTGCTTTGTTCCTGAGGGGACGCAGGGGGACGCATACCCCTAAACATTTTGTGAATCTAAGTTTGGCCTCATTGAGGGGCAGTATTTCAATATGAGTAGGAAAATGAGAGTACCCCTAAACATTTTTTAGGGGGGGGGGGGAGCACTGGTTTTATCCAATAGTAGCTTTGTTTTAGTATAGAGTGCTTCTGCTTGCACAAGCTGGAGCAGCTAATTTTTACTGAACAACACCCCCCCCGGCTGCCGCCACCCTTAAGTCCTCCTGCCCCATACGAAAGCTGCTTCTAAGAGTTGGCAGACCCTTTAAAATAGAATGGAGTGTGACATGGAGGACTGCAGGAGCTTATTTTTAAAATATGATTTTAAACAATGTGACATATATTCGGAGTCCTGTAGTGATTTTATGCTCTTTATTGCAGCTTGTAAAACAGTGATTGAATTTCTCCCCAAACCTCAGGCTTTTATATACATTATTTACACAATGAGTTCCTTCTGATTGGCTAATTCAGCTTCCCTCCTGGAGCCTGATTGGTCTTTTCCTGCAAGGCAATCAGCTGTTGCATTCTACGATCCTACCAGCCTAATAGGCTGATTAACTTCCTCCTGGAGCCTGATTGGTCTTTTCCTGCAAGCCAATCAGTTGTTGCATTCTAGGATCCTACTTGCCTATTGTTCTAGGATCCAAGCTCAGTACATAACACCATGATTACAAAGAGTTCCTGATCTGATGAAGGCTGACAGAATCCCTTCTTTTCTCTTGCAATTGGCTCTGGTGTTTCTTTCTGCCATGTGTTTGCCTTGTCACAAGCATTCTAGAGGACATCATAGAATAATTTGATGCTTATGCCCTCTGTGAACACTAGAAATAAGATGAAATAATAATGAAACCTAAAAATCCTTCGTAATTGTTTTAAACTAGGAAAAACAAATATATAGGAAGCTGCCTTACATCGAGTGAGACAAATTTATATTGTCTACAGTGGCTGGCAGCAGCTTCCCAGGGATTCAGGCAAGGAGCATCTCCCAGCCTTACCAGGAGATGCTGAAACCTTTTGAATGCAAAGCCGCTGTTCTGCACTTTCTGCACAATTTCAGCTAGCCATTCTTAATAATGTAATTTTATGTTACTTATATGTGAGTCATTAGGAGCTGAAAGAAGAGGACTTGCAGCATTCAGGGCACACACAAATCCATCTGTTCACCAATTAGACTGAATGGGCTTGAAGAGGGAAATGCTTCCCCTGCCCCACAGCTGATGCTTCTCTTTGTTGGTTGAAGTTCATAATTAGTGGAGTCAGATTGGGGTAGATAGATCAATTTGATATAGTCAATGCCAGTAATCCTTTTCACAAAGCACAGCTCCAGACTAGGCTAAATCTAACACAAAGCACAGGGTCCAATTGCCTCTCTATTTTGTATGCATAATAATTTTCTCTCTCTCTCTTTTTAAGGTTGCGCTTGGATCTGAAGTGCCTACAAAAAGTGCTGGATCCATTACACTTCCATCATCAGTCATGACAAATTTGTCTCCAGAAGCTCAGCATCAGGCTTCTAGAATTACCTTCAACTTTTTTGAGAAGACAACTCTTTTCCAGGTATGCCAAACATCTTCAGACTTTAGTTTTAGTGTATTGTGGCTATAAATACATTTTAATACAATTAATATGAGAGTGTTTTTTCTCTCTCCCCAGGATCCCTCACTGGACAATTTGTCCCTGATCAGTCATGTTATATCATCAAGCGTTGCTAACCTCACAATTAGCGACTTGAAGACAAATGTTACTGTCACACTACAAAATGCCAGCCCTACTCAGGTACAAATGCAATTTGACCAGTTAACAAGCTTCCATTGCTACAGAACACAGAAATGAAATGGTCTTGTCATAAAAAGGGTCTAATTTACATTAGGCAGATAAGAAAAAATAGCCACATGGAACAGCTGAGATATGATTTGATGGTGGTAAAGGAGCAAGAAAGGAAAAATTCCTGGTGTGTGTGTGTGTGTGTGTGTGTGTGTGTGTGTGTGTGTACATTTATCTATAAATGAGAAATATTTGTAAACAGAAAGCTGATTTTCTTTTTATTGTATTATTCATTGTACATGGTTTAATTTCAAGGTGTCTTGGAGATAAATAATATTTTCTCCCCCTCTCTCCAAACAGGGGAATTTTGTCAGATGTGCCTTCTGGGACTTCAGTAAAAATGGTATGCCTGTGTGGTTCTGTCTTTTAAATTTTATTAATTCAATCAGTTTATATACAACAACAAAAACTCTTACATCTGTCCAGTACAGTGGTACCTCGGGTTAAGTACTTAATTCGTTCCGGAGGTCCGTTCTTAACCTGAAACTATTCTTAACCTGAAGCACCACTTTAGCTAATGGGGCCTCCTGCTGCCGCCGTGCCGCCAGAGCACGATTTCTGTTCTCATCCTGAAGCAAAGTTCTTAACCCGAGGTACTATTTCTGGGTTAGCAGAGTCTGTAACCTGAAGCGTATGTAACCCGAGGTACCACTGTATATGGAAGACTACTACAAAACAAAACAATCCAACAATAGCAACTAATGGTTTAACTTGCATTAACTTTGCAGTAGTTTAAAACTCTACCAGTTATATATTAACAATGGAACCTTTTAATTCCTGGCAGGTGGCAAAGGAGGCTGGTCCTATGATGGCTGTGTAGTTAAAGAGAGAAGAACAAATGCAACCGTCTGTAGCTGCAACCATCTCACAAGCTTTGGAGTTTTACTGGTAATGCCTGTAGTATATGACCAAAAGCTGCAAAGCGGTTCCTTATGCCACTAGGTCTTAAAAGTGGCTTGCCTTGTGGCATAGAAAGGTGGGGGAAATCACGGGAATATACCTGATTGCAAAGTCCTTTGGATTCTTGGTTAAAGTACCTGAATTGTGGTATTAAAAGAAACCAATATGTGCTTAAAAGCTAGTATGTGCTAAGGCACATGATTCTAGGTTCAAGCGTGGGAGAAAGAAAGACAGAGGTTCAGTTCAGGTGTACATATATCAGTTTATTACGCTGAGACATGCACAAGCTTTGTCCCCATATACTCCACCTGTTTGCTGCTGCTTCCTTCCTTTTCCAAGTGTTCTATGGAAGACTTCTTTACCAATTAGGATGTGATTGGAAATTATGGTTAATTTACTTAGGAAGTCTTCAGATGCTGGTACGTTGAGAAGATGAAGGTGTGGCCTATGGACAGAGCATACGGGCGCATGGCTTGTGTAGCTATCTCAGTTTGGTAAAACCAGATATTTATGCCTGAACTGAGCAAGAGAGATTAAGGTAGATTAAGTTAGATTTTATAATCTCTTTGTAAAAATATGGATAACACGTAGCATTTTTAAAAGAAATGATTTATCTAGAGCCGCCTTACTGTAGAAATCCAGGCGTTGGTTGTTCCGGCAGTGAATAACCAGAACATGGCTTGTAAATGAAGGTTGTTCTCATGCTTCAAAAGAAAACATTTATAATTTCCTTTGCAGGATTTATCAAGAAACACCACTACTATATCTCCCACACAAAGGCTGATTCTAACGTTCATCACGTACATAGGCTGTGGCCTTTCAGCCATTTTTCTTTCTGTTACTCTTGTTACATACATTGCATTTGAGTAAGTACCTGCTCAGTTCTAATCATATCATAATGATGGTTATTATTTACTGCATCTGTTTATTGATTCAAGGTATTTATATCCCAGTTTTCAGGTGGACTTCACAGAGTACCTTTCATAAGATTATTACAGTGATAAGTGCTGATTTTTAAAAAAAAAAGTTACAGGAAAAGACAACTTGTTTGTTTGGAAGAAGCTGTTGCGGCTCCTTCTCATTCCCCTCATGGCAAGATGGTTCTGTTGAAGCCCCTGTGTGGCAGGCAGACGAGGGAAGAGCCTCCTTAATGTGGCTTAAATATAGATGTAATCACATTGAAGGATATCATGCTATATTGAAGGACATTGATATTTTGCTATAGCTGAGAGCAAATTTCAGAAAAGAAGCAGCTAAAATTAAAAACAGCCTTGGATTATAATAAAGTTTTGTTTATGTGAAGTCAGGGATAGAAATTGCCTTATACTGAATAAAACAATATACATATTTTTAATAACATTGTATTGTCTTTGTAATTGACATTGATACAAAGAAACTCATTGAACAAACTTTGCAGTACGTGGCATGCCTTAGTGGACTGGTTAGACTCCAAAAATATTGCTCTCGAGAACAATTGATATGATCTGGAATTTAACTTCTTGTCCTGTTGTCATACAAAAACGTAACTAACCCTACGACCCACCTTTTGTGTTCTAACCTGTGTTGTTCTTGAATACTGTGATTGATATTGATGCAGGCGATGTTCATTTACTTGTTTTTATAGGAAAATCCGAAGAGATTATCCTTCTAAAATCCTCATTCAGTTGTGTGTTGCTTTGCTTCTTCTGAACCTGGTTTTTCTCCTGAACTCCTGGATTGCTTTGTATAAGAACGAAGGCCTGTGCATCTCAGTTGCTGTATTTCTTCATTATTTCCTTTTGGTTTCTTTCACTTGGATGGGCCTTGAAGCCTTTCACATGTATCTGGCCCTTGTCAAAGTGTTCAATACTTATGTTAGGAAATACATCCTAAAGTTCTGCATTGTTGGCTGGGGTAAGTATTTCTTTCTGGATTATATTTGAAATGAGAATATATATGTCCTTCTAACTTGTTCAGAAGGATGGAATCCTATACTCACCTGAGAGTACAGCAATTGAACGCAGTGGGGCTTTACTTCTCAATAGCCATATATAAGACTGCACTGTCATTAGCTAAAGGGAGATCTATACACAGAGCCAGTGTGCTGCAGTAGACAGTGTGATAGAATTAGACTAGGATTTAGATTTCCATGAGATGTTGAACTCAGCTACATTAGTCAAATTACATTATAAATGCATTATAACACTGTGACACCAGATGGTGCTGTAGAGCTGAAATTGCAATTCGGTGATATTTTCCATTGTGAGCTTTACAATGGTTTTTCCCCCAGAGCATTTTCAGAGCGTTTTTTTATAGCTGTGTAGATCTAGCCATAGATTCAAACTGCCTTCAGCTGTGAGACGCATCTAGCCTTAGGCAAATCACTTTCTCTCTACTTAGCCTACTACACAGTAGCTTTTTTATTAAGAATTTAATTGATTCAGTTTAACTGAAATGAAACCACAATAGAAGTCAGTGTTGTTGCAAGGATAAAGTAATATATCATCATGTATGCTTAGTGAATTTTAAAATAATAGGATCATTATACAAATTTTTGCAGCTCATAATACTTGTCTTTTTTTATAAAAAAAAGTCAGGCACAATTTCTTGGAAACTTATTCAGCAATTAATATTCAGAGGGAACCAGGATGTTATGGCTTGCAATAGTGAACAAGAGCATTGCATAGGTACAAATGCAATGTGTTGCTGCCTGCCATCGCTTCCTTCAGTTTCCAAGCAGCATTGCAATAGCTTACCTGCCCTTGGCTGAAATGATAGCAATGGTAGCATTCCAAAGGCAAGGAGTGCTGCTGAAACAGATCTGTCTGAGCTCTCAGAAAAAAAGATTTGTTTATACATATATGTAGTCATGTGTTTTTCTTCTGACAGTGATGTCAGCAGACTGCTTTCGAGTACGCTAATCTGTGGGGTTTCAACTCCTTCTAGGAAACGTGCTATACTACATAGTGCAGTTGTAAAGATTATAAATGTATAAGTATTGCTCTGAATATTTGTAATATCAAGTAGTGGCCATCCACCAGCACGATGTGTCTTCAAATTCCTAGCCCCCTGCATTCCTCCCTGCAGGTCCCCAAAATCTGCTCAGGAAGGTCAGAGCATCATCTAGAGTAGATTTGAGGAGCGACATGCAGGGCTGTGCAGCGGAAGGAACCATTCCAGTCCTTTCTGCAAGCAAAGTCTGCTCCCACGACATTGTATTTCATCCTAAATACATTTTACTGTTGTTTCTATACAGCAGTTCTCATTGCCACCTCTCCAACAACCTAAGTATGTTTTTGCTGTATTTTTCATATACCTAATGCCTTTTTATCTTTCAGGGGTACCAGCAATTATAGTAGCCATTGTACTGATAATATCTCGAGATAACTATGGACTTGGCTTTTATGGAAAGTTTCCCAACGACTCAAATGATGAATTGTAAGTCAGCAACAACCACCATATGCTGAAAGTATGAAGTTGCTTAAGTAGCAGCATATACAGGGATGATTTTTGCTCCTCTTAATAATCATTCTTAAGGTCCTATGCCATGTGTGTGACTGAGTTAGTACCATACATATCTCTGGAATGATGGAAGAAAAAGAAATGATATAAAATACAGATGTAAAATTAAAAGCATAAATTTAAAACATGATTGTGCCCTGAAGATAAAGAAACAAGATATTTCATTGTGTTACTTTAGGTGTGATATAGCCTTTTGAATGCACTTGATTGCAGTGATGGAAAAAGTTAAAAATTTAAACCAAGTGAAAATCTGATTAAATATATATATATTTAATCTGTAAAGAGAGTTTGTGGCCTAGTTACTAACTTCAGTTGCAAGTATGGTAGATGTGTAGCGGTCTCATCAAAACTGCAGACTACACGGCCAATTTTTTTTTATTCTGTTGCATGATGGGATGCTGTTCTGCCGGGGGGGGGGGCGAGAAAGGGCTTTACTGTACGTGGAACTAGTCACGTGACTTTCTCAGTTTAGAGCTTTTCATTTTCAAAATGTTTATGGAACTGACTGTCACTTTTCATGTCCCGTTTTGTATTATTTTTTTAGTTGCTGGATTAAAAATGATATTGTGTTTTACATCACGGTTGTGGGATACTTCTGCACAATATTCTTGCTGAATATCAGCATGTTCATAGTAGTGCTGATTCAGCTTTGCCGAATCAAAAAGAAGAAGCAACTTGGTGCCCAGCGAAAAACCAGCATCCAAGATCTCAGGAGTGTTGCTGGCCTCACGTTCCTACTGGGAATTACTTGGGGATTTGCCTTTTTTGCATGGGGTCCTGTAAATCTTGCATTCATGTATCTCTTTGCCATCTTTAACACCTTGCAAGGTATGTTCTTGGGGTTTTTTGTTTTTTTTTAAAGTAGATCGTATTAAGACATAATTAACACAATACTTATAGCACTCTGTACAATGCACACAAAGCACTATCTGGATGCAATCCTCTGGTCCCACTGAGGGCCTCTGGCGGTTCCCTCATTGCGAGAAGTGAGGCTACAGGGAACCAGGCAGAGGGCCTTCTCAGTAGTGGCGCCCGCCCTGTGGAACGCCCTCCCAGCAGATGTCAAAGAGATAAACAACTACCTGACATTCAGAAGACATCTTAAGGCAGCCCTGTTCAGGGAAGTTTTTAATGTGTGACATCTTAGTGTATTTTTGGTCTTTGTGGAAGCTGCCCAGAGTGGCTGGGGAAACCCAGCCAGATGGGTGGGGTACAAATAATAAATTATTATTATTATTATTATTATTATTATTATTATTATTATTATTATTATTATTAATGTAATAGGATCAGTTGAATCCTGCTCTTTGATGATCTAGCAGTTTTATAAATAATTTAAAAAGCAGGTAAATCCAGTGCATCCCTTAAACTTTAACACATTCTTCTTCTTTTTTTGTAGGTTTTTTCATTTTTATTTTCTACTGTGTAGCGAAGGAGAATGTCCGCAAGCAGTGGAGAAGGTATCTGTGTTGTGGAAAGTACAGACTGGCTGAAAATTCTGGTAAATATATATTTTTTTTAAATGTTATAATTAAATTGTGTATAATCGCAGTGAGTTGAATCTAAAGGTGCTGGGATAGCTCAGTTGGTAGAGCATGAGGCTCTTAATCTCAGGGTCCTGGGTTCACATGGGGCGAAAGATTTCTGCACTACCGGGGGTTGGACTAGATGACCCCCAACTCTACAGTTCTCCGATTCTATGATTCTGTGTATCTTTGTAAGCAGAAAATGCTTACAAAGCAGATCCCGCACTGTTACAAATGGTCCCCCTGGGGGGGACGGGACGGTGCTGTGCAGAGGAGGGACTGGGAAGACACGCTTGCGTGAACTCTGAGCTTGGGTAAAGCTTCTTTGACTGCATCTAGAATTACATTTGTCACTGTTGCCAAATAAATTTACCAATGTCAAACAAACCATTTTCAGACCATATACAGTGGTACCTCGGGTTAAGTACTTAACTCGTTCCGGAGGTCTGTTTTAACCTGAAACTGTTCTTAACCTGAAGCACCACTTTAGCTAATGGGGCCTCCTGCTGCCCCTGCACCGCTGCTGCATGATTTCTGTTCTCATCCTGAAGCAAAGTTCTTATCCTGAGGTACTATTTCTGGGTTAGCGGAGTCTATAACCTGAAGCGTATGTAACCCGAGGTACCACTGTATTGGTTTGTTAGTGTAATTTATATACTGTTTCTAACTCTGTAATTCCACAATCACCAGAAACTGTTCTGCAGTGTTTATCAAAGCGCAAGCTGGCATGCTATTTGAAGCAGATAAAAAATCAATTTTATGAAACTGAGTTTTTGTTATTAGTGAAATTAGAGAACGTTGGTATTAAGAGAAATGGATAGTCAACACCTTCTAAATCACCAAGAATAAAACAACAATAAAAAATGTAAAGTATTGGCAAAATCTATAGTTATAAAACCATTGGAGGGGGGGGAATAGGGGCTTTATAGATATGAGGTTTAAATTACCTTATTAATTGTACTTTCGAATGGGGCTTTAACATACATAACCATTCTTTTGTAATCCTTATTTTGCTGTAGATTGGAGTAGAACTGCTACAAATGGATTAAAGAAGCAGAATGTTAACCAGGCAGTATCCACTTCCTCCCATTCTTTGCAATCCAACAGTAACTCCACCAATTCCACCTCAATGCTAATGAATAATGATTACTCAGCGCAAGCAAATGGGAATGGTATGTATACAGGACTGAGATACTCAGCTTCTATATTGAACCAGTCAACTGGCTCGAGTTCTAACAAACTTTTTTTTAAATAAACATTTCAGGCAATGTCTCCAGTGAGAGGAACGGTGTTTCTTTCAATGTGCAGAATGGCGATGTGCGACTTCCTGACTTTTCAGGGAAACAGCTCATATTTCAAGAGAACCATGACACAGGCCCTAAGAAATCTTGCATTTCACTTAGAAGGACTTCAAAGAGAGGGAGCCTGCACTTCATTCAACCAATGTGACATTATTAAAAGTTGCTATTGTTTCACACAGCGACATATAGGTTTATTTTAACCGTTTTACATAATGTGAGAAGACTACCCACCCCCACGCCCCAGAAAAGGACATTATTTAATATATAATAGCAAAGCTTCAAGGCAGCCTCCGATGGTCGAAAGCGTTTGTATTATTTTTTTCTTTTAACGTCGGTGAAATTAATTGACAAGGTACGTTAGACGTAGCATCGTGACTGGAAAACACGATGGGCTAAATTGTGTGGGGGTTTTTTTAACAGTGGATGTTACAAGTTCCTTTTACAAGTTCAACTTACAGTTATGAATAACTCGAAACATTGTACAGTAATGTTGTATTACTATAGATAATTAGATGCGAAACTGAAAAAAATGCTTAACAGTGAGATCCTTTACATGTCTGTTCAGAAATAAGTTCCATTGAGTTCAAAGGAACTTACTCCTAGATGTGTGTGTAGGTTTGCCTACATAGTAATATGTGATGTCTGCATCTTTTAAGAGGATGTAGTCACAGATATAGTATTGTATATAGACAAAACAACAACTACCTTTGATTATCCTTTATATTTATTTCTTGTAAATTAAGTTTAATATTCCTTTGTATAGAAAAAAATAGTTGTGCAGAGTTTGAAGCCTTATTGTAATTATAAATTTATATGAAGTGAATTATTTCAGTTATCCTCGAATACTTGTGTAAGTATATACAAAAGTGTGTCTGTGAAATAATTTAAAATGGTCATATACAAGTTGGGAAGACATTAGATTGCAAGTATGACTTCTGTTGGTGAGCTTGCTCATCACAGTTTAAGAACACATGAAAGCCTATTGGGAATTTTTTTAAAAAAACCACGAATTTAAAGATGGTTAGAGGAAAATCTACCACTTTTTCTCCCCAGAATGGTGATGTCATGTTAAAAGAAAACCACTCACAGGTATTTGGGCTTGAAACAAATTATTCAAGCATTGGTGACACCATGTCATTTACCAGGGATATAATCATAATAATAACACTGGTCAACAACAAATTTGTTGTCTGCGTTTTTTCAGTTGATTTAGGATGAATCTGATGTGCTGAATCCAAAAATCACATTGGTTTTGCTCAATCAGGTCAAGTTTTTGAGCTATGGCCACATGTCGTTTTTTTACGTTTTTGTTCACATGTACGTTTGTGTGGAGCATTTTAGAACAAGTTGGTGGGGGTAAAATGCCATGTCGAATAATTGTTTCGATTGGAAATGATTACCGTATTTTAATGACAAGAAGTATTCAGGTCCGATAGTTCTGGGTGATTATGTCGAAAAGGGATCAGTTTGAAGTCATAAAACCTCAAAATCTTCCATAAATTGGTGCAGCAAAGCATAAAGTTGGGGGATCAAAACTAAGTTAATCTTGATCTTCATTCAGCACGTCGTCCTGTAGCTCATTATGATGAAATTCCAGTGCCTATCTTCAGAGAACTTCCTGACATTAGTGATGAAGATGCCTCCAGTGTTGAAGGACATGAAGAAGAAGAAGTGGTTCTTGAAGATGATGCTCCACATCCATTTTCCCAAAAGGAGTTGAATGATCTAGTTCATGACCTCAGCTTGTCAAAGGACTCTGCCGAACTGTTGGCATCCAGACTGAAGGAAAGAAACCTCCTCTCTGACAGTGCTCGCATCAGCTTCTTCTGCAGCAGGCATCAAGAGTACCTCCATTTTTTCTCGGAAGAGAAGGACTTGGTGTACTGTGCAGATATTGCGCAGCTTCTGCTCAAGCTTGGAGTGCCACAGTACGAACCCAAAGATTGGAGACTGTTCACTGACAGCAGCAAGCGATCACTGAAATGTGTTCTGCTACACAACGGCAACCAGTTTGCCTCTATACCCTGGCTCACTCGAGTACACTGAAGGAGAACTATGAAGCGGTGAAGTATGTGCTGAAGGAAATTGGTTATGATCAGCATAAGTGGTTTATTTGTGTTGACCTGAAGATGGTGAACTTTTTGTTGGGACAACAGTCTGGCTTCACCAAGTACCCATGTTTTCTGTGCATGTGGGATAGTAGGGACCGTGCACGAAGAAGGACTGGCCTGTGCGGGAGGAATTGGTGCCTTGCAAAAAAAGGAACGTCATCAACGACCCTCTGGTGGACAGAGACAGAATATTCTTCCCACTGCTGCACATCAAGCTCGGCTTAATCAAGCAGTTCACCAAGGCTCTGGACAAGGATGGTGACTGCTTCACTTACTTGTGCCAGGCTTTTCCAGGATTGACCATGGAGAAGTTGAAAGCTGGCATCTTTGACGGTCCTCAGATCCGTCAGCTCATCAGAGATCCAGTGTTCGGAAACTCAATGAACGAAGTGGAACTGGAAGCGTGGAAGGCATTTGAAACTACGCAGAACTTGTCAACAACATGCTGACTGCTTTCAGAAACCTGGGTTGCAACATGAGCGTCAAGATGCACTACTTATTTTCACATATGGACCGGTTTCCTGAGAACCTGGGTTCAATGAGTGACAAGCAGGGGGAGAGATTCCATCAGGACATGAAAGAGATGGAGACCAGGTATCAGGGTCGCTAGGACGCAGTCATGATGGCTGACTACTGTTGGACTCTGAAGAGAGACTTCCCTGCTGCTGAGCATTCCAGGAGTTCCAAGAAATGGAAGTTCAAGCCCTGAAGTTTTAAAAATGGTGAAGCAACATGCAATTTACGTGTACTTACCTTTATCAATGCCCACCATTCAGTTTACAGTAAACTTGACCTGATGGAGAGAAACGGATGCCATTTCCTGATTCAGCAGTGCAAAAATACCCTAAATCAGTTGTAGAAATCTAGACAACATTCAAAAAGTAAAAAATTGTTGCCCAGTGTAATTTATTATTTATACCCCGCCCATCTGGGTGGGTTTCCCCAGCCACTCTGGGCGGCTTCCAACAAAGATTAAAATACAATAAACTATTAAACATTAAAAGCTTCCCTAAACAGGGACTGCCTTCAGATGTCTTCTAAAAGTCTGGTAGTTGTTTTTCTCTTTGACACCTGGTGGGAGAGCGTTCCACAGGGTGGGTGCCACTACCAAGAAGGCCCTCTGCCTGGTTCCCTGTAACTTGGCTTCTCGCAGTGAGGGAACCGCCAGAAGGCCCTTAGCACAGTGTCCGGGCAGAACGATGGGGGTGGAGACGCTCCTTCAGGTATACTGGGCCGAGGCCGTTTAGGGCTTTCAAGGTCAGCATCATATATATATATTATAATGGAAATCCTTCTCCTGAAGGACTGCTTCAGAGGGGAAGGGAAGGGATAATCTTCCTGTTGCCCCTAAAGCATTGCTTTGGGGAGGGATTTGTAGTTCCTTTATATCACCGCAAGTCCTTCAGCAAACACTATTAACTATTCATCCCTGCTTAGGCCTAACAGTTATGCATATCCACTTCTGCCAGGGATGTTTTCCAGCAGCAGATATATGTGCACACAAACCATTCATGGTTGGGATCAGTTTGGGGAATCAAGGGACATTTTGACAAGCAGTCTTTCACAAGTGGGCTATACCAGTCCTGCATGCTCTTAATACATCTCTGTAAAGTGCAGTTTAGCACACACATAGCTTTCATCAAAGTCAAAAGTGGCCAAATGCCTTGGATATCTGATGATCAAAAAGGTAGTTCTATTTTGCAACCTCCTCAAATATGTTAACTGGCAGGTGATGGTCATGGAGCTTGGAGCCAATGGTCAGGGAAGCTCCAAAAGGTGCATCCTCATTTTACTGCGTTAACAATATCACTCATTAACAATTAGCATAGCATCACAGGCCTCTCCTTTAACCTTCTAGAATGAATGCTGATTTTATGCTTAGAACACTTTTGTTATGAGTAATAGAACTGTTTATCCTTAGCTGCAATTTCTTGACAGATGCATTCTTGACACGTAACCTGTACAAAGATAATGAAACCAGCAAATGTCTTGTAATTACATTTTTTTAGTAAATAATTCTGTTAGCTGGCTAGTAGATTTTGCTGGGTTGTTTTTTTTTTTTAATGAAATTTTGCTTACGCTTTTAATTTTTAATCTTCAGTGGCAGGAGAGAAATAAACAAATACGTATTTCTGCCAGTTATGTCTAGCCTAAGAAACATTATGCCATAATCATAATTATAGCATTATAAGGCTGTTAGTCTTTAAGGTGCCACATGGCTATTTCTTTTTGCAACAACTAACACATTATTCCCCAATAAGCAAGTGACATTCACCCACCCCATGCTTTTCTTTTGAACTTATTTAAATGTGTGTAAATACTGGCATACTAGGTGATGCAGGTTCCACAAAATGCCACAGTACAGTGTCTGGAAAACCCTTCCAAAAATCAGTTTTATACCCTTTACCTGTATTTAAATTGTACAATTTGGAAGTAACATTGAGAATTGCTCTGGAAGTAAACTACTTGTTGCACAGGTGGTGTCATCAGGAAAGGTTCTGCTGAAGACAATTAGGATTCCGCATGACGTTAGCAGATTGGAGAACTGAGCCCCAACCAACAAAATGAATTTCAATAGGGGCAATGTAAGGTTCTACATTTAGGAAGGAAGAACCAGATGTGCAAATCTAAGATGGGGAGGGGACACCTGTGAAAAGAATCCAGGGGTCTTGGTGGAATACGAGCTTAACATGAGTATAAGGCAATGCAGCAGCAAAAAAGGCTAATGCTCTTCTAGGCTGCATCAACAGAAGTGTAGTGTCATGATCAAGGGAAGTCATAGCATCACTCTATTCTGCCCTGTGTCCAGCTCTGGGCAACACAATTTAAGAAGGATATTGGCAAGCAGGAATGTGCAGAGGAGGGGGACCAAGATGATAAAGGGTCTTGAAAATAAGCCTTACGAGGAACAGTTTGGGAGTGTTTAGCCTGTGAAATAGGAGGCTGAGAGATATGATAGCCATCTTCAAATATCTACGGGCTGTCATATGGAAGATGGAGCAAGCTTGTTTTCTGGAGGGTAGAACCCGAACCAATGGATTCAAGTTAGAAGAAAGGAGATGGACGGAACATCAGTAAGAGCTTCGACGGTGGAACGGTCTCCCTTCGGACTTCGGAGGTTGTGGGGGTTTTTAAGCAGAGGTTGGATAGCTGCCGCTGAGATTCCTGCATTGCAGGGTACTGGATTAGATGACCCTCGAGGTCACTTCCAACTGTACCATTATATGATTTATTAGCAGTCCAGGAACTTCCAATGCAGCAAGGCTGGGCATCCTAGCAGAGCGCGCGCGTAAAAGCTCAGCCCAGGTCTGCCCAGCGTCCGGCTCCCTTGCGCAACAGCAAAACAGCTTGCGAGAAAGTCCTGACAGGCTTACAAAGAGGCTTCATTTAAAAGCCAAACAGAACGGGCAGAATGCACCCACTGTGTTACATAACACGCAGGCGCAAAATGAAACCCTTCTCCTCCCTCTCGCATTCCCCCCACCTCCTTTTACCGGAAGAGCAATGTAAATATTATTATTTTTTGCGGCTCACGTCTTTGCTGTCACATATATATATATCTTCGCAGACCTGCTTGCAATAAGAGGCGGGTTGTCTTCGGGATTTCGCCGGCCCCGTAACCAGTCTAATAAAGAGGAGGAACTATTTCTCGGGCCCGGGCGGCGCGTGCCTGGCTGCAACCTGACCCCGGGAGCTGGCCGCTGCGGGAGCTGCAGGAGCCTCACCCTCGCCGAGGGAGGCGCTCCCGGGGGACTGACGAGGCTCCCGGAAGAAGAGCCGAGTCCCCAAAGCGACCCTGAGCTTCCATTCCGGGGCGGTGGGGTGCCTGGGGGGGCGAGGGCGACAACTCTGCCAGGTCAGGCAAGCGAGCTTAAGCAGCTGGGCAAGGAATGGGGCTTCCCTGCTGAGGGGCGAGAGCTGCCCGCCTGCACCCTTTTGGAGAGCTCGCAGGAAGAAATAGCACCGCGCCATCCCGGAGAATGGGAATCGGGGGAGATCCTTGGCAGGTAAGGGCATCTCCGTTTGTGGCGCACTTGCATGATGTGCGTTAAGTGAAAGGGGGGTGGGGGCTGCCCGATGCTTTAGAATCGGAGGACGTTGTAGCCCTTCCTCCTAGACTTTCGGTTGTGCAGGCTGCTTAATCTTAGGAAAAGGCACCTTTTGTTTTGTCAGTTGTTTTATTTATTTATATACCGCTTGCTTGCAGTAGTTAAACCTCAGTAAAAAGTATTCAAAGAAGCAATAGGAGCCGTTAAAAACGATCAAAAGCATCTGTAGATATTTAAAATTAAAATTAAAAAGAGATTAAAAAAATATCAGCCTCTGTGTGTCAAGATAGGCTTCTCCAAAGAGAAATGTTTTAAGCAAAGTGCTAAGTGAAGGCTCCTGCCTGGTATCACTAAGCGGGGAGTTTCAGAATGTAGGTGCCATTGCACTAAAACTGCAGAAGGATGTGCTGCTTGCAGCACCCACAGATTGAAAAAGTCAGGGGGGCATGTATTGGGTACGGTGGTCTCACGAGTAAACTGTTCCTAAGCCTGTGAGAGCTTTATATACGAATATTAACCCCTTGGACTTGGCTGGTCACAAATTGGGAACCAGTGCTGATCTCTGATCAGAAGTATTATGTGTTGCCAGGGTCTCACACCTGTCAGCACTTGTGCAGCAGCATTCTATACTAAATGCAGCCAAGTGCAAGGGAAGCCCCACATAGTGTATTATTATTATTATATTATTATTAATTAAATTTGTGTGGTGCCCTTCATCTGTAGATCTCAGGGCAGTTCACAGCATAAAAACACAAAATACATAATAAAAAACAGAACAAAACAATAACACCCCCATACACTGTGTATTGCAGCTATTCGTTCTTGAAGTCACCAGTGCCTTCACTACTGTGGTCCAGCTATTCTGATCTAGGAACAGCCATAACTGTTGCAACAGGTGCAGCTGGTTAAAGGCACGTCTAGTCACTAAGTTTACCTGGGCCTCCAGCAATGTGCTCCTTTAGAGGAAGTTCAACCCTGTCCAGGGCAGGCAATTGAGCAATTTCTCCGACATGGGAACCACTCGCCCACAGCGTCTCCGTTATGTCAGGATTCACGTTCAGCTTATCTTCCCTCATCCACCCACCGTCTGGGCCCTGGTCCAGGACCCACACGGCCTCCTGATTCAGATGTTATGGAGAAATGGAGCTGAGTGTCATTAGGGTACTGAAGGCATCTTGCCCTGAAACTCCTAATGACTGCTCCCACTGCCAGGGGCTGAGAAGCATTATTCCAATGCCCCTCTCTGGGCTCTCTCCCATAGGTAGGACCAGAACCACTGTGGTATAATGCCCTCAATTCCTATTCCATGGAGCTTGTCCAGGAGGGTACTATGGTAGGTGGTATCTAAAGCCATGGAGAGATCAAGAAGTCGGAGCAAGGTTGCACTCCCCTTGTCCGGCTTGCTGTGAAGGTCATCCAAGGACAGTTGTTCAAGGATAGAGCACATTGTTTATGTTCTAAAGAAGACAATTCCAAAGAGCAGGCCTCATTTATAATAAAAAGCATCTAGCAACTTTCAGATACAAGCAGTTGAGGAGGACACCTGCTTTTAAAAAAGTAAAATAGTTATGCTAAAGTAATACCACAAATAGCAAGACACTGTAATACTCCAAGGCCTTTTTTTTTTTGCTAGCGTAGTCAAACTATCATTTTTGTACCCTCCCTTCTGTTTTCTGTTCTCAGCAGTGTAACACTCTCATGTTACATCAATAGTGCATCAAATGATAAAAGTTGACCTGGTTACCATGGGTGTACCCGGGTGGCAGCGGGGGCAAATGCCCCCCTAAATCAAGTAAATAAAAATACTTAACTGACCAATTGCATCATAAATAACTCAGTTCTGCCCCCCCCTCTGTTACATAAGGATTGCCCTTTAAAATAAATCCTGGCTATGCCAGTGTGGTGTAGTGGTTAAGAGCGGTAGTCTCGTAATCTGGGGAACCGGGTTCGCGTCTCCGCTCCTCCACATGCAGCTGCTGGGTGACCTTGGGCCAGTCACACTTCTCTGAAGTCTCTCAGCCTCACTCACCTCACAGAGTGTTTGTTGGGGGGGAGGAAGGGAAAGGAGAATGTTAGCCGCTTTGAGACTCCTGAAGGGGAGTGAAAGGCGGGATATCAAATCCAAACTCCTCTTCTTCTTCTTCTTATTTTCATTTTTAATTTCCCTGGCACTACTATTGTGCTTCACATTACTTAACCAGAACTAAATGCTCCCCCGCTCCCCGCAAATTACTGGCCACTATTGCTAATTTAGACTGCAGTCCTATGCTTACGCTTACTTACCTTGGAACTCAATGTAAGCCCCTTTGAACTCAGTGTAAATGCATTGGGCAAAACGGGCAGACAGTAGCTCCCTCCAGGGCATTTCCTTCTCTGAGTTAGACAACTCTGGGATTTGGACACCTTGGACTCAGCTTGCATGTATGGCAAGGTCCTTCCTGAAGCCACATTTTGTTGTGCTGATTTCAAGATCCATTTATTTGGGTTGAGAAATAGAGATAGTGGTAGTTACAGGGGAGACCTCCATAGATTTAAATGCTTTGGAAACTGTTAATTTGAAAGAATGCAGCAGCATTTCTGCAGATTTGGTTGAATGCTTGATTCGGCAAGTTTGCTCCTAGTTTGGGACGCAGGTGGCGCTGTGGTCTAAACCACTGAGCCTCTTGGGCTTGCTGATTGGAAGGTTGCTGGTTCGAATCCCTGCGACATTCCTCTGTCCCAGTTCCTGCCAGCCTGGCAGTTTGAAAGCATGCCAGTGCAAGTAGATAAATAGGAACCGCTGTGGCCCGAAGGTAAACGGCGTTTCCATGTGCTCTGGCACTCGTCATGGTCCTCCGTGCGCCAGAAGCGGTTTAGTCATGCTGGCTACATGACGCAGAAAACTGTCTGTGGACAAACGCTGGCTGCCTCAGCCTGAAAGCAAGATGAGCGCTGCAACCCCATAGTCACCTTTGACTGGACTTAACTGTCCAGGGGTCTTTTATCTTACCTTTACCTTTTATGTTTCTCAGGGTTTTATGAGGGCAGTTGTTATCCATGTACAATGGTTCTTGGTTTTGTTATATACACAGCTAGATGTCTAACGTGGACATAAGATACTGTTGATGACCTTTAGCATAGAAAATGGAATTTGAATGAGGGTGGAAGCTGGATTGTATGTGCCTATGGAGTATGGATATCATTTCAAGGGTACAGTAATATACTGAACAGCTAATATGAGAAGTAGTGAGGTTGCTTCCATGTAACTGTGTATAGGGTTTCTGCTTCAAGAATATAGTTGAGACGGTGAATTATATGTAGGCAAAAGGGGAAACTCCCTGGCTATTTTGTTGACAACTACTCTGTTTATTTTGGAACAAAGATGCGTGCTACCATCAAGACTTACAATTCAGCCTGCTGATGGATGAGTGAGCTATTAGTGCTAAAAGCTGCTAGAAAGACATTGGCGCCTCCAGCCACCCAGCCTTTCTCCTGAAAAATGAGGAGCAGAAGTAACTCTGGAGTCCGTTTAGACGGCTACGCCCGGCTTGTTCAACAGACCATTTTGAGTTATCAGGTCAGTGCCACTACTTACAGGTGAAAGGGTTGTTTCTGTTTTTAACAACCCTCTGTTTTCATATTTATTTTTAGCAATCATTGTTTGCTTGCATTTGCTCTGACCTGTAAGATGTTTGCTTTAGCTAGATGTGAAGAGAATATTTTGGATCACAGATTCATGGAATTGCAGAGTTGGAAGGGATCCCGAGGGTCATTCAGTCCTGCACCCTGCAATGACTCCTCTTGTGGGAGTCTGTGCCACTGTTGAACAGCTCTTACCAGCAGAATTTTTTCCCCTGATGTTTAGTTGGAATCTCCTTTCTTGTAACTTGAATACATTGGTTTCCTACCCCCCAGAGCAGAAGAAAATAAGCTTGCTCCATCTTCCATGTGAAAGCCCTTTTGATATTTGAAGATGGCTGTCATATCTCCTCTCAGTGTCCTCTTTTCCAGGCTGAACATACCTAAGTCCCTCAGTCATAAGGCATGGTTTCCAGACCGTTTATCATCTTGGTCACCCTCCTCTGCAATCATTCAAGCATGTCAATATCCTTCTCAAATTGTGGTGCCCAGATAGTACTCCGGGTGTGGTCTGGCCAAAGCAGAGTGGGACTAAAGTCTAGATGTTTGATTTCCATGGGTACATTATTTCTGGGTGGGTGGCAACAAATAACCAAGAAACGTTGGTGAGGCAGTCTTCAATAACTCACTTTTATGTGAGTTACCTTCCATAAAGTCCCAAGCATAGACATCATAATGGGCATCTTATTAGATGCCTATGTAATTCTACCACTCCCTTCCAAAGTTCTTTGAGCGGGCTGAGAAGGCTTTAAATAGTTTTAAACGAGTGGCAGATTCCAGTGATCAGAAGGACATATTGCCCCCTGTGTAGAATGTGGGCAGGGGTCTCTCTCATTCTCAGGCCTCCAGATGTCTATCTCTGGTGAAAAAGTCATTGGCTTCTGCTGCTTTGGGATTTTGCGTACCAACCGAGCTTGTATCCCCCCTGCTCCTTCCTATCATATTTTAGCTGAGTTGAGCAGCTGATAGTAAAATGTATGGAGTGTTTTTACCCTTGACAGATGCTTCAAGGGAATTTCCTAGCTCACAGGCTTCCCCCAGAGCTTACTTTCTCCTTCCCAGCTTGTCTGCCATATCTCTGCCTACTCCTCACCTTAGAAGTCTGATACATGGTTAAGATGTGACATTTATCAGCCCAGAGTAGGGAACGTTTGGCCTTTTGCAGACTGTGTGGAGTGATGCTTTGCTGTAGTTGCTGCTGCTGTTTTTTCAGCACGTGTAAAGTTTTCTTTAAGATCACCTGTACATCTCTCCAAAGTTTCTGAGTCCTGACATGTCAATCCTCCTCTCCATTTCCAACATTCACGCTGTGAGTGCCAATTCTCATGTAGCTAATACATAACACCCACCCATAAGAAGGCTTGGGGGAACCCCAAGGTTTGCAAGAGTGTAAAGAAATCTTATGGGGGGAACTGAGGGGAATCCCCTAAATAGCCTAATAAGGGCTGAGCTTGCTCAGTGGGCATGAAATATGGAGGTCACATCCATTTAAAGCATTCTTTAACTGTCATGGCTTCCTCCCAAGAATTCTGGGAACAAATTTGTTAAGGTGGCTGTGAGTTGTAGCTCTGTGAGAAATAAACCACAGTTCCCAGGATTCTTTGGGGGAATCCATCTTTGTTTAAAGTGGCATAAGACCGCTATAAATGCATGATGTGGATGTGCATAACTTTTGGGAGGAAAACCAAGGAGAGGACTGGAATAGAATCCTGAACAGTAGAACTTGATCCACTGAAACATTTTGCTGCAGGTCCCATGTGGATTATTCCATTTTATTCTTATTTTAACAAAATTTATATGCCGCTTACTCAAATAAAGAACCTCAAAGTGGTTTACAAAAGACAATAATATATTTATTAAAAATACCAATAAAAGCAAACATTAAAAACCAGGTAGTTTATATATAGATATAGTCAGTTATTTTAAAACAGTTATTCTTAAATCACTGTCACTGTTTAAATTCTTAATATTGCATGCTAAAATTACATACCTTGTTAGGCTTTCTGAAGCAAATAAAGTTTTTAGCAATATAGAACAAAATTGGCACCATCGGTTTCCATGTGTAGGTGCCACAGATATCAGTAATACTAACTTGGCTAACAAGTACCTGTGTCTTTTAACCACACATATACTTGTTAAATGTATAATGGTACATTTGTCATGTTTGGATACATTCTGCTGCATGGAAATGATACAGGTACAGGAGAATAGTCTCTGTGACTCTTAGGATAGATGTGCCTATAATTGTGGTTGGCTTCTAGTATTTATTACGTTGTGGCTAAGAAATAAACCATGAGCATTGCAAAAATCTTAGGTAAAGAATAACTAGAGCCATTGGATACATTTGGGCTCCTGGATAAGAATAAACAAAATGCTCAAATTCTCCAGTTTGTTGAGCTGAAGGCACCCTACGAGGGAGAGCAGCAGTGTCTTTTGAGGGAGCCTTCAGTTAAAATACTTCAATCTACAGTGATGAGAGCAGGATTTTTTCCATGAGTCACTTTCCAAATATACTTCTCACATAGAAGTGTATGCTGGAGTAGGACAGAATAAAGGGCATAATGCAAATTGCAGACCCTAAAGGTCTTTGACAACTTTGACACCAGACTATGTCAGGAGCAGACTCTACAGATGACAGATGACAATTAGTATTGTATTTAATATTGTCTGCTGGAATAAGACATCACAACACCAAGCAAACCTCAATAGAAAACTGAAGAAGATGTGCCACAACAAGTCTAGTGCAACTCCAAAAACTGAGTCACGTTTTACTTAACTTGAAGGAAACCTTGAAATATAGTATTAGGAAAACTCCACACTGTACGTGCCAGAGATCCACTGTGGTGTGTGTATGTGCATTTATGAAATCCTTCTGAAGTCAATAGAACCTCTTTAGGGTGAGACATGGTGGGTACAAATCTATTTTTGAGAGTAGCATCTTTCTTTTCTTCCTCCCATCCTTCTTAAAACTTTTCACACAGTAAATGCCTTGTTTTCCTACTTTCATCTCTTTAGCCTGTGCATGCATCCAGTGCAACAGGATTCTAGGAGGGAATGGGCCATCTGTGGGCTCCTCTCTGGTCCCCGTCTCAGTCCCATTATGCTGCCTTCATGTATACATAGGTAGTGCGGGAGAAGGAGACAGGACTCCAATTAGTTCTTTTAACTAAACCAAACCATGGTTTAGTGTGAAAGACCAAAATTTCCCGGAGCAAAGATTGTGGCTGCAGTGCTCTTTCCCCAGTTCTGCTGCTGTTCTGCCACCTGTGGCTAAGCTGTTATTTGGCTTAATGTTGCACCCGAACCTGGGCTTGTAGCTTTTGTGGCTCCATACCAAAAGCTATAATCAAGGTTTGTTATTGGTTTACTGCTTTTGGTTTGCTTGGGGGAGACATACTATGAGCCTGGGTTTGGGTGTAACACAAAGCCAAACCGTGTGGCAGCGGCAGGAGGACTGGGTGAGGAGTGCTGTTGCCACAGTCTTTGCTCTGGGAACCCACATGTATGCTCATTTGCACTAAGACATGGTTTGTGTGTGACCTGGGTTGTGCAAGCAATGTGCCTGCAACACAAGTGGATCACACTCTGCTTGTGTGTGCGTTTTAACCAAACATTCACTGTTTGTCTGTTTGTTTTTAACAAGGCATGCTATCTGCATTCTGATTCTTATGAGAAAACCACACAGTTTTATTTCACCACTGAGATGGCTCTAGCATCACTGCACAGCTACAGCGAATCTGATGTTATGTAAGCTGTCGTGTTTACCAGAACTGCACTGTGGGCTAGACTCTGATTCCTGCTTAAATGGGTTTCTTAAATTGTTAATTGTTCTAACAAAGACATTAGAGCTGCAGAATGGTTACACCAGTGTAGCTGAGGATCACATTTCTTCTTCTTCTTCTTTGGTATTATGCACATAGTTTGAATCTCATCATACAGAAAAAGATAACACATTTGCAGGTTTGTACAACCTTATGATTCTGCATGTTGTGTATGCTTATCTGCAAGTATGATGGTAGATACACAACTTTGGTAAACTGTGTTAGTACAGTCTCAGCCAAATCCTCGTCCCAGGTGAATCCCTAATGATTTCACTAAGATTCCCTTGCAACAAAATCCGTTCATGCAGAGTTATTTTCAGTGCCAGAACCACAGCACATTAGTTTTGTGATCACAGTCTGATCATGTAATGGCTGCATTCATTCAGAAGCCAAGAACCTTGGCTTAATAAACTATTCTGTGCATGCATTCTGGTGCATGACTCTTGCTTTGCTCATCACCTCAGCCCTCCCCTGGCATGAGGGGGCAAGTGAGCCAGTGTAGCGTGAAATCGAAACCTAGAATCCTGGTTTGTTTCTGTCCCACCTGCCAAGTCACTGGCCAGGGTTCAGTTAAGGTTTGCTGTTGGCTTACAAATCCTGACTTGTTAGGGACGAAGAAACCACAGTCCAGCATTTGGATGTCACCCCGAGCTGTTTTGTGTACCCGCTCATGCCAGGTGGGGAGTGAGGTGGAAGGAATCAGTATTGTGCACAGTATAATTTGTTAAGCCAAGGTTTCTTGGCTTATCGTTACGTGTGAACGTGGCACTGGGTCAGTAAGGCATATCAGTAAGTGTAGATTTCTGAGCCAGAGGGCAGCTTTGCTCTCGCCTGCTCCACGCTTGCCACAGTGATAGTGCCTTCTGCCTGCTCTCCTTCATTCCCATTGACTGCAATTTATGAGACTCCAGTTCCTTATCATAGCTACTGAGGGTTGGCATGCGCCCAGCAAGCAGCATTATCACGATGGCACATAAGGAACTTCCCATCCATCAGTGAGATACTAATGGGACCAGAGACTTACCTTATTTTGGACTTGCCAACTTCACTTAGCAGCTGGAAGGGCCCATCTGTTCAAAATAGAAAATGATTGAACGATAGGACTCTGAACAGTATGAGATCTACAAACCTTGAGAACAACCAGTTGGGTGTTTGTTTTTGGAGTCCTGAGACAGAGTACCGAAAAAGCATCCTGAAAAGATGCAATGCGTCCTTCCAACTTTGCTTTGATCTGTGCCTTTTGCACAGGAGTGTGGCAGTACCGATCCTTTGGAACTCCCTGCCTGTTGATATCAGGCAGGCACCTCCATTGTATTCCTTTTGGTGCCTGCTGAAGGCATTCTTATATAGACATGTCTATATATTAAAACTTCGTATGAGTTTTAATTTGTTTTAGTCTCTTGTGGTTTTACCTTTCTGTATGGTTGTAATTTTTTTAGTGATAATTTCATTTCTTTATCTTTTCTGTAAACTACTTTTGAGTCTTCCCCAACAATCAAGCAGTATATACATTTTATGAAATAAACAAATAGAATACAATGATATTTCACCAGTGTACTTACCATGAAGGTTCCTACCTATGTGCTTTAAGCAGGCCGGTGCAGAGATTGTCTGAGGCCCGTGCAGGAATCTTATTCTTGGCTTGACAGTGTAAAGCTGTCAAGCTCCTGGCAGAGACCCCAGGCCAGCTCAGCCCCCAGAGGCCTCGGGCAAGGCTACCCATCCCCCCTGCATGTGCCTGGCTCTAAGTACCATGGATGTGAAAACAGGGAGTTGTAGACTACTTCTCTTTGCATGTACAACATCATGCTATTGCAGGCAGTGGAAACCAGCAGTGCAAAAGCACAGAGTGACTTCTAAGCTCAGTTCCTTTCTCACCACACCCTTCTCACTTGTTACCCCTTGTCCCTCTGGCACCAAGACATAATTTGGGTAGTATGATTAGTTATGAGTCAGTGTCTTCCACAAGCACATGGGCAGTCTTTATGTTTACCTGCTGTTTATTTATTTTTGTATCTTACAGCACAGCCCTAACCATGTCTTACTCAGATGTAAACCCTATTGAATTCTGTGGGGCTTACTCCCAGGTGTGTGGGGCTGGGACTAAAGCCTTAGATGATTCATTACCACGCAAGAGCAAATTCCAATTCCAAATCCAATTCCAAAATAAGTTGTGCGAACTCCTGTATATCTTCATTTAAAATGTAATAAATGTTTTTAAATGCCATGGTTTTGCCCCAGGTAAGCAAACCCCCCTAACCCCTTAATTTATACTGTATTTTACTAAGACTTTATTCCCTCAAAAGTTTAATAATTAATAGGTTTAGGGATAAAAATAGTCCACACACAACCCAGCTCTCCCTGTGACCTTGGAGCATAAGGACAGTTGATAACAGCCGTTGTGGCTCTGTAATATTTCACAACGTTTCAAAACCTAAAGATCATTCTCTGTTCCTGTGCACAGTCAGTTCCCCAGAAACCTCCTCCTTAGAATGTTCCATTACTCCTCTGGCTCTGAGCCCAGAATGAAGCTGCTAAAACACACACCCTCCTTCTTTTTCTTCCCATAGCACAGAAATGAGTGCTGTAATTGACCTACGTCTAACATGCAATATTAGACAAAAGTACAGGTTCCATACAGACATGTGAACCTGTGTGTGTGTGTGTGTGTGTGTGTGTGTGTGTGTGTGTGTTTGCCCCCCCCCACTTTAAAAAACCCCTGAATGTAGCTTCCAATACTGCAAATTTCAGCGTAGAAGCGGCAGGAGTAAAAAGCCTGCTCAGCCAGTATTTCTCTGACAGTTTCTCTTCTCAAAAAGCCACACACACCCCAGCTGATTTTTAACTTGCAGGAAAAAAGATGAGGCTACGTTTCCTTGTGAGGTGAAAAGCAATGGAGGAGTGGTTTTGAGGGGGGGCGAGGGGAACATCCCAGATGGAAAAGTTTAAAAGAGTTCCTTTGCTTTGGCCTGGCATATGGCTTCTTCAGGCAGCTGTAGGGGCCTCATTGCTTTGCAATCCAGGCCCAACCATAGTTTTCATTGGACCGCTGGCAATGTAGCGGCCACATGTAGGAAGAACACCCATGAGAAATGGAGAAATTCAAAATCATTGGCATTTAAAGGCGAATCTATCTCATTCATACTTTCCGAAACAATACCTGAACCTATGATTCTATGGCTCCCCAGTGAAATTCGCACTTCTCTGAATTTTGTGGTACAGTTCTCTAGCCAAGTAATGTGTACAAAAATGCACACGCTAGGGTAAGGTGTGCTTAGAAGTGCTCAGGCTGTTTAACCCTTAAAAAATAATTCTTCTTTCAGAACCCTGTTACAGGACTGCTCTCCGCCAGTACTGAGCAAAAGGATGCTTGGGTACGAGATAATATTTACAGCATTTTGGCTGTGTGGGGCTTGGGGATGGCCTACAGGAAGAATGCAGATCGGGATGAAGATAAAGCCAAAGCATATGAATTGGAGCAGGTATGTCTTTGGATCACTATTTACTTTCTGTTATGATATGTAAAGATGAATTTATTTACTTCTCTACAAGTGAATAAACGTACTGTCATTTTCAGTGCATAGTGAATCCTGCTTAATTTATGGGTGGTGTTAAAAAATTGAAAAGTGGTAAGATCAAAGCAATGGATGAGATTTGGGGGAAGCAGCCGTTTGATGATTGACTTCATAAATCCATTACCCACGTTTGAAGGACAATTAAGGGTCTCCCTTTGTACAGTAATGATATGTGAGCTTCTATAGCTCCATTCACAGGCTCACCTGAAACAAGCTCAATTTTAGGCCCAATTCCTAACAGGCTCAAATTTTGACATTTTGGGTGCATTTCAAGCTTCATGGAAGCCAGATTTCCTCACAAGTTCCTTCTGATGCCCACTTCTCAAATCTCATCTGACTTTTATAGCAGCAATAGCAATCTTTCTTTCTTTCTTTCTTTCTTTCTTTCTTTCTTTCTTTCTTTCTTTCTTTCTTTGTCTTATTCTTTGCTATGGCCCCAGAAATTCAGGAAATCTTTATGTCTTAGGGGGTGCTGCAAAGCATAATGAATGCTGTTCCTGTTGTTTTTATTGTTACTGCCAACTGAAACCTGGTAAGTTTCAGTGGCAAAAAGGAAGAGGGTGACTGAAATGGCAGAGGGAGCTAATGCTGGGGCTGGCGCAGAGCTAATCATGATTTTAATACAAACCAGAAATATTTGGGATTTGCCTTGTAATTAGCTTGCCAATTTTGAATTGGCAACATTTGCCTGCTGTGTCCCTGAGGAAAACTCTGAGCTTCTATTTATAGTGTAGGAATGATTATTTTAAAAAATTATTTTGGTTCTGTGACCACCCAATCACTTTAGCTGTGACATAAAGCAATTGCTTGTATCTTTGTCATAAAATCAGGTTACGCAGCTGAGCAAATTGTTTTCTTAAATGTATAGGCTAGTTTTGTAAATGTTCTTTTTTTTTTTTTACACGAGCATTTATCATTAGTTATTAAGACCCAAAATAATGTTTGCATGCTTTCTTTAATTATATTCCTGCAGAACGTTGTGAAACTGATGCGGGGACTTCTGCAATGTATGATGAGACAGGTAAATGATAAACTGGATGACTTGTGTTCTGTTATTTTCAGTGGCATGACCAGATTTAATGATACCAATGCAATTTTAGGTGTGACGAATGGGACACACTGAGGAAGGCAGGTTCAAACAAAGTAGTACTTTCGGCATACTGAAAGTAGTACCTAGCTGCTCCTCTGAAACCATTTCCACTCGTGGGAGGGAAAATGCATTTTGGACTTTGCAAACTAAAATGAGTCCAACTAAAATGAATTTAAGGGCAGCCTGCCATGAAATGGATCTTACATATAAAACTATTTTAAGTGCATGTTCTATTTATACAGCATACCTCTCTAGTATAAATGAAATAATCCTCCTTCTTGGAATTGCAGTACGCTAGTGGCCTGAAGGAACAGTGGGAGTTATTGTCCCATGCAAATTGCAGATGTGAGAAGACCCCCACTCTCTTTATTGCACCAGAGTGCAAATGACTAAAGAAAGACCTTCAAACCCCACCCCACCCCATGCCTAGGTTCTGGCAAACGTCATCCTCTTCCCACACTGGCTGTTTCTGCAAGAAAAAGTTTGCACTTGAGAGCAAATGGTGTGATTAACATTGTGCATAGTTGGGTGCTTCAAGTGGTTAAAATAAAAAAGGCATAGTCTCCCTGTTTCAGTCTCCCTAGCAATTTCACTATAGGTACACATGTGAACTTACTGTACACAATCAGTGACTGAGAGATTGTGTTCAATGTTTTTAATTTGACATTTTTATCCTTGGGCTAGAATCCACGACATTTTAGCCCCAGTGCAATGTTCTTGAAATACTTTCATATTCTTGTGTGGTTGCTGAGAACTGAAAACACTACCTAATTCTGCCAGGCCCAAATATTGGCTAGGATGACGTCCATTTGGATATTTCCTTCCTTTCTATAAGTCCAGTGTTGTATAATGTCGCGTAATGCCTGGTTTCTTTTTAGCGGCTCTGTTTCCCAGTTAGAAGCTTTTATCTGTGTGTCAGTCTTCGAAACAATCTAAGAGGCAGGCCAACGTGACTGACTGTTTACAGTAAATTTCCACAGCTCTATTCAAGAGACTTCATTGGTTTGTTGAAGAGGAAATAATTTGTTTTAAGAGGCCCACCCCCCTTTAAATTATACTGTACCAAAATCTAGACTGAGTCAGAATTATTATTTTGAAAATGTTTATGACTAAAGAACTACTTTCAGAATATTGCTTGTTTTTCTTAGGTAGATAAGGTTGAGAAGTTCAAGCACACACAGAGTACCAAGGACTGCCTGCATGCCAAATATAATACAGCCACTTGTGGTACAGTAGTTGGAGACAATGAGTGGGGACATCTGCAAGTAGATGCAACTTCCCTTTACCTTCTCTTCTTGGCTCAGATGACAGCATCAGGTAAGCTACTGTGGAACTCATTGTTCTTTTCTAACTTAGGACAGTTATAATCAGCAAGCAACATTTCATCCCTCAAAAAAAATAACATTTAGTATCGGACTTGCCTTTTAATATAGTCCATATGTCTGCTTAGTTACAGATTAGAGTGGACAAGTTGCCTTCCAGATCTCCTGTAGTTGTTTGAATGGCTTGACCTTTTATGGAATGACAATGACTTACTATTGTGTTCCATTTTTATCTGGTTTTGAATCTGAACACTGTAAAATGGTTTTGTTAAGTTGTTCTTGGTTGATTGTTTTGCAAGGGACATCTTTCAACAGGGTGAGGAATCAGTGGCCCTCAAAATGCTGTTGGACTTCAGTTCCCATCAGCCCAATGTAGCATGGCCAATGATTAGACATGAAGGGGAGTTGTGGCCCAACAACTTCTGGGTGACCACCTCTGCCTTCAGTGAAAGCACTTACTCATTCATGAATCCTTTTCATTTTTGTGCATGGGTACATGGCAACTCATATTTGCAATGTGTTACCAAGGACACTCATCCTATAGATGACTGACAGACTGCCCACCAACAGATGGTTGTTTCAGTACTTAACAATCTGTACTTTAAATGCTACTTATTGCCGAAGAATTATTTTGCTTTAGTTAAGTGTTTAAATCACAGGCATGATGTATGGCACTCATGGGAGTCTGAGATTATGGAATAAGGTTTTCACTGGAAAAGCCCATCTCCATTTAAGAACCGAGCATGCATTTTATTTTGTACAACACCTTTCACAGAATTAAAAGCTATTTTAAACATTGTCTTGTGCAGTTGGTTACACCTATCATTGTTTTGGCCATTGTTCTATGGGGTGGAGCGAATGGGTCCTCAACCAGCAGTTGTCTATAGTGTAACACACAATTTACATGCAGAAGTTGTTCTCAGTGCTCTACCAGGAGCATAAGAAACCCCAGATGGAACTATTGACTGGAGTTAAGGTAATATGTATTCCTAATGGTGGCTCTTTCTTATTTAGGATTGCGTATTATATTTACGCTTGATGAAGTTGCCTTTGTACAGAATCTCGTGTTTTACATAGAGGCTGCCTACAAAGTTGCTGTAAGTATGCTGAAGGTCATTTTATTTATTTATTTCAAATAAAATTGAAATAATGTATTGGAACAAACCAGGATCTTAAACTAACTCCCAACCATTGTTTAAGAATGAATGAATCTTTATTTGCATCAGCGATCGGCCATAGCAATAAAACAACAATACAATATACAAAGTATAGAGATAAAAAGTCAATTATATAGAATACATTTTAGGGTTTTGAATCAATAGTCAAATAGTGGATCTTATTCTGATTTCCCCAGCTAAAAACCTTGCAACCTTTGCTGTCACCTGCTCATCTTGATCTGCCAAGAGAAAGGACACTGTGGCAGTGGTTTAAGATTCTGACTTTTTCTTTTAGTGGTAACCATAGTTTCCTGGTTTGGCTATAACAGGAAACTATGATTAAGTAATCCAGCAAGTATAAAATTGTGGTGTGCCAAGAATGAAGGATGGAAGAAGGGGTAGAATGAGGAAGGAGTATGCAAGCAAAAGCCTTGCGCATATGTCAGCTTAATGTGTGAACCAAACCCACTGAGTAGTGTTGCTTTAGTCACAATAGTGTATGCACAGTCCACATCTACATATGTGTGTCTCTGGATCTGATAAGTTGCTTTTAAATTCTGCTTTCCTCTTTCTTTTGTTTCAGGATTATGGCATGTGGGAACGTGGTGATAAGACGAACCAGGGCATCCCTGAACTGAATGCAAGCTCTGTAGGAATGGCCAAGGTGAGATGGTTGTTGCTTTTGTTTTTGTTTTTTACTATAAACTAACAATAATATGCTATAATGATAAATGCAATACTTCTACAAGTTGATTTTTGTGAAACTTACTTCCAGTTCAATGTTGCAATCCAGGACTATTGCAACAAATAGAAGGTTTGCTATTGATTTCTGATGGGTCTTGATTGTACTTTTCCCAACAGTAAACAGCCACTGTGCTGTTGTTCAATGGATAGAATATTTTGAATTTGAACTAAGAGATGGTAATTCATTTTCCTGATTTAAACACACACACAGAGAGCCAGTGTGGTGTAGTGGTTAGAGGTCACCCCATCACGTGGATTCAAACTGCTGACCTTCTGATTGGCAAGCCCAAGAGGCTCAGTGGTTTAGACCAGTGTTTCCCAACCCTGGGCCTCCAGCTGTTTTTGGACTACAACTCCCATCATCCCTAGCTAGCAAGACCAGTGGTCAGGGATGATGGGAATTGTAGTTCAAAAACAGCTGGAGGCACAAGGTTGGGAAACACTGGTTTAGACTACAGTGCCACTCGTGGACTTTACCTTTAGTGGTTAGAGTGTTGGACTAGGACCTGGGAGGCCAGGGTTCAAGTCCCCTCTCAGCCATGAAGCTCACTGTATGACCTTTGGGCAGTCACTGCCTTTCAGCCCAGCCAACCTCACGGGGTTCTTGTGGGGAGAATCATGTCTGCTACTTTGAGCTCCTTAGAGAAAAGGTGAGCTATAGATTTAAACAGTAAATAGTGTCACAATTTCCTGGAGCTGGTGCTGGCATGATGATTTTCTGTGTGATATTCAGCTATATGTACTGAGCTCCTTCAATTCAGCGTAGCTGCTATGGCAAGCTTCCATAATGTGGGAGTGATTTTCAGCCTACACCACCCAAGTAAAGTTAAAAGCAGGCTTAATTCAGTGATCTTGAGAAATATGCAGCACTTTGAAGCCATTCTTAACTTTCCAAGTGAATTTGGTTGGAGCAGGCTATTAAAGTCCACTGTCAATCTGCAATAGGGAAATATTGCAATCTCTCTTAAGGGATTCTTATGAAGAAAAGTAAGATAAAGATTTTGTGCCATTTGGCTATATGTACATACATACATACATACATACATACGTGTGTGTGATTGTTTTAATAGTTATTCAATTGCCATCTCATTCATTACCAATACTTGAACTTTTCAATACTTAAAAAGTTACTGAGCACACACACATGTTTCTGAAGGCTGCACTGGAAGCAATTGATGAACTGGACCTTTTTGGAGCTGGAGGAGGACACAAGTCAGTTATTCATGTCCTTCCAGATGAAGTTGAGCATTGTCAGGTAAATCCAATTCTCCTTTCTATCTCAAAGAAAGTACAGCAAAGCACCCACCCCCTTATAAGCTCTGACTAGCCCCCTCCCCTAGAAATAGACATCAAATTATGGTTGCACCACCAAATTCAACTGGGTGCTATTTTCAGCTATGGAAGCTGAAGATCTGGGAATACCAGCATTTCATAACTGATGGGAAATTCCTATTAGTTCTCATGGTTTTTCATGATAGCAGCCTAATTCTGTTGCCGGATGGGCCAGCCATTGCTGTATCCTGCCAGTGCAGCAAATTCCCCTCCCGCGTGAATTACCATAGTTTATTAGAAAATAGTTTGTAAGATTTTATATCAAAAGTGACCAGGGTGCTCTTTGTTGGTCTGATAAAACACTTTGGCATGAAACTAAATGTTTTTATTTTGTCTTTGTCTTGTCTTTTGCTGGTGCTCTGTGTATATTCCGCTCAGTCTATTCTGTACTCCATGCTGCCAAGGGCCTCCACCTCAAAAGAGATTGATGCTGGACTTTTGTCCATTATTTCTTACCCAGCCTTTGCTGTAGAGGATATGAATGTTGTGAATGCAACGAAAAACGAAATTATCACCAAGCTGCAGGTAAGAGTTTCATTTTGGCTTCTGAACAAATCTTCCATTCATTTATCTATAGATGATAAGCTTGGCCATATTTGTTATTAACAGATGAAGAAAGCATGTTCTGTTTGATTAAGAACAAAAGATGCTTATATAAAATATAACAATGCTTTTATACTACAACTAATTTGTTTTTTACAGGGACGGTATGGCTGCTGCCGTTTTATTCGAGATGGCTACAAAACACCAAGAGAAGTACTGTTTCTGAAACTGTCACTCATTTTTATTTGCATGCCACTTTTCCATGGTGAACGTCCAATATCAGAATTGTTTTAAAAATAGCAACCCTGTGGCGGGGGGGGGGGACCTCATTAGGACTGGAAAGTGCAAGGAGTTAAGCATAACCCTTTCCATACCTGCTGTGGTCCCAAGGAAAGTTGCTTTACCTTCCTATTCACACACACAGCAAGGTTGATGTTAGCCCTGGAAGTTATGCTTCCATAGGCATCAGTGAGAGCTTTCCACTCGGGGTTAACTTCAGCTGGCGGAAAATTTTTGTCAGAACTGTAGCATGGGGAGAAAGAGTAAACTGACCACCCTGAGACAGCTGTTCTCATTCTGATTTAATTTTTTAAAGTTGCACATTAATTGTAATCATTCAATTGATATGACATCTAGATTGGCCCTCAGTGCCAAGCTGGTATATCTGTGCCTCTAAGCTAATTTCAGGTTTGGCACAGTCCTTTGAAAAGCTAAGTGCTGTGTGCAACAAAATGGAACAGAGAAGGGAATTCTTCTGCTAGGTGAAACTCCTTGGAGATTTGGCAGAATACAAGCATAATACATTGTGAAATAGCACTGTAATAATAAAGCATGACATGAGCAATTACATTTCTAGGATCCGAATAGATTACACTACGATCCTGCTGAGCTCAAGTTATTTGAGAACATAGAATGTGAGTGGCCTGTATTCTGGACCTATTTCCTAATTGATGGAGTGTTTAATGGAGACAGAGTTCAGGTAAGGGACATGATAAGTTGAAACTGTAATAATTATTGTAGCAGGTGTTTATGAATCAGCTAAGCTCCAGTAGTTGGGTAGAAGAGGATGGGCAATCTGATGATTCCCCCTACCTGCAGCTCTTGCACTTACCGTGAGGCATCCCGCCTGCAAGGTCTCCTGCACAGCAGCACTTCACATTAACTCAGTAGCAGTGCCCGTGGCACCGGAGATGGGCGCTCTAAACTCAACCCTGTGGCCTTAACATTGTAGCATCAGGTGCTTCACTCACTGAAGGTGACGAGAGAAGGCCTGGTCTTTGTATGCAAGGGAAGTTGGGCTCTTCTTATGTTCTTATGTTCATTGGGTCTCTGACACGGACACTTTTCACAAAGAGGATGTTGCCAGTGTTCCCAGCACCGCATAGGTGCTCTTCCAGTTGTTAAAAAAAACAAAACCCATGAGCTTCAGTTCCTTGGTCCTTGTCTTGTACTTTGTAGGTACAAGAGTACAGAGATGCTTTGGAGGGGATACTCATTAGGAAAAAGAACGGGATTCTTCTGATGCCAGAACTATATGCTGTTCCTCCAGATAAGGTAAGACAATGTGGAACATGCCTGGTTTTGTAAATTATCGACCTCTGACACACCATGTGCTTCGCCCAATTATGTATGAATATTGTGTTGTCCATTTTCTGTGATATATTTTAACCTTTGGGATTGTATTCAGCTTTAGATTTTAACAAGTGCTACACCCTCATAAATCCTCGGTACGTGTGATGTGCGAACCTGTTTGCGTTCTTTGTTTCATTTGCCAGGTGAATGAAGAATATGAGAATCCTCACACAGTGGACCGTGTCCCAGCTGGAAAGCTTCCCCATCTGTGGGGCCAGTCATTGTACATTCTCAGCGCCCTCCTAGCAGAGGTAACTATGTTTGACACAGCTTTGACAATTATGACAGCTTCCTTTGACCTTATCGTCCCCTTTTCTAGTTGCATTAGAGATCAGATTTATTTCAGCAGTGGCTGGAAGTAATTTTCAAACTGGAAAATTATCGGAGCCAACTCTGCCCACTTAGACCAGCCTTCTTCTTAACTTTGGGACTCCAGCTGTTGTTGCATGCCAACTCCCACCAGCCCTAACCGGTGCAGCCAATTGTGAGGGATGTGTGGTCCAACAACATCTTGGCACCCAAGGCTGTTCAAGACCTCAATGGTTTTGCACGATCACGAAGCTTCCCTCTTCTGTGCCATTGTCCAGGAATGCGCTCGCTTAAATCTGTTATAATTTTCCTCACCTTTGCAGGGATTTCTGGCTACTGGTGAAATCGATCCATTGAACAGAAGGTTTTCAACCGCTTTTAAGCCCGATGTTGTTGTTCAAGGTTGGTGGTTATTGTTACACAATTTTTTACTTAGACCTAGCACAAATTAAAGGAAAAAGGAAATAAAAATGACATGCCTACCTCTCCATCAAGCGGATCTCACACTCGTCAGTGTTCTAATACATAAATAAAATAGCAGTGGCAGCCAGTAAGAAAGTTTGCTAGGAAAAACTACTGGAGGTCACTGCCTGGGGGAAATTGCCGTCCTTACTTTTCAGTGCTGGTAAGCAGTAGTGAGTGAAGCGGGTGGCGCTGTGGGTTAAACCACAGAGCCTAGGACTTGCTGATCAGAAGGTTGGCAGTTCAAATCCCCGTGATGGGGTGAGCTCCCGTTGCTCGGTCCCTGCTCCTGCCAACCTAGCAGTTCAAAAGCATGTCAGAGTGCAAGTAGATAAATAGGTACTGCTCTGGCAGGAAGGTAAATGGTGTTTCCGTGCGCTGCTCTGGTTCACCAGAAGTGGCTTAGTCATGCTTAGTGGCTTAGTCCACTGACCTGGAAGCTGTATGCTGGCTTCCTCAACCAATAAAGTGAGATGAGCGCCGCAACCCCACAACTGGACCTAATGGTCAGGGGTCCCTTTACCTTTACCTTTAAGTAGTAGTGAAGATGCTGAGTGTTGCAGCCAGCACTGTGCAAAGCATATGTTGCTGTGTGGATACTTTCTCAGGCTGATGTTGTGCTGTTACCTGTTTTTGTTGGAAGGTCAGCAGTTTCACATTTGAGTTCATCAAGAGCTCTCAGAAGGGTACTATCGAAGCTCAGCTATTTCTTGATTTCTTTAATTTGTCAGGAAACCATCTTTGTTGTGTGCCTTACTTCTTTACCTTGTCCAATACACGGAAAAATACAGTAAGTTGCTGTTGTCTTAGACTCAATGGTAGCTTTCTTGGTTAGTTTGGCATCCATTCTAAGCTGAGCTTCTATTATTGTATTCTATTATTGTAGTTTTAGATAAACTCCAGTATGTCCAAATGTGTCTTTTATGTTCCCAAGTCTCAGGAAAGGAAACACCCATGTAGGATAGCTATATAACAACTTTCATCCTTCCTTGATTATCTTAGGCTGATAGGTACAATGAAAAAAAATGTCGCTTATATCCTTCCTGAAGATTTGTGTATCTATAGTATAGTATTTCCAGATGACTTTTTTTTTGCTTCAGATATTGAAGTTTTGCTCTTTATTATAATTTTTTTCTCTTGTGCAGTAAATGTCATAGCAGAGACAAATGAAATTAAGAAGCTGTTGAGACACCATGGAATCCATGTTCAGAGCATTGCTGACATTAACCCGACCAGAGTTCAGCCAGCACGGATTCTGAGCAATCTGTATGCCAAGCTTGGTAGGTGATGTAACAAAGGGATCGTGAAACCTTATCATTTGCTTACCCATCTTTGCTGCTCAATTCCCATGTCATTTTCTCATTTGGAATGCAAGTTTAAAATCACATGCCGTTCTGAACTGAAATTGTGGGGAAGTACAGTGGTACCTCGGGTTACATATGCTTCAGGTTACATATGCTTCAGGTTACAGACTCCGCTAACCCAGAAATAGTACCTTGGGTTAAGAACTTTGCTTCAGGATGAGAGCAGAAATTGTGCGGCAGCAGCGGGAGGCCCATTAGCTAAAGTGGTGCTTCAGGTTAAGAACAGTTTCAGGTTAAGAACGGACTTCCGGAACGAATTAAGTACTTAACCCGAGGTACCACTGTATATGTATATGCCCGTTTTAATTCTGAAATGTTAGCACAGTCCGAAGTTCTGTAGGTCACCAAAGCACAATCTCCACATTTTCTGTGACGCATAATGTGCCCCTTATATGCTTTGTTGGAAACTCAGTTTCATTGCCTCCTGAATTTCCTTTTGTAAGGCACACCATATGATTTAAAGGGGAATGGAAGCATGCCTCTGGCTTCTCCACCAATGCTGCACTTGCCTCCTGGCTCCTTTTCCTCCAGCCTCTGTATCTTGAACAAGATTTGAAGAGGGAGCTGATGTAATTTTTTTTTTTAAAAAAAACCCTCATGCAGTTAAGCAATTCCATTCTGCAGGCACCTGATGACATAGGAGCCTCCATGAGCACAGCCACTCCTCCTTTCAGACTTTCATTCACTGTGTGGAAGTCAGGTTGGAGCCGGGAAAATGGGCACAAACATTGGCAGTGAGACACCTGTGTGGTCCCACCCTCTGTCAATCTCATCAAGCCCCTTCCTGTGCACACAGGAAGCTCCCCCTGTAGTTCTGAGCCCAGGCCTGAACACCAGTGTGCTGGATTATAGCAATTGCTTTTTTTAAAAAAACCCAACACAAATCTTTGCAACAGTAAAGACTTCTATAGTAGATATGCTTTCATAAGCTTTTCTGTTACCATTTAATGATCAAGCAGATAAGAAAGCTGTTGAGTGTTGGCCAAGAAAATTCTAGCCATAGAGATTTTAACCATTCTTCTTAAACTTATCTAAATAAAGCCAAAAGAAAATATCAAAACACTATTTATGTAAAAAAGTTTTTGGCCACGAAATAAGTAGAGCACTGCTTTCATTGATCTGACAAGAAATTGTAACGGAATTGGGCCAAAATGTTCTACTTGGGACTGTGTCGTGTGTGCAAATTGTTAGAAAAATAATTGGTATTAGAAGAACTAGGGAGAGGCTTGCAAATTTTATGCACCTCTTCTCTATGCCTACATATAGGCTCGTGCCCAATACAAAGCTTTTCTAATGTTAGTAACATTACCCTACTTGCTAATTCCACTCAAAAGGGTACTACAGTGGTACCTCGAGTTACAAACGCCTCAGGTTACAAACACTTTAGGTTACAAACTCTGCTAACCTGGAAGAGTTACCTCGAGTTGAGAACTTTGCCTCAGGATGAGAACGGAAATTGTGTGCCAGCGGCGCAGCGGCAGCAAGAGGCCCCATTAGCAAAAGCACGCCTCTAGTTAACAACAGTTTCAGGTTAAGAACGGACCTCCAGAACGAATTAAGTCCATAACTAGAGGTATCACTGTACTGATTTCATGAATTAGGCAGTGCCTTTCCATGAAATTTCATGCTGAAGCAGTGCACTACTTGCTCTGCAAAAGAACAAGCCTTAAAGCCTTTTGGAATATAAGGAAAATGTTCATGATTTTTATGTTTTGCTTCCGACAGCAAAATGTTTACGACTAATTTGTGTTGAATACAGTATAAGAGCAGAAGTAAATGTTAGCTGTATTCTTTTGTTCTTCCAGGCCGCAACAAGAGCATGAAGCTAAGTGGAAGACCTTACCGACATATCGGTGTCCTGGGAACATCTAAGCTCTATGTTATAAGAAATCAAATATTTACTTTTACCCCACAGGTGAGTTTGGAAAGCTTCCTGTTTCCCAATTGCTGGTGAAACACTTTGCTTATTTACATATCCCTCCTTGACGTTATGTAGGCTGAACTGATGAAACTTGTATCAAACTCATTCCAGCCATTTACACATGGAAATGAAATAAAATAGGAATACTGATAAGCTCATCAGCTTTCCAAAAAAATTAAAACTAGTCTTGCTAATTACACAGGCCAGAAGTGAGCACATAGGGATGGGGATCTTCCTGATGTAGCTAGAGAACATCTCCCCATCAAGGATGGAGGAGAGCTGCAGGTGAAGTCATGGGGTCCCTCATCCCTGGGTTGTGATGGGCTTCCATAGAACTAATGGTAACAAAGCTTTTGCCGAGAAAGAAATCTATAAGCACTTGTCTTCAATTTGTTTTTCCTTCCAGTTTATAGATCAGCATCACTTCTATTTGGCTTTAGACAATCGGATGATTGTGGAGATGCTACGAACAGAGTTGGCTTATCTCACCTCATGTTGGAGGATTACAGGAAGACCAACCCTCACTTTCCCAATAACCAATACAATGCTCAGTCAGTAACATGTGACCTTTATCATATGACCTTGCATATTATGGTTGGACCCAGCTTTTTCTGAATGTTCATGCCATTTGCAATAGAAGCTTTTTTGTTATTTGTGGTGTGGTGTGGTGTAGTGGTTAAGAGTGGTAGATTTGTTATCTGGGGAACCGGGTTCGCGTCTCCGCTCCTCCACATGCAGCTGCTGGGTGACCTTGGGCCAGTCACACTTCTCTGAAGTCTCTCAGCCCCACTCACCTCACAGAGTGTTTGTTGTGGGGGAGGAAGGGAAAGGAGAATGTTAGCTGCTTTGAGACTCCTTTGGGTAGTGATAAAGCGGGATATCAAATCCAAACTCCTCCTCTTCTTCTTCTTCTTATTTGTTTTACATTCCATACTGGATGATAAATAAGAGACAGGGATAGATTCTATCCAACAGAGAAACAAATGACTTTCTGAATATGCAATACCACTTTTCAGGATAAAATTTTACATTAATCTGGCTTTTTTAAAAAAAAACATGGGGGAAATTTGAAGCTGTGGCATGTGTATTTAAGTTCCAAAATTATTATTATTATTATTATTATTATTATTATTATTATTATTATTATTATTATTATTTTGTTTCACTTTAAAGTGCTTTCCTCTCATCCATGGCCTTAGATTTGATACTGCAAATAGCAGCAGCCTCTTTGAGCTGGAGTTCCCTAGCAACCGTGTTCCCCACTTATGGAAATAGCTACTGAGATATCCTTGTGTATCCTTACCCTGCTCTTCATAGGGGTACACCAGATTAGAGTGAAGATAAAAATATACAGTTCATGTAGTGAACAAGTACTCTGTGAGCATAGCACCAAAATGGGAGACCATCTCCTTTATAGAACCAAAATGGGAGACCACCTCCTTTGCCAGGTGGGTCTGGAGAAATATGGCTTTCTGAAACCCGCTGCTTGTCTGTGTAGAATGATGCCTGGCTAGATGGTCCACTGGTCTGGTATAAGTCAGCTTCCTTTGTTCCCAAACAGATTTAATAAGTGAAGTGGTATTAAAACAGAATGCCAGTATATGGTGCACATTGGAACTCAGTAGGACTGAGTTAAAATGCCTATAGTTGAGATTTTTCCCCCTCCCCATCTTACGAAAGCGAAACTCAAACCAGTCAACAATACACTTTAGGAGTTGCTAGTTCCCCCCCCCCCCCATTTTTTCTTTCGGTTATTTTATTTTTACAAAGTATTCCACATCAGATATGCTAACTTATTTTTAAAATGAGTTGATAAAGGAACCTATTGCCATGATGCCATGTTTTGTTTTCCTCCTTTTTAGCCAATGATGGGTCTGACATTGATCCAGCAATTCTTGCCACAGTGAGAAAACTTGGGGATGGCTACTTTGGAGGGGCCAGGTAGGTGCCACAATCCCTTTGACGCCTGAGGATATTCCTCTTTCTCTGGCTTTGACAAAAACATAACATCAGACTACAGTGGTGCCTCGCAAGACGAAATTAATTCGTTCCGCAAGTTTTTTCTTCTTGCGAGTTTTTCGTCTTGCGATGCACGGTTTCCCATAGGAATGCATTGAAAATCAATTAATGCGTTCCTATGGAAACCGACTTCAGACCAGGTCCGGGGACAATCTGTCCCCCGACCTCTTCTGAAGGCTGGGGGGGGGGCGAAAGTCTTTCCTCCCCCCCCCCCACGGCAGCATTTTAAAATCGCCCCGGACAGCGGAGGACTTCTCCGCTGTCCGGGGCGATTTAAAAGCCCTCCCGGGAAGGCAGCCAGGGGGGACAAAGATTTTCGCCCCCCGCCAGCCTTCAGAAGAGGTCCAGGACCTCTTCTGAAGGCTGGCGGGGGGCGAAAATCTTTGTTCCCCCCTGCCTGCCTGCCTGCCTTTAAAAGCCCTCCCGGGAGAGCGGAGAAACGCAGAGCGTTTCTCCGCTCCCCCGGGAGGGCTTTTAAAGGCAGGCAGGCAGGCAGGCAGGGACAAAGATTTTCGCCCCCCACCAGCCTTCCCCTCTTTTGAAGCAAGGGGCGGCTACGGGGAGAAGATCGCTTCTCCCCTTTGCCGCCCCTTGCTTCAAAAGGGGTCCGGGGGGAGAGAGAGGAAGGCGCGCGCCTTTCCCTCTGTCGCCTCTTTTGAAGCAAGGGGCGGCAACGGGGAGAAGATCGCTTCTCCCCGTTGCCGCCCCTTGCTTCAAAAGGGGTCCGGGGAGAGAGGGGAAGGCGCGCGCCTTTCCCTCTGTCCCCTCTTTTGAAGCGAGGGGCGGCAGCGGGAAGAAGATCGCTTCTCCGCGTTGCCGCCCCTTGCTTCAAAAGAGGTCCGGGGAGAAAGGGGAAGACGCCAGCATTTTAAAAAACCTCGGGACAGCGGGGGACTTCTCCGCTGTCCGGGGCGAATTTAAAATGCTGGCGGGCGGCAGCTGGCCTTCGCTGCCGCCCGCCAGCATTTTAAAAAACCTCGGGACAAAGGAGAAGTCCCCCGCTGTCCCGGGGTTTTTTTAAATGCTGCTGGGCGGCAGCGCTGCCGCCCGGCAGCATTTTAAAATCGCCCCGGACAGCGGAGAAGTCCTCCGCTGTCCCGGGGTTTTTAAAAAAACCTCTCCGCCCCCCGCCAGGCTTCAGAGCAGCCTTCCGAAGCCTGGCGGCGGGAGGAGGTCCGAGGACAGTGGGCAAGACGCCCTGTCCCGGAGATTTCCCTATGGGCTTTCGTCTTGCGAAGGAAGCCCATAGGGAAATTCGTTTTGCGAAGCGTCTCCAAAACGGAAAAACCTTTCGTCTAGCGGGTTTTCCGTCTTGCGAGGCGTTCGTCTTGCGGGGTACCACTGTATTGTGTTCTCTGTCTAGTGTTTCATAGGTTTGCCCCACTAGTCTCTTTTGAGGTTGTCACTGTGCTTCCCAAGTCATTTGTCATTGTAGACTTGTGCGTTAATCATGTTTGTTTTGTATGCTGTTGTGAGGGCAGGAAAAGTAGCATGCACATTAAAGGTAAAGGGACCCCTGACCATTAGGTCCAGTCATGACCAACTCTGGGGTTGTGGTGCTCATCTCGCTTTATTGGCCGAGGGAGCTGGCGTACAACTTCCGGGTCATGTGGCCAGCATGACTAAGCCGCTTCTGGCGCACCAGAGCAGCACACGGAAACACCGTTTACCTTCCCACTGGAGCGGTACCTATTTATCTACTTGCACTTTGACGTGCTTTCGAACTGCTAGGTTGGCAGGAGCAGGGACCGAGCAACGGGAGCTCACCCCGTCGCGGGGATTCGAACCACTGACCTTCTGATCGGCAAGTCCTAGGCTCTGTGGTTTAACCCACAGCGCCACCCGCGTCCCTAGCATGCATTACCAGAGAGCAAATTGCATTAATGGAATTTAATTTTGTATAAATGCACATAAGTTTGTGGCATGGGAGTTACTAAAAAAAAAAAACAACTTGGCAGGTTGCACATCTACTCAATGGAAGTTGCTCTCAATTAAGCATGTACAGGCAAACCTTATATTGCACGCATTCAGAGAACACACAACTATGCACACGTGTGCCTTTCTTCAGAACTGGAAGAGGTTGCAATGGGGGAAAGGTGGGCTTATGCATACTCTACTGACATGCACAATGACCTGGAATGCAAGTCCCATTCAAATTGGGGGGTTGCCTGTATCGGATTGCAGGCTGAGTATCTCTCAAGCAGGGTGTGGTCTTGATGGCCATTCCTGTTGTTTCCCATAGCATCTAGTAATAGCATCTAGTAATCAAAGAAAGAGTTGCTTCCAGTATGGAGACCATTTAGCTAGGATTGTATAGAGCTGTGCTTCCCTCTTCTGCACAGTGCCAACAATAGTCAAAAACATAGCAAATGCTGATTATAGTGGGAAAACATTTATATCTAGTGCAAGAAGCATTCATATAAAATGATGTTCTTTTCTTCTTTGGCTGCTTTGATGTTTGTTCTTCAGGGTGAAGTTGGGCAAGTTTTCAGACTTCCTGACCACTTCATTCTATACAAACCTCAGCTTTCTGGACCCTGATTCTGATGGGAAGCTCTTTGATGATGACAATGAAGGTTATTCCAGCCCTGAAAGTGGATATGAACTAGATTATGCAGACTTCGGCAACAAAGGTAGTACTGGTTTTGGTTTTTTAATGTTTCAAATTATACACACACTTGCCAAAGTGAACACATCTCAAAGACAGTGTCAGAGGAATATATTTTAAATCGGATCATAAAGGAATCGTTGGCTTTCTGGAGAGGTTGTTTTGCCCATGCTGTTCTTGAAATTAATATTTGGGGAATATCTAACAGCATGTTTTAAGTGAAATGTACAGATAGGTGAACATGACTATGAGTCATTCTTCATGGTCTCAGACAGAACTCTATCCCAATTCTGCTTTCTGAAATCCTTTAATTGAAAACAATAGGGATTAAAGCTGCAATCTTTGGTGTGCAAACTTTGGGCTCTGTGTTTGAGGACCCTCTTCAAATACAGCCTGACAAAAGCCGGCTGAGTATTTTTGCTGGCATTTCTCTTGACTGAGGACAGTACTGTTCATGTTTCATTTAGCTAACAGTGGACATATTTTTTTTAAAAAAATAATCAAACACTGTTATTTAAATGTTTGCATATTTTCAAGCTGCCTGGGATAAGTTTTGCATATAGAATATGTCTTCTATATTCATTTATTGTTGAATTGTATTTATTACTGAATTTGCTATAAATGTTGTTCTGTACTGCTGCGGGGGAAACTGTTACCTTGCAGCCTTCTAATGAGGCTCATGGTAAGCTGCTATGTCCAATTTCCTTATATCCTAGTCTCATTTTCAGATCTCTCTTGTCTCTGAGGACCCCCCCCCCTTCCTCTGTGTGTGATTAGAGAGAAGTGTATAGACTGTAGCAACACAGTAGGGCCAGAGTGATGGAGGAATCACACTGATAGAAGTGTGACAGAAGAGGCCAGGAGTTGCAGAAGGCCACAGGGAGGAAGAAATGAGACTGAGCAGAGATGGAGATCCGAGGGAGAAAAAGGGGAAGCCTGGGATTTGTGTTAGATTTGTTGTCCTGGCCCTAATTCCTTCACTGAGGAAGGGCGGGGAAGTTAACCTCTTCCTGAACAATAAAAGAAGATGATATTGTGAGCATCTGTAGCAGCTGCAGATGAGCAGGGTACATGTGAATGGTGTGTGATATTGGTGCACAACTGCCAACAGGAGGGCCATTTTCGGCCCAGGAGGGGGGGTTGAGGTGGATTTACATGCGCTCATCGACACGCACGAAGATCCGGAATGCAGCCCCCATGCACACGGGGAGTTCCTTGCATTGCCTTGCCATGGCCTGAAACATTTAATCATTGTATTGTTTTCTTTAACAAATGACAGTGATTATTTACTATTATTGTTTTACCTATATTGTTTTTCCAATGCCAAAAGGTGATGTCAGTCAGAAGGAAGTAAAGTTCCAGTGTCTCTTTCAAACTGATTTCCTTTTGAACATGTTTTGACAGAAAGCCAGGACGAACTGGACCAGTATATAAACACAATGTTACAGAGCACTGCTCTTAAATCACACTTGCCTCCGATATCAAAAACATCTGGTTCAAGCTATGTGTTTAGTGCTGCTCATTCTACCAGAGAAATACTGTCAATCATGGCCAAGACTAAGGGTCTGGATGTTCCTAGTAAGTTTTTACAGCATTTTGAGTTTTATAACCTTCCACAGATGAAATGCCTGTAAATGCTAAATTGATGCTAAAGCTAAGAATAGTGTTAAAACGGTTAGTCCACGCTAATTTTAGTTACCAAGAAATATTCCTTATAGCACAATTCCTTTGAAATAATGTTTCATTTTCTGTGTAACAGACAATTAGCTTGTCATCACTGAAGCTCCAAAGTTGAAGTGGACATTAGGATGGCATGTACAAATGGGACAATTTGCAACCAATTTCTGTTGTCAAAAGTTCTCAGTAATAAGCATCACATTGTGACCACATGTGTAAAGTCAAGAATAAAAATTGAAAGCTACAGAGAACTCTCTAGTCCACTACGCTGATGAATAAGGGAGATAAGTGCATAATCAGATTGTAAATGATGAAAAAAACACTTACGAATCTGAAGGAGAGAATATGTCGTGAATTATTTCTTAAAATCATCATTACTGTTGCCAAGGGACAACATGGGTCAATAGGTGCTGTACTTCATTTGCAAGGTGCTAAAACCTAGAAATACAGTAAAAATAGGGACAGAACTTGATAATTAACTGCAAATTGCACAGAGTATTAGTTGGATATACTAGGGAGAAAAAGTGAAATTTTCTGCAGTGTGAACATGCCTTTAAAGGGTATACACACTTGATGCTTAGCATTCTGTCCTGTGTTGAACCAAAGCATGCTGACATTAACTTCTGCATTTTAAGATACTATCTTTCTCCAGACCTGAGGCGTGTTAGCATATTACAATGATTGCTGATTTCAGGTGGGAGAAATAGAGAGATTAACTGGATGTTACATATTTTTTTTCTTCCTACTTGGGAAGGAAGTGAGTTGGAGAAGAGGAGGGGAAATGATACTTAACCCTTTCCCTACTTCCTGCTCAAGCGCTGCCGCCCTGGACTCTTTGGGGATAAAGGGGAGGGTATAAATTTAATGAAATAAATCAACATTCTCAATTGCCCCCCTCAAAGCATCTTTCTCTGTGCCAGTGGTGTTGGTTACACGTATTTTCTTGTACTGCACGACTAGGTCCTTAATATAATGTTTTAGTATCCGAAACACTGTGGGCTCTTACAATAGCACTTCTGTGTACTTAGAATGACCTGGTTTGTTTGTTTCCCAGATGTTTCGATGTCTTTGCCTACAAAGGTTTTGAACACCCACCGGAAATCTCTGAACCTTGTTGACTCACCACATTCACCGCATTCACTGGTGGACGAAGTAAGCCATTGCAATGTTCACATTTGGAAAGCATAATGACCTACCTCTTTGTTTACCGTTTTAATCAATAGAAGCTGAAAAACAAATATATCATGTTTCACATGTGCATCATTGAAACAGTTTATTTTATTTAAAACATTTGTACTCCACCTTAAGGAGTCCGAGGTGGCTGACAGCAAAATAAAGCCCTAATTTAACAATGCAACATATTGGTTCCAACATTAAAATATGGCGGCAGCAATCAAAGTTATTGGGTTGCATCCAATGGTGTTCATGCACAATGGGACTTCTTCCGCTGCTCATTCTTCTTCCAGAGCAGACTTGGAGGGGGCGTGCATGAGGGACTGTGCAGGGGAGGAGAGGAAGGGGAAGCCCCATTGTGTCATTGGAACTCTGCTCACACAACATAGGAACCCATTCCAATTCATTGAAATCAGCAGATCAAATCTAATACAGTAGAATAACCATCTACAAACCAGAAGGTTTTTTCATAGGGAAGATTATTACTAGCTTCTGAAAGGCTCTTCAATAGTTATAGAACTGAAATTATTCCTGCAAAAAAGGAGTATTAAAAAAGTGCACAAGTCCCTGAAAAAAGGAGGTGGAATCACATTAGTATGGTGTGGGAAGTAAGTGGAAATATTGCAGCGTTGTAATCTATTGCTCGGATGTTAATTCAGTGGTCAGTTCAAGAAGCAGAGGCAGCCTTCAGAAAGCTTGTTCCTTGCTTCCTGACAAAAGAGCTGTTAGTTCCTTGCTTTCAGACCACACCAGGACTAATGATACATAATTGAATCTTCGTAACTGCAGCAAATGCAGGCTGGATTCCCTGAGTCCAGGAGGACTGCATTCTAGCTCCTGCAGAATTGCTCAGCACACAGCTCATTTATTTGGGGCGTGCAAAACAGCAGACACATGGCTTGAGTACACATTGCAGCCCTATATTTTTGGAATTAGAGACTCCCTCCCCATTTGATTTTCACTTCTCTTCTGCTTCAAAGCAAGGAGGTCACCCTACACATGTACAGCCCAGCCTGCTTACTGTTTGAAGGCCCATGGGTATTAAATGCAAATATTATTTTAAAAGACAAAACTAATATTGTTTGAATCTCTTTTTTATTTAGTTACCCATTGGTGTTTTTTTTTTTTTTTAAGCACACACTTTAGAACTTCCAGCCGACTCCCTTTTCATCCACATACCTGGAATAAAGTTAGTTAAACAAGATGTAAAAAGCGTTCAGAAACACTATGTCTCAATTCTGTACAGTGGTACCTCGGGTTAAGAACTTTATTCGTTCTGGAGGTCCGTTCTTAACCTGGAACTGTTCTTAACCTGAGGTACCACTTTAGCTAATGGGGCCTCCTGCTGCCGCCGTGCCACAGCCACACAATTTCTGTTCTCATCCTGAAGCAAAGTTCTTAACCCGAGGTACTATTTCTGGGTTAATGGAGTCTGTAACCTGAAGCATCTGTAACCCAAGGTACCACTGTAATTGCATTTATGTGCCCCTCACGTTTCCCAGGGAGTAATGATAGCTAATCATGTTCAGGCCTTTTTTGACTTTTGGTCATTTAAAGTTTGTCTTTGATTAATAGGAGCCAAAGGCTGTTCTTCAGTTGCCAAAAGATGCTCACGGCGATTTGGACTGTGTGAAATTAGTAGAGCAGTTAAAGGAATGTCCCACTTTACATGACCAGGCAGATATATTGTACATCCTGTATCTAATAAAGTAAGTTTCCTAGTATCTTTGTAGCAAAGTTTGTTTATTTTTAAATGGTGGCATTTCTAGGAAGTAAAAGCGCCCAGCTGTATTAATGTTATGTGGGATTGTTGTTGTTCATGACCCTGACAACTGTGACCTCCCTTACGGCAGGGAAAGTGGCCCTCCAGATGGATGATTCCAACATCCATCAATCCCAGCCAGCATGGCCAACAGTCAAGGATAATGGGAGTTGGACTCCAACATCTGGAGTGCCACAGGGTTCCAGCTTCTGACATGGGTTTCAGCCTTCAGATTACTGTTATGTATTCCTAATGTTTTATTACAAGGTTTTCATTTCCCATTCTGTTGCCTTTTAGCACACCCACAAAATTGTTTGAAGTGCTGTCTAGTTTCTAGCCAGATCTTCTGTATTAATGTTTGCAGAGCTGACCATTCCACTTGTCACAGTGCAAGATGCAGCAGGACACCTGCCTCTTGTTTTCGTATGTGGCTATTTTAGGGCTTGATGCTACATTCATGCAAAGTTCTTTTGAGCAGTAAATGGGGGGAACTTTGGGATGGAACTTCCCACCATCACTGTCAATGGGATTTTATTTTGCAATAAACTAAAAAATACAGGCTACTAAAAAACACACACATAACTAAAGTACTTTAAAAATTAAGGAACTTAATGATTACTCTCATTAACATATCTTGCATATGTTTGTAGGATGACTTAAATATCATAGTCAGGAAAAGTATAGGCTTCTGTACTTGGTTGGAATTTGATCAGAAGCTTGAAGGGCATCTTCATAGAAATAAGTGGGAATCATGATGCCATAATATCTATTTTAAATTTTTGCTTCCTTGCTTGTTAGCTGGCTGAATAATCATTGTATGTTATCACAGTCTCTCGATTTTTATTATTCTGCTGCTGTGGAGTTCCAGTCATATGCTGTACATGGCTTGACTGCTATATATTTCTGCTTAAGAAAGTTATGGAAGGCACATGAGGCTACTATGTTGCTGAAGCTGTGCAGGTCTGAGTATGGCAGTGTCTGGGTGGGAGATCGCTTGGGAACCAAGCATATGTCACCTTGGATTCCATGAAGGAAGCAGGAAGAGACATAAATGTAATAAAATTAAACAATGTCTTACATTTATGTTTCACCTTTTTCCCATCATGGAGGGATCCAGGGTCATTAGGTTCAAAACGATGAAGCATCACTTTAGAACTCCGGTCTAATATAGAGTTCTTGCAACTTGTACACACTTTCAGCTATTTCCCTTATTTCTACAATGAAAATGTTGTGTGTGTGTGTGTGTGTGTGTGTGTGTGTGTGTAATAGCTATGTATTAGTTTATAAGTACATCTAACCATTTCTGGTTTTGTATTTTAAGAGGCCTTGACTGGGAAACATGTCTCTATGGCCAGTGTGGAATCACAGTTCATTGTCTTCTCAATGAGCTCTACAGCAAAGCCGGCCTGAACCAAGAATGGGGGCTGATCCGCTACATCTCTGGCATACTGCAAAAAAGAGTGGAAGTCCTAGCTGAGGTGCGGAACAAGTACATATCATTTATTTATTTACTAAATTTGTATCCCGCCCTTCATCCAAAGATCACAGGACATAAAAAATACATGAAATGAGAATACAAAATACATAATAGAACAAAAACAAACAAATACCCCACCTCCCACAAACACATTTAAAAGGCCGTAAAATGTTAATCAGCCCAAGGCCTTACCTGTTCCATTTGCTCTTCTTTTTCTCTTTGGGTGTGGGGATACGTATGCTTTTGCTACTGGAAGAATGTGCCTGCAATATGTTTTGCAACTTGTTGCTAGGTTTTATTTATTCTAAAAAGGATGGGTTGTGTCCAACTAAGTAACACGCAGAGTAGACCCACTGAAATCAGTGAACTAGGCTACTAACTTAAGTGCATTTATTTCACTTAGCCTATTGTGTGCGTGACTTAGTTGGGAGCAACTCATTTGCTTTACTATTACAGTGGACTCCCAGCAGTTTCCCATCCAGGTTCGTACACCCAGTTTAACTGTAGCAAGGATGGGGAGCCAGCCCCCCCCCCCAATACTCCTGCGCTCCAACTCCCATCAGCCTCAACCAGCCAGTGGTCAGGAACTCTAGTCCAGTATCATCTTCAGGGCCACAGATATATATCCCTGACTTACGTGTGTGTGTGTGTGTGTGTGTGTGTGTGTGTGTGTGTGTGTGTTTGTGTGTCCCCGTATCTCTGAGCTATAGGAAGCTTGCACTTCAGCTCCTAAGGCCAGATCTTTTTAGATATGTACACTTTTAATCCACTGAATTTTAGATCTGCTTTTTGTGAAGCTTTGCCTCTGATTGCACTGTTGCTGCTGAATTTCTCCTACTGCTTTTATGCTGGCAATTATTGTTACTATAAGTAGATAAATTGACCCATGGAATAAAGGCTGTCATAACAGTTTTAAGTGCGGGTGGAAATTATATATAGACACACACACACACTGCATCTTGAGACATTTGCTTTTAGAGCTGTACACACGTGCACTGAAACACCTTACAATGTCCTCACTGGGCACTACATCTTTCCTGACTGACAGCAAGCAGGATGATTGATCAGTCACCTTGCTATAGTTTCTCTGTCCTTGTTACAGGTACAATAAATGGTGCTTCCTCTTTATCTAATTAGTGCTACAGAATAGGCAAAGCAATGTTTCTGCATCTAAAAGAAGACTATGCTGGTTGCTGCATATATGGGTTCCTGCAATATCTTTGAATTTAAAATAAGACAGTGTTGGTTGTTGTGTAATTAAGAGATCAATCTCACCACTTCTCTCCTTTTATCCTGTGCTAGGCATGCACGGACCTCCTGTCACACCAGAAGCAACTTACAGTAGGCCTGCCACCTGAGCCACGTGAAAAAACAATAACAGCGTAAGCATTCATCACCTTTATAGCCTTATTTATCACACTTTCTGTGGCTTCTCTAATTGTCGTCTTCTTGTATATTGTGAAATAATAGAATGAATAACACAGCCTTAATTTACTGGGTATTTTTAATGTGTGTTTTTTTAGTTGTAAATTGTACAGGATTTTGAGAAACAACAAATAGAAATGTAGTTAAATACCGTATTTTTTGCTCTATAACACGCACCAGACCACAAGACGCACCTAGTTTTTGGAGGAGGAAAACAAGAAAAAAAATATTCTGAATCTCAGAAGCCAGAACAGCAAGAGGGATCGCTGCACAGTGAAAGCAGCAATCCCTCTTGCTGTTCTGGCTTCTGGGATAGCTGCGCAGCCTGCATTCGCTCCATAAGACGCACAGACATTTCCCCTTACTTTTTAGGAGGGAAAAAGTGAGTCTTATAGAGCAAAAAATACGGTAATTATAAAAGAGACATTGGTCCTCTTTGGCAAGGCTGGACCCAAACAATATATTATGCAGGACCTTAGCAAGTTTGCTAGAAATCTTTAGAATGGTGCAGTGGGAATCTAAGAGTAAAGGCAATCTGGGGGAATGGGATCAGCAGCAAGGTTGTGACTAGATGATCAAGGAATAACCCTCATGAAGAGGATCCCCATTTTTCTCCATGTGGATGTAACTGTGGAGTCACCACAACATTCTCATGAGCCACTGGGTAGTTTTCCTAGGAGAATGGCACATATACACACATAAACACCAGAGAGGATTGTTGGTGGCAAATATAGCATCCTTGCAGTCTTTAATCAATGGTCCATTTTCTCTAGGCCTTTGCCACCTGAGGAACTAAGCAAACTCATATATGAAGCCAGTGGTCAAGACATCAGCATTGCGGTTCTTACTCAGGTAATGCAAAAGGAAGTCTTTGGATGCCTTGAAGAAACAGCTTTGTTTCTCTCACCGTGTTGCAGTTTTCATAAACCCGATGAAGGCCTCTAAAACCAATGCTCTTTTTTTCCTTCCGCCATCCTCATCCCCCATAACAGGAAATCATGGTGTACTTGGCTATGTATGTCCGGTCACAGCCCAGTCTATTTGCAGAGATGCTCAGGCTCCGCATTGGACTCATCATTCAAGTGATGGCCACAGAACTTGCTCGCAGCTTGAATTGTTCTGGTGAGACCAGTTTTGTTGCCACAAGCCAATAACAGAACAGTCCATGAGTGATGCCCCACTTACAGTGGATGAATCCAAAGCAGGATGACTGTAGGTGTGATTGATACCGTATTGGCCTGAATATAAGCCGCATCCGAATATAAGCCTCACCTTTAAAATTCCACAGGCACTCACACCCATTCAGTTTTACCGCATGTCTGTTTCAGCAGCGATATCGTAAAAGCTTATTTTTGTAAGGTTGCGAATTTCAGCCGCACTTTAACTTTTCACGGTTGGAATTTGGGGGGAAAGTGAGGCTTATATTCAGGCCAGTACGGTATATAGAGAGTTTGTGTGTGCGCTTCTGAAAGGGAATCGGAGGTGATGGTAGAGAGAGGGAGGATGGCATTCAATGCTGTGCAAGTGACAAGTCTTCAGAATCGGCTCTGGAGGGCTAAGGGACTGATTCAGAGCACTGCTGGAAGACAGTGCACAGTAGCTAGAGATGGTGATATTAATGCCACACTCATTAATAAATGTACAAAATAGCAATAATATATAATAAGCTGCTACAGTTTTAAGATCTTCCACCAGCAGAATATCTGTAGGATTGTTTTAATAGAAATCAGGATGAATTTGCAGCATAATGCTAGAGTTAAATGTTGCAATCTGATCCATGTTTACTCAGAAGTCAGTCCTGCTATGTTCAATGGGAGTTTTCCCCAGGCAGCTATGCATAGAATTGTAGCCTAAGTTTGTTCTATTGGTTATTTTGCCTTTGTTTTGTGTCTGTGAATTGGGCAGGTATCATTTTCTTAAAAAGCACCCTCAGGGATTTGCTTTTTGTTCCTGCATTCCTTCTGCATGCTCAACAAAGTTTGCTCCAGATGCCATGCGTTTTTATTCTTTAAGTATGAAGAGCCCCAGGAAAACAATCATGTTAAACTGCATTTAGCTGATTGACAGCAAGGGCTCATTGTCTGCCATCCCACTTTCAGGAGCTGGGAAAGAAGATATTTTAAGATAGACGATTATCTTCACCGTGGTTCTGTATATGAACTTGAGACCTGTGACTCAGAAGTGAGAATGCTGCAGCGATATACATAGAGGAGAAAGGGTGCTATTTATCCCCTTCGGTGCAAAACAAAGCCTTTTTGTACTAATGCAATTTATGTGGGCTTGTCAGAGGGGAGAAAGCCAGGAAAAGTACCCAGCTGAAAAAGATCACACTGGCTACTTACCTTTCATTAAGTGATATGGGCTGAAGGCAGAGCTTGCCATTAATTTGGTAAGCTGAGAAATAATAATGGAGCCGTTCATTAAGTGGATCTGTGCTACTGACAGCTTGCTCTCCTGCAACAGCAACTTCATTGTCCTTATTGCTTTCCCTTATATAGGTGAAGAAGCCTCTGAAAGCTTAATGAATCTAAGCCCCTTCGATATGAAAAATCTCCTCCATCATATTCTCAGTGGGAAAGAATTTGGAGTCGAAAGGAGCAGTAATACACTTATCTTCTAAGTGCCATTTTTAAAATTACTCTTGTTCGTGTTTCATTTTTTGGTAACAAAAATGGTTGTTTTTTTCTTCTCCCTTCCCCTCCCTCTCCCTAAGTGCGTCCTCTCGATTCTTCAACATCAAGCCCTGCTATATCTATCCATGAAGTGGGTCATACAGGAGCAACGAAAACGGAAAGAAGTGGCATCACTAGGCTGAAGAGCGAGATGAAGCAGGTGAGCTCCTGTCTCTGCATTTCCTTCCAGGCACCTTTAGGGACTGGCTCGTGAGAGCTCATTTCTCTCTGGTGGCTACAGCGAACCACTCACTTTGATCTACCTCTGCTTAATCCGAGAGCATATCCTGCTAGGGTCCAAAGGGGCTGTGCAAGAGCTTCCACAGCCAACCCACGATATTTCAGCCTGTCATGACTGCTAGAAAGCCGCTCCTTAATAATAATAATAATAATAATAATAATAATAATAATAATAATAATAATAAAGCAGGGAATGGCCACTCACCTGTTCCTGAGGGGTGTTGTGAGGATCACATGGGGAATTAGAGATCCACGTGCAGCACCTTGAGCTTGAATAAGAAAGGAAAGAGAAGGGAAAGGAAGGATGGCCTGTCACTTAATGCATTTGAGGCCTGTTCAAAAGACACTTGTCAAGTCCTCTATCCTTAAAATACACATAAAGCCCAGCCCGTCCCATCTCATATTTCTTACAAATCATTTGAAAAAGGAAGGCACTAGTGGTGGTTTTATATCTTAGTTAGGAGGTAGTAGCTCACATCTTTCATCCATATGAGACCTTAATTGCCGGTATTGAGCAGCGAAAACATTTCACATTATTTTGTGTCTGCTTGTGTTGCTTGTTTGCAGCATCTGCTTTCACCATTTACAGGTGTGTTTTTTTGTTTGTTTCGTTTTTCATTCTAGAGACATTGGAGGCTAAGTAGTAGCGAACAGGTGAAATGAAAGTGACACGTGTGTGCATATCAAGTTGCTAAATTTGCATGCTGGAAGTGCATATATGCATTTTGAGACGAGTGCACGGATAGGCGTTAGAACACATATTTAAACCGTCAAGTTGAAAATGACTAATGTGCTTGTGTGAAAGATCTGTTGGCTCACTCTCTCCGTAGCATGAGTTCCAGGGTGGTTTCCAAGGTTACTAAAGCAAGACTGCTATCCTGAATCAATAATCATGTGTAGCTCCCCCCAAACCCCAGCAACACACTCCGCCCCCAGAAAGCAAAAACAAAACAAAACACTACCATAGCATCACCATCTTAACACAGCAGTGACATCCTTGGGGCCGTGTCACACTTTTTGTTCTTAAGTGCTCACTTAGAAAGCGTAATGTGCAGTGCTATTTTTCTAGAAGAAGAAGTGCTGGAACTCACCATGAACACCTCCCTCGTTCTCTCTCAATGGCAATGGCGCCCACTTGAAAGGTGCAGGAACTGAGTTCTAGTGAGTTCCAGCTGAAGAAAAGCCCTTGTAAAATGTGGTATGGCTGTAACGTGCTTTAAAACAGTGAACAGAGAGCCAGGAGTCATGGCAGTTGTACTGCATGTTCACTCAGTGTCAAGCTTGGGTTCAAATGTACCAAATAGCCCATAGTTACTATGTGCTTGCTGGGAATTTTGACTACTTCTGTGCTGATCTGTAAGTGAAACTGACAGGCAAGAAAGGTTATTCTAAGAGTTTATGGAGGTGTTCTAAAGATGTCCATTATGGAGTAAGGCCCATTGAACACAGTGAGATATAGGAAGACTGCCTTCTACTGAGCAAGACCATGGGTCACTCTAGTTCTCTACACTAGTGGGACTTCAAGGCTCTTTCCCAACCTACCAGGAGATGTCAGGACTTGAACCTGAGTCTGTCTGCATGTGCTCCATCACTATGCTAGTGGCAGAGCCTAAACATGTGCAAGATTGTGCTGTTAGGCATGTTTTATTCACTTAGACATTGCTATATCTTAGATTTGCCCCAGCCAAGCCTTGAAGCATTTTATAGGATTATATAGAAAGCCTGTGTGTTAAATTAACTTTGAAACTATGAAACTGTTATGCCTTTGCAACTCTATACCCTCAGCTCATTGCTTTCAGGGTGCACATTATGTGTGTTTCTTTTTGTGTATTCAACTGCCCACTAGAGGTCAGCATTAATACAATGTCATAATAGATGCATTGCACTACAAAATTTCTCAGAGGGGTGTGGTTGTAAATATAGAAACATTCAAAACTCATTAAATTTGGGTATATTCATATAGACAGCTAGTCTTAGAAACCTAACAGCGAATTTATTTTATGTATTGCATTGTCTCCTCTTTTAAAGAGGTAGCGAATGGTGCAGAATCCCAGAATAATCTAAATTATATTTGAGTGTTTTAATCACATAAGGGATTGAATACCAACATGGATTCTTGTTAAGCTGTATAAGGCTACGCACCAACCTAGAAGTACCCAACAGCCCTTCATCCTGGCATTTCTCTAAACCCAAATGACTTGTGTCTCTGGATATTTTTAAGGGCTTAGTTTAGCATATGTTTGCCTAGCAACAAATCCTCCATTGTCTTCTTCATAGGGCAGGCAGCTGAGCCATAGATTAAGCTGTAGCTATTTATTTGATTTGGTTCTTGTCTTTCCTCCAAGGGACTCAGAGCAGTGTTTTAGTGTCACAATACCCCTGTGAGCCACCTTAAGTGAAAGGTCATCTGGTGGCCTTTGTAGCTCAGTGGGGATTTGAACGGGGGCTTCCCCCCACATCAAAGCTCAGCATTTTGGCCACTGCACTATTCAGGTGTTGCTGCAGTTGCACTCAGCATCCTGGCAAAGTGGACATAGGCCACAAAGGTAGAGAGGACATCCTAACTTTAACTAAGCCTTGTTCTTGAAACATAAAGGGAAATTGCCACTGCCTGTGGCTGTTTGAAATGCACGCTGAAAAGCATTTCCTGAATTCTGGAGAAGGGCAGGGGACAAGAGAGCACCTCCTGGGTTTTCCAACTCATGGCTACCAAAATGGAGACTGTAAAATGAAGCGTGGTGTGTACACATGATCTTGTAAATGCCACCTTGACAGATGGAGTCATTTTGTGCCCCATTCTGTTAAGTGTGGATCTTTATATAGCCAAAATGGTACCATCCAAATACAAGAGGGAGGAATCAGCAGGCTTGGGGAAAACACAAAGGTTTATGGAAAAAATCTTAAGTGTGTGGGGGAGCCATCTCAAACAGTTGTGAGCATGCTATGTGGGCACAGACTATTGACTCTCTCTGTGTGTGTAAGTTAAATGGAAAATAGACGAGGAATGGAATGGAGTATCGTGGGAAAGGGCATAGCTGTCTGGCTGGAACCCTGAACAGGAGCACACCACCGTAGTTTCAGAGTTCTACCTGATTTAATACTCAAATGCTAGAATATATTCTCCTGCATTTTTGACCATTTGGTCAATTTCAAAGCTAAACCAAGACATCATGATTAAGGAAAGCAGTTCAGAAACATTGTTCTTGATACTAAGATGATGTATTGCTTGTTTTGCTTTCCATTGCTTAGTTTGTTTGGCATCTTGCTTGCATGCAGCTGCATGGAATGGGGCTGATGCAATGGCTCTCATTGCATAGGAAATGTAACCTTAACAATAGCTCAAACATGTTTCATGTATTTGAAAAGCTCCTCTTACTTCATTGTTGCTGCTATCTGAAGGTCAGCATTTCAAGTAACAACACTGGGTGCAAAATCTGACACTTCCCCAAACTACTGTCTAGATGGTTTCTTATTTAGGCACAGATTGGGGACTGGTGCAAATTATCCTTGTTTTCTTTGATGCCAGAAAAGTTACAGCAATGACCTTCATTGCAGATTTCAACACATGAGAGAGCATGAGGACATTTACAGCTTGCTGCTCATACCTATATCATTTCGTTTGTTTTCCACGTGGTGTTGTTTTTACTCATTCCCCCCCCCCTTTGTTTTTCATTTATTTTGTAGTTCTTCTATGGGGGCCATTCCACATCCAGCAGCATGCATTCTTCCAGGTCTATGGTAATCTATCATTCAGTAACTTAAAATCACTTCCTCTTTGTAGGGACAGAAACATTTCTAAGTTTACTTCGCTTTTATCTCTCATTTATTACAGAACTTGTTTTTTTCCAGTTGTCTTTTACAATATAAGGCATACAAAAATTTATAAACATGTATTTTATATTTAAAATTGTGGCTTTGTGTATGTGTGTCTACATATATATATACAGTGGTACCTCCAGTTGCAGACGGGATCCGTTCCAGAGCTCCAGTCACATCCTGAGGTTTCTGCAACCGGAGGGACTACTTCTGCGCATGCGCACGCAGTGAAACACTTCCAGGTTTGCCGCTTTCGCAACCTGAAGTTTACGTTACCCGAGGGTAACGTAAGCCGAGGTGCTACTCTACATATATATGTACATATCTACATACACACACACACACACAAACCACAAACATTGCTTTATTAAAAGACTATGGGTTGTATCCAACGTCATTGCTTAGGTGATGGCAATGCTTCTGTCAGCAGAACAGGAAAGCAAGCCATTTTCAGCAATTTCCCTGTCAGCTTACTGTCAGCTAAAAGACACTGTTGGATACAACCCTATAGAATTATTCCATGTCCTTACATTGTCAGTGTATTCATTTGTTTGTAGCTTTGTGTCCAGTGTGTTGGTAAACCTATGAATGAAATGTCCAATTAAAGCAATTAAATGTAGATGTTGCAAAAGGGAAATGTAACTGTGAATCCCATACTGAGCATAAGAAAAGTCCTGATGGATCCAATGAGGAGGCTGGCTAGTCTAGCATCTTGTTTTGAGTGAGTAGCCAGCTGCATCTGGGAAGCCCATATTAGAGTATGAAGGCAGCAACTCTTCTTTGCCATGTGCCTCTCAGCAACTGGTATTCAGAGGCGTTCTTGGTCCTGAACCTGGTGTTTACCATTTAACCATCAAGGCAAATGCCCGTTGATGGAACTGTCGTCCAGGCATTTTGTTGATCCGTTATTAAAAAGCTATCCAAGTCTATGGTCATTCAGCACCACATTCCGTATCATCGGATTCCATATGGTTAATTGTGTGCTGTGCAAACAAATACCTTATTGGGTCTGTTCCGCATCTTCCATCTATTAATTTTACCGAGTAATCCTGAGTTCTGATATTACGGGAAAGGAAGACATTTTTTCTCTATTTTTCCACAACACTCCTTCCACACCCAAAAGTGACTTGACAGGACACATTTTCAGGCAAGAACCAATCTCAAGAAAAGCCTGAGGGGTGTCTCTGGAAGACTAAAGGGCTGGAAAAAATGAATAGGTCAACACACCTAATACCAAAGGAGACAAGAGTAGCTACTAAGGCACGGCCAGGAACAACAGTGGCTTACGGCAATCCGGTTGAGGAGCAGAGATGCCTGAAGGTGAGGAGTCAGTTTAGACTCCCATCACCAAGCAATACAGGTTCTGCTTTATCATTTGGTGGTTGAAACCCGCCAGTACCTTTTTAAGCTATCTGAAGCCTACCCCAACAAATCTATTTTTAGTTACAAAGCCTTGAAGAAAAATTGATAACACATTTTTAGGACTTATTAGGGCTAAGGGAAGCCACTTAAGAATGTGCTCTGGTCCATTTATTTTGACACTATAACACTCCTGCTTCCCCCTGTTAAATGGCTGTGTGAAGAACTATGCTACTTTATACACTTTGCAGTTTATACACTATGGTGCATTATACACTTTGCAGGCTAGCTGTCGGGACCCACAAGTCATTTGCAGTGATTTATTAGCGGAAGGGATCTTATCGTTGTGGGCACAGGTGACAAAACCACCACAGTACAGATACACTAATTGCCCAAGCATTGACATTTCCACTGAACCATGGTGTGATTAATGTCAGCTCTGCTGAATGGGTTACAGCCTGACTCATTCAATATCCAGAACCTCTGCATTGCAAATGAACATTAATATAGCAAAGGGGGAAATTTCTTTAACATACATTTAATGGAAATAGACCAATAAAATGGTTTTACGGCATTATACACAAACACACACATCTGACTTTCCTGATGGATATCTATCACATGGTGCTTATAGATTTCAAATTGGCTGGCCTTTGAAAAGAATTGGGGGGGGGGGGGCAAGAGGTACCAATGCAATGCCATCTTCATGCTGGTTGAGAATAGCTATGTAAGCTACATTTCACAAATGACTGTCACAGTTATCCACATTGGATTCATGGCTTCTACTTGTGTAGAAGAGACCTTTTCAGCTGGTGTAGCTTGTGAGAAAACTGCAGGCATCTCAACTGCCTCTACTATGCGAGGTTAAGGAGCGCCATCACCTTGGCTCACTGGGATCCCCTAAGGCAGAAAGAACCCCATTAAGACATTTATGACATCTCTGGAATAAAGAATTTTGGAAGTTGTGCAAATGAACTAGGCTCTAATCTTGAATGCACTAGGCAGTAAGATCCATTGAATAAAGTTTGATGGGTCTTTCTTCGGATAGAACATAGACAGGGTTGTGCTGCTTCTGTTGGAAAACAATCTGCTCTCTTATTGTAGGGATTGGCTACCCACACCAATATATATATAGCGAAATTGTTATGTATAATAAGCAGTAACCTGCTGAAGGACAGGTGGGCAGCTTGCAACCCTTTACCTTAATCAGTCCAGTGGGGATTGAAATGGAGCTTCTGACATTTTTGGTGAAATTTTGTCCTTTTTTTCAGAGATGCAGTAGCCCATCGTCTCCTACTAGTACATCATCCTTGACAGGGTCTGGTGGGCACTGTATCAGTTGGGGTGACCGACAAGGGCAGTGGCTTCGCAGGAGGAGGCTGGATGGTGCCATTAACAGAGTCCCCGTGGGTTTCTATCCTAAAGTGTGGAAGATCCTTCAAAAGGTACCTTTGGAAGCAACAGAAGCGGGAGGGAAATGCCATGCCTTGTCTGATTAGGTTAACTTTTAGAGTACACTCTGTTGCTTTGGATTATATCTAGAAACAGTTATTGAATTTCTAGCTCATAGGTGTTCCGTTCAAATATTCTGAAATAACCGTGAGTGGTAAACCAACACACTTGTTCCTATAGTGCAAGGATTTCCATTTGTGCAGCAGAATTCACCCCCTTCCTTCCTCATATGCACTCTGCATTCTCCCCAAATCTGCTCCTGAGCATTGGGAGAAGGGATTTAGGAGGTGCATGGGGGAAAGAAGGGGAGGGGGAGACCCCTTTTGTAGCTAAAAAATCCTCCCAGAACTCACAGATCAAAATTGCCCAACATGTTTCTCCAGAGCACTGGTAGTTAAAGTAGTCAGGGGTGACTTTCTGAAAGGAGAGCATGGTGGGAAGACTGTCCAAAATAAAAAGTAAGAATATGACTAAAAGCAGAATTAAAACCCTAAAAGCAGCAGAATACAATAATGCTATTAAAGAGAGCACCAGTAATACTCAAAACTCAATGAAACATCGTGATTGAAAAGACTCCATAGCAGAGACAGGACTATGAGCAGAGCTGACGTGTCTTACAATTCAAAGCTTGCCTAAAAAGAAACGTTAACTTTTTCAGGAATGGCACCATAGTGTACCAAATGAAATGACATGAATCATTTTCTGCCTAGAAATTAAACTGCCCAGGCTCAATTCAATATAAAATTGCTTTGATTATTTAATAGAATCAACTGAATCTACTATTCTATGCTTACAATTTGAACCATAAAAGACAATATGCTGCCTCATTTCCCCTTAGAAGCAACAATTCCATCTAGATCCCTCTGTTTGTTGCTTGTTTCTCTCACCAAATGTCCACTTTTTATCACCCTTTGATTACAAATTTGATGGGGCCACCAAGGAGCGGATAAACTTTGTTTCCAAAGCAAAAATGTGGCTAGTTAGGGGTTTATTAGCCTTCTGTATCACACGTCACACGTGAAGCTCCACGTGTCCTTGAGTCACTGCACCAGAATAAGCATAATTACATTTCTGAATCCATACCTCTGAATTTCCTGCAAGTGTTCCACATTCATGACTAATTTGCAGCCAGATTTATCCTGTATTTTGATCTCACACAAGTAATTCCGTGCTGGTGAAGGATGTTTTTTGGAGAGTAGCATAATTAGACCGTCATCTGTTCTTACTATAGAATGATAACCTTTTCTTTGGCAGAGGTACTGAAATAATTTTACAGTTGCTGGTTTGTTTATTTTTAAAACCTGCCATATATCATAAAAACAATTCCCGGAAGAACTTGTTTAAAAGCCAACCACCTTCCAACAAATCCACATAATTTCCTTAAATGTTGATTCATTTAATTCTTACTATTTACCATGTTTTAATATTGAAATGTTCATATACATTGCAGTGTCACGGTCTCTCCATTGATGGCTATGTCCTTCCTTCTTCAACGACAAGAGAGGTAAGACTTGAAGAAGCTCTTAAGTTTTAACATAATTCCTTAGTACAAAGAGTTGCAGCTTAGTTCAATATAAGGTTAAATATTGTACGTATGCTCAGCCATGTCTGTTCAATATTAGCCTGTTGTGCAACATTGCAAATAAAATGCTCCTGAGTGCAAATAATTAACTCACAGTAGAGATTGATGACTGGGGGTGGGGTGGTAAGATTGGATGGGGGAGAGAGGTTTTTAAAAATGCCCGCATTATTTTTCGTTTAAAAACTGTGTGTGTGTAAAAATGGGGCGCATTTTCTTCCCCAAATTTTACACTTTTCCCCAGGCTTTCACATCTCTACCTTAAAGCCAGCCATCATGTTTTTCTTGTATTAGGAGAACAGGTCAGAAATGTATACGGTTCCAGGTATGCTTGAACTATAATGCCACTTCTTTGAAGACATTAACATTTGGAATCGTTCCTGTCTATGTTGCCCAGAATGAGATACACTGGAAGGAAGCTGTTGGGGCAAGAGGAAGAGGGCATATCTGAGCCATTATAATCCATGTTGTCATTGACTTTAACCATGGATGGACTAAATGTAGATTTAATGAGACGGAGCCTTTTTATTTGGGCTAATTTTAGAAAATGCAAGCCTTTTATAGAGTCACATAACACTCTTCTTTGGGCAGAAAATAATGATGTGTGATGAATAAAAAATATCTTACAATCCTATTCTAATCCTGCATGTTTACTTTGAAATTCTTACTCCCACATACGTATGCCTAAGGTTGCAGCCTTCGTTTGCACATCGTGACCAAACATATTTCTTTTCCTAATTAGCTTCCTAGGGGTTTGCAGCTCACATTACAGAACATTCTGCATTTCATCTTGCCTTGCAAGGTGAAAAATAATAATCTTGCTTTGAATCCAGCTAATACCCATTGATTTTGAAGAGCTTTTATTGCCTACTTTGGGTTCCAGGGTCGTTGTCTTGCAGGCCTTTACCATTCCTGAAAAACAATTGGTCTTCAGAGTTCAATATGAGGGATCATCACTGCAAATGTTCATCTTCTCAAATGTTGACTAATTTATCATGGAGGAGATCCAATGCTGCATAGAACAGCTTTTGATATTCTTGAAGCACCCACTCTCACAAGGGAAGGGGAAGCAATCTCCACCAATTTCCCCTGCACTCTTCACCAAGGCAGACTCCAGAAAAGCACGGAAGGGGTTGCAATTTGTAAAAGGGAACTGATGGAAACAGTGCCTTTTTAAACATTAATGACAGTTACAGTGGGATTTCTTACATGCGGGTATTTAGAACAAAAACTAACGCTGGGTCCTTGTTCAAAGCGACAGCTCGTTTTTTGTGTGGCATAGTATCAAATAGCCCTTTTGGCACTGGTTCCCTCTATGTGCTGTTTCCAGAGTACAATGGAAAGGGGCTGGGGGGGGGGAGGAATCTATTATTAGCAATAGGCACCGAGTGCGTTATCAGCTCTGTACTTGCCAAGTGCTCATAATTACTGCTTAATGGGGCATTCTAATTTTAGAGGCAAGGTCTATTTTTCCAGTTTTTGTTGCATGGAAGATGGAAATGGGGTTATTGGCTTCCAGAGCATTAGAACCACCTGGCTGTTCAGGGGATTTTATTTTTTTAATCCAAACAAACCAGTGGTGCCAGGGCAGTGGTTATTTCTGTGATTGGTGCATCCTCTCGATCACTGAGAGGATAAGCTTTCAATTGACACCAAGGAGACAAGAGCCTTCAGGCCATCCTGTCCTGTTCAAAATTCATTTAGTGAATTCTCCTATGCTAGACTTAAATTCTGCATTTGTAATTTTCCAGACAGTGACAACTTACTCTGAGGTCCTTTCAGTAAATGCTTTGACTTAGCTTTTGGATTTGTTTTTGAGGCCTAAATCATTATTGTACTTCTTTGCAATTTTGCCCACAGCTGCCCTGCTCATTGGGAGAACAGGAAATGGATCTGGAACACTTCAAAGCAGTACCATTGCTCCCATGTGTCTTCTTGTTTGGGCTGTCATTTTGTTAAAGCTGTGATCTTGCTCTTGTAGTTGATCTGGGAGAAAAAGGCAGGTTCCCCAGGAAAAAATAATTCCTGTATGAGGTGTTATGGAATGATACATTTGGTTGCCTAATAATCTCAAAAGGGGGGTGGGTCTGGGAAGGGGTGCCTCTGTCCTGGAACATCCCAATTAGCTGTATGCCATAGTGTGACTCCAGAGGCGGAGCTAGCTGCTCTGGCACCCGGAGTGGCACACATAGTGTGCACCCAGGGGTGGGGCAAGCCAGGAACCAGGCAGACTCCACACACACACACTGACTCCAAACCTCATGGCTCTTCCCTGTGATGACTCTTAGCTGATGACTCGCGACGGGACAACGAAAAGTGAGGGCTGGAGGCTGGCGCCGCAGCAATTTAGGCTGCTGTACACAGCCTTGAAGGCCCCTGGTTGGGTGCCTGGCCGAGGGCGTGGGCGCCAGCCAGGTGAGTGGGAGGCAGGGGGCAAACGCCCCCTGCTTGAGGCGGAGTCCGGCTCCCGGTCACAACCACTCCCCTCTCTTGCAGGGAGGAGAGTCTTTGTGAAATTGTTTGTAGGACTGTCTCATGATATGTTCTGGAGTTGTATCGCAGAAGCTCCCATATCACAAACATAATGTGAGAAGAGGACTTAAATCATACTGAAAATTGCTCTTACGTGTGAGCTGATTACTGTAATTGGTGGCATTGACTGGAAATTCCTGGATTTATTTATTGGTTGCGGAGGGGAGAGTGATTTTGTTTTTTGCCTTGAGCCACCAAAAATCAGTTTTTTTTGTTCTTACTTATAGTATCTAATTCTTTCCCCTGTATATTTTATCCTCACAAGAACCCTGTAAAGGAAGTTAGGGTGTGAGTGTATGACTGACCCATGGTCACCCAGTGAGGCATCATGGCTGGGGATTTGTACTCTAGTCTCCACAGTTGTTGCAAGTTTCCAGCACCCAAACACTAGACTGAAAGTTCAGTGTACACACGTTTTGACTAACCTCCTCCACTCCAATCATCCTCTTGAGAGGGCACCAGCTAGGAGTGAGAATCTTTTTTTCTGTCTGTGTAATGTAATTTATGGGGAGATGATAAATTATCTTCACTATCAAGAGAGATTTATAAAAACTCGAATCCTTTTAACAGGCCTGTCAGAACTTGGCAACATCCAATTTTATTGCTTAACAGGAATCAAAAGTAATAAGCGCCAGATCTCCTGAGGCTAAGTGATTCCATGTGACATCTGAGCATTTTTGCCAGTGCAAATTAGGTTGCTCGGCTTGTGCTTGCAATAACGAGGTGGTTCTTTGGGGAGCATCGCATCTCCCACATCACTGGTAGCAAGCGGCTTAAAAAAAATAAAATTCTCTGTAGTATTATGTTTTGATGTAGTGTTACGATTCCTACCTCCAGCATAAGGCCAGCAACTGATTGTAATCACAAGGCCAGCAAAGCCATTTCAGAACTATTCTTAAATATTTGTGTTTTCCCACGTCTATATTATCTGCAGCTCGCCTACCTGCCCACTTACACCTGGTGTACATCTTTCCCACACTGTTGTGGTAATTTGAGACAGCTATGCTGAACCATTCCAGTGTAGTCAGCAGCTGCAAAACAGTCTTCCTGTGGGCCTTCTCACCTTACCCTGGGACCGCAGGAAGGTTCTGTGCCTCGTTGGGTCCCTGCATGCAAGCGTAGCCTAGAGTGGCCTTGAAGCTACGAAAGCCCGTCAAAAGTCAGGAGAGGGCAGTAACGTTTCCCCTTGTGAATGTGGTTGCATCCAAGCCTCCAACTGTACCTGCATCTGCACTCCATGAATCGCCATATCCTCTTAGAACACCTTTTCTGACAACAGATGCATATACACACTTCCTCTAACAGCTGGACAAAAGCCACGTACCTCACTGAAAGGCATCCTTAGCTTGCTGCCTGCGTGGAGTGTGGGTTTAAGGTGCTGTGGGTGGATAAACTACAATACCTAAAAGCTTGGACGCTTCATCAGGATGTACATAGGAGACTGTGACATCTGTCAACTGCTTTGTTTTTACAGAAGTCTCCTGCACCACAGCTGTTTGTTTAATAGCTTGGATTGCAAGAGGTCTCACTGCCTTCAAAAAGTTTAAAGTTATGTGCCCAACTTGGAATACAGTGCCCCTTATGCTCCTTTGTTTTTGTTTCCCTTTTTTCTCTTCAAGATGACAGCTTGTGAGATCAAGTTCGCTGTCCACGTGGAGTCGGTGCTGAACCATGTACCCCAGCCTGAATATAGGCAACTGCTGGTGGAGGCCATTCTTGTACTTACCCTGTTATCTGAAATAGAGGTGAACAGCATTGGAGGCATCATTCATGTGGACCGGATAGTGCACATAGCAAATGACCTCTTTCTTCAGGAACAGGTATGCATGGCGAATTTTCTTCTAAAAAGGCAAGCAACAAATCCTCAACACAGTTCCAAGTGACTGTGAAGAGTTGGAAACATATGCAGTAGCAGGCAGGTGGCTGGAGGGCCCTGCAGTGTTAGAAACTGAGATATGAAAACTAGGAACTAAATGGCACCTTAAACCTAGGTTATGGGCATAACAACAGAAGGTCTAGGTGTGCTTTTTTTTTAATAACAAGAATACAAAGCTGAAAATGGATGAACTGCAGCTAAAATATTATGTTCATTTTTCACATGGTCTAGTAGTCCTTCCCCTACTCACCCCTCTAATATTCTTAAGAGGGTCTTTTCTCCAGTCTTCAGAGAGTAGCTGGAAGTGGAGAGGCAGAAAAAGGTCCTCTTTTCCTTCCATTCTGCAGTTTTAATCTGAAATCTTAGGTGCAGTACTGCGCCCTGAGCTCTGAAACTGCTGGCGCTAATGAATTTCCCTATTGCAAAATGCACCTAGAACGATGGGGGTTTCGAACGCTGGGGCCACGCAAGAATGTGCCCAGTAGAAGAGGGGTAGCCAATGTGGAGCCTTTGCCAGGTGGGGGAGGGGGCTAGGACTGCAATTCCCATATTGCCTGATCATTGGCCCCACTAGCTACTGTAGATAGGAGTAATATCCGCAACATCTAGAGGGTACAACACTGGGTATCCTTGCAGTAGAAAGTCACATACCATTTCACTGGTGTGGAGCAGCAATCCGTTGCTGTTGTGTATACCCCACCTTTTCCCCTGGTGGGGGCTCAAGGCAGCTTACACAAATTAAAACAACACAGATAAAACCCATAAAAGATAATAATTGAAACAACAATCTCTAATAGAATTTAAGCAATGTAAAAATAATAATTAAAATACAGTTCAGACAAAAGAGCAGCAGAAAGTCAACGTTAAGTACTAGGAGTAAAAAGTAGGTGCAGGGTTCCCTCCATCAGCACTGTGCAAGCACATAGAATCACAGAATTGGAAGGGATAGTCACCCAGCTGATATTAGCAGCCTAAAGCTGCCTTCTTGCAGGTGCTGACTGAGAAACTCCCTGCTCCACCACTGTCTCAGGCCTACTCAAAAATAAGTAGAGAACCCCACCCCAATTTGCACTATACAAGTTTAAACATTTGCTTCCCCCCCATCCTCGTATTTTCCAGAAATCTCTTGGAGCAACTGATGTCATGTTGGAACAAGACCTAGCCACAGGGATCTGCTGCTTCTTCTACGACAGTGCCCCAAGCGGGGCTTATGGGACAATGACTTATCTGTCAAAAGCAGTAACGAGCTACCTTCAGGAATTTCTTCCAAGCACAGGCTGCCTGATGCAATAAATGGTTTAAAACACCAGGATCAGTTTTAAAAACCTTCTTCTCCACCCTCCCTCCCTTGAACCTCTCCCTTAGTGACCCGATTGCTCACTTCACTCTACCTCAAGACTTCGTGCATCATTTAGCCATTTAGAAAGGACACTGCCATAGGCATTTGGGTGAGCATCACTACTGTATGGCAATCTGCATTTGCTCAGACGTGGGTCCATGAAATTAAATAATGTGTATCAGTGCGAAACTGACTATAACCTTTTGTACATCCTTAAATGCCAGAGGCAAAATAACTTCTTCAGCACAAACACTCAGATATATTCTGTTCACATTTCACACCATGCATGTGAGATCAACACATTTTGTAATAGGTTGAATATGATTATTCTCTTGCACCAAGAATGGGGAACCTGTGGTCCTCCAGATGTTGGACTGTACTTCCTATCGTCTCCAACCACTGGCTGTAGGAGCTGGGGCTGATAGGCCCCTGGAGTCCAGCAAACATCTGTATGGCCACAGGTTCCCCATCCCTGTCCTACACAGAGGGCCAGAGGTACTATAGCAAAGCAAATGGGATATCTCAACTACTGCAGTTTTAACTGGAAATCTGTCATAGAGAAGGTGGCTACCAACTTAAGAACAAGAAGGTGAGGAAACAGAAACTAAGATTTCTTTGGAAATCTCTAAAGCAATAAAATCCAGAAGACACACATTGTGGGAGGAAATACATCAGCGTAGAAAAGGTAAATATAAACATTTTAAGTACATATCTAATGACATATTTTCTCACTATAATGCATTGTCAGTGGCTAATCACAGTAAGAGGTGTGCAGACAGTGAAAACCTACATATAAGATTGTCTGACTTGAAGAGCTACATTCTGCTTTCATGTTGCACTGCCTAGAGAATTTGTAAATGTGTGAAGTAATCCCAGTGTCAGAATGCAGGTTGAAGTTTGCATGTTTAAAGGTTGCCTGCAGGCAACTTCTCAGCCTCTTCAAAGGTAGCACATCTGCTATAAGGTGCATGTGAAATGGGGCAGCAATTGTTTCTCTCTAACTTCTTGCCAAGGTGGTTCATATTTAATAGCTCTCACTTCTTCCTGAGTCTCTGTTCCTATCATTTTAATTATTGCAAACAACATGGTTGTGTGAGACTGCTGCCACAACCTACTTAGCAATGTCTATCTGGCAGTAGAGAAAAATTTCCCAAGTGCTAAACTTGCCTCTGGTGGTTTCTAGAGACGAACTGTTTTGAAATTGGGTCTTCATCCAATGTCCATGCACAAGGAGAGTGAACTTCCATCCATGCAATAGGACTCCACATTCCTCTCCTCTCCTTGCAGCTCCTTCCCCCCATTTTTATTTTTATTTTGCTCCAGGGGGTTAGGGGACTCTCTGGAGAATATTTTGGAGCTGGTGGGGGGAGAGGGATGAGGAAGGTGAAGTCCTAATCTTCAAAAAGAAGGCCACTCAACACTGGTTTCCACTGATAGTAATCTTTTGGTTTTAAGCTTATATTGCTTCATAGTGCTTTTAACATATTTTATGTAGTAATAAGTGCTGGCTCCATGAAATTTGGAGCAAACTAACTTCCTAATCAAAAGTGACTGTTAAGAATAGTGCCCTTGGCTAAAGTACTAACACAAAAATGTTTTGGGTTTTTTTAATTGTTCTGTTAAGATTGACTTCCGATAGCAGCTCCCTGAAAATAGTTATCACTGGAACATGAAGCTGTAACAAGCGTATCCCAAAAGGAATCGCTCCCTGAGCAATTGTAAGATTAAGAGTGATGCTTTTTCTTTCTTCCTGCATAGCACTTGCATGTAGGTGCTGACTTCAGGGTCAAATACATTGCAGACTAGAGTGATAGGACACAAGGGGCTTTGTAAGTAAGTCTTTATATAAGTTATAGTTTATAAAATTATATACTAAAACAGTATTTCCTGTTTCCTCATCCTGCCATAGAGGATGCAATCCAAGAGAAGACAATGCTTAAACCTCATGCCTCTGGCATCTACAAAAACCAGAGGGGGCCCCAGCTGTTTTTCCCCTGCAGGGAAAAAGGCAAGGATAAATTTATTTCTACAGAACTCTGGGACCTGACCAACTCAGCAAGATGTAAAGCTGTTTTCATATCACAAATGTAAAAAAAATTATATTTTCATCTTTGAACTACTTTAGAGCTTCCAAATAAGCCACCTTCAAGGATAGCAAGAAGAAATAGCAAGTTTCCAGAGGAGTAGCTGCGTTAGTGTCTCCGACAGCCAAAACTTAAAGACTTGTGGCACCATAGAGTCTTAACTAATGTCTTACAGCACCTGACGAAATGGGCTTGAGTCCAGAAAAAAGCTTATACCATAATAAATTCACAGTAAAGTTTTCCACACAAAATGTTGCCAGTTAGGCTAGTACTCTGTATTTTTAATCTGTTTGCGGCAACTGACTCCTCAGCTTTTCAGACACCTGCATGGACTCAAAAACGAGTGGGGATGTTCAGTGTTGAATGACGACCTTGGAGAGTCATTTAGAGAGCAGAGCTTTCAGACACATTAAGCATCTTAGAAATAGAGCGCCTGTGCGAATGAAAATAGAACCAACCAAGATTTACAGGCTCGCTTTGTCAAGCAAAGCGGCTGTGCTGCTAGGAAGGAACCACCTACGCTGCTCTTTTGACAAGCCAGACATGTCTAGAAAAGGAAAATTGGTTTGGTTCTAACCAGGATAATGAAATCTTACAAGCCAAGCACTGTCACTCGTCCTAACTTTTAAATATATATTCCATATTATAGATCTGGAATTAGTATTGAGATACTTGTGTGGCAATGGATAAATGCAACACTGACACACAACCCCTTTTTTTATTCTATGTGCATTTTAGAAGTGTTTCTTAAGCTTTTAAATGCTGAATAAATTTGGTGAATATGACTGGGAATTCTCCCACACACCCCCGCCCCCAAACCCCCCAAAAAATTGTGGTTGCAAAAGGGATGGATATGCCTAGTAGGGTTTTTTATCTATATTTTTAAATGGCACACATACTCCTTTGTTGTATTATAAAGGGGTTTTGAAATTCAGCTCCATTTCAGAAGTGTTTACCATATGGTTCTTCTTGGTATGGAGATTCATAGACACGGTGCTCCCTTTTGTATGTGAAACTCATGACAGTTACTTGTAATTTTCCATTTCTGGCAAAAGGTAGTGTAGACTGTAATCCTAAACACAGTTACTGTACTAGGAAGTAGGCCTCTTGGGACACAGGGGAAATTACTTCCAAGTGAACCTGCACAATATTGCACTGTTAGTAACATTAACAGGATATGTTCTTCATTTGATGGTACAGGTCCTTGCTCCCACCCCTGTTGGAAAATAAGAAAGCCATTCCCATCGGCCATTTGGTGACATGAAGGGTATAGTGTCTATGCCTCTGCCCATCCTGAGTAACTAACAGGAATGATTCCAGTTTTCTGATGCTGTCCAATCAAGAGAGAACCACACACAATCAAGAGAGAGCCAGTGTGGTGTAGTGGTTAAGAGCGGTAGACTCCTAATCTGGGGAACCGGGTTTGCTCCTCCACATGTAGCTGCTGGGTGACCTTGGGCTAGTCACACTTCTCTGAAGTCTCTCAGCCCCACTCACCTCACAGAGTGTTTGTTGTGGGGGAGGAAGGGAAAGGAGAATGTTAGCTGCTTTGAGACTCCTTCGGGTAGTGATAAAACTAATATCAAATTCAAACTCTTCTTCTACACCATGGTAAATATTTGTGCAGACACCTGTTAAAGCAGGTAGATAGTTGGAAGACTGTTGCTTCACGAGACTATGTGACTTAGTTAGGTATCACCCAATTTTTATATTAACCAGCAACTTTTAATCATCCTTGGCCTGTTCACTAGGAAGGATGGAACCTGGCAGGAAATAACTTCCAAGTACGCCAATCTGCTAATATTTTACCTAGCTATGAAAAACAACGAGCTCTGGGGCGTTGAACATGTTGCAGTGCTTGTTTTTGTCACTGGGTAGATACCCTAGACCTCTGGAATGTGTTATTAGAGGAGCAGATTGCTTTACAGAGGAAGAGAGAAAATTGGGACTTGGAAAGGCCATATTAGGAAGAGGCATAAAATACTATCTTACTCAACTAAATGTGGGCAGGGTATCCATTCATAAATTGCCTACTGCAACACAGGCCACAAGCACAATCAGAGCACAGATTCCTGCATTTATGGTTTCAGGTACTATGTGTTGTTTTGACAGTTTTATTTTTATTTTGTGGGGTTCATAATATTTAAAAATATTGTTAAAGGTTTTGCCCATTGCCCTGAATTTCTTGTAAAAAATTTGAACTGATCTAAAGGTTGATCTGCAAGATCCTATATGATTCTGTGAGTTAGCAGGGCTTTTACTTCATTGCTCTCTGTACAGTCACATACTGGGAACTGTGCATGCTTCATTCCCTGTCTGGAACTGTAATGAAGCCACAGACAAGAACCACGGGCTATGACATCAGTGGATTTGGCTTATATATTTATGCACTTGGCTTTATTAATTTATTCATGACACTTACTCATTGCTGTCAACAGGATCCACCCTTTCATTCTTACCAATCTGTCCATGTCTATTGCCTTTCGATGTACCGTACTTTTATTGGGAAAGAAAGCAGATACATATTTTATGAACAAATGAAACTTGCGTGTTTGTTTAAGATTGTGTGCCCAGACCAAGTCAGAATCAAGCCTGTCCTACATCCATTCATAGCCCTGTGAACTTGTTTCTTCCCAGCGCACACAGTGAAGGGCCAAATGAAGTGAGTCCGATCCGGAACTGCACTTTCAGCCATGCAAGAAAGCACGTGTTTTCCTTTGACTTCAGTTCATACAAAATGCCGTTGCTTTAACTGGCTAGTGGCTACAGTCTATTATTTGCAATTTTGAGCAAGTGGGTCAATGTTTCCAGATGTCTTAAAGAGATCTCAACTGCTGCAGTGTAAATTCAGAGTGTAAACTGCAGGAAGCTTGGATTTCTTCCAAACAGGCATCAGATGTTCAGCCATGTGGAGCCTCCCACTCACTCAACCATCCCACTCCCCTTTCAACTCATCAGACTTGCTTTTTGAGTGCTTAGGCGGCTTTTGTAGACTGCCTAGTTTTCCCACTAGGCCTCTGAATATTTCATTAATCTTATTTTGGTACAAACTATTTTTTTCTCACATACCTGTGGATGGACACTTTATAGCTCTATGTTAGAAATGTTTTATTTTCAGCATGCCAGCAAGCAACTGCAATATATAACACAGCACACAGGGCACAAAATTGCATGTTATATACATTCACAGCACGTGGTGTCCTGCGTGCAATTGCCCAATAGTTAGATGTCTGGGCATTCACTTTTTAATGCTGTATTGAATTATGTATCACATACATGAATAATTGAATGGCTTTGTTATATTCCTTTTAAATATATGTGTGGAGAGAGATATAAAAAAAGAAACTTCCTTTGCTAACAAAGTTGTTCCTGATTTGAGTTACTAAGTTCTAGAAGTGCTGAGATGGGGAGCAATCCCTAATATCTCATACCAGCATGTGTTTATAATGTGTACAGTGGTACCTCGGTTCTTGAACATCTCCGTTGACGAACGTTTTGGAACCCAAACGCCGAAAACCCGGAAGTAAATGCTTCCATTTTTGAATGCGCCTTGGAAGTCAAACGGCTTCCGCTGCATGTTTTTAAATTTTCTCAATTGAGTTTGCAGCAGCCATTTGCACCTTGGTTTTCAAACGTTTTAGAACTCAAATGGTCTTCCAGAACAGATTACGTTCGAGAACTGAGGTACCACTGCATCAGCAAATGGGGGGGGGGGCAAAATGATTGTGTGAATGGGCCACTTGTAGGAAAGATACCGCTAAGGAAGGCTTCCTCATACTCGGGCCTCCAGATGTTTTTGGCCTACAACTCCCATGATCCCTAGCTAGCAGTGGTCAGGGATGATGCGAATTGAAGTCTCAAAACATCTGGAGGGCCGAGTTTGAGGAAGCCTGCTCTGAGGTAAATACAGACACACATCCCTCCCCTTTATTTTGAATTACATTAACAGAAGAGCAGCTTGTGCTCATTTATGTATGCCTGGGTATCAAGCCTGTCCCTAAGCCTTCGTGAGTAGGATTGGCTTCTTGAGCCAGACATCTTCCTCCTCATTTGTTATCCTTGCTTAAAGAGCCAGTATCTTTAAATGGGCACAGTTCAACCATTCACCTGCAAGTTGTAGACCTGGTTTGCACAGCGCTTTAAATCATAGTTTAACTAAACTGCGGTTTAAATGTGAACACGCCTGGGTTTGGACATAATGATAAGCCATACCATGGCTTAGCTCATGGCAACACAACAGTAGGAGGAGCATGGGAGAAGCAAACTACCCATTATTTCACTGGCTTGTACCAGAGTGCTGCATGGTCTCATTTAAACCATATTTTAGCTTAACTGTGGATTAAAGTTATATCCAAATTACATGAGCCCATTAATTCCATATATGGTTGAATCAGCTGTCAGTACCATTGGTTGTGGTAGAATTTTTACCCATGCAGAAATCCAGTCTGTAATTCAGGCTACACTAAAATAAAAATATCCACGGCACTGCAAATGAGAGAGCAAATCCAGCCAGAGAGAGTTGTTCAAATGTTCAGATCCAGGTTGCTGCTGCCGCCAAAGATATTACAGGCCTTGAGCTTGTGTTACCAGGTCTAATGGACAGACGCTTTACGTTACTAGAAGCAAATATTACAGGTCCATTGCACTGGGATGGTATATTGGTATGAAGTCGTATGAGAGAGAAACTGTGAAGCAATAAAATCCAGACATTTGGGTAAGATAAAAGTGTTCTGCCCCTGGCCCTCACTGCCAGATGAAGAACTCGAACTCAGGTTTCTGTCCAAATCTTTAATGCATAAATATGAGCAGTACATAGGCAAGGCAGGGGTTAAAGGCACAGAAGGTGAATTACATGGCTACATACAAGCTGAGACGCTGATACAACAAGCAACACACACCCTGCCTCTTCCTTTTGAAAAGCAGGTTAGGGACACAAACACATGCGCAAAGTGTACAGTGCTGCACAGTGCGAGTTCTGGAGTGCCCAGACACCACAAGCTGCCCTTACCTTAAGGCCTCGAAGTGTGCAAAAAGTTTGTTTTGGGATAGCGTCAAATTTGGACAGGTGCACAAACCGGACACTCTGGGGTGGGAATAAACAGGGTTAAGAGTCAAGTATGGATTCATGTTTGTGTATTTCTTTTCTTTTCTAATTATATTCTTCCATCAGGGAACTCAAGGTGGTGCTCATATAGGGGTTTTTGGCTGTCTTTTTCCAGGCACTAACCAGGTCTAAACGTGTTTCACTTCAGAAATATATCAGATATACAAATACAATTACAAATAAACAGGTATCTATTTGGACGTTGAATCTGTTTTTGTTTTTTTTAAGATTTAAGAGGAAAACAGTGCCTTCTTTTACAAAATCTCTACAAAGATATTGATACCCTTTGGTAAACTGAGCTCCATTTGGATGTATTGGTTTCAAAAATTAGAGGCACAACACAGTGGGAACTTCCAGCCTTCCAGTCACTTGATTCAACATTACATAACATTCCCAAATCAGAATGAATACTCAGTAAATAGCCAATGTCATATGACCTCCCTGCATCCTTTGTGCAAACAAATCAGGATGAACGATCAATATATACGCCATATGGAAGTGGCCTCCTTATCAGCAAACTACCATTCACCTGGATTGAATTGCAACAGGCAACCTGTGCATGAAAACTCATTTGTGAATAGGGATCATCTTTTATGGATAGCTCTGGGAATGACCTAGAGATCTGGATGCTCCACCAATGGCTGCACACCAGTTTTGTCCCATTCTGACCCTGAAAAGGAAGCAGGCCAGGCCCTCGGCTCAGCTGCATCCATGGATGTCTGGGCTGCAGTGACAGCTTTTCCCCACTGGAAAAAAATATTAACAAATTTCTAATGAGGATGTTACTTTTATGTGAAGGACACAAGGATGAATAAGCATTAGCCTAATCTAAGAATGGGATGCGGGTGGCACTGTGGGTTAGACCACAGAGCCTAGGACTTGCTGGTCAGAAGGTCGGCGGTTTGAATCCCCGCGACGGGGTGAGCTCCCGTTGCTCGATCCCTGCTCCTGCCAACCTAGCAGTTCGAAAGCACGTCAAAGTGCAAGTAGATAAATAGGTACCGCTCTGGCGGGACGGTAAACAGCGTTTCCGTGCGCTGCTCTGGTTTGCCAGAAGCAGGTTTGTCATGCTGGCCACATGACCCAGGAGCTGTACACCGGCTCCCTCAGCCAATAAAGCAAGATGAGCGCAGCAACCCCAGAGTCGGCCATGACTGGACCTAATAGTCAGGGATCCCTTTACCTTTAATCTAAGAATGAATGCTATTAATACAAGATAACATCATCCCATATCGCTATTTAAAACGAAGGGAACGTTTCCCTGTTCTGATTAACATTCCTACAGCTGTTTGTTCCCAATGCTTTATTATTGCCCATGCATTTCTTCATGTTGTTCAGCAGTTAAGGCAACTCTTTGGTTCATTCATTTTCATGATCTTAGGCGCATGCTGCTAAGACTTCAGGTGCCAGTTCCGCATGATGTAAAAGTCACAAGTGCTTACGATGTAAGAATGTACCGTAGTCTCGATTCCTTCCAGAGCATTTGGAAGGAATGAACTTTTGATACTGCAGATTAGCGAAAGTCATCAAATAGTCTATGCAGTTTGGGAAGTATTTCACCTGTTCTCTGTGTAACCTTAAGATATTGTGACCAAATTTGCATGATAGGCCATGAAATCAAGAAGCAGGTGATTTGGCTTTATGTTTGGCTACAACTGGATGCCATTTTGAATTAAAGGGGTGGGTTAAGTCTTATACTCCTGCACTGATTTTTTTGGCTGAGGGATGCTGAGTACAAGACCACTAGCAACAACTCTCTTATACTAGTGCACCTAGATGTCTCTTATCAGTTGTTTTTGAAACTAAGGCTCCATGCAGAAGTGTGAATTTTATTGGTTATAATGCTAGCACTTCTGTCCCAATTTCTAACATTCCTTTTACACTGCGCTACCCGCTGCAATATGAAACAGTGGCTTTTAAATCAATATACTGCCACATTGCAGTAAATTTTAAATCACGGAGAAGAACTGTATGCTGGGACACTGCCCCAGTTTTTGTCACATGAGCAGCAGTGCTGAGATCATGAAAACGGCGGGAAAGTTACAATGTAAAACTATGATTTTCCAAGTGAATGAGGTTGCAAATGGACTTTTTCTAGAAACAACACAAAAAGGACCGCTTAATTTTTGCTAGTTTTCTAGATCACGGGATATCAGTTTTGCCCCATTAGAGATGTATAACCAGCAAGACCTACACTGTTCTTCAAACCTGAAACATGATTGGATTTTAAAAAAATTGTCTGACACAACTGTATGTTTCACAAGAAAGAAAACACTGCATATGAAAAAGCCATCTAAAGGAACCATTATTAGAGTAACCCTGAGATTATTAATATGGCACTACAGCAGTTATTGTGGACAGCGTAGCTTATATGTGTTTTAACCATATTTTTTCCATTTACCTATACATCTCATTAGCAGCATTCTGCCAAATAGCTACGCTTACATATCATAAAGTAGTGCCTTCCCCAGCCAGTCTGTTTTCTAGGAACGCTGCTCAATCAAACTTAACAGTATTAAGGCAGCAATTTATTTTAAGCAAATGTGCAGTGCGGGGGGAAGGGGCTCGTCAGGAATTCAGCTTCTTTAGTGATTGTACCTATTCTCAAATTTATGGACCACATTAAAAGCTTCCAGAAATTCATTGAAGTCAATGCTACCATCTTTGTTGAAATCAATGCTTCGGGCTAAGCTGTCAATGGATTCATCATCCACATTGATTCTCAGATGCAAGTTGAAGAGTTTCCATGTCTGGCGGAACTCATCAACAGAGATAAGACCTAAAAAGAATTGGAAGGAAGGGGTATGTCACTGAAAGTACTGCGCACGCACACAAACATGAACACACACATAACTGTTGGAGAGTTAATGAAATCTGGAAATGTAAGAAGACTCTGGACTTGAATTTAGGGTGCCTAGGCATCTTATAACAAGCCTTGGCCGCATTTTTTTTTGGATAATAAACAGACTACTTCAATTAACTGTTGTGTAGATGTGCCCAAAAGTGTTCACATAGCTGTCCAAACCAAATCACTGTACAGGCCAAGACCAGGGAATGGGAGAGAGTGTGTGTACTTAGCGATACCAGTCTCAATGGTCAGTACAACCATGAACCAGCCCTCAGAGTACAGAACCAAGATGGGGACATAAGAAGAAGCAAAACCATAGTCACTTATGGTCTGTAATACTGGAAGAACCACCCATTCCTTGGCTAAATGGTATCCCTGCCTTCTATCTAGAACATGGGTAAGCAACCTAAGGCTCGGGGGCTGGATGAGGCCCAATCGCCTTCTCAATCTGGCCTGCGGACAGTCTGGGAATCAGTGTGTTTTTACATGAGAAGAATGTGTCCTTTTATTTAAAATGCATCTCTGAGTTATTTGTGGGGCCTGCCTGGTGTTTTTACATGAGTAGAATGTGTGCTTTTATTTAAAATGCATCTCTGAGTTATTTGTGGGGTATAGGAATTCGTTCATTTTTTCCCTTCAAAATATAGTCCAGCTACCCACAAGGTCTGAGGGACAGTGGACCGGCCTCCTGCTGAAAAAGTTTGCTGAACACTGATCTAGAGGGACAAATCAGTACATCGGTACACAATACCTAGCCAGGGAGGACAACAAATGTTTCTAGTTTTCAGTCGCCTTGTTCCCACACATATCCACTGCTTATGTTTTCTAATACTGATGAAAATCAAACAGCTTCTACAAATATCCCTCAAATTTCCCCCCTCCCCCTATCTATGTTTACTTCCAATGCACCACTTTGGATTTTAACATACCTGAATGATCTTTGTCAATCATATTAAAGATAATCTCCAAATCAGCTTTGTATCTACACAGGGTTTCCACCAAAAATGGCTGGACCTGAAAAATGTTTTATCAGAAATCAGAATACAGTGGTACCTCGGGTTGCAGATGCTTCAGGTTACAGACTCCACTAACCCAGAAATAGTACCTTGGGTTAAGAATCTAAATAGAATTAAGTGCTATTTCAAGATCTTATTGTAAAACATCTTAACAAGGCTGTGAAGGTCAGCTGTTTCCTAAACTATCTCACCTCTTTGATGGGTAGCTGGATTTCAAAATTGTCAAAAGATGAAAGGTATTCAACTCTACCATCCTGGTCCAGGTAAACCAGCCGTGAACGTAATGTTCTCCAGGGAAGATCGAGACATAAGACAGACTCCACTGCTGAAGCCCACTCACCAGGAGAAATCTTTCCTGTCAAAAATAAACAAACAAAGAGCATTTTATGGTCAAAAGGAAGCAGGTGAATTTCTTATTGAGTCACTACGCTGAGAATAGATTATATGATTGCAGGAGAAGTTCTAGAGTTCTGCACACTCAAATAACAATGTTAAAACTGTTAATTTAAAATAAATTGCAAAACTCAATGGCTTGGATCCTAACAAGGTAAGGTACAGAAGGCAATTTTTATGTCCTGGACCACAACACCAGCTCCCTGAGAACCTTCTCTGGAGCCATATGGGTCTTGCTGAACCACATGGAATGGGACATAGGTGGAGAGAAAAGGCTGCAAACTTTCCTGCCATGAACATCCTTAACCTACCATCTTTGAACCCCAGCCTAATTTTGGCTGATCCCACACATATCCCCATCCCATGTTGCTCAGGGGAGCCTCCATGACTGCCCAGAGAGACTTTCTTGGGATACTTTCCTTCTGTGAAGATCTGCAAGTTAACTTTTTTTTAAAGATGCAAGACAAGAAATGCCTTATCCATCTGAAATGCAAGATGAGGAATTGCAACAGAATTCATTCCATCTGATATGCCTAGATGAACATGATTTGAGATCAAAGCAATCACTTATTTTAAGGACATCAGATTGGAGCCTACCAGGGGGACGGTTCATAATATTATCTATTTTTTTTACATCAGAGATGCATCAGATATTAACGAGAAACTTGCTCACTTCAAAAGATCGCACTGTAAACTGAAAAATTAATTCTCTAATACAAATTTTTTCTTGCATATGTGTACTGCAAAACACATGGGGGGGGGGGAAAGCTCTGATGCCTTCAAGAATTGCCACCTCATTCAAGAGGGTAGCTTAATATCCAAATTTTTCTTGTGTGCATGAAAGGGTTCCATTCATGTGCACAAGCCGAACATCCTGCAGCTCCCAGGATTAGCAGAGTGGATTCTGGATCTGGCTATGATTGTCCATGTAATTAGACTAAATTGCATATAGAGGGCACCAATCCCTCAGCGGATGGACAGACTTTATTTCACTGGTGCCATCTGTGCAATTTCCAGTAATTATCTAAAAGATACCGGTCCCAGAGATTTTTTCTTTTAAAGATGCTTATCTGGAATCTCCAATCACAATTACAAAACCTCTACTATCAGAGACTACTTCCCTTATTTTCTGGCAGCAAATGTTAAAAGTTGGCTACCTGCTAAGAAAAAGTGTGTAGCCAATCCTCCTTCAAATATATGTCCAAATATTTCCCACTGACCTTTTTGAACTCCAGTGTGCATTGTTTCCCACTTATTAAACCCCGTTTGCCATTTTCTTGCCTGATTAAAAACCTTTAGGAGTTGCTTGGGTTTTCATCATCAGGGCTAGCCCTGACACAACCTTCTTCAGATAGCATTACAGGGCGAGGGAGAATAGATGAAGGCAGAAATTGGTGTAAATGAATGTGCGGGGGTGGTGGTGTTGAGCATTGTTGGATTGTTCTTCAAGTGGCAGAATGTCTTGGGCAGCATTGTCCATTGTCAAACATCCTTTGATGTAACCCACCATTCTCAGCTACCTAATTGTTAGTATCGCTGAAATGCAAATCTTGGGGGGGGGGGGTCCTGCCACTTATGTCCTTCTCTTACAAACTCTATGCATCTGCTTCTAACGTCTGCTTCCTGTTGATTTGCCTTCTATCTCCCACTGATCCATCATAAATACAGTCACTTACATTACAGTGAAATGGAGCAACTGCGAAGTGCTGCTTTCAAATTGTGTTACCTGTATAATTTGGATCGTACTGTCTAAAAGCAGCAATCAGTTCCGATTTGTGTGTGTAAAGTTTCTCTCGCAAGCACTTCAAAGCAGACAGCTCAATTGCAGTCACCCTACAAGGGAAGAAAGTGATTACAATGGACAGTTAAAGAATCAAAGAATCTCTCCTGAGCTGTTTAACAGCAACTCAGCATTTACTAACTTCCTCCATCAACTTTCTTTACTTTGGAAGAGTAGCTCCCAAACCATGAACTGCTTTAAAACTGCTGAGGGTTTTGGCAGACCATTTAATGATTTTTCTGCCCATTGTATAAATTGCAATTCCATAGAATTCAGACTATAATACAAAAAAATGCAAAATAAAAATAAAAGAAGCACTAACAATACAGTTAAAAATAAATTTGACTATTTAATATGATGGATGTGCTGTCTCCCATCTTCAACCACAATTCCACACCAGCTGCCATGAATGAAGCTCAGTGACCACTGGTGGTGGACCAGAGCCTTGGGGACAGTTTTGCATTTTCAGTTCTCTTCATAAATCTTTAAAAACTAATATGTGTGCCCTCCTTATCCTACCTCTGATGAAGAGTCTCTTTGCGTGTCGATTTGCTGACTTGATACTGAACAAAACGAGGGATCAGATCTGGGTTTAGTTTGATGTAAGCACCGCGATTACTTCCCTCTGCATAGTAGTTTGAAGCAGAAAAAATAGTGATAACCTAGTTTTTTAAAAGGAAACAAAAATGCAGTTTAAGTAATGAGGATTTCAAGCTTGATCTGGCAATATTCGTAAGTATGACAAAGGCTAATATTGGGAATGAAAGCACCCTTTCCATGGCTGATACTAGGTAAGTGAAATGTTCTTTGTATTTGAGATTACATCCAGGGTCATGAGTCTCTTTGTGCATCAGGCTTTAACAAAACAAAACAAAACAAAACCTTAATTCAAGTACTGGGCACTTTGTCTTTCTCTAGGACACTGAAGAAAACAGTTCAGAAGAAACTCCATGTGATAAACATGCACAGCTCTTCTACTGAGTTCAAGGGCAAGTTCCACACCTACATTTGTCCTGAACGAATTATTTTATTTATTTATTTGTTGTTGTTGTTTAGTCATGTCTGACGCTTCATGACCCCATGGACCAGAGCACTCCAGGCACTTCTGTCTTCCACTGCCTCCCGCAGTTTGGTCAAACTCATGCTGGTAGCTTCGAGAACACCGTACAAGCATCTCATCCTCTCTCATCCCCTTCTCCTTGTGCCCTCCATCTTTCCCAACATCAGGGTCTTTCCCAGGGAGTCTTCTCTTCTCATGAGGTGGCCAAAGTATTGGCACCTCAGCTTCACGATCTGTCCTTCCAGTGAGCCCTCAGGGCTAATTTCCTTCAGAATGGATAGGTTTGATCTTCTTGCAGTCCATGAGACTCTCAAGAGTCCAGCACCATAATTCAAAAGCATCAATTCTTTGGCAATCAGCCTTCTTTATGTTCCAAGTACTTTATTTATTTATACAGATATTCATATACCACTATATCATAAAAAAATCAAAGAGGTTGACAGTAAGATCTACATATAATAAAAATTCAAATCAGATTATTATCAGCTATTTTGGAAAGATGCATACTGACTGTATTGCCTGCAGAAGCCTGGTGGGATAGGAAAGTTCTCAGCTTGCATTTAAAGGCTGAAACACCTGCTGAATCTCTACTGGCCGAGTAGAGCACAAGGCTGGGCCAATGACACTGAAGGGTCTATTATTTTATGTTGATGCCAAATGAGCCTCACCAACTCAGGGGAAAACCAATGACACCCCTGCAGATGATCTTCCAAGCCATTTAATGAAGTATGGATTGGTGCCCATGATTGAGCCATGAAATGGCTCAGTGGAACATAAGGGGGGAGAGGTGAAGACAAAAATTAGGAGTGGCTGGCAACTCTCAGCACCCTTAAACTACAGTTCCCAGGATTATTTAGGGGGAAGTCAAAGTGGTATAATACTGCCTTCAATGTATACTGCAGATGGGGCCTAGTAGGTGACAAAGACTCTGTGCTGATCACAAGTACCACACAGATATGGTTAGTGGCTTGTATCTGGCAGACAGAAGCTCCTGCCTTACTCAGAAAAGCCCAGAGACTTACAATAAATGAAGCTGTCAAGACTCTGAAATTTAATCTGTAAATTTCTGGTTACCTTTCCATTATGACTGATCTCATACCCATCCTGTTTGCATTCGTGAGACCGGATGAGCATTTTCAAATTATAACGTCTTAGCAACCTGGCAGTAACATCTGGTCCGAAGTAACAACCTCCTCCTCGAAATTTGTTTGGTGTGCATCCATTCTGATGTTTCGGATCACTCCAGAGAATATCCACCACCTTTCAATAGCAAGTAAACAAAATGCTAGTGACCATCCATCGCTGGAATAATGTAAATAATAAAAAGCAGAGGTTGGCGGGTATCTACAAGGTCATCCCATCACAGCATGTAATGGGACTCCCTCCCCTTCCTCTCCCCATACACTCCCTAAATCTACTCCAGAGGCTTGGGGGAACCCCTAAGACTGGAAAGTCGCACAGCCCTATTGGAAACCCTTGCTGTGACAACACTATGTTGAATAAAACCCTTAGAAAGAAATATGAATCATCGGGATGTGAGGATCCTAACTGTGTTTAGTTCAAAACAATATAATTTTATTGTACTAGTGGTGGTGAAACCTTATGACACTGAATAGGTAAGTTGGTATGGTGGCACAGAATGTTGGCTCACATAAGGAATGTTTGCAGTTCAGTCTCTCTGAGGGAAAGGAAAATATATCTGTTTGGTTGCAGTTAAACCTCACAAAGTCTTTGGATTTGGGGGAGGTTGCCTGAGGGGGGCATCCAGACAAACCTGTTTGCTGAGCTTATGTCCTGATTTGTTCACAGGAAGATTAGACAACACTGGAAATTTAATAAACATTCATTCCAGTTTGTATGTGGGGAGGTTAGATGACCTTACATCAAAACAAGGGCCTTTCCCACTATTTCCCTTGTTCCAAAAATTCTGATCTCTTGGGGAAGGCAGTTTGTTGTGTAGCCTGAATTTGCCAACATGTGACTGGATCTCAACAGTGATGGTCTGGAAGTGCCTTGGCATCTGAGAAGGGATTCCAGGTGGCAAGGAAACTAAAGTGCAGGGAGCCCTGAGGGAAGGGAGCTAAAGGAAGAATTCAAAATAGGCATTGTATTGCAAAAAGGCAAAGGTAGACGAAAGAGGTTTGAGGGTGAGGGCAGGGGGAATACAAAACTCAGACTGTGTTTTATATAAGGGGTGTTCAAACAATCACCCCTCACATGATGAGAGAGAGGGAGTACACCTATAGAGTATACCATTGGAGAACCCATTCTGTGAAGGAACTCAGACCCTTATACCCTTTTGATTCAGCCCAACATCATCCTCAAAGCATGAATGGGTGTTCATTTAAGCACTCACATACTGACTTGACAAACCAGCCATTTTGTTTTGTCTGCAAGCTTCTAGCAACTATAATTTGATATTAAAGTAATGAGCGTGCCCATTACATTATCTCAAAAGCTTGTTTCCAAGTTGTTTTTTTGAAGATTATTTCTCAAATGTTAACATTTTAATAGCCAATATTTGTGGAGAAGGGAAAAGACTCTAATATACAGCTTCGGCATACTTGCTTCCACTCCTTTGTTGTTAATTCTGAGGATGTGTGCGATGTGGTAACACTGCCAGGCTTAAGGTATTGCACCTCCGGAAGGAGACTAGAACTGCCTCTGCCAGGAAGGTTGCCAAGAGGCTCTTTGCCATCAGACACATCCCTACTGTATCGCCTTCTCTTGCTAGGTGCTGATGTGGACCTCGTGGCCTCTTTGAGAGAGTTGTCCTGCCCGGAAAGGGACTTTGTGGCCTCCGTCCGGTGGGAACCGGTTTCTACAAGACTAGCTCCACGTGGCTTAGAGACTGTCTCTGCATTTGACTTCACTGGCCTCAGCACAGACTTCAGCTATAAAGACAAAATGAATGATCGCCATTTATTGGTCTAGATCAGCACAGGCATATTGCTGAATTCTGACCATGAAAGTGAAAATATAGTAGCAGATCTACCAGGTATAGGTGAGAAGCAATTCATAAACAAGTGTTGACCACAATGGAGATCTGCACAAAAGTAAATTACCTTAGCCCTGAAAGTGTGTTATCTTTAATGAACTTTGGCCAACGGTCAAGGAGTGGAGCAGCTCACCCGGTGAGGCAGCAATAGTCTCCTGGCGCCACTCCCAGTTACTGGAAGGAGGGAAGCAGCAGTGAGACCAGGGTTGCAGAGGGACACTGATATGAGCACTGGATTTTCTCTGCTGATGCAGCCCAGACCTTCTTGTCACCTTGCCCCTTTTCCGCACCTCCCCAGTAAGTGACAGCAATCTAATTGCTGGGAGGCTATTGCTGCAGCACTGCTTCTCCCCCCAGGCATTGCCAGTCCTTGGGGCTTCAGAGGTGAAGGACCACTGCCCTCCCAGCTTCCAAATAAAGTATGTTGCTGGTGTGTACTGGAGGGAGAGGGGTAAGGCATGGAGAACTTGGCGCTGTGCAGTGCGGCATGATGGAGCCAACCCACAGCTCTTGCCATTATGTGCCTGGACTAAAAATCACGGTTAACCCCTTAAAGCATTGTTAAGGTGACTATTAGCCTTAAGGTATGGTCTAGAGAAAGTATGTACCAGGGACACATAATGCAACAAATTAAGGCATTTTTTAATCCGTTGTGTTTTGCTAGTTTACTCCTTTAAATTTTCAAAATGCTCATGGCATGTTTACGTAAAAGAGTTAAGATACACAAGGTTAATTCTCATTGATTTCAATAGCATTTGTGTGTTGGTGAGATGGACTGGAGCCCAAAAGAGCAGAACTAAAGAAAACGAGTGTCTTGCGAGTTTAATACCTTACCTTGTTTCTCTGAAATAAATTAAGGAAATTCAAATCAGTAGTGTCCGATATTCCTCCATGTAAAATAAGAACTTTGCTGTCAATTATAGTTGCAAGAGGAAGCCAGCTATAGACATCTTCCAGAAGATGTAAAATTGCTGTTCCATAGCACTATGAAGTGAAAATAAAGGTGATTAGGTAACAATCAGAAGGTCCCTGAAATAATAGCAAAGTGATGTGCTTCATGGGTGGTTTCTCAAAGCCATAAAATAATGAACTGAAAACTATTTGTAAATCTATTCTTGCCCCATCTCTGAGTCGCCTTGGCCCACCCCCCAGGTACCCAAGCGGCTAGCTACACCGCTGAGCACATGGGGGGAAATAAAGGGGTTCTTGTGAGTAGGGATGAATGAATCTACCACTTTTGGTTTCTCTCTATTTCTGACTTTTCCATTCTTAAATTCTTCAATACTCCACATTTCCACATTCATTTTTTTAAGTCCTCATGAAAATTCATCATTTTAGTGCAATTTTTTTCCTAATACACATTTGTATGCAATTTTGCATAATATACATATTTTACTTGATATACAAATTTCCCTGTTTTAATGCACTTTTGCATGTTATATTCACTAATATATGCATGTACACACACACACACTTTACCCTAGTGATGCATTTTTGTACACATTACTTGGCTGGACAACTGTATAGCAAAAGTCAAGAACGTGTGAATTTTGAAGGATCACTGAGTTTCAGTTCACATATCGTTTCAGAAAATGTAAATTGGATAAGTTCACCATTAAATGCAAACTGAATTCAATTTACTCCCCATACTTACTTATGGGAAATGCTTAAAACATCTCTGAGTTCAGTATTCTTTACAGAACTAAGGTCCATAAAATTAACTTAGGGCTTTGAAATGCAGTCTGTATCACTTAGCTAAAAGGTAAGGTTGCTAACCTGATGCCACTACCAAACGACAACCAAATATTTACCTGGTACTTCTTCATAACTTCTTTTGTGAAACCATATCTGAAACAAGTTAAAGGTTATTTCAATAGTGGATCACACTCTCTGTGTACCTATATGTAAGAGATAATTCTTTCTTCTGTATTATAGGTTTATAACAGAGGGGAGATCCATTATCATTACCAGAGTATAGCAAGACAACAGAAATCAGAGATTTGAATTGTAGGATATTTCTGTTGCATATTTCTGTATCCGCACCCCAGATACAGATTTCCCACTTATTTTATCAGTATGCATCAAGGAACTTTTCCATACTCTGGTACAGTTTTTGTCCAGTGCATGATCTGAAACAGGGGTGAGCAGATTTCAGGCTTGTGGGATCTACTTTCAGCAGTATAAGATAGAGCCAGGGATGTGGTGGGCGGATTAATTTTGTTGTTGCCATAGTAAATTAACTTAGAGTCCTTGCTGAAATGCTACAGAGATATACCATTATGTTCCAAACTCCTTCCTTCCCACCTCTTATCTAAAGCAAAAGAAATAAAAAATAAGGTTTTCTTTTAATGCTTCTTCCTTAACTTAAAGATAATGCTGCCACAACCTTCAGATGCCAAGACCATTTCTAAAGAGTAAACGGAGTCCAAATTATAACTTAAATGCACTACAATAATTTGATTCTTACTTTCCATTATACTAAGCTACAGTAACATGTGTAAAGGGAGCTCATAGACAGTATCTACTGATCTGAAATCTGAGCAAAAATTACAAGTGCATCTCTTAGTTATCAGATCAACTGTTTCAACTGGAGGCTTTGGGAAGACAACACATGTAGATTAGGCGAATGAAAGATAATATATCTAGCTAAATGGTTAGCTAGCTGAATAATGGCGATACCTAAGATTCATGATATGGTCCTCATGGTTCCCTCGGTTCAAGTGCAAGTGGTTAGGGTAGACGAGTAGAAAGGCAAACAGGATTATGAGTATTTCTATGGAATTTTTCCCTCTGTCCACAAAATCCCCATTAAAAATGTAGGGGTTTTCCTCTGAAGGAAGTCCATTCTGTAGAAGAAGAAAAACAACAACAACATGTGCAAGTACAACAGATATTAATTATCGCAAAACAAGAGTCGGCCGGTCAACAGGGCACTGCAGAGCTGTAGGTGGCCTCACCTCCTCACTGATGCCAACATCTCTTTTGTAGCACTGCCATATCACATTAGTAGCTGCACCTATGCCCAGGTGAGCATCAGGTCCTTGGTGACAAATGGAGGACACCAGGGATGGTTTTACTTATGTTCACCTTGAGCTGCCATGTCCGCACAGTTCATAAAACTATTCATTTGATATTACTTTTATAGGAACCATTTAGGAATTCTTTATTATGCTTGTCCTAACCAATTGTGGAAAACAATGGTTAGATGTGCATCCTACCCTACGACCCAGGAGTTCAAGTCAGTATACATTCTTCCTCCCCGTGTCCCCCAATTTTATCATCACAAGATCCATAGGAGGTAGGTTAAGCTAAGAGGGTGAATGGCTGGTATACGGTTGTCCACCCAGTGAGCTGTGCAGCTGTGTGGGCATTTAAACCCTAGTCCAATACTCTAACCAAGCAGTGATGAACCTTTTTGGGTTATACCTCCAGGGCCTGTGGGCCCATGGGTGGTCTGACAAAAAGTGTATGTGGCCACCCCACACACTCCTGCACACACACACACATCAACACACACACAGTCATCAATACACATACAGGGGAGCCTCCCTTCCTCAGCTGATCTGATTTTTCTCCCCCACTCATAAAGTGATCAATCTGATGTCTGGGGAGGGAAGGATTTTGTGTCCACATTTTTGGTGGGAGGGAGGATGTTCTGCTGCTGCCAAAATTAGTAGGAGAAGCCGGAAACATTTGCTGTGTGTGTGTGTGTGTGTGTGTGTGTGTGTACATCTCAGGCCCATGGGCTTGGACGTAGCCACACTGCTCAAACCACTACACCGCAATGGTTCTTTGGGCTCCTCTTCCAATCTCCCATAATCATCATAGACAAATCTGAGGCTGAAAGGAAGGGAATGTTGATGAAGCTGAGCCCTATTCATGCAACGTATCTAACTCTGTTCCAATTGCTCTGCCCCCTGCCTAGATGTCATATATATCATAAGCCGCCCAGAAGTCCAAGGAGGAGCAGTAGAATGAAATTTTGTCGAATGAATTTTAGCAGGTTCTCAAAATGCCTGCAATCAACGTTTATGTAGCCTGGAAAGCTTCTCTTTTTTTGCAGTGCCAGCTCTTAATACACCTTTACATTTGACATTGCATTTACATTTCAAATGTGAAAATCCAATTTACTTCAAAATACAATATATTATACAGCATGCTTGCTTCCCCTTGCTTTCCTCGAACACTTCCCTGGCTTTTGCTAATGCCCTTTTCGAGGCTGGGGATGAAATGAAAATCCATAGCAGCAGGCAACGAGAGTGAAGACAGCTTTCCAATGGTGAGTGGAATAGGGGGTTGCTGCTGCCACTGCCTCATTAGAGTGCCTTCTGGGTTTGCGCTTAATTAGCTCCCTTTGTCAATCTGCCTTTTAATTCCGCTCCAGGATGTCTATATGCATAGAATCAATTTAACACAGGCTAATTTAGCAACTGGCAATTTAAAATATTACAGGTTTGGGGTTCTTTTTTGAGGAACATGATGGGAAACGGCATCATTTAACAATGATTAGTGCAGTGAATGGAAGTGTCTCCAAACTGCCTACTTTAATTAAGCCAAGGTGTTATTCTTAAGAGAAGCCATTAAAAAGCATTAAAGGCATGTTATCTAGATTAACTGGATTCAGACAATGTTAAGGTCATCACTTACGGCCTTTAGCTGTTTCCCACCCACCCTTCCCCATCCCCTCCAAAGGCAGTGCCGGCTTGTACATGGTGCAATTTGAGGAAGCAAAATGAAAGAAATACAAGCCACACTGTAATCTGAATCTGGGACTATAAACTCTAGTGGGCAGTCCATCAATACACCATGCTTAGAGGGCAGTAGCAATATGATACATATGTTATTATCAGAGAGTTGGGGGAAGTTGTCTTCCCTGAAAGCTCCCAATGGAGATCATGCTACACAGCATGGATAAGGTTAAGCTTCTGTCCCTCATAAACAGTTTGAACAACAGATCACTTGAGGCTTGGGGAGATTCCCACCCCTGCTTTGTTTATACTTCACAAAAATCGCAAGGAGTATCGTCGTTGAGGTTTGATACTCTCCAGTCTCCTGCAGATTGTGCCCTTCAATCAACATTCAGTCCTGATTAACTGAGTCTGGAGAACGGAAAGATGGCCATAGGCCAAAAATTGATACCACAAAGTGCTGGTGATCTCTCTCTATATTTACACACACAGTTGCTAACGGAATCCAGCAGCATTGAGGCACCGTTAGGAAACAGCAACGCCAAATTTACTTACTTTGTAGAAAATCAGCAAAAGGTCATCCAGCTTTCCATGAAGATCGCCTAGAAAGAACACAAACGTTCACAGTCGGGCCACGGGACCACCAGTCGGGCAGGTAGAATACGCAAGACTGGAAGCAAACAGTGATTATTGTTTCCTCCCCTAGGCAGGGTTCTAGAGCTGATACATGTTTGTGAATGTTGTAAAGCAATGGTATGAAGCACTAACTGCATGGCGGTCAACTCCTGAATCCGATTCCCCAGGGGAGCACTTTGCATTCCCTGTGGACCAGCTGCTTACAGTAGACATTTTGTGAAAATATGCACACATATGTATGAAACCATAATGTGAAACACAGCAGGTGCAACTGGTTAACTGCCCACCCACTGCCCAAAAGCACTGGGAAGCTGTGTTGGAAGCAACAGGGAAGGTAGGAGGAAGCAGCCGAGGCTTAATGGTTCCTCTCAAACTGCTATTCAAAGAACAAGATTATAAAATCCTTTTCACTCTGAGGGCCACATTCCTTGATGGGCGACCTTTCGAGTGCCGCATGGCACTGGTGCTCAGGGTCAGAGGCAAAAATGAGGAGAACAACAAATGTAATTTTTTAAAAATTTCTATAGTATACTCGTTAACACCCACACTTGAGTTGTTGGTGACGATGCAAGTGAATCCTAAACACTACACTGCTCTTTTCTAGGCAAATATGACCAGGGTGAGAAAGCTCTCAAGAGGGAGGGGGGTCATATTGAAAATGGAAAGGAGTCTTAAAGGAATTTAAAATGGGAATAAGCTATTTTAGGACTTTAAAATAGAAAGGGGGGGGACATTAGCTTCGTAATATGGAACATATTAAGCGCTTTAAGACCAAACCCAACAAATATTAGTATGAAATAATAAATTAAGTATTTTGATTGGATTTAGTGGGGTTTAAATGATGCTCATTAGAGGAACTCTCACATATGCAACACATGAACCAGATGAATATTTAATGCCTGTTTCAATGTAGAAAGTTAAAAAGGATTTGACGGAAGGGACATAGATCTCATTTTGTGGCAATCAACATTTTGGCTCAAACTTCAGTAAAAAAATACACTTTCATCTGTCATTAAGGATGTTTTGAGTATGAAGACTATTATTTGCTTGAAGGACACATCAAAAAATCTCTCAGATGCTTTTTCAATTGTGCAAATGAGGACACCCATTGGAGGATGTATGTACATTGATTATCAAGGCCACACACACACGTGTGTGTGTAGAAGTCTAAGGATATTTTGTTCAAGCTTACTAAAGCTCATTCAATGGTATAAACCTGTAAATAAAAGCCATCTTATCTATTACTGCACTGAATGCTTGGAGCATCTTTTATTAAAATTTGGTTTCTCTCTGCACCTGCAGCAGTACAATTAATTTATTTTGTGTGCGCGTCTTCTCTTGATTTGAAGAGAGAGACTAATTATTACTAGTAACCATTTAGTGCTGTCTTGCAAGTGGGTCTCCTCAAGCAAATCCAGGAAGTCCAATCCCATCCATTCACCCATCTATGGCAGTGTAATCAAGGCCAGATGACTGAGAGGCACTTAGATGTTGCCATCTTTAGCTGATTCTTCATGCAGGTGGCCAGCTGGTGATCCATGGCCACAAAGCAATTTTATTTGGGCTCCAAATGGATCCCCAAAGCTCAGGACAAAACATTTTGTCTCCAGTTTCACTATGTGGTTTTTCTTCTTAAGAAAAGGAAGATTGCTTATTATGCTTATATACCCAAATACTAGACAACCACATATGAATTTGTAGTTGTTTGCATATATTAGTGATACATACTTTACTTTCTCTTTTTATGCACCTTTTCTTCTTCTCAACTGAAATACTTTCAATCAAAAACTAAAATAAAAGAGAAGATTGCTTTCTGAATTTCTGCATGAGAGAAAGAATATGCACTTTAATGTTCGGCCTCTCTTTCTCTCTCTCTAAATATACACCCCCTCAGAACAAAGACTGCATAACATTTCCCCACTGAGACATCCATATATTGGGGGGGGGGGGGGGGAGAGAGAGAGAGAGAGAGAGAGAGAGAGAGAGAATGCATCATTGCTTTGCTCATTTTCATCACAGTGTGGATATGTGTTTGTTTTTCTGTGTGTGTGTGTGTGTGTGTGTGTGTGTGTCCCCAGAAGAAGTATCAATGAACTGGGATTTTCTTCTATCATGATCATGTTCACGAACCGTTTGTTGAAGCACTTGCGGGAAGGCAAGAGGTGAAAGAAATTATTTACCACACAAAGTAGCATTTTACAGATGGAAAAGCAGCTCTTTTCTTAAAAGTTTGCCAGATTTAGTCACTGACTCACCCAGCAACATCTGACAGGGGGGAAAAGTGGGAGGAAGTGTTCGGCTTACTTTAAAAATGCCAGGCGATGAGTCATCAGCCTTCCACCCCCCCACCCCCCAATAATAAAGGGAAGACAGGAAGGATTTGTACTGCGAGGGGGTTGGGGAAGTGTAACATTCCAATGGCAGCTATAAAGACCACTTACCACTGGCTGGTGGGGAGTGGGGGTTGTGGTCTGGCCTGGCCAAGGTGGGTTAAGGCTGACTTTGGGCATAGCTGGGGGAGGGGTTCATTTCTGTCCGGATGCACAGACAGGGGCTGATGGGCCATAGCACCCTCAAAATGGTGATTGGGGAAGGGGGGTCACCCCAATTTGATGTATGCCATAGGGTGACCCTTAACCTTGGTTATCCCTGCCAAAAATCAACCAGTAGGCAGGCTGGTTGAGTCAGGATACACATCCAATGCCTACGCCCAAACCTGCTGACACCTGTAATCAATAAAGCTGTGGCCTGCTTAAATCTCCTTTTGGTTTTCCTGTGTTTATTGCACCTACATATTGCCTTGGCCCTACAGCGCCTGGACCTGCAACCACAAATGCTAGACAGTCGTACAAATTCACAATATACTTTAGATATCAACCCGGTGCCACATTTCTCTTAAGGAGAACTTACCACAGATGGTTATTTCCTTGGTATAAGAGGTGGACAGGTATGTGATGTTTGGCATCTGCTGAAGGACCTTCCTGGTCTCATGTAGCAGCTGAAGAACGTATCGGGCATGAAGGTGCTATACAGAGTCGTGCAAGAAGACAGAAATGATATATTACAGAGATATATGTGTATCTGAAGAAGTGTGCATGCACACGAAAGCGCATACCAATAACAAACTTAGTTGGTCTCTAAGGTGCTACTGGAAGGAATTTTTTTATTTTATGTTACAAAGAGTCATTGGAAGAACTCCATCCCCAAAACCCAGCAAGCTTTGTGCTTGCACAGAGTTCTTGTCAGCATGACAAACATTTTGCAGTCATGACTGCAGACTTGGGGGATCGTCACTGCACAGGTGAGCATGGAGATGGGGGACATCTCCAATGCAGTAGCAGCTTCGGTGCTGATACTGTAATAAGAATCATCATCATTTTATTGTATGCCACCTTTCCCTAGGTAAAACCATGGTTAAGGTGGCTTACAACATGAAAAGACTTACATGACTGCACACATAACAAAAGTCTTAAATATGTAATAAAACACACCAAAAAGCACACAACCAAATTGAACAAATGCCACATAAACCATAATATCTAAAACAAAGATACAAAAAATTGATATCAATAACAGAAACAGAAACCCCTAAGCAAAACTCAGCCTCAGCTTTCATAGCTGGAGTCAGTCAGGCCACTGCCTTCCTCAGCCAGGCAAGGGGGCAGGGAGCCAGCAAGGCAAGGAGCAGGCCTTCCAGGACTCACACAGCAGCCTGGCCTCTACAGCAGCCTCAGCTTTTGTAGCTGGAGTCAGTCCAGGCCCCACCCTCCCAAGTCAGGTGGAAAAAGGCAAGCAAGGCAGGGATCATAGTATCAATATTGGGTTGTAAGTGTGTGTAAGGGATGTAGCTCTGTGGTACAGCATTCACTTTGCTTGCAAAAGATCCCAGGTTCAACTCCCAGCATCCCCAAGTAGAGCTGGGAATATCCCCAGTTTGAAACCCTAGAGAGCTGCTGCCAGTCAGTGTGTACACTGAGCTAGATGGACCAGTGGTCTGGCTCAACATAAGCCAACTTCCTATGTTCAAGTAATGTATCCCGCTGCCCCTATTGTTTTAGTGCGCTTCTTGACACTGCCAGGTATACCCAGAGACTGCGGAGTTCAGTTTTAGCCGCCAACAGATCAAAGGAAGCAGAAATGCCATGGGATGGGATATCCAGCTTTGCAATGCCCATCTTTCAAATTAAACCATATCCCATTATAGCTAAAGAAATGGAAAGCATAGGGCTGTGTGAGTCTCCTACGCCAAATGCTCTCAAGAGCAGCAGCAAGTGCCAACAATGACTAAGCAATTGCTAAAAAAGCGTGGCAGTGGAAAGAATTATGTTTTCTTCTCTGATGAATGTATTGGGGTGAATAAACAGCCTTTCAACAGGAACAGGGCTGGCAGAGCAACCTTTTTCGTAAAGCTGTCAGTTGAGGCCTGTTGTGTTTAATAGGATCACAGAATTGTAGAGCTGGAAGCGACTCTGAGGATCATTCTAGGCCAACCCCTTGAAATGCAGGAATATGCAAGTGTTCCATATGATGTTCGAACCTGCAACCTTGGCGTTATCAGCACCATACTCTAACTCACTGAGCTATCCAGGCAGAATACATACATACATAATTTTATGTGTATGCCACCTTTCCATGATTAAAACCAGGCACCCCCAAACTCAGCCCTCCAGCTGTTTTGGGACTACAGTTCCCATCATCCCTGGCCACTGGTCTTGTTGGCTAGGGATGATGGGAGTTGTAGTCCCAAAACATCTGGACGGCTGAGTTTGGGGATGCCTGATTAAAACCATGCTCAAGGCAGCTACATGAAAAAATACATAATTACAAACCTAGCAAAAGTAGTAATAAATAATAAGTAAAACATCAAAAAGTGCACAATCAAATTAAATAATGCCCACATAAATCATAATAAGAACTAAAAGAAATATACAAAAAATTAGTATCAAAAATAGCAACAACCCCCTAACAAAAGACCCCTCAATAATACCCCAACCCTACTCCTCAGTATTGCTTCTGCTATTACATGTGCTTTCTTGTAATTGTTTTCAATGTACCGTAAGCTCCTTTGAACATTTGGAAAACTGGCATACCATTATTTTGGTAAATAACTAAATGCACCATTGTTCATCTCTTTCAATATGCGCATATCAAGTGCTTACAAATTCCTTTCCCCCCACCATGATGCACATTAGCCTTCCAGGCCCTGCTGTCTTAATGGGGTCTAAGATGCCCTTACGATTGTCAGCTGACACTTTTAGAGAGACCATAAAAATAAAACAGAAATCCATTTAACCATTGGTCTGAGCTTGCCTGTCGGTGCTTGAAAGCCTGAAGAAGAACATCAGTGTCAGCAACAGTGAGGGGGAAAGAAAGGTGGGGCCCGTAGTAGGAGGCAGGGACCTCAATGGTCTGTTCATATTCTCTCATGGTATAATCACTGGTGGTGGAGAAAAAGTTAGAGCTGATGTCTATAAAGGAAGCAGAAAAGCAACTTACAAAATTTTAGTTAGTTGTCAACAAATGTGCCTTTGGATAATGATTTGTTTAAATTGATGATATATTCAGCGTAACGCCAACAAATATAACAGACATTAAAATCCAAAGAACCTTTTGGGCATTTGTAAGAACAAGGAAGAGCTTTGTCATGCTCAGTGTTGTTCTGACTGTGGGTCCAGTTTTGGCATTGAAACCTCCTTGGTTGCCCTTTCCTTTATCAGGAAAGTGACAGGACAGATGTTTTTTTAAAAATAAGATTTTTATTAAAGTTCTTCACAATACAGTACGATAAAAGCTACAAAAAAATACAAACAGATCCTGTAAAATATGGAGTCTTCTCCTAAAGGCAATTCTCAGTCCCCACCACCCACAGAAGGTAGCAGCCCTTCCAGCTCTCACCTTCCTTTCTCCTTCAAGCCTCTTTCCTTTGGAGGCCAACATTTCCCTGTCTCCCACCCAGGGCTCTCCATCAAACATCTACCAACCCACATGAGTACACAATCCCAAACATATGACTCCCAATAAGAGGAGAGAGAGAGAGAGAGAGAGAGAGAGAGAGAGAGAGAGAGAGAGAGAGGAACAAGAAAGGAGAGACAAGAGAAAGAGTGAAAAGTAAAAAGACAAAGGGGGAAGAAACTTTAGAGAAAAATAAAAGGACGTCTGATGTTCCATCTGCCAGTTACATTTTTAAAAAGAAAGATTATTTAAGACATTCAGTCCACGATCTTCTCCACTTTCTGTTAAACAATATTTATTTTAAGTCAAAGTGTCTCAGAGTCATTCATTTCTTTTCCCCACAAAAAGTCCAAGAGGGGTTCCCGAGCTATTATTATTGGTAAATGTCTGCCATGTTTTCCCCCCTTTAATATTAACTTTACCTCCATTAATTGCCAATTCTCCCTACTGAGCATCAATTCTTCCATCTATGTCTATGTTAAACTCTCTTGACAGGAGAATTTTAAATTGCTGCTGAAATCTTATTGTTTTGCTGTACAGATGTTTCAGCTATAAACCTCCCACCCACAACCACAGGGCTTCTGATTGTGATGGGGTCCAATTCGGGTTCAAGAAAACACAAGTTGATCAGCCTCTTCAGACCTTCTCTGCTCAAGAAGGGAAGGCTCATAACTGAGGAAGTGGGAGACACTTGGCTGGAGCCAGTGTGCTTGACTCCATGCCTCCTACTCATGCTAATATTTCCTACTCAGGGGTCTTTTGTCATCCACAGGACTGAAAAATAATGTTTCACCTATGTTTTGTGTATGATATGTGCAATTCCCACAGGGGAAAGCTTCTGCAAGTATGGCTTAAAAGAAAACTATCAACCAACCTTGACATTTACTGGAGGACATGCCAGCTTGTGCAGGGAAAACCACTAATTACTTATAAAGGAACAAGGACTATGGCAAACAGACTGAGTCACAGCAGCCTACATTAAAATCACAATTATAAAATATTGTCAGGAACAAATATTGCCCCAAGAGGCATTTTCTGCGTAAGAGCATGCTGTAATTGAAATGTGCTAAGTGTGATAAGAATTTGGAGTGCTTCTTAAAAGTAAACATTATTTCGAGTTATTTATTGGCTTCCTTGCTAACAACCCCAAACAAGAGCCACAGTCCCTAGTTTCTCAGCATCAGTCATAGGAAATATGCACTCCCTGCTATTTGAAAAATGGGATTGTTAGTCTTTTAAAAATATATATTATTTACTTTGAAAAATTGGTATTACAGAACACGAAAGCAAAACTTTCCCACATACCTTCACACATACAAACATATACATAATATATACATAACATTTACATATACATAAACCAATATATAAGAGGCATTCTAAAAGCCAATTTCATATATACCATGTAATTTAAACTCTTAATGGCAGCATATAATTTAGTTTTTTCTGTTATGCCCAGTTCTTTTTCAATATATGTTTCTACTGGGACCAGTTTGGCCATTTCTTCTCTAATACAGTGGTACCTCGGGTTACACACACTTCAGCTTACATACGCTTCAGGTTACACACTCCACTAACCCAGAAATAGTGCTTCAGGTTAAGAACTTTGCTTCAGGATGAGAACAGACTGTAATTTTATAGCGATGCATCATCAGTTAATTCTTTCTCTCCGAAATGTTTCCTTCATAATTCACACCACCATTTGCCAATACGACTACTTTCTTTTTTTTACAAAACCATGACATATGGTAAAAATCACCTTTTACTTATGGATAAATCCATGACTTTCTTTCTTCTGGCTTGCTGATCATTTTACTTTTCAATGAAGTTCAACACCATCTTAAAGCAAATTTATTTATGGATCATAGCTGTCGAGAAACTTGAACCCTTTTCAAACCATGCCTCTCTTGGGATTTCTCTATTCATATGTTTATTCCATCTCAGCATATAGTTATGGACTATTTTCTTACATTTTAAAATATAAACTCTTTCAAATTCAGGACTCAGCTATACAGCTGCAAATAAAACGTTTTGAAAGTGTTGTAAAGTGCAATATACAATTGTGACACTAGATGGTAACTGAGCTATAGCAAATTCACTGCATTTTTCAAAACGATTTTTTAAAAAGCATTTTCACAATGTTTTTAACATGTGTGTAGATTCCACCTAAGTCTCTAAATCTCCTGGCTTCCGATCAGTCCATTTCAAAAAGTCCTGATGTGCGGATACTGATATCTAGGTGGAGCCATCTTCACTTTAGTCTTTGCTTGTTCAACAGTCTGTATATTTTTCCAGTCCTGGTATGTCTCTAGTCTGTTTTCTTTCCATTAAAAAAAAATATCTAATTGCCCCTTCAGACTAAACCATGAATCTTCCACTAGATATGCCAACAGGAAAGTTTTAGATGGAGAGAAATAATTGTTTATATCAGGGGTAGTCAACCTTTTTATACCTACCACCCACTAATGCATTTTTCTTGAAATTTCCTTACCGCCCACCAGTGCTGCAGTAACATGTGTCGTAGAACCCCCTACCACCCACCTGGAATCCTGAAACGCCCACTAGTGGACAGTAGGGACCAGGTGGACTACCCCTGGTTTATATTGATCCCGGATTCCTGGGCATACATTAATTACACAGGACACACCTTCCTAGACTGTTTTCCTAGTCTTTCTGCTTATCCATAACTAGTTCGAAATGCTTTTCTTTTCTTCTACATTGTATCCTGGCATTGTCCACGCCAAGCCTGCTGCACCTGCACAGTCAGATTGACCATTTGACTGCTATTGCATTTGCTGCACAGATGCAGGTTTTTCTGATTTGAGAAACATACAGTTCCTCAACTAGTTACAGGTACATTTGCAAAGATAAGTAGTTCCACACATATATGCTCTTGGCTGCACTGACACACACACACACACACACACACACACACACACACTTTTTTTTTTTACAAGATACGCACATGTAACTGCTCTGAAAACTTATTCAGTCAATCCTTACCTGGATCAGTTTCATTGGCCTTAGTAAAATGGTCCAGCATGAATGTGAAAAACTTGGATAGCTGAGTAAGAAAAGACATCTGTTAGTTTACAAGCAGAAATTATTATATTACCTTGTCTTCCCCTTATTGGAAATAAGCACGTTGGCTCCATCTACGCAATAACAACCCCGGCAAAATCTCAAGCCCCTTATATCTCCATTGATAGGGACAGTGACACAGTTGAGCAAAGCTGGCTCTAAATTTAAGGGTCTTACCAGGGGTGTGGGGGAGTGGGAGTGTCTTTAGATGATTACGTGCATTACTTTGCTTGTGTCACAATTCAAAATTAGCATTATTTTTTTTTATAAAAAAAGGCCTGATATAAATGAAAATAATGTTTCCCACTTTACAGATGTGCCTGATACTAACCAGCTTCAAAAAATGAATGGCATGGTACTAATTATATTATATTATCTTCTTAAAACTTAAGCATCAACCATGAGAGGGAATAAAAATTTACAAGCTACATTATCCGTGATGAATATAATCTGAAAAGCCGGCATGTTCTACCTCACTAACGGTTTGCGTCAAAGAAAAATCCATAGAGTACAAACCTGTAGCTGTGCTTGTTCTTCTGCATATTCAATTGACTGAAAGATACTCAGGGCATATCTCCGCCTCATCTCCAGCCGGGCCATGTAAGAGCGATACCACCTTTGAATGAGGACAGCTGCTTTAATGGCTGCCAAGACATGAAGGGGCCAGAAAGAGAAGATTAACTGTCCACAACTAGTTATGCAGATCTTTGGTTCTAAAATGCTATGTGTGAATCCTGCTCTAAAACACAGAAGGCTAATCATGGCTCCCCTTTTAACCCTACAAGCACTCCTGCATTTAAAGTTTGAGATAATCTCACGGCAGAGACACCTTCCGCAGCCTGGTGCTCTTCACATGTCCCAGCCAGGTCAGGAGAGTGCTGGTGTGCCCATGCTCTGCTTACAAGCTTCCCACAGTCACCCGGTTGGCCACCATGGGAACAGCATGATGGACCATATCACTCTTGGTTTAGGCAGGTTTCTTCTTACTTTCCTGGGAGCCCTCTTCTCTGAAGGGCTGTCTGGTCCAATTTAAGGCAAAAGAAGGGAGAGCTGCAGTTGTTCATCAGCTGTTAGCACCTGGAGAACAGATGGTCAGGCACACAGGGCCACCTGGGAAGTTTTCTTCTCACTGTGTGTTTCTATTTCAATTGAAGTAATTACTTCTAAATTTGTATCCAGATGTCTAAATTAACGCATGCTCCTCCTCCCTTAATACACCTGAGATGGGGCAATACTGGGAAGATTTAGGAGGGGATACAAAGCTAGCATGGTCTTTGGAAGCATTGCTGTACAGCTCAAAAACATTGCCAGCTGTACAATAAATTCCAAAGCTTCTGAGGCCAAGAAGCCTATGAAAGACACATGGGTCAATATCCTAAACACATTTTTCAAGCTCGCACATACAAAATATCATTCGTTATAAACAAATGTAGGTTACAGTCTCAGGTGATGCACAGCAGCTCAAAATTTGTTTCAGTGTGTGCCCCAGAGTACCAGTTTTGCTAAATCCCAAGTATTTGGGTCATAGCAACTTGCATGAAACAAAGGGAAGGGCATTATGAGGTCATAAAACAAATAGTGCTTGCATTATGATTTACTAATGCAAGTTTTTTACAATAAAAAATGAATTTTATTATACAGTAGGCACACAGTTGTAAAATACTATTTTATGCAGAAGCTTCTGAGTACAGTGGTACCCCGGGTTAAGTACTTAATTTGTTCCGGAGGTCCGTTCTTAACCTGAAACTGTTCTTAACCTGAAGCAGCACTTTAGCTAATGGGGCCTCCCGCTGCTGCCGCACCGCCAGAGCCAGATTTCTGTTCTCATCCTGAAGCAAAGTTCTTAACCTGAAGCACTATTTCTGGGTTAGCGGAGTCTGTAACCTGAAGCGTATGTAACCTGAAGCGTATGTAACCCGAGGCACCACTGTACAATTTGTCAAAAACAAATTGTTGTAGATAATTATTTTGGGGTTTTTCAAAATTTAAAACATTTGTTTACCTATAAAATATGCATTGATAGTATTTTTATAGCACCACCATATTAGTGCCTAAGAACTGCACATTAGTTAGACTCAGCTCCAGGCAAACTGTGTGCAAGTGATTGCTCTATGGTCCAAAATAAGGTACTGAGAGATTCATAGATCATATGATATTAAACAAGTAGTAGCCTGCCTTTACGATGCAAGTCCTGGCACAGGAACATCACACTGATCACAGCTCCTGATTTGATTATTGCAATTCTCACTCAGGTAGAAGTGTTGCTTTGTTATTAAGACAATTAATTGAAACTCTAGAGACTTAGAATCAATGACATCAGTCAAGGCTATTCCCAAAAGGAACAGTCAATATTTCCAGAATCTATTTGCTATGGCAGAAGAAGCAAATAGATGTTGCAGAAGAGATACAGGAAAGTGTATGAGAGAGATGGCATTGCTGAACTTAAACAGGACTGATGTAGATGACTGATGTTGACCTGACGTAATCCATGAAATGTTGCGAGTGTGGTTCCAATCCATCTGAGGGCTGGGAAACAGAATTGACATCTGTGTTTGTCACTTCAGGCCTAGCTGAGTCTAAGACAGGCCCTGAAATCCAATTCTATGCATCATTTTGTCTTCCTTCCACAAAGACTTGCTTTTGTGTTCTACACAAGGTACAAATATCTGTCTCCTGGTGGGATTTTAAGCAACAGTATCCAGAGAGGGAATCTGTTTTGATGGGGGCAACCAAAACATTAGATGCTGATGGCAGACTAGAATAAAACCTATGGGTGATGGAATGGAGCTCTCAGCCAAGGCCAATTCCACGGTGGAGAATTTTCCTTTCCATTTTACTTCTCATCCCAAATTCAATCCAGGCTTTCTCAAACATAAATGATGAATGGAAAGATACATTGACCTTTTCTCAATGACTATTGATGATGGGACATTATAGGTAGTGGCTGTTTAAAACAAACAAACAAACAAAACCACGAGCTTTTGTTCCGCTGCCCTTGCATGTGGTGGCAGTATTCCTAGGTTCCATCCCCCAACAATGGCTCATTGGAAATGATGTTTCTAAAAGGCACTCTATCATTTTTGCACCCTGAAATTGGTAAGTGGTTGCTTTTCTTTCCCTCTTTTCGTGAACCCCAGTTGAGTCTAATTTAGAGGGAGATAATTGCCCCAAAGACATTTAGATCCTGGCTAGTAGTCAGATGCCCAAACAACTTGCTGGATGTTCCTGAATGCCCTTACAGTAATTGCAAGAATTCCAGGTTTTATATACATTGGACTAGCAGTCGAGAAGGAGTTCTAGGAGAATGAGTTCCATACACTAAGAAAAGCATTGAAAATATAAAACTACAGCTTGCTGGTCTCTTAAACCTTCAAGTCTTCTCAAACCTCCCCTGCATGTCACAACAGAGCCCATTTTAACACTGGAAACGTACCATGTCTGCGAAGTTTCTCTTAATCAAACCTTTCTTGTCAAGATAGTAAGAAACACCCTGGCCAAACATTTGGGAGAGCACTAAGAGATGTTAATATACACTGTGCCCTTTTGCACCAAGACTCTCAAAATAGGCACCAAGGTTTGATGCTTTAAAGCAGCCTGGTCCCATATGGTTTCGACTAAACTCTCATCGGTTCCAGCAAGTTGATATATGCTGGCAGAGGTTGAAAGGAATTGCAGTTAAAACCATATGGAGGGGAATCAGGTAGGGAGAGGTTCTTTAAACAGAGAACTGATGGCTATATTATCTCAACACCTTCTTGAGTCTTCTTCATAGTGTGTCCTCTAGCCTACCAGTCCAGCAGAACCACCTGGGATGGTCCAACCTACAATCAGTATCTTCCAAATTAATGCACACAATAAGTTTGTTTAAGTATCACATCAGAGAATGGAAAGAGCACACACAGGTTATTTACCTCTTTCTGATTTGTTCACCCGCCTCGTCGTAATAGAAGTGCCACATCCCATGACTTCAGTTGAGACTGGGGTGCTGATTTAATATTTCCTCATGGGCGATGGTTTTCTTCAAGCCATCGGCGTTGCCAACCATACCGTCTTTATATTCATCTCAATATGAAACAGTAAACAACGATTCCCGGAGAAAATAACGCCTGCCATTGGCCCTAATAACAGAGAAGACTGCATGACAAAAATAGATACCATATTGCTAGCCACTAAAGTGCTGAGCAGCAGAAATAATTAACCAGGTTATCTATGCACCGGTGAAGGCAGTGCAGAGATTTGCCGGTAAACACTAAGCACACCGTTCCAGCTTTTGGTATTGTTGGCCAAGCACTCCTGACTAGGGATCCTGCATTATGGGGTGGGGCAGTAAGGAAGGAGATCCAAAGGGGCCTAATCCAGCATAAGCAGCCACATTATAGTGGAAAACACTGGGCACAATTGTAAATCACACTTGAGGATATTTGTGGAAACCTCTATCATTGTATCAATGTACCCATCTTGTGAGATTTGATGGAGCCAATCAGGAGCCATGTTAGAAAAGAACACTCAACATTCTGAACAGTGAGCTGCTGGCCTGGGTGCTTCTCTAGAACAAAGGGAGTGGGCTTGTGCAGTTACACCTGGACTTGTAGAAACTGAGAGATTGGTGCTTCCCCAATGTGTCACATGCCATGTCAAGAACTACCAGACCCAGAGTTGCTGAAGCATAGGCAGAAGGGCGAGAGGCATCTGCAGGGAAACGTAAAGCACCATAATACATCAGGAACATTGATCTTGGGGACAGGGTGACAAAGTGCTGCTGATTTACATGTAAGTAAATGTTGAGCACAAACACACATCTCATACTGCCATGTCCAGCTATAAATCAGGTAGCCAGAAACATAAGGATGTTAAACAAAGGGAATGAAAAGAAGCAAAAGGATGCCAATTAAACCTTTGTTTGTTTGTTTACTTGTTTGTTTGTTTTTTCAAAATGCACAAGGCCTTTCTGCAGTCTGGCTCAGGCAGTACAATTACTAGGCAAGCAGACGGCCAAAAGCAAGATGAAAATGATTTCAAGATAGGGACGGTGTCTGTGGCAACAGACGGGGGGGGGGGGGGGAGAAGCTTCTAGATGTATTATGCAAGTCTATTCTAATGCTTTTAAGTAATACCACCATCAGCACTGCAACACTAATAAGGAGAAGGAAGAGAGAGAGAGAGAGAGAGAGAGAGAGAGAGAGAGAGAGAGAGAGAAGTCCAATTTAGGCATTCAATGTGGGTGCATTTAAAGTGGGGACATTAGGGGCATGTACTCAAAGTCTACACAAAGATCTGAAGTGTGTGTTAGGTGGAGGTATTTAGAATCCTTACCACAATTGGGAACCCTGAAAATGCAGGGAGCAATCTGAAGCAGAAGAGATCAGCTGACAATCAAAGCATGCACGGAAGAAGAAACAGAAGATGGTGGCTCCTAGCTTCAGTATTTGTCTCTCATTGGTGTACAAATGTATTCTCTCTCTAAATATATAGGTACTTATTTAATTGTCATGGTTGATAAGAAGGGCTTTCATAGGCGAATCTGAGATGAAACAGGAGGTAGGAGCTAAGCTAAGGTGTTGTCTCACTAGGTGGGGCAGTGAAAAACCCACTTCTTGGTCTAGAACTAAGTCTACATTTCTCAAAAGACATTTTTCTGGCCAAGATTTCAGAGTACTTCCTTTTTCTCACCTCATCTAGAAAAAGGTCTTTTTTTTTTCCTGGTCACACATACACACACATATCCAGGGAATGATCACTGTGGAAGATGCAAAATGGTAGTCAGGTTGCCAACACAGGTATTACTGCTGCCACTTGCAGTGGTGGTGGGGGAAACAACTTTAGGGCAAAAGAAAGAAGCTGACCTACTAACACTGCTAATTAGTTAACCTTACTATTGGAGAATTTCTCTTTTCCCTGGGAAAAGTTAGTCCCTCCCACCATTTCTCTTTCCACAAATAGGGTGGGGAAATCTGAAAGACATTTGTGCCCAGCCCTTGTTTGTACTTACAAACTGCCTTGTCTTGAACCTATTTTGAATGTTATATTCATTCCTTGAATATTACTGAAGAGACAGCAACAGAGCATGTGCAGTTTCTCACCTACTGGTCACTACAGGATTCAGTACATAGAATCGTAGAGTTGGAAGGTACAAGGGCCATCTAGTCCAACCCCCTACAATGCAGGAAAATTGGCCCAACACGGGGCTCAAACCCACGACTCTGAGATTCAGAGTCTCGTGCCTTACCAACTGAGCTATCCTAGGTAGCTAGAAGAAAATTTTAAAGCAAATGAAGTCTGATTTCAAAGCAAGTTTGAGTCCCAACTGTACTCATTTTAGACATGGAAAATATTCAGTGCTAAAGTAGTGTGTGTGTGTGTGTGTGTGTGTGTGTGTGTAATGTAACAAAGGGAAGTGTAATAGGAAAACAAATGAAACACAAAGCTGGTAGCATGAGTGTCAAATGATACTCATGTTTAGGAAGTTATACTCAAGGCTGGGAATGGGGAAGAGATTCAGTTTGGTTCACAATTTAAAGGAAACTTTCTTAACTTGTACTTCCCAAAACAATATGCAAACAAATACAGCTATATTTAAAAATTTGCAGTTCCCCCAATGTTGTGTTGCAGTTTTCAAACCAGAAGAAGTGTACAAAAAGTGTATTAGTGAAAATAGCATACAGAATGTGCTACATTAGGAAAATCTGCTTGAAAAATGTGCATAATGGGAGATGTACACAATAAAATGCTGATGAATTTCTACGAGGATTTTAAAATCAATCAATCAATCACAAATGGATGCAGCAATGCGGTAAGCTGAACTTAAAAAACAAGAAACTGAAATAAGATTTACCCATCCTTACTCAAGACCAAGTTTATGCTGAAACTGAACAGTTAAAAAGATGCCTCTGGTTTTTAGAGGATGACTAAAAAGTAAGTAATTTCCTAAGGGGCTATGATTTTCCCACTCTACCCTGATAGAAAATGAAGGAGAAAAATAATTCCATGCTTGCTGAAGGGTTGTTAGAAAATAAATAAATGGTGCAGACGGAAATCAATTAATATGCATTACATGAAAGAACTATGCATTGTTTAGGAAATATGTGAATACCCCATATGTGGATCCAAGACTACATTTAACACAATTCTGGAGACTGGAGTGCTGGGATTTCAAATTCTTTTTAAGGGAAATTGTAGTTTTATTTTGCAACACCAACACTCTGTGAGAAGGGGGATCAGATGCAGCAGATAAGGGGGATCATGTATCTTTAACAGGTGTGCAGAAGAGGAAATTCTCAGGAGTGTAGCATCCCTCAGCACCTAGGTGTTGTGTCACGACAAATTTTACCTGCCACAACTCCTTCTTCTGCACAGTTTTTAGCCACTGTAGCCACCCAATATCTCTGGACATGAGCAGGCAGAAAGAATGCGTGGGCAGCTAAATATTTAATCTAGTTCTACCCCAACATAAAATGGAGTTTACAAAACCCCAACAAACTAAAGGCAGTCAATATGTGACTCTGGAGTCTGTGATCTTAGAAAAGGCTGAAAATAAATAAAATCAAGGCTCAAACTATGGATCATAAATGATTGTATTTACTTAGAAATAAATTTTATTTAGATGGGCTCAATTGCAAAGAAGCGTGTCAGCAATGGCAATCTGTGTTACACCATGCACTCCTTCTCTCCACCAACATTGATTTAAAAATAAAAACAAATGGTTAAAATATATCTACCAAAACAAAGGTACACAAAGAAATTACCTTAAGTCTTCCATTGCATCAGCAAAGAGGTTTACTAGGCGCTGTAAACAAGCTTTCTTCCTGGGCAGAGGGTACAGGATGCGATATAAAATCAATTGACATTCCAGCTTCCTTCTTGGTGGTTCACATTTGTGCTCCTCTTACATTTATGCAGATAGAAGATTTATCAAGGAACAGCTCCTTTCTCCTTCTAGCCAGAAATAAGAGCTGTGTTCTGCAGCTACGAACAGCAGCGCAGGCACAATGATGTATTGGAGAAACCTATGTTGTTACCAGGCTCTCTGAATCTCAGGCAGACAAGTGGATGGCTAAAGTTATCTGCTTCACATTGGAAACTGCTTCTCAGCAATAGTAATAATGAACCACAAACTAGCATTATGGCATAAGATAAAGCGTTTGGTGAAGCATGGGAAGAGGCACTAGAATTATAAAAAAAAGGGAGGGGGGAATGAGACAATGCAGGTCATACTCCAAGTTAATAAAATTTTCAGAGACCATTTAATACTCAGTACCCGATTAGCCTGGCCATTTCCACAGCATCCTCTCAATGAGCTTGTGAAGACCATTAGAAGGGAAAATACAATGAGGGAACAAAAAGAACTTTGCAACACAATACCACATCATAAAGCCCTCAGTTTCCAAAAGCAACAGAATGATATATATCATCAACACAATTTTAAAAAATCCATATGGCTTAAAGGGCCAGTTCTATTTGAAGAAACAGTGAATGCAACTTAGGAAGTTTCACTGAGTCAAAAATCTATTACTTGATTGTTTGGACTAATCTATACATGTCAGTCTACCTTTGTGGTAGATAATGAGAACAAGAAAAAGGTGAAGACTTGAGCTACATCTCAGGTTGCCTACAAAGGGGATCATGATAACATGCAACCTGAGGAAACAGCAGTGAATTTAGTTTCCTCTCTCTCCGTTTCCAGAGTGGTAGTCATGCCAGTCTGATGCAGCAACAGGCCTTAGCTGACATCAAACATACCTACTTTATGAGATGGAGCAGACAGCCCTCACCAAAGAATCATATGCATATTCCTAACGTACATATGCTTTTAACACAGTGAGTGCAAAATATACAGACTGGTAATAGATGGGAACAAAATGTACACTGAAACAAGAAAAAGCTAGTGCTTATTCAGCTTTAGACATATGTTTTCTACACATTGGTCAAATGAATGCACAGTACAGATTCTAAAACTAAGTAACTTTTATTAAATGGACTCACGCACATCATACAAAGTTCTGCCTTGTGGTCCAAGAGTCAGTTGACCCAATATGGTAACCGGACAAAGCAAGTTACATTGGGCTTAACACACCTGTTAGCAAAAGCTTTGTGCCATTAACATCTGCATAGCAGACAGAGGTCAACAGGTGGGTTTTCCACCAGCTTGGCAATGTAGTGATGGAAGAAGGCATAGTACTGGTGTCTACTCATCCTGCAGCTGTTAAACAGAGAGTCCCTGCTTATTAAAAAGATTATTGGTGCTGTTTGGGATGCAGAATATTGCTGCAGATCATGGGAATGTTTCTCCTTGAGTAGAAATGGTTTCTACATCATTTGAACAAATTAAAAACCTTTTATACTATTTGCTAAACCTGAAATTCATAAGCTACATTGCAGCATTCTTCTTTCAGGGTCATCAGTTTAGTAAGTGCAGAAAGTGCTTTTTAAAAGCAATGACAGGATAGGAGAGAGTAAACACACAAAAAAAGAAGAGTAATACTATCTTTGTACAGCTATTCTTTTTATCTCTCCTGAAGAATTTCATGATTCATGATAATGTTTCGTTTTTTAAAAAAATAATTCACTCCCTGAGGACTGAACAGCAGCAGTCCTCAAGAAAAAATAAAGGAAAGAAAGAAACAAGATCATTTTGATGGGCAGCAATTTGGAAGCTTCTTGTCATCAAGGCAGTATGAAAAATGAACCAGGCAAAGGCAAAAGGGGGACTGGCAAACTGTAGCAGCTGTCAGATACCAACCATAAAGGACAAGGCTTAGAATTAAGCAATTTGTAAGCTGTTGAAGGAATATAAGCAGCTTCCTTGTACTGAGTTAGACCGCTGGTCCATCAGAGTTCTCTATGCTGATGGGCAGTGGCTTCCCAATATATCAAGCAGGTATAGTATGTTTCCCAATCCCAGGGATTGAACCTACATCTTCTGCATGCAAAGCAGATGCTCTACCACTGAGACATGCTGCTGCCATTACTCCCAATATGGCTGCAATTATGACAGGCCTCCGTTATTCCTGCTGCCTCTGAGCCCTGGAAATTCTGTTTTTAATTCTTCATGCATGGACAAACATAACCGGCTCTAGTTGACATACAGCAGTCATATATACACACACATGGGACAGTGCAGGAAGAGTCTCATATACCTCAAAAATCTCCACCTTCTTTAGAGAAAGGTGAGCACACTCTCCACTCTCAATGAGGATTGACAGCCCTCTGCTGACAGAACACCATAATCTGCTTCGAAGGTAAACTGGAGCAAAATAGTATCTCAACAGATCTCATCCTTCGGGGTATTGCGTTTTATGTTGTTGCATTCCAACAGTATCTGCTATTCAGCATTTATTGCTCCTGAGGATTTTATAGCACTTTTATTCACATATGTGGATAGCGTGGAGATGATTGTTAAATCATTTTAACTAATGCTTCTCATTTCAGTTCCTTAGCTTGACTAAAGTTATTGTTATTGGTTAGCAGTAGGAAGAGTTGTTGCTTAGTCGTTTAGTCGTGTCCGACTCTTCGTGACCCCATGGACCAGAGCACGCCAGGCACTCCTGTCTTCCACTGCCTCCCGCAGTTTGGTCAAACTCATGCTGGTAGCTTCGAGAACACTGTCCAACCATCTCGTCCTCTGTCGTCCCCTTCTCCTTGTGCCCTCCATCTTTCCCAACATCAGGGTCTTTTCCAGGGAGTCTTCTCTTCTCATGAGGTGGCCAAAGTACTGGAGCCTCAGCTTCAGGATCTGTCCTTCCAGTGAGCACTCAGGGCTGATTTCCTTCAAAATGGATAGGTTTGATCTTCTTGCAGTCCATGGGAAGATCAGCCCAGTAGGAAGAGTAATTAGACAGAAATCTAGTCTGAATACTGTAGGGTCTGTTGGGGTACATTTCCCACTCTCCTTTATATTTCATTCCAGATCAGAATTATATTTTTATTTTATTTTTTGCAAATTTATTATAACATTAGTACGTATACTGTATGCAAGTTATGTGGTAGCACTGGGTTCAATGTTATAAAGTTCTAGGGGGGTTAAGAGTGACAGACCCCCAATTCATATTATGTTTGTTTCATTCTAGTCAAGTAGTTTTAAACAGATGTGGCAGAGGTATTATAAATATACGTACACCTACATCTCTCTTCTTCCTCACTTAGTCCATATCAGTGGGCCTTTACATGAATGTATAACTGGGAATAAAAGCATATGGTATTTCTGGAGCGGGCAACCTAAACTGCACCTGCATCCCACGTTTTTCTATATGGGTCAAACAGAAAGATTATTCCTTCTGTGAAGCAGCTGAGCTGATATTCTCCATTCCACTAGATCAGAGCTTTCCAAACTATGTGTTGTGACACGTTAGTGTGTCGCGTGAACGCTCCCCACGCCCCTCCCAGGGCGGGAAATGTTAAACTTCCGGTTTGCTAGTAAAACTGAATTACTGTGTCGCAAAATGATGCATGTCTGAAAAGTGTGTCACCAGCATGAGAAGTTTGGAAAGCTCTGCACTAGTTGGCAAAGCCCCTTCAGTCAGTAGGGCAGCCCCACTTCCTAAGGGTTAGTAGCTTATAAAAGATTCAGGATCCTTTCTTGCTCAAAAGATCCTGCACCTTTAAAAGCTGAAAGCTAGTGCAGAATTCAACAGGTGCCAATACCTCAAGAACCTCTTCTCATATGAATTGACCTGGACCCTGCAATCATCTTCTGAGGCTTCTTCATGTGCCCATTCCACAAGAGGTATGGAGGGTGGCAACACAAGAATGGCCTTTTCTGCAGTGGCTCCGTTTGTGGAACGCTTTCCCCAGGGACACTTGTCTGGGGTCTTCATTACATTTATTTATGCGCCAGGCGAAAAACATTCCTTTGCAACCAAGCCTTTGGCTGATTAAACATTATATGCTATTTTAAAGGTGTTATGGGGGCAGTTAATGGTTTTGTATTGTATTTTGTGTTCTCATTTTGTATTTTTATGCAGAGACCCACCCTCTGATCTTCAATTAAGGGCAGTATATTTATTTATTTATTTAATAATAATATGAAGAAGAATGTATCTTTCTAAAGCTGAAGCGAAGGACTCTCTTTTCTCACCAGTTTTCAAATGAGTTTATGCCACTCCTTTCTACAAGTTTCAAAATCAGCACAGTGCAGAAAAAGATAAATAATACAACCTAATAACAATACTGGCTAGCAAATAAAGCCAAGAGCAGTTCAAGAGAGAATATTATATAGATTGCATTTCACTGATACACACCCTTGGCCCTTTTCTTCTTTTTCCAAATTGTGAAATGCAAGCAGTGGCTAATTTGCTAAATGACTCCAAAAACCATACTTGCGTTGAACGTGCTGCAATGAGGAAGGAAAGTGCAATTAGTTTTGTTTTTGTCTCAAACCAGAACTACCGAAGACATGATGAAGGCTGCAGCCCTAATCCCGTTTGCCTGGGAGTAAGCCCCATTAACGCCCAGGGGACTTACTCCCGAGTAGACCCGGTTAGCCTTGCTCTGCTAAATAACATTACTATTCGGATACCAGTACCGGTCGACCTGCACGCCCGTCCCTGGCTTTTTTTAAATCTATCTCCAATAATCACAGCAATCATCCCTGGGACCGTGAGCAACAATCGTAATTCTTTCCTTGATTTATTTTGGCAGCGGCGTAAGGAAAAAAAAAAAACATTTCATATGTGGAAGCAACTTAAGGCAAACCCTGTTTTTTCCCCTTCTCTGCATTGCCGCGGCAACGCAGCCCCGCCTCTTCCTCCTGGCGCGTCTCCGCTTGCGCTGGGCGAAGTCAATCACAGAGCAGGAAACGGCAGACCCCACGAAGAAGGAGATTGGCGGAAAAGGGAGCCGTCGTGGCGGTTCCATAGTGTAGTGGTTATCACGTCTGCTTTACACGCAGAAGGTCCTGGGTTCGAGCCCCAGTGGAACCACTAAGTTGTTTTTTCTTTCTCTCTCCCACCCCCGCGCCTCCTTCTTCGTCCTAACCGCGGGAGTTGCAGAAATCTCACCTCATTCCTCCAATCCCGTCTGGGTAAACTAATTGCAAAGGAAGGGGGGGGAGGGGATTGGTATCCCCAATGCACAAAGTCGCCTCTTTATGATGGCTGAGTTCCGGACACTTTTGCTGCCCGTCATTATTTGCATTCCAAAAAGGTGAATGGGTTGCTCAGCTGAGCGAAGCTTGGGGAGCCTCCGTCCCGCCGTCTCCTCAATCTGAATCTTCCCGGGATAATGCACCCAAGCGTGGGCTGCGCTGTGCGGGGAAGGCCCTCTGCACGCGCTCAGGGGCACCCTCGATCAACACTTCTTCTTCAGCCACGGCCCCTGACGTTCAACAAAGGCTAGTTAGGGGGCCCAAACGCTCAATCGCAGGAAAATTCTTCCTTACGCCTCCAGCAACCAAAAGGAGGAGCCGCGTTTATCATTGCGTCGGCAGCCTCCCACCCTTCCCAGGTGCCGTCGAAAGGGGGAGAACTAAGAGACTGCGTGGGAGGGAAGAGAAGCGGCTTCTGCACGGGACGGCGACGCCCCTCGATCGCCCTCCCCCGCGGCAGGATTCCCCCCTCGGGTGGGCACGCAACTGCATTGCAACTGTAACGTGTGGAAACGCAAACACGCTTCATGCTGCTACTTTCTTTCCTCCTGGTTTCCTAATCCCACCGGCTGCCATCCATGTAGGCTGCACGAGCACTGCGCCCACATCACACCCATGCAAAGTGGGGTTCGGAAAATAAAGAGAGGCTGATGAGTTGCCTTGCAGGCAAAAGCTGGCGCACGCCGCTATCCCTGGCTTTCCTCTGGGTTGCCAAGGGAATCGCACCCCGAAAAGGAACTAGCGGGAGGCGGCCGAAAGCAGCGCGGTTCTGCTCGCGCCTGCCTTCATTGCATGGCTGCTGCTGCCGCCGCCCACGCTTCGGCTCTGTGCGGCAGAAATGCAGAGCAGCCTCGACAAGGATGCGGGGGAGGCGAGGAAGCTCGCAGGAGGCGCGTCCCACGCGGATGCGACAAAGAAAGGCTGCTCTGGGTGTTCCCTGTTTCATAAGATCACGTATTCCTGGGAAGAGGAGGGAGGAAGCGGGGGGACGGGGGACGGACAGGTTGATTGAAAACTATACTGCTGCACCAGGCTCTGCATTTTAAGATCAGCGAGGCTGCAGCCCTAAACACGCTTTTATAAAGGGAGTAAGGCCTATATGGTACATGCTTTTGAGGAAACGCACAACACGCGTTCGCTCAGCGTCCCTTCACGAGACATCACGCCCTTTGCTCTCTGGCTTTTTTTTAAGATTTGTATTTTTCTCACTGTATTTGTGGCTTCAAGTGTTCTTCCTGAAAGAACAGCACTCTGCTAGAACTGAAGGGGGCAAGACTGCGTTTTTTCTCTGGTTCTTTAGGGATTCTTTGTGAATGGGCCTGAAGGATGAAATTTTCCTAAATCAGGTTAGCTCAGAGTCGCGTGCCGGTGTTTATATTTACGCAACGCACCAGTGCACGAAATGCAGTTGTGATCTGTTTTCACGATGATACAGAGGTTTAAAAATAGATTGGAGAAAGGAGGCTGGATTGCAGGGAGGGTCAAGCCATATGGCATGGATGAAGGGATCGTTTTTCATCTGGGACTGTTCTGTGAGAAAATGGTACATTGTGCTCATATGTGATCATACTATACTGTATACAGTATGCTGAAAAGAACGACGGGCAAGTATACACAGTTGCTACTGAATTAAGAGCCGTACTGAAGTAAGAAAGGTATCTCTGCCTTTGGAATGAAGAACGATTATACAAGGATCACAACCAAAATGCAAAATAATCTTTAATCAATTTTTTTAAAAAAATAATAATCAGACATTCCTAACCATGGCTAATTTGTTTTTGTAGATACGAGTCTTGGCAAACTTAAGCAAAGTGGAAATGTATGTACTTATTACTGTGTATTTTTGTTGTTGTTGTTTAGTCGTGTCCGACTCTTCATGACCCCATGGACCAGAGCACGCCAGGCACTCCTGTCTTCCACTGCCTCCCGCAGTTTGGTTAGACTCATGTTTGTAGCTTCGAGAACACTGTCCAACCATCTCGTCCTCTGTCGTCCCCTTCTCCTTGTGCCCTTCATCTTTCCTAACATCAGGGTCTTTTCCAGGGAGTCTTCTCTTCTCATGAGGTGGCCAAAGTATTGGAGCCTCAGCTTCAGGATCTGTCCTTCCAGTGAGCACTCAGGGCTGATTTCCTTCAGAATGGATAGGTTTGATCTTATTGCAGTCCATGGGACTCTCAAGAGTCTCCTCCAGCACCATAATTCAAAAGCATCAATTCTTCGGCGATCAGCCTTCTTTATGGTCCAGCTCTCATTTCCATACATCACTACAGTATATAAATTGAATAAATGATAATACTTATTTCTGTGTATTACATTTATAACTTTCCTTCTCCAAGTTGCTCTGGGTAGTCTACATGGTGTCTCTTCCTCCTGCAACCTTCTTAGGCAGCATAGGGCCGTTGACACAACCAATCCAGTATCTAACCTTAACACTTTGAGGATAAAGTCACTCGGCTCCACAGCAAGGCTGATGCTGCTGTTGTGACAGCTAAGGTGTCCAACTCAACGTTTAATCCAGAGTTATGGGATCAGTTCCTGTTAATGCAGTCTGTCAATGTGGAGTCAGGATACTTTGTGGTGCATCTGACCACCTGCTTGTTAGAGCCTTCTCCATCATGGCTTATTAAAGCTAACCTAGAGTACAAGGGAGGTCCATCCCCTTTTGCCTCCTGGGGGGTGGGAGTGGGGGGCATTATGTTCTAATCTGTAAAACACATTCTAAACTGCTTCCATTCAAATGGCAAGTTATTTTATGTGGGTCCATTAAATTTCTTAAGTGGATGCATATTAATTTCAGCTGTTGTGTGTATCATCTCCAGAGCAATGTGTGTTTGTTAAGGGAAAACCTTAAAGAAAGATAAAAATCCTAGACCTTTCACATTATCCACATGTCAAGGACCTGTCAGACCCAGAAGATTTAACCATGTTTTGTGTGTTTGAATCCCCTAATTCCTGTTCCATCAGTATATATCCTTTTATATTTTTTAATGAATTTTTATTTTACTTGAATACCACTTTGAAATTTTAAAAATATTAAGTGGTTGGTAACCGTTTCTAAAGAAATCAATGTTTTGTGATGCTTAGAAGAACCATTACCCTTGATATTTCCTTCAAAGCTGATTGTAGCTTACTGTAGTGAATTAGTGTGTCTTGGGTAAACCCCCTAAGAGCTAAAAGAGGAAGATGCTTAACGAGACTATGCTTAACTTAATCTCAGCAGAGAAAGCTGTGCCACACAATAAGCAGCCATAGCTGAAAGGTGAAAGAAAATAAAGATGCATTTCAAGATAGGAAGTGTGGTTCTGTGTCTTCTTTTCTGGTATAAAGGTAAGCACCAATCGTGCCTGTCGGGCATTTAAATTGGTATAATTTCTGAAGATTCTTGTTGAAATTCAAAAGGTGAATTTTATTTTCTAGATAAATGCTGGCGTTTGTAGTCACCCTGCACCAGAGGAAGGGGTGCTGATCTTCTAGTGTGTTTTATCAAATAGCTATGTGCAAATGCCAAACAGCCATTTTAAAAGTTGCGGAATAAGAGGGAAAGGCCAGAATGTTGCTGGGAGGGACTATGATCCAAAAGACTTCACAGTGCATTTTTTACAAGTTTATTTTATTGGAATAGCTATATCCTATGCTATCTCACAAACTGATGTATGAAACTCCTTTTGCTATGTGCCATGAGGGCTGCTGTTCCAAGAAAGTAAGCCTAACGTTCCTTGGGATCACGGAACATGATACATGGATCTTTGGGTCCTAGCCAAAGCCTAAGAAAAGGATTACTGTTATGATGATCTGCTGAACTGCAAGAATGATTTTTAGCTTATCATTAACCAAAGGTTTGGCTGTGCGCCTCCTGTTAGCAACTATACTCTTTTCCATGCCATTTTCTAGATGACCCCCCAATCTCTCCACAGCCTGTTTGAAAATAATAAAAGGCTTTGGTAAAGCCAATCATATGAACTTTGGAGGATTGATTGAGCTGTAGACAGTGCAGTGATTAACAGCACAATCCTAAACGTATATATACTTAGAAGTGCCCCGTTAAGTCCAATGGAATTTGTCCCTAGAGAAGTACCGGTATCTGATTGCATTCGAAAATAGTCACTAACTTCAATATTTGCAGATGTGAAAATAAATGGATTCGGGGTCCTTCCTGACCTTAATTCACCTGTTTGTGCCAGATAAAAGCAGTGCTGGCTCTTAGTATAGATGTTTATAGATCTTGGCTGCTGTCCTAAATGTACATAAGTTGGCATAGAATCATCTGCTTCATATGTCCTGAGCCAGCACAAGTGCACTGGAGATCATAGTCTAGCCTTTGAATAGCTAGATGATAAAATCTCTGATTTTCTTAGTATGTTTAAACTAACTAAAGTGTTATAATGGTTAGATTAGTATGCACAAACATCTATTGTATCTCTGTGACTCTGAACATTGTATTCCTTCAGTTATTTGATATCTTTATATTCTTTATTTTGTTTTGTTTATTAAGGAAACTCTGTGAACAAATGTTATAGTCTGTCAAAGTATTTGGATGTGGAGTTGTTTTTCCTGTGTTTTTACTCTGATACTTGCTCTGTGTTTGGGGCAAGAAGAAGGTAGATCTGACTATGCTGGTAGGGTTTGCAGTAGATCGACAAGAGTTTCTGACTCTCTGAGGTTTAAATAGTAGTGACAGTTTAGTTGTTTTTTTAAAAAAATAGGCTGCTTTGACAAAAAAACACTCAGGTTTTGAAACTTCTGCGTGTGAAAGAACTGAGTTCAGTTCTGGTAATGAGAATGTCACTGGGCTGCGCATATGCTCAGAGGCACCCTGGTCCAAAATTGCAAGTGAACAGAAGCCTTCCTGCAGTCACAATTTTAAAAATAAAGTAGATCTGCCCAGCTTGAAGTCTGCTCACCTCTGCTCTATACTGCTGTGATTTCAACATTACTGCATTTGGTTATCCACATTTTGACTTGTTTTGATGGATGCATCAATGACTATCACGATTAAGTACCATACATTCATATACCAGACTATCATTTTTGACTAAATTACCTGTGGTATCATATGCTTTTCTTAACATTCAAATCCAAAGATTCAACATTCTTTTAGAATTCCCAGCAGTTCCTTTATGTAAAGATAATCACTTTAACTCAGCATCCCAAGAGGTACTGCCAGGTCATTCACATAAGCTGGGAGCAATTATCTTGTTCTTTGTAGTAACCTGCTTATGAGTTCTTTTCCATTTGGCACGCAGCTCAGAGAGGAAACCATCTTCTGCTTCCCTCCACAGATTAATTCTTTTCTGGTGTGTTACTGTACCATGCACGAAATAGCTTTGTGTGCTACACAATGGAGGTTTCTGCTACAAGTAGTATCTAAGCAAACTTTAACCTGAACGCTAATTGAGTGTGAGGGCCAAATTATCTTGTTGGTTGAGACTATGGGAGCATAGAACCTAAGGTCAGCACATTATATATTGTCTAACAAAATACGGTGTGTTTGGTAGAAGACTTAAGACAGCAATCTTAAGCACACTTTACTTGAAAGTTAGCCCCATGTACACAGTGGGACCTGACTTCTATGAATGCATGCACAGAACTGCACTGTAAATTCTACTGCAAGATAAACCGAAAAACAATTTGGGTTGATTTCATCAAATTTCCTACTTCTATCCTCAAGTCCAGGCTATTGTCTGGATCCTGCCCTGCACAATCATTTCCAAGTAAGTAGATGGCAGAAGGTGATTATATGTGGAGAGTCTGCAGCTAAAATGTGTTGGCTGATGCGGTTGTGGGTTTACCTAAAGGTCTAATGGACTTGGGTAAAGGAACAACAAGGGACGAGAAGGATGAGAAAACAGAAATGCCTGCTTCTTGTACCAAGCAACTGCAATGAATTACAGGGCTGTTGGAGCCAGGTTCTCTGAGATGAGACTGATTTTCTGCATCCATTTCAGGCCCAGTTTGAGCACTGAAACTGCTGTTGTTACATTATACCTTTGTTGAGAAAGATAAAGGGTGGGTGTGTGACCCTGTTGTTCTTCTTGATCTCATACAAGTTTTCAATATTTCTAGCATCCTTCTAGAACATCTGAGTTGGAAGTGGGCAGTAATGTTTTGGTTCTAGTCCTGCTTGGTTGGGGGAACTCCAGAAGGTGCTTCCTGTTTGGTCCCTTAGAGCCTGCAGTCTAGCATTCCACAGTGTTCGGTCTTATTCTACAGCTATTCAATATCTACATGAAACTGCTGAGTGGGGTCAATAGGGGTGGAAAAGAATTTAGATTCAGTTTGCATTTAAAGATGAACCTGCCTAATTTTCACTTTCCAAAATGATACACGAACCAAAACACAGCCACCCCTTTAAATTTGCAGTTCTCTAGATTTTTACAATGCAGTTCTCCAGCCAAGTAATGTGTACCAAAACGCATATAGTTGGAAAAGGTGTGCACGAAAATGTATATATTAGTGACAGCAATACGTCAAATACATTGCACTAGAGGAAATTGTTTTGCAGAAATGTGCTGATTAAGATACATTTGTGCTAAAATGCTGACGGATTTTCATGAGGACTTTCATGTGGAAATCTGAAGATCTGAATTTAATACTGGAGAAATGAGAAGCGGGTGGGGAGGGGGACAAAACTGATTGATTGGGTCATCCCTAGTAATCCAAATTTTTGGAGTCTGTTACCATCAGTATGCTGATGACAGTCCCATTGTTCATCCTTTTCCTCTCAAGGAGGTGTAGGGGTGAATGTGCTGAACTGGGGTTTGACCATGATAATCAACTGGATGAGTCCCAGCAAACTGAGGCTTAATCTAAATAAGACAGTGAAACAGGTTAGTAGGTGGTTCTTTGGTCGGGATAGTTTGGTGTGCAGCTGGTTCTGCATGGGGCTGGATGGGTTATAGCTGTATGAATTTTATACGGTAAAGCATTTTGAGATTCTTTGGTAGAAAGCAATTAACAAAATAAACAAAAACTAGGAACACTAGGTGGTATTCAGCTAAGTTTTACTCAGAGTAAACCCATTGAAATTAATAATGACAAAGTTAGGTAGTTCTATTCTGAGTAGAACGTAACTGAATGCCACCCACTGACCTGAGTATTGGCTGTTTGTTTAAAGGGCTTCTATATAATTTGGTAGTCAATGAACAGAAGTATTACAAAACCTTTAGGCGCTCTGCGCCCCCCCCATCTCAAAAAAATCGACTAAATAACAACAAAGGCTATCAATGGCTACTAGCTGAAATGTCTTTGTTCTGTCCTCACTGCTGGAGGCAGTATGCCTCTGGAGGCAAGTTCCTGGGATTCCCAAGTCACGTGACTACGGTTGCCCCTCACGTCTTGCTTTTAGGCTTCCCACAGGCATCTGCATGGCCACTGTGAGAACAGGACGTTGGGCTATGTGGATCATTGGCCTGATCACACAGGCTCTTCTAATCCAGCAGACTCTTAAAAGCTATTTACAATGTACATCTGATTATGTTAGACAGAAATTAGTCACTGTGTTGTTCTATGTGTCAGTTACTGTGGCCACTTTCTATATCGGTCTGATTAAGCGCAGGGACTTGGGAAGTAAGTAGCACCCAAAAAGTGGCACGCTCTATTTGCCCTTTCTATAGTGTTTCGCTTTTTTAAAAAAACCATACTATAAAACCTGCTTCCTGCCTGCAAATCCATCTCCTCTGCGTTTCACTGACTGTGGCAAAGGCCCAAATTGCTCATTCATTTAAAGGCTTTGATTTCTATGACATACACTGCGGGTTAGCGGGAGGGATGAAACTCTTCCCCACTGCAGGAGATCAAGTCTTGTTTCGATTCATCAGTTGTGTTTTGGAGGCTGCCTTTAAAAGCCCTGTGTGGCACAATCACTTAAGGGGCATCATGGTCATATGCTTGGGTGAATTTGACTGTGCCTTCCAAAATCCAGATATGCTGAAGAGAGGTAAAATTGGTCTTGTTATGTAGCTGGAAACTATGGATGACTGACTCACCAAGATTACTCAAGCTTCCACAGGGTATATGGTTAGCATACTGGGTTGTTAAATTCCTAGCTTATCCTTTAACTCATTGGTTGCCTTTAAACATCAACATGCCACACTTGTCCCTATTTACCATGGGCACTCCTTAATTATCAGTCCCCTGTCCCTGCTAAATGTTCCATTCCTATTTTTTGGTTTTGGGGGATACCATGTGTTCCCTGTCCATGGCGTGTTGCGTGAGCAGGGCTAAAGAATTTAGCATGTACGAAACTTGGACACTAACACTTGTTGGGCATGTGAAGCCGTACAGGCAGTCTTGACCTTTAAAGCCCTAAACGGCCTCAGCCCATTACACTTGAAGAAGCGTCTCCACCCCCATCGTTCAGCCCGGACATTAAGGTCCAGCGCCGAGGGCCTTCTGGCGGTTCCCTCCCTGCGAGAAGTGAGGCTACAGGGAACCAGACAGAGGACCTTCTCGGTAGTGGCGCTTGCCCTGTGGAACGCCCTCCCATCAGATGTCAAGGAAATATGACTTTTAGTCGACATCTGAAGACAGCCCTGTTTATGGACATTTTTAATGTTTGATGTTTTATTCAGTTTTTAGTCCTCTGTTGGGAGCCGCCCAGAGTGGCTGGGGTATAAATAATAAAATCATTATTGTTGTTGTTATTGTTAGTTCAGGCTGGCAGTGTGCTCTTTCGTGCCACATGCAACATTTGAAGAGGGGGAAGAAACCAGCATGGATAAACATCAATGTGCTCCCTGAGAGATCATGCACCCTCTCTGCCTCCACTGCTTGGTCTAGGTCACCTGTTTCAGGAAGCTTTTCATCTGCCTTCTGCTTGAATTCTTGTTTTGTTTTGTTGGTGTCCTCCTGTTGGCTGTGTTATTTCTTCCAGTTTCTGGTTTTTTTTATAATTGTTCTATGGCTTTTACTGTTTACATTAGGAGCCTTGAATTGGACATTTGAATTGGACAGGTGGGATATTGGACATTTCGAAATAGATTAAAGGTTTCTTGCGATTTTGTGAAGTTAAATTTGAAGCCTTGCTGGCAAGCAACAGTTGTTTTCCTGCTGCTCTTTGTGCTGCAATTTTCCTAGAATCTAAAGTTGGAATCCTATATCCATTCACCCAGGAATAACCCCATTGAACTTAATGGGACTTTTTTCAGGGTAAACTTGCATGAGATTACTCTATAAATCATTGTAGCAGATTGTGCATGGCATTAAAAAATTACACACACATACCACTCTGAAAAAGGTCATTAGCTAAAGAAGTGCTGTGTGATATTTTAGTAGGTTGTGATTACTTCCAAGCACACACACACACACACACACACACAGAGAGAGAGAGAGAGAGAGAGAGAGAGAGAGAGAGAGAGAGAGCACGCTTCCTTTCAACTGAAAACTACCAAGTTAGACATAGGAAATTGTGAATATTTCCTATGAATATTTCTTGTGAATATACAAAAGGTGAATATTTTTTTACTCTTAACTGATGGAATATTTTTCAGTTTTCTCACAATATTCATAAACAAAGGTTGGAACCTGTGTTCCATCATTTTGGTGATGCTGGTGTTTAATTGCATCCATTGTTTATAATCTTTTGATCGTGAGGAGCTTTGGCATGCCTTTGGTTTTCAAAAATTAGCATACAAGTTACAAAATAAAAAAATAATAATTTAATACTAATGCGGGTAAGTTATTCCAGTACACAGAAGGGCAAATAAACAATGTAAAAAAGGTATGAATATTGACCAGATATCTAAAATAAGGAGTCTCTATAAGTCAGGCTACAAACATGACTTTGTCCTTATATCCCTAGATCTGTAAGGAAACATCTGTACCAGCTGTTTTTCTCTGGATATGTTCCAGAAACAGCTGGTACAGTCTGCACCAGACATCCAGGGCCACATTTCTCAGTCATTACAGGGAAGAGAATTCTTCAGTGAACATGAACATCTCTGAAATTGTCCTATGAACATTCTTCAGCAAGAGCTTTTGTTGAGAACTTGAATTTATCTCCATAGCTGCTGAAATGTCCATTGAATGCAATATTATTTTATTTATACTTGTAATTTCTTAAATTTATAATTATGTAAATATTTGAATATACATCAGATTAAGAGAATGAAGACTGAGAGATAGGGAGAGAGATGGGAAGAGAGAGAGATAGGGAGTCATCAAAATGATAGAAAAGTGATTGTTGGTCATGGAATACTGGAGTGATGTTTAATGCAATGTCAAGTGAAGTTTTATTCAATCTACGGTAGTTTGCTAGAGTATAACATGCTTTGCAAGTATATTGAACTGTACATCCCCCTTACTTATTTACTAATGGCATAGTTGGTGACCTGTTGATAATCACAGCAGTGGCCGTGACTCTTGCTTGCAACTTAAGTAAGCATCAGATTTCCACAGCATTTGGCTTTCAAGGCATGTCTATTTTGTAGGTAATTGATGCCAGGGCAAGTGGTCCAGAGGTCAGAAGACGGAGGGTGTTTAAGACCAACTGCCTGCAGGGCTGTACTGTACTATGGAGGCAATTATAAATTACCCAGGCTCACATCTGACCTATATTTCATAATCTAATTGAGACATGTCCTCTAGATTTTAAACTGACGATGCTGTCGCTGCTAAGCACATGACCTTACATCCCCAAATTAGCCACTCTTCAGGTCCTGACCCCCTTTTATCAGACTGTGGTAATTTTAGCATTTATTCTGGCAGGACGTACGTGTGTGTGTGTGTGTGTGTGTGCGCGCGCACACACACACTCTTTCCATGAAAAAGCAGCCAGCGAAAGAAAAAGAAAACCTCATTGACCGAGAAAATGTTCATTAGCCTGAGGTCTGCTTCCCTTGGTTAATTAATGTGACTTGTGATTGGAACGTGTATTGGGTGCAGCTAATTTATCACTAAGCTACGATTGACTACTTTTGAACAGAGAGGAAGGGGGTACACGGTGTAACATTTCTCTGCTGAAGCAATTTTTACCACACAAGATTTCCCCCCTCAGAAGAATGTTCGTGTGAACATTCCAGGTTGTGCTTTTAAACAAATAAACCATAAAGTTATAAATGATACAACAATAAAATGAATGAAGTCAGTTTTGTTTTTTTAAAAAATGCCTCTGAATACGAGCTTTCTGTGATACCAGCTTGAGCCCCACAATGGAAGAAGTGTAAGATATGCATATGCATCTTCTTTTAAAAACTTTTCCCGCTCAACTTCTTTCCCTCTTTCACCCCCAATTCCTTATTTACTTCCTTTTCACCAACATAATGTTCCATTCGGAATCGGATAGCCACTGATGGACTTGAATGGTGGTGCCAGGTTTCCTGCCTCTGCAGAACCACAGGGTGGGAATAGAAATGGCAAGCTTTCTTATTTAAGCTGTGAGGAGAACTCCACCTCACAATTTACACTTAACTCTTACTGAAAGTACAAAATTACCCTTGGGTAACACACACCACTGAGTCAATTCATCCTCCCGCTGTAATCTCTGAAGCTGCAAATGGAGAGGCCCAGACTGTTATCTGAGGTCACATTCTTGAGGATGTGCATTGCCTAAATCCAGCTCTTCCTCACTGGAGGCTCAAGGAAAGTGAGAGCCAGGATTTTATTGCACCAGGAGAAAGTGCAGAAGTACAGACCTAAGTCTCCATGGCTTTTGGTGGGCTTGGAAGGCAGAACTAATGGATAAACATACTAACCCTGTGGGCACTATGATGCTCAGGCACCACTCTTATCAACTGTAAGGCTTCCAGCCCCGCCATTTAAAAAAATGTATATATATTTAAAGCACAGTCTTTTGAAGAACATTTGTTGTTCTTGCTTGTATCATACTATGTAGAAGAGGTATCCAACCTTTGTAGCCCACAGGAAAACTGGACCGTCTATCATGAGCAACACATGCACCGCAGCTAAGCACACAACACAACTTATTGCAATGGCTACATTGCAATAGGTGGGGGGGGGGAGGGTAGCAGGAAAGGAGACTCCGTGGGTACCTGGAAGCCCATGTTGATGACCTCTGAACATATTTAGTTTATGACGAGAACCCTTAGGTTATGATGAGAGGCCCTAAAGATAATCCAGCAAAATTGCTATTGTTATCAGCTGGGCAACTGGTTGACGTATCTGAAGTCTGATTTGTATCTTGTAGTCCTTTGCTGCTGCTGAGCAGCTTGTGTCACTACAGTTGTAAATACTGTGCTAGCCTCTGAATATCGTGGAAAAAAATAACTCCACCTGACAAGGTCAGTTGCATTGGAGACACCAGAAACATGATCTCTGGCAGTTCATGTCCTCCCGGCTTTCACATCAATATTCAGCACAATGACACAGGTGTGTGAGAGAGTGTGTAGAAAAAACAACAGTCCAACTTTTATTACGTAAATATATTTATAGCTCATGAACAGAAGGGGGGAGTCCATTAAAACTATATTTACATATATTATTTTTCTCAACAATCCTACAATCTATTCTGATTTGTAAGATACCAGCAAAATTCAGGCCATACAAGGACATTGTCGACATCTTCCCATTTGATTCCAAAAATATCCCTTGGACTCTCTGGAAACTCCTGGTTTCTGCTTGTGAATGTGTGCCTTCATTGATCTTTCATATGGCCTTCATTGATCTCAGAATAGGAAAAGTACTTCTAGTGCTCATTAAAATTCCATTAACGGAATCTCCTGCGCGCACACAAATCAGGCATTAATAGGATCCTAGCAACAGGGATAAACACTCTCTTCTCCCCCCTCCCCAGCCATTCATAGTGAGGAAAGGTCTGACTGCCGATATGGGAACATGGTATTTGTCATGTGATTCCTGATTGACTGGAGTCACCTGATGAAGAAAAATGCTGTGGGGGTGGGAAAAGACTTGGTGCTGAAGCACTAACAAATGAAATTGAAGATATGTACTTGCTTAAGGGTAGCTGTTTCCCCTAGAGCACTTAGGGAGCCTGAAAGATAACAACCTGCATTATAACTAAAAATAAATTAGAGGTCACTGCGGAATTGTTGTTTGTCTTAATCCACTTTTTGTTATACTGGGATTTTGTATTACTCAATCTATGTTGGGTTCAGACAGATGTGAACCAATTGTTATGATAAAGCCCAGCAGGTTTGATCATGAGGGGAATAAAATGGGTATGAGGATTTGAAGAGAATATGTGGTAGATTTTCTGGGGCTGGGGCGAGGGTGAGACTTTGAGCTTAGGGGATCTGTTTTGTTTTTATCCTAAAACCCCAAGATTCACCAACCAGATCCTGGTGCAAAAGGTGGAAGTAAAGAATTCTGAGCCCATAGATGTAGGGTTGGTTCCCAGAACTGAACAGACCTCAGTCCTTCCACTGAGTAGGACTGTGTGAATAGTTCTTTTGTTGCTGCTGCTGTTAAACAGATGAGACTCAGAAATCTGTGCTGATCTACTGCAAATGACACAGAGATACTTGTGTAGATTCAGATCTACCTTCTGCCCACTCTTATTGTAGAGGAATACGTAGTCAAGTTTTGAGTTGGCAGAGAAGGCAGACAGGATAGATCACCCACCTAGATCTACGTGTTGCCTGAACCATCACACTTTAGGTATTTGCACAATTTCCCATGCTATGTAAACATATCACCAGTGAACACTAGCTGCATGGCACCTGTGGTCTCTGACTGCAATAGGCATGGATCAGTGCTATCTGGATTCCCTTGATATGGAGCTATGCAGCTTCTACTGTTGCCTCTTTAGTTTTCTTGATTTTCTTATCTCCCTTTAAACCACCTTGTGCCAAAGTGGGCAGTAACCCATGAAACCTCCATCAATTTGTTAGTCTTTAAGCTGCCGCAGGATTCTTGGTGTTGAAAAAATAAAGATCAAAATGCTCTGGATTAGAGTTCCTTATGTACTCTGATTGCACACGCAGAGTTTTCCCTACAAGCAGGATCGCACCTTTATATGGTCGTCTTTGTGTAGATGGAGATACACTATACATTGCTATGAATGGGGAAACCTTTCCCATCAAGGAAACTCTGTGTGCATATCAGATCCCTACGGTCCAGAACAGGTATGGGGAATCTCCAGATGTTGCTGAACTACAACTCCCATCATCCCTGGCTCTTGGCCATGCTTGCTGGAGCTGATGTTCAGTAACATCTGGAGAACCAAATGTGCCTGACACCTGGTTTAGAAGGAATTGTTGATTTGAGGCAGGTGCCATCTTGGGACCTTCCAGCTGAGGCTGAGAGTTGTAGTCTAAATCATCTGGAGGACCCCAGGTTGGCTAAGGCAGCTCTTCATAGTGTGGAAAGAGAGAGGTAAGAAACTAAGTTAAGAAACTTCAGGTAGGAAAACATATCTAGCCAGATTTGATTAACATTAGGGAGTTTGGAGTACACTTCTCCCTTGGGCTCTGGCTAATTCATAACAAACAGCTTATGCAAAGTACAATTTTCTCCATTTTTGCTTCTGCCCACAGTTTGTCATCCATTGCAATGCGATACTTCATGATGCATGAGCAACCATGTGATTTATTTCCATGCCTTTTCCCATTCATTTCAGTACCTCACGAGTTATCGCTATGCTTTTAACTGTCGTTTTCTTGTCGTTTCCCACCATGCTGCATTATCTCTGCTGTACAGCCATGCTGGCATTGTCACCAGCAGAGGTAGGTCCTTTAAACTTCTTTCTATAATATCCAAATATTTCTGGAGCTTTATCCAGACCTGTGCTGACCGTTCCAGCACTCACTGATTAGAGAGTATAGTATTGGTATTTATGTTTTCAGGTCATTTAGTCCTTGGATGATTTCTGGCAAATATTTAACAGCACACCCCTCCAGTGTTTGCATAGTACCAGAACACATCTTTCCACTGAAGAAGCAATATTGTGAACTTGCTTTAAACAAACTCATATTTGATGCCATGTCAATAGACTGTGCAACTGGACAGAGACGCTGTACCAAATGGATCTTTCGTTATTGCTTTTGTTGTTTTTATTAGTCCATTTCTATCCTATTCCTTCAAGGAGCTCAAGGTGACATGCATGTCTCTCCCCCACTCTCCATTTTACTTCCATAAACACCTTGTGAGGTCAGTTAGGCTGAGAGATGGTGACTGTCCCAAGGTCATCTAGTGAATTTTGTAGCAGAATGGAGATTTATTCAACAGTTTGGACCCAGAGTGACATACCTTACCTACCTACTCCCATATCCACACATGCATATATATTTTTTATCAACTTGCCTTGCAAAGGCGCCCCTGCAGAACAACCACTTTTAGGACTGGGGGAGTGCACCACTGGATTCGTACCTTGGATTGTATCCTACCTAAGGAAATGTCAGCAATGTGCGTCTTCATATGCTTGCAACAACCAAATCTTATATCATTCTGATTTTTTTGTTTCCTTCTGACTCACTCAGCCTCTTGAAAACATCTTTGCTTTTATGATACCATAAAAACTTTAAATGCTTTCCTACGCAAGTAGTTTGCAGAGTGCTTGGCCCTTTCCCCACAAGGTACCACAGCTAAGCTGCTGCACGTTGCCGTATACTGCAATGCAACATCACACATCTACCTGCCTGCTTCCCTTTCCTGCCTGCAATGATTAAATGATAATTCCTTGGCTATGAGGGCAAGTTGTATGGCCTGCTGCCCATTCTCTACCACGCTTTGTTATGATGCCATCAGGGTGCACTTGCTACCTTAGTAATGCTAATTTCTTTAAATGTACATGATTAATTTCACATCTTCTTCTTCCCCTTGCTTTTAGAAGCTGTTTTTTATTATTATTTAAACTGAGAGCTGCACACCTGCCCACACAAACTGCAGTGTTTCACATTAGCTTTGGTAGTTATTTAAGCAAGAAGAGAGGAGGGATTTTGGGTGGGCAGGGAGGAGAGAAGCAAAGCCTGATAACGACTGCCATGGTGTCTAGCAACACAGGAAGCTGCCTTAAACTCAGAATCTGACCATTGTCTCACCTACCTCATCTAGCAACTAACTGGCAGTGACTCTCTGGAATTCCATTCTGGTGATGCCAGGCTTGAACCTAGGGACTTCTGCATGCAAAGCAGTTGCTCTATCGTGGAGCTATTGCTACCTCAAGCTTTTATTGCTTAAAAAAACATTATTAAAAAATCATCAAAAGTAATACAAAAGAGTCATCTGCAACTTGCAACATGAAATTAAATGTAGGGAACTGGTCAATTTATACAGTCAGTCCGATTAATATGCAAATAGGTCTCTGCTCCGTATTTTGGCTGCTCTAGCAAATAGAGCAAAACAGATTTCTGATGAATTGCATTGTTTCCCAACTTTCTCTTGGCCACTGCAGAGAATCTGCCCGAGATTTCTAAAATAAAATCTCCCTTTGAATTTGTACTCAAATTGAGAAACCTAGTAAGTAACGACAGATATTCTTCATAGCAGATTAGCTCTGAGACTCCTCTACATAAAAGCATAGTGCCCCTTAGGAACTTATATTCAGGTGTATAGCAGTCATTGACATTCATCATCCTACATTTTGAGTTGTCCTTTGTTTCTATGTCAAAATGGTGGCGATTTGGACTTTCTGTGTTGGCCAGTGGAAATGGCAGGGATTTCAAGGATTTACACCAGTTTGCTTCTTTCCTTCTTCTTTTCTGCTCTGTTAGGATGACAGACTGGAACACTGGCACAGTAAAGCCTGCAAATGTGATTGTCAGGGAAGTCCAAATTCCGTATGGTCCTCGGGGACAAACAATCTGGAATGCATGCCAGGTAAGAACTTTTGACTGATCGTGGCTTTTAGCACAGGCCTATATTTACTCAACCTGTGAGTAAAGCCTCCATCGCAGCCACCCAAAGACAGTTTTAATTTAAAATAAATAAATATTTTGCACTTTTTCAGGAGAAGGCTTGGGCTTTGGCATACCCAGGGGAACAGAATCCCAATGTCGAAGGAAAGTCACTGAGGACACCACTACCTATGAGGGAGCTGGAGAGCTGGTCACCCTCCAGAGTCCAACTCTCATCAGCCCCAGCCAGCATGGCCTATGGGAGCTGTAGTTCAGCAACATCTGGAAGGAGGTTTAACCCTCCCCCAGCTGTGAGCACCTCCCCCCCCATATGATAATTACAAAGTAAAGCTCCTAAGTTTAAATTGCTGCTTAGGAAGGGATTTCCATTGGGATAGTAGCTGGGAAAGGATCACACCTTCTTACCCCATGCACTGTGGTCCTGCTAAAAGCTGTATCACCTACACTTAGCATTTAAGATGGGGAAGCTGCAGATGAAGCATGTAGTTGGGCCCTTAAATGATAATGTGTCATTCCCTCTCTCTCACACACACCGCAAAAATCTAATGACAGTAATTTGATTCTCGTTTTTGCAAAATTTACTTGTGTTAAATTTTGCAGGATTCTTTAAAAAATAAATGCAACCCTGTAATTTTCCACCATCTTCATTATAACTAAAACCACATAGTAGTATTAGCTGAGAAAGAGTTTCACCTTCAAATGCCATATTATGGAGAAAAGATATATGGTGGTAGAAAATAGGCAGGGATGCCATTCTAATGCACAGCGCACAGAGAGACTTCTAAGGTCAATGGTAACAGCATTAAATAATTTAACTGACTTGGTCCATCAGTCCTCAGACATCTGTCTGGTAATTTCTTTCTCCACGACGGTTTTCTAGAACAGAAGGTTACCTCCTAAGTATATTATGATTGTGTTAGCTAGAGATTAGTGCTACTAAAAATAAAACTCTCGTTTCTTGTAAACATTGCAGGCAATTCAGCCCAGTTTTACTTAACATAGTTTGCAAGACTTCAACACATACCGTCACTGTGATTTCCATGGTGATGGAGACTACAAAATATGCCCTCATTACAGGGAGTTCATGGGTAGTATCAAAATGAAAGTGGTGATTAAGGAGGGGTAAGAAATTGGATTCAGTATGTATTTAAAGGCAAGCCTATCTCATTCACACTTCTCAGAATTTTGCAATGCGCTTCTCCAGCCAAGCAATACATACAAAAGTTCGTATACCAGAGTAAATTGTGCAAAATAGAAAATAAAAATGCATCCAGCCATAAACGTAGCATTCCAAAATGCAATGCATTAGGGAAAAATGGGTTTGCAAAAGTTATTTGGCAAAATCACATACAAATATGAAATTTGCACTAATATGCTGATGAGTTTTCATGAGGTTTTTTTTAAAAAAAAAATCGCCAACTGATGTGGAAATGTGGAGAACTGATACTGAGAAACAGTGTGAAACCAAAATTGACATATTCCTCCATCCCTAGAGGCAATTCATACAAAAGGGAAACTCCATGGAGGTCCAACACAGCACAATTCTGACAGGGGCCTCCCACATTCCCAAGGCAATTTTGTGTACCTTGTTTGGCTAGTGAAAGTATGCAGGCATCATACTTTCCGTGGGCTAGGAAAGCAACGTTACAGACTCAGAAATCAACAAAAGGAATAGAGGAAACAAAGCAGCCCAACTTCTACTCTTCCTAAATGCTTCAGTCTACTAGTAAAACAAAGTCTGCATCTCACCCTCTGTAAGAGAGCCTTAGGGCCAGGGAATCCATGGCCTCTCTGATGCTGTTGAACTCCAACTCCTATCAGCCCCAGCCTGTATGGCCAGTGATCAGGGATGATCGGAGTTGATATTCATCAACATCTGGAGGGCCAGACGTTCCCCAGCCCTGAGATAGAGAAGGAGATTTTTGTACTTGCGCACACTCTTTTGAAAATGTTTGTTGTTCTATTACAGAATGTCCCTATCACAAGCCACTTGGTTTTGAGTCAGGAGCTGTTACTCCAGACCAGATAAGCTGCTCCAGTCCAGAGCAGTACACTGGATGGTACACTTCATGGATTGCAAACAAGGCCCGGCTTAACGGGCAAGGTTTTGGGTAAGCAGCACATCTTCCTCCTAATGTTTTGACCAGCAAAGAGTCAGCCAGACACTATGTAAAACTCTCTCTCTCTTTCTAGAAGTCTGCTCAATTACCTCTGCTCTTTGTCTCACCTGCTTTTTGCTGTTGTGCTGATCTACTTCCTCCTGGTTTTTGTTCCCCCAGCCACCATGTCAACAAGTTATTCTTCCTGCTGGCTGTATTAATACATTTTGATACGGCTCCTCTAAATTACATATTTCTTGAGCATTTGCTCTAATTTGCTTGTGCAAAGTTTATGCAGAGGTTAGATTATAGCTAGTTTTTATGGAGCATTCCTTCTCACTTGTTTGCAGGGAGATTATATGACAATGAGCATCCACCCTGCATTCCTCTTGGTTTGCTTGCAGGTTGTGTATATAATGTGCCAGAAAGGCATATAGTGTACATTTCCTTGCCATTTTCCTAATGCAACCAAATAGTTGTGCTAGTGCAAGGATTAGTGCTAGTGCAACAGGATTTCCTTTCCTTTCCTTCCCTTCCCCCCATATGCCCTGTGCCATCCCAAAATATGCTCCAGAGAATTAAGGGAACCCCAAGAACAGATTTAGGGGGTGGACAGGGCAGAGGAGAGGGGGAGAACACTCCGTTGTGCAAGGAGAAATCCTTTTGCTAATGGAACATACTCTGGTATAGCTCAGCTGGTAGAGCGTGAGACTCTTAATCTCAGTGACATGGGTTCAAGCCCCATGTTTGGCAAACATTTCCTGCATTGCAGGGGGTTGGACTAGATGACCCTCATGGCTCCTTCCAATTCTAAGATTCTATGATTCTCATCAGTCCACCAAATAATTATATGATTCCTTAATGGTACTTTGAATACAACAGGCTGTTTCTAGAGTTTTTGCCACACTAGGGTGATGGAGCATCTTAATCCACTTTAATTGTACAATTCTAAATTCCATAGTATGTTCTTGAACTCCTCCCTCAAACTAGACCCTATGCAGAGGGAGGTGCGGAAGGAGCGCAGCCAGGTACACCCGCCCTGGGCCTTAAAGGGCTAAGCTGGCCAGTTGGCTCCAACAGGGACCAGCTGCTTTTTTTATTTGAGTTTCTAACTTTATTCTAAGAACACTCCCTCCTCAGGCCTCAGGCCTCTGCACAGTCCTGCTTCAAACTCCTGGCAGTCTGGAGGTGCCTTTCATTCCACCTACATTGACTCACCGAGGGTATTACACATACTGTAAATCAAAATGGCAAAATGTGGAGTTAAGAGGCACAGGTGCAACCGCAGCAAACGAGTCTGAGCGCTGCTGCCAAATTGTCCCAGAGAAGTTACTACTAGCATGCTGGTGTCAGCTGTAATTGCATACCCCTCCGACCTCAGAGAACACATCTCATTCACTGGCAAGTGTTTCTTTTAGTATAGGACATAACCTTCTATGCCTTTCTCTTGCAACTCTTAACAGGTGTGCCTGGCTCTCCAAATACCAAGACACAAACCAGTGGCTGCAGATTGACCTGAAGGAAATCAAAGTGATTTCAGGAATAATCACACAAGGGCGGTGTGATGCAGACGAATGGATGACGAAATACAGCGTGCAGTACAGGACTGATGAGAACCTGAACTGGGTCTATTACAAGGATCAGACAGGAAACAACAGGGTCAGTATGAGATGCATTTTCTGAAAGAGGCATTTTCTGAAGATGTTCCCACATTGACATTTGTTCAGAACAGAGTGTGTCGAGATGAATAATCCCATTCAAATAAAAATGAATCCTAGTATTCATTGACTTTCAGTACTTGACAATCAAATTTGAGTCCAAGGCTGAGATTCTAAACCCACTTATCTGGGGTTACTTCTTAGTGGTTAAAATCATTTTGTTAAACTCATGTGCCCCAATAAAGTGAGGGACAAGGAATATTCCCCCTTAAAAAATTATGCACCATACTTCAGTTGACCACCCAGTAAATAAATAGATAAGGAAATAAATCAGAAGGCTGAATGTGTGTGGCCAGCCATCACAACACTCATCTAGGAAGGTTGCCATTGAACTGGCTGCATGTGTGTTTTGACAGATATGGAAATGTCCAGAGGAACCAGTTGCTACATGCAACAATTTACCTACATCTAGAACAGATTAGAGGGTTGAGTTTCCCTGATACTGTTGATAGGGAATCTAGAGGGAGGTAAGCAGTGCCACATTTATTTAGAAAAACGGTGTTTCTGTAATGTGAAATATACTGTAGAAAGAAGCATAACTTTTAAAGTGTTACGGCACTGGAAATATATTAGTTTCTCCTGAGTAAATTGCGGGGGGGGGGGGGGGGGGACAAAGGCTGTAAAGAGCACTGCTATGTATAATAGAGGATGTTGCAATGAGTGTGATATTTTTAAGCAGATAGATTCTCATACAATCCGCTACTTGTTATAGCTGCTTTCCAAGGTGGCAAAGTCCACTCTGAATACCATATTCTGCCACCTCTTTAGCATCTCATCAATTGTCAGTTTTGCTGCACTCAAGTTCAGAATTGAGGAATTCTGAGAACTGTACAAGCTTTCACAACCTGGAGCTTCTAAGCTAATTGCCAGTTGACCCCAAATCTCCCTGAAGTTTGGACTTGCTATGCCTTTTGTTTCACCGATAGCCAAAAGAAAAACGAAAAAAGAATTTGAATAAAATTCTGTGTTAATAGACAACATTTGAATAAAGAATTTGAATGGGAAAGGATGAGAAAAAGAATCTGCATTAGCCTTGATTTCATTACATTGGAGCAAAGTCTGCATTTGTTCTAAACTGAGAAAACTGACAAGAATTACAAGCGACATTTCAGTCGTAAACATTTTTATGCTATGTATACATTTATGACACTTACTCCTCATTTATACTAGTGGGTTCTTCATAGATTTGACTAGCCATGCTACATGCCAGGATGAAACTACACGCCCTGGAAAGCCTACTATTGTATAAACATAATTCAGCTGTGGAGAGGTTGGTTTATCTCCCCAAGCAGAATTTGGCAACATGCACCATGTAATTGCAAGTAATTTGCTTCTAGTGACAGAAACCAGCAGCAGTATTGCTTGGTAAATTAGTGACACGAAATAATTTAAGTCGCTAAATATGTTTCCAACTTACTGAATGCAGAATTAAAGGAAGTTAAGGCCTCGATCCCGTCTTCTGTGAAATAAAATCTGTCCCCGCTCCCCGACCTTTCTTTTTGTCTTCTGTAGGTTTTCTATGGAAATTCAGACAGATCATCTTCTGTGCAGAACCTTCTGCGCCCACCCATTGTCTCGCGCTACATTCGCTTGATACCACTTGGCTGGCATGTGCGCATTGCCATCAGGATGGAGCTGCTTGTATGCATGAATAAGTGTGCTTGATGCTAAACTTCAGCACCACATGACATTGCAAGGGAAAGCGATGGGAGGCATTAGCAAGATATAGAAGTACAATGAATAGAATGAGTAGGTTCCTCATGTATCTCAGTGTACTATAAATGTAAGCATTATCCCTTTTGCTGTGACTTGCACCTTCCACAACTATGGAAGCTTTAGTGGAAATCTAAATCAGGCGTCCTCAACCTCGGCCCTCCAGATGGTTTGAGGCTACAATTCCCATCGTCCCTGACCACTGGTCCTGCTAGCTAGGGATCATGGGAGTTGTAGACCAAAAACATCTGGAGGGCCAAGGTTGAGGAAGCCTGGTCTAAATCAATAGAACCCAAGAGCCCAATTTTGAGATGAAATTAATATCCACATATCCATGATCCCATGTTGCATTATATTTCCTGTTTCAGCTCCGGGGGTGGGAAGAGTTGGTGGTGAGAGGGAAAGGCTTTGACTTGATTTTTGTGAAGCTCTCATGAAAGTACAGAAGGGCCTATGCAAAAAAAGGAGGAATTTACACACACACAAACGTTTCTTATTGCACCCAGTGTCAAGCTTTCCTCATGCTAGCATACTTAATTAGTCTTAAGGCAGGTCTTAATGGATGAGCCAATCACAAGTCCTTAGATTAAGGTTAAACTACATGTTCCCAAGAGTTTTGGTTTGTTGCTGTTGTTGTTCAAAGGAAACTGCTGAGCCGTCTCTCTCCCTGTCCCTGCTGAGCATTATTTATTTATTTGTTGTTTGTGAATGGTTTGAGGGCAGGTAGCAAAAATTTCATTATTAAAACAATTACAATATACATTAAAATAGTAAAATAAAACTAGAAGGCAAGTAGCGACAAAGCAACAAAACAGCTGCATTGGACAGCAATTTCAGGAAGAGAGAAGGTGTCTACGCAACAAAAGATCTGGATAAAAAAGTGGCGTTCATTGTTGACAAAACATACAGTGATGGCACAAGACATACCTCGGAGGGGAGGTCCTAGCATTTGCAATATCAAATCTTTGTTGCTTCCCCTAAATTATGATGATTTTTAAGCATTAATAACAGCAGCAAACAAACCATGTATTTCACCATATATACAAAATGACACAAATCAGTGCATGTGGATGAATTGTGTCCTGGAAGGCTGAAAATGTTAACCAGATTTAATCTGCATCATCCTATCCTCTCAGGTTTGAATCTAGCATGTTCATTTCAACATGATAGTATCCCAGATGCTATGCAACCTGTCCAGCTCAGATGGGGCCATGGGTTTCTTCCAGCTGCAGGCAATAAACACCTGGACTGCGACTGATAATTTGACACTGCTTGTCATTCAGCTCAGTCACCCCCATAGGTAAAGGTAAAGGGACCCCTGACCGTTAAGTCCAGTCGCGGACGACTCTGGGGTTGCGACGCTCATCTCGCTTTACTGGCCGAGGGAGTAGACAGCTGTCCGCAGACAGCTTCCTTGTCATGTGGCCAGCATGACTAAGCCGCTTCTGGGGAACCAGAGCAGCGCACAGAAATGCCGTTTACCTTCCCACCAGAGCAGTACCTATTTATCTACTTGCACTTTGACGTGCTTTCAAACTGCTAGGTTGGCAGGAGCAGGGAACGAGCAACAGGAGCTCACCCTGGGGATTCAAACCGCCAACCTTCTGATCGGCAAGCCCTGGGCTCTGTGGTTTAGACCACAGTGCCACCCGCATCATACCCATATAGATACATAATTTAAGAGGTGCTAGGATGTTCTGATCTATCTTTTTTATAGGTTTACAGTCACTCCCATTTTATAAATTAAAAAATAGAAATCTTAATTTGTGTTTATTTATCTGTTTATATACCGTTCGACTGTAATAAAACCTCTCTGTGGTTTACAAAACCAGTTACACAACGGTTCAATGTGTGTCACTGTCAGCATATAGAAAATTTCCATTGTATCTTGACTTAAATTTGTTTGTGATGTAAACATGTAGAATTGTGTGTACATAACTATATTCCTTCCTTATGTGCATGTGTTAAATGTAAGGGCTTTCAAAATAAATTTAAATCTACACTCAAAAATAAAGCCAAAACTATTTTGATGATTTACTCAGTTCTCCTTCTTCGAGCTGATTCGCCACTGTGAACCTGTGCTATTCTCAGAACTCTCCAGGGGCCACAATTCAACAGAGTTAAATGCACGTTATACCAATTGCAGTGGTACCTCGGGTTAAGTACTTAATTCGTTCTGGAGGTCCATTCTTAACCTGAAACTGTTCTTAACCTGAAGCACTTCAACTAATGGGGCCTCCTGCTGCCGCCACACCACCGAAGCACGATTTCTGTTCTCATCCTGAAGCAAAGTTCTTAACCCGAGGTACTATTTCTGGGTTAGTGGAGTCTGTAACCTGAAGCGTATGTAACCCGAGGTACCACTGTACTTCTGTGTTGGGTTGGGGCCTATAGCCTTGATTAACTTACAAAATAAGCTTCCATGTGATTAGTAAATAACTATGTGCTTTGACTTTAGTAACAATCCTATTAACCGTGATCTTCATTTTGGACTTTGATATAGTCCAGCTGGGTACAGATGGAATCCTGGCTCTGCATTTGCACTGGTGGCTGGGTCTGTTGCCTGTCGAACCTTGATTGCTCAGTGCAGGTGCTGGTAAGATGACCTGTCATCTTAAGCAGGGATGTACGCAACTCCCTGGCCAGGCTTTCAACTAGGGAAGGAGTATAAATTCTGTTCAGCTCAGATTTAAATGTGAATCTTCCTGGTTCACACCTTCTAAAAAAGTACATTAAACCTGCAACTTACACAGGGGTTGCGTTCGGTAGGGTGACATAGCTTTTACTCACCCACTCTACCCATAGGTGACAGGGCAAACTATAGCGTGTCTTATCAGGACTTTTCCTTTTCTTTGTTCCCCAAGCTGGAAAATAAGAAAGCAGCTTTTCTTTTGGAACTTGGAATTTGAAAAAAATACTTCACAATGCAAAGAGCTATAGTTCAGATTTGGGGTGGAAAGCCAAATTATTATGTTGGTACGGTTTAGATTTCCCAGATAGCATTCCCCACAGTGCTGACATTTCTATATTCGGGGTTGTATCTTGCTCATATTATGCAATACGGGGATTAAAACAGTGAAAAATATGCATGCATTTCAGTTTTAATGGAGGTGGCTGAAGCAAAATATTTGAAGGTTAGGCTCTTGGGCATCAGCGGTAATGAATAATGAATTTGATTCATGGATTGGAAAAGCACTAATTCTTTAAGCTCCAGTTATCGCAGCTTCCCTTAGTAGGCTGCTTGAATCCATTGAACATTGTACTCACAGTTGCTGCTTGAATGTGTTCATCTTCAGCATCCCATGGAAGTTTTTTTTTTAACTGAAATAATTACTACTTACTTTTACAGCTTACTTTTACAGCTAAGATTTGATATTGGGAATTGGAGCCATCCTGAATTTATCCATCTCATTGGTTTGAAGTGACAGCTTGCTTTTTTCTTTTGCCAAGTCTGTGCCCTCCCATTGCTGGACCAGAACTCCCATCATCCATGAACTGTCTGGGGCTGATGGGAGTTGGAGTCCACAACGTCTGGAAGACACCATCTTAGCAACCCCTGGGCTAGCACATTGCAACCATGGGTATGTTGTTGTGGCAGTTCTTGGGCTATTTTAAATAGCCCCTTTAAAACGTACCCACACTTCGGTGCAAGTGGAATGGCTTCAAATGTAAAATCAAGCCTTCCCCCACTATTCATGTAAATAAGAGCAGGACGACAGCAGTGCACTTTTCTGGGCTATGAGTCATTGAATCCTAGGACTGTAGAGTTGGAAGGGACCCCAAGGGTCATCTAGTCCAACTCTCTGCAATGCAGGATCCTTTGAATGCTAATGGTCTGAACCTGAGCAATGTGTCTTGGTTTAAATGGAATGACGACACTGGCAACGTTCTTTTACCTGGCTCACACCATGTTCAAATTAGGGCTAAATGTCAATTAATCATTGTTTAACATGGCTTTACATACAATATACAAACTACTTTTGTATAACGGAATATGTTCTTTGAACAGCTCATAAGATAAAAGACAATACTGAAAAAGACAAAGGACTATAATTACTGGACAGCCAGTGTGGTATAATGATGATACTTTGGATGAGGACCTGGGAGACCAGGGTTCAGTGTCCTGCCTCCTTTGGTCATGAAGCTCACTAGGTGATCTTAGACTAAAAAGGCACTCAACTCACTCTATAGGCTGAGGGAGCCGGCGTTTGTCCTCAGACAGCTTCCGGGCCATGTGGCCAGCATGACTTAAGCCGCTTCTGGTGAAACCAGAGCAGCACACAGAAACGCCGTTTTATCTTCCCGCCGGAGTGGTACTTATTTATCTACTTGCACTTTGAGAGCCAGTGTGGTGTAGTGGTTAAGAGCGGTAGTCTCGTAATCTGGGGAACCGGGTTCGCGTCTCCGCTCCTCCACATGCAGCTGCTGGGTGACCTTGGGCCAGTCACACTTCTCTGAAGTCTCTCAGCCTCACTCACCTCACAGAGTGTTTGTTGTGGGGGAGGAAGGGAAAGGAGATTGTTAGCCGCTTTGAGACTCCTGAAGGGGAGTGAAAGGCGGGATATCAAATCCAAACTCTTCTTCTTCTTCTTCTTCTTGATGTGCTTTCGAACTGCTAGGTGGGCAGGAGCTGGGACCAAACAACGGGAGCTCACCCCGTCACAGGGATTCGAACCACCGACCTTCTGATCGGCAAGCCCTGCCTAACCTACCTCCAGGGTTGTTGGGGGGATTAATTGAGCGGGAAAAGAAGCACATCTGCCACCTCGAGCTCCTTAGAGAAAAAGGTGGGATATAAATGAAATAAAGAAGAAAAATACCAGAACAGAAACAAGGAAATACAGTACATGTCCACTTGCCTGCCCCTGCTAGCAGCTCCCAGGTGGCTGAGAAGTTGGCCACCTAGTGACGCAGTTTTCATAAAATCCAATTGTACATAAACAGGGACCTCCCCCCCCCCCCCCGAATAAAATCCTAAAAAGGCTACTGAGATGTTACTCCCATGTAAGGGCTATAGAATTGCAGGTTAAATCATCTATGCCTGATGTAGAGAGGGAGGAAGAGAAAAGTAACATAGAGCAATAAAATCAGCAGCTGTGGGTTTCTAAAGATAGCTATCTGAGGGGGAAAATATATGCGCTTATACGACACAGACCTTTTCCCCCAATAGCATTGGGATATGGCACCCAAATATAGAAAGTAAGTTGCTGTAGGTAACCAATCATGTTTTATGCATCTGAGCCAGCACTAGATATTAGACAGAAATTCATTTCGGTTCACATTTAAAGGTAAACTTACCATATTTGCACATTCCAAAACAATGTGTGAACTGGAAAAGAGCCAACCTTTCTGAAGTTTGCAATTCAGTTTTCCATTCATGCAGTGCAAACAAAACAAAAAAGCATATATTGTGCATAATTTATCATTGGTTTTCTCCCAATGTATCCAGGTGTCTGCAGGAAAAGCTGGTGGTATACATGATACTGTGCACTACAGATAATGGCAGAGTCTACCTCATATGCCTATTGGCTCAAAATGGGCACTCATTTCAAAGTAGCAACTACCTTCCCACAGACTTGGGCTTGCCAAGACCACATAACATTCTCATCTTCTAAGCACCTAGAAGCCTCAGTTCTTTTCTCAATACAAGAGCAAATGCATTATGGAGAAAGAGATTAAAATAGCCTATAAAGCACCAAAACAGCATATGTGTGAGGAAATCTAGGAAAGGAACACAGCTTGCAGAAAATGTCAAAAAGTGGGGCTGGAAAGTTGAAGCAGAACTGCATTTTCATGTTGGTGTCAAGAAGTATTAGCTCCAGTGAAATGCCATACAGAACATATTTATCATCTACCATTGAGACTGATTAAAAAGTGCTGTGACAGTCATCTCAGGAAAAGTGTAGGAAGAAGCTTGAAATAAGCACATAGCCATACCTGCAGAAGATTTTGCATATAAAGCTTCCAGAAAAGATGGAAGCTTATTTGCTATGATTAAAGGGCTCATCTTAATAGACTTCCCCATAAAGCATAAGCAACGTGGAGATAAAAATACAAGCAGTTATTCAACCTGAAAATAGAGGCAATGCTAGCTGTTGTTTTAAAATGAAGAAACATATAACCAGTGCTTTTTTTCTGGGGGGTACGCAGGGGTATGCATACCCCTAAACATTTTGTGAATCTAAGTTTGGCCTCATTGAGGGGCAGTATTTCAATATGAGTAAGAAAATGAGAGTACCCCTAAACTTTTTTTTTTAATAGAAAAAAGGCACTGCATATAACTAGAAAGTTTCACAATAGTGGGAGAAACTAGCTCAAAACATGCCAGACATAGATGGATTCCAAAATCCACAGGCAATACTTTTATTAGGACCAACCGAAATGTCAGAAAAGAGTGAGCAAGCTTTCTCCATAACTCATCAGGATGGACGTTAAGCAAAGTGGCCTCAGGGGCAGGGAGAAGGGACAGAAGAAGAAGAAGAAGAAGAAGAAGAAGAAGAAGAAGAAGAAGAAGAAGAAGAAGAGGAGGAGGAGGAGGAGGAGGAGGAGGAGGAGGAGGAGGAGGAGGAGGAGTAGTTTGGATTTGATATCCCGCTTTATCAGTACCCGAAGGAGTCTCAAAGCGGCTAACATTCTCCTTTCCCTTCCTCCCCCACAACAAACACTCTGTGAGGTGAGTGGGGTTGAGAGGCTTCAAAGAAGTGTGACTGGTCCAAGGTCACCCAGCAGCTGCATGTGGAGGAGCGGAGACATGCACCCGGTTCCCCATATTACAAGTCTACCGCTCTTAACCACACCACCACACTGGCTCTCACAGGCAGGCAGGCAGAAAGAGGGAGGGTGTGAAGCTAGTATGCAGCTCAACTGACTAGCAGTTGAATATTACTTCAACACTGGCAATGGGATAGCATCCTCTTCAGCATTGAAAGGCAGCAGGCAAGTTTAGGGAGAGACTGACAGGTTGTGTAGCTCTGATCTCCTACAGAAATGAATGGCCAAGAGGCTCAAGAGTGCTGCCAGTGCTACCCACCCCCTCAGTATTTGACTTACTCTGTCTAATAAATATCCATGAGGCCAGTGCAATTCTATAGGCATCAATAGAATCCTAGTTCCTATCACAATTCACATTCTGATAGGGTGACCTAAGTGCAGTGGTGGAACTCATGCTTTACATGCAGAAGGTCTCAGGTTCATTCAGCTCCCAGCATCTCCAGTGAAAAGGGAACTCTGGTTGCAGACTTGGGGAAGCCCAATGTTCCTAGAGAGCAGATTATCAGGCACCAACTCATATTTGACTCCTTCCAGTTTTCACAGATACATTGAGATCTCACTCTTCTTGTTACTGAAAAGGTCAACACAGAAGCTCCAAATTCTCTCTCTCACACACAGCTGCTCCTAGGATAGACTTGGCTTTTCGGTGTGTCCTCATACCATCCGTCTATTTTATCGTCTCCAGTAACTGGGCAGTTTCTGACAGCCAAGTAGGTTTGTGGAGTCAAATTAGAAAGCAAGAAATCTTTACGGAACAGAAGCATCTTCATCCAAAGCCATTTATAGAGGACAAAAGGTGGGTATTTCTTTCCGTAAGACATTTGCAAAGGAGGAATTATCTAAATGCTGTACTGGAAATCTGTCACCCTGGGCTAATCCATTTTATTAAACACACCAAAATCCAAAAAAAGTGATGGCAACAAGCAATAGAGTTACCTAAAGGAAATGGAAAACTTCAAACATACTGTATATCCAAATGATTGAAATGATGTGGAACACAAACTGCTGACCATGATTATACCATTTGGAATGGCAGTTACCAAGATTTTGACGAACTAGATGGTTTAATATGCAACACAGCATTGCTGCCACAAGCAATTGGCTCATGTTAGAAACACAGAATCAGTGAGCATACATCAGCTGACAAACATTTCCAAACCAATGTTGAGAGCAATAGTTGTTTCTCAATGAAGCAGAGGATGACAAAGAGATGAAGAAAATATTGAGAACAAAAGGCTCTCCCAGATACAGAAAAGGAATTGTGAACATTATGCTCAAGTCTGGACTAGTGTTTGACAGTCCTGATTCTTCCTACACAACCATCTTTGAAGCTGGGCAGTAAGTTAAGTTGTGTTTACATATGCTTCACACTAATGTGTGGAGGGGAACAGGAACATACCCTGCTCCTGATGTTGTCCTGGTGATGGCCCCATCTTGGATGGCTTTAAGAGTAAATGGAAGAGGAGGCTGTCAGTGGCTATGTCCCATCTCCATTATGGGAGGTAGTAGGTCTTTGAATATCCACTGCTGGGAACAGCCAGTAGTGAGCGCTGTTGTGCTCAGGTTCCCATTGTAGGCTTCCTATGGGAAACTAGTTCACCACCGTGAGAACAGGATACTGGACTAGACGGGCCACAGGCCAGCTCCAGAAGGCTCTTAGGTTCTTATCCATATGTGGAATGAAAAAACGTACCCATGGAAATACAAGTGTACACATATAGGTGCTCCTTTTTGCACACCTTGCTCAATGTATGGACACTGGCTATGGCTGGGCTAATGGGACACACACAGACCTCCTGTACATGTGTGAATAGGCCTACTGAGACTTGCTCATCTGAGATTCATGGTCTAGCTCTAGCCTTGCCATACGTAAACCAAAGAAGTCAGTTTAATTAAGAAGAACACTAGTATTCTGATGCTGACATGTATCTGTACACTTCTTGCTGTTCTCTTGGCAATTTTTCTGCTTGGGGAAATTATAAGATCATAGTAATAAAGTAGATGAAACACTTGTGGGCTGTTCTGGAATGAAGCAGAGAGAAAATTGATATTCTTTTCCAGGACAGATTCTTCTAGTGACCTCTGTAGCTCAGTGACCCCATGGGACGAAGATGTAAAGGGAACAGTGGCATATTATGTCAGCTATACGGCTATGTCCAAAAGCAAGTCACTGTCCATTTGAGGAAAAAACAGGTACTATCTGAACTCAAAAGTAATGTACATAAACTGGTATCATTTAAATGTTTCAGACAAGTCAAAAATATTTCTTGGCAAATACATTCAAGGAGCTAGAGGTTCAAAAAAGGCTAAGCACAGAAGGGTAAATAAAAGATCAGCAAGGCTGAAGGAAACTTACTACAGATGCACGAAATGCTTTGGAGGACAGGAGGGATGACAACCTCAGTTTTCTAGTGCAAAACCTGCATTTTTATTAAAGACATGTTTTGGAAGGCCCATTCAAAAATACATTGTGCTCAGTAAAAATGAATAATTCCCATGCTGATAATTAAAGATTAAACATAGGATCATTTCTTTCTCTCTTTCTCGTACTATTTACATAAACAATAAAAATTATACAGGAGTTAAAAATGGAATACATGCCTGAAAACAATCTGATACGGTGTAAGCACAACATGATACAAAGAGTTCTATAAACACTTTACAGATGGTTTATTAACTTGGAATGAAATCTTCAAATACCCAACATATTTTCAAAATCAGTTTTAATTCAAAGATTTACATAATGTCTTTTTCATAACAGAAAGCAAGGTTGATTTTAAGTTTGCGCATCTGAGATTTTCTAAAAAAGGGATAGTGAAAGTGGGTAATCTTTACCTATAACGCTTCAAAAGCCAAGAAATCTGCCTTTTTAATTAGATCTTTTGGGTTTACCTTGACTTTCCTAAAGCTATTAACTTCTCCAGGAGGTATCCTCTCCCCTATTTTTTCATCTACAATTCTTATTCAATATTTTGACAGTGGAGATCTCAGCAGTCCTGGATTTCTAAATATATTAAATACCCAAAGCTATTTCCCCCTGAAGATCTCTATTTGGCATTTTCCCCCCTTCTCCAGAGAACCTGAATTTTATAGGTCAAAATGTACTACTATGGAATTAGTATGTCCTTCACTTTAATTCTTCTAACACGGAGGTTGGAGAAAAATAATCTAAAGGGGGTAGATTTCCCACCACTTATGAACTCTAAGTCCTCCCAGTAGAATTCATTACAGCAATGTATATTTTGCAGTCTTAGAATTAGCACACATCTCAGGTGATTCTATTTGCAAATATTAAATTGTGGTGTTCCATACATTTCTTAAGCCACCATGCATTTTACCGACTCTTCAAAAATAATAACCCCCACATGATGTATTTTCCACATTATGTCCTGTGGACTAAATTTTTGTGGTTTTTTGTTTTTTTAAAGCACATTTTAAGATAATGGTTATGCTGGAATATGATGAGAGTTAAAAATGCATGTCTCGGATAATCTAGCAAATAAATGAGCAAATGAACATCTTGGACAAAATCTAACAATGGTCTAACAACTGTTTCAGAATGGGAAATAAGATATTTTCACGTCTGTCCCCCCCGGAGCGAAAAACAAAACAAAAAGGGCAATCCAGCATAAAGAAATAAAGGAAGACCTTAAAGCAATTTAACAATGGGCATGCACTGAGCAGCTTAAAATTAATATAAGCACTGTCTAAAAACAGGTATGGGGAGCCTGTGGCTCTCCAGATGCTGGACTGCAACTGTCATAATTCCTGATCATTGGTCATGATGGAATTTGGCCAGGGTTGATGGGAGTTGTAGTTCAACATCTGGAGGGTCACAGGTTCCCCATTCCTGACCAAAACCCCGAAAGACCGGACTCTTCAAAAAGAAAGTAAAGCAAACACCGTATTATAATTTGTAATTAACTGACCAAGAGAGGTAACTGAAAAGTCCTGTGTTGAGCAATGTCCTAGCAAACAACTGTGTACAACTATTTAGCTATACATTCAGTAAACATGCTCTACGAACAGCCACAAGAAGCAATGGTACTGTATTGCAGCAGCTTGTTTAGGAGAACTTGGTCACCTTTATTTGGCTGAATGAACTTAATCTACATTTTCCAGAAGCACTGCTCATTTAGTGGTAAACTTCATAGGAGTGGGCAAATCTTCTACACCGCTACGCTGAAGCGAGTGACGTCAACTTTTATTCATTACTCTTAAAAGTAAATGGAACTGTGTTCAGCTAACATATAAAATTCATATAAGGATTTTGTTAACAAACTGGTCAGTTTTGTTTTCATGGTACTTTTATTCTATAATGCAGAATATTGATAAGTGAGTTTGTGTTAGCAGACACAAGTAGACATGTGAGGAAAGGCTCTCACACTGTTGTTACGGTAGCTGAATGAAGAGAATTCACTGGGAAATAAAGATACATTAATTTATTTTGATAATTTGTCTGGATGCAACTGTGTTGTATTAAAAGTTCTTAAACAGCAGCTGGATTATACTAGACACTAGGAAAAATGGCTTTTGTCCTTATCTGCTACTAATTCTCATGTGTAAGCCAGCTGGCATAATAAAAAATAACAGGAGAATGAATTTGGATACGGAAAGGCACCTTTTCTTCTAGAACATTTTCTCAACCTGGTGTCTTCTAGATGTTGAGGCCTACAATTCTCGTCAGCTCCAGAAAAGCAAGGCCAATCATCAGGAATGATGGGACGTGTACTCTAAAACATCTGAAGAGAACCAGGTTGAGGAAGGCTGTTCTAAAATAATCTTAATTTTACAGATACTTTAATATTGTTTGAATGTTTATTGAAGACTACTGTAATATGCTTTCCTTGCAACATACACCAAGCCTAGCTCAAATAACTGCACTATAAGACAGAACCATCGTACACTCCCTGTGCATGTTCATCTAATGCCTGAATAGTTGCGCCACCACACAAAACAAATACACAAAAACTTATCATAGCATTACTGTTATGCAAGAGTCAGGCTACACATTCACATTCTCAGTTGAGAGTGTTTTAGGCAAAAGTCTGACTAAGTTTTATTATTCTACCTCAGAGCAAAACTAACAAACACTAGTCCAATACTCAAATAGAACTGTGACACAGATATACCTGTTCTCTGCCAATTTCACATTTGCTCTCGGTCATAATTCAATTTGGTATTTTAAGGAGCCTTAAAATATTTGGATTCCTGGTTCTTCTCTGTTGGTTATTTTACAAATGCCTTCAGTTTTAGCTGAATTACCATACAGTGTAAAAAATAAAAGTTGGATATATTTAAGGCAGCTGGAAACTGTGAATTACTCATACTTTTGTGGTGTGGGGGGATGGCGGAATGGAAGAGAGAACATTTTAATAACTGTGTTTTCTATACAAAAGCCAAATGAAATACTAAAGACTGTATCAATACTTCTCTTCTAGGACATAAATGATCTTTTTTTAAAATATTTTTAAAAAATAGTTACGAATCAGGAGCGGGAGGCTGATCCCAATACTATTTGGGGATTTATATGGGAAGCCTTCTGATATAGGAGTTTAAAAACAGAACATGGTTTTTTAAAAAACACACCTGAAAACCATACCTCCTGATCGTGGGTTGAAGTTATAAAGTACTGGGTTGAAATGCTTTAATAAATGTATGCCAAATCCAAGAAACCAGAAGCGACTGCCATTGCCCTTCCCCAGTGATCTTGTCTGTTGCTCAAAGTAGTGTTGTTGTTTTTCTTTAAAAAGGGAGATATCCAATTGTGGCAACCTGCTCACGTGACAAGCCAGTCTGCTAGTAGGAGTCTCATTAGCAGTGTAGTGCAACAGCCAAATCCAGTGGGTGCCTGATGGTTGAGGATAACTAGCGCAACTGCCATTATTATTATAGTTGGTCACAGTTAAGCTTGTCCGTTTATGCTTGTGCAATGTCAGCTCTCAAACCTCTTGCGCTAAACATGCTAGATCTCAGTTATAAATCTCGGTAACCTTTCAAATTTTAAACACGACTTACAATTTTTTTAAAAAAAACTTAAAAATATGCTCATTCCCCACTCTCTGAGAATCAAGCAAAATTTAACTTGCTTCTCTTTTTACTATCATCAACGTTTACCAAAATGAAAATCTCAGCAGCATGTTTACCAAATTCTACTTTCAATAAACTGTTTAGGCCGGTTTTAATGCATTTTATTGGAATATGGGCACTTTCAAATGAAATGCTATTGAATGGACAATTTTGCAAAAGTATCAAAGATTTGTTCCACAGATATTGTTAAATATATCAAGATTTTATTTTCCCTATTTAAAATATCCCTACAATCCCACAGGAAAATGTATGCTGCCTTCCAGTAGTATACATGACACTGATTATTTTACACTAGGAATACCATCAGAGAGCAAAACACATACCTAAGTTTAGCTGCTCTATCCTTGGTAAAGCTACAGAGAGTACAGCAAATTACTTTTCTAATCTCAGCGAAGAGAAAAGCTCACACTTGAATAATAGTTTAATGTGTAATAGGCTTTGCTCTTCTTCTGATGCTAGCAAATCTCCATTAGCCTAATAAGATTTTTGGATGTCTTAGCATATTTACAAGTCTAACATATTACAAGTTGGCTACATAAACCAAATTAAGTGCAAGGCTTTTGAAATAAGACTTACTCTTTATATTAACAGACTGGAAACTCTGTGTGTTCAAGCATGATGTACAGTTTTTATTTTAACAAAAAGAGAAAATTATATTATTTCTTCACTCTCTCCTGAAAGTCAGACAGATACTTTCAGGTTTATCCTTGAAAATGGCAATACTAATTTTAAATGCAACAATACAATTAATGATTTTCTGATATACTTAACTTTGATGCTAAATCTTTTCAAGGCAGAGGGCTTCCACACACGGGCTAGAAATAGCATTACAAAAAATTGTGTGTGCAAATTGCCTGCAGTGTAATAAGTATTAGTAATCAAAATGGGGTATAGCAATAATTAAACAGCTACAACTAGTGTAACGCAGACGGTACTGCTCAGAGCTGCAGTCTCAAAACAAATAGTAAGGCCAATTTGGCAGCTGGTGGGTGAAGGAGACTGTTAGAAGATAGATACTCTATTAATCAAATTGACACCCAGTTACTAAACAAACTCCATCATACGGTCTCATATTCCCCACAACACACTCATTATTTCATGTATTGTTCTAATACCTGTTTTCTAAATAGGAAACAGACACATATACTATCCTTCCAACTCAAGTTTTTGGTTTTTGCAATGAAAAACATTTTGTTCCTGCTATGAAGTCTGCAGATGCTGTTTTTAAAAATTCACATATACCTTTAATGTACTGCAAAGCTAAGAGTACATCTCTTCCATTCATCTGTACTTCTAAATATCCGCGTAAACCAGCAAGTTTCTGCTTTGCAGGTAATCTTTTGGAGGACAAAGCAGTAAACTGCTAGAAAAACAACTAGTTGACTAAGCTATGCTTTCAAGAGTTGTGTAAGTCTGAGGAGTTAAGACTTAAAACATGTATTGTTCTGACACTATTGTCTCATTCTTTTTTCATTTATACCAGCTCCATAATGGGCCAACATTTTTCCAATTATCTTTTTTCCTGAGTTATAGTAATTGTGAGCAAACGGAATATTAGACTCTACATACACTCTGCTATAAGTCCACTTGATTTTTTAAAAATAATATTCTATAGGAAATTAGAAAACATCCAGCACTCTGAAGAGAGTGAAGCTTTAATGTCCACATAGATATTCTTATAAGTGATATAGGGGGAAATCAAACTTAGCAGAAAAAGTGTTGCTTTCCATATTCAAATATTATGTCACAGTTTTTATTAAATCTTAGAAACAAAATAGAAGTGCCACATCCTCTCTTACATTTAAATACAATATTTTACTTTCTGGTCGGTACAATTTCAAGCAAAGTGCAAAGAATACATAGAGGCCTAAAACCTTTCACCATGATTTACAGTGCTAAGTCATGCCAACTTTGGCTTGCCACTTGCAACTCCTGCTGTGGCTCTTTGGTCTTCACCTCACATATTGAACAGAAGAGGATCTGCGTTAACTTGTTACAGGTTCGTTTTTCTGCATGGACAACTGTAACGAGGTGGGATTCTACCACGATAATGCAGATGCCTATCTTCCATTAAGAGTAATGGGGAAAGCTAAGCACACATTTAGGGGGAAATATATCACTTTTCAATTGACTTTAAGGGTTTCCATTTTTGATAAGCCATTACCTGCAGAAACAAGCTAAGAGCAAAGTCTGAGAATTACTATTGTATTTTGTTTGTCAGCAATGACACTGCATCTAGTACTAGCTGGGCAAAACTTCTTACAGTTCACACTTCAATCCACATTCAGTTCCCTTTTATTAGAAGTATAATACTGCACTTTATATCACAAATGTATAAAAATATGGCAGATAGTGTCATAACAATACTTTTCTTTTAAATGAGTATATTTTTAAAAAGACAGTTATTTACCATTTATATATATCTGTGTATATATATATATATTCATATATATAATTTATGTATATAATAAAATACTCCTGATGCAATCTATGTATGTTAGTTTTTATAGAAACTACTGTAGCTGTTGCACTGCATCACAATGTTTCAAACAGCTCAAAATAATTATACATTGTAACGTAAGATATGATTATAACAATACAATAGTAGATCATAAATAAATATTACAAACCCTATCAAATATGGAAGTTTAAAAAACAAATAAAAACATACAACTTAACTTTAAACCCTTATTAGGGATACAAGTGTTTCACATAAACCCCACAGTTTCTTTTAAAAAAAATTAAATCTAGGCAGCAAATTTTTTTTTCATAAGGGCACAGGTCTAAAGACATTTCTTTCAACTCTCCGAAGTGCCTATACAGACGGAGGAGTGCACTAAGCTGGAATGTAAAATGAGAGAAAAGGGCAAAAAAGTTCATTCTCCCTGAAGTGCACATTCTTTTGTCATGAGATTAGATGAATGGCAATTAATAATTTCACTGTAAGATCCCTACTGGTGTGGTACCAAACAGTAGCTCCACGTATTCAATATTGCACACCTTTTATAAAGCTGAGAATTCAGTTACCACCACGATCACCAGCACTGCCATGCCCCCTGATAAAATCCCTGCAATAGCATCTCCTGGAGTATTATTACAAAGCTGTCTCTTTCAAATCATTCAAGTTTGGCATTCGGGATCTATTTGTTCGGTTGTAAGTATGACCATTTTGCCCACTCTTAGAAGGCATCTGATCAGAGTATGAAGTCCCATCATTGGAACTCCTGTTCACTGGGGAAACATGCCAACTGGGTTCCATCTGGCCCGGGATCTGAAGTGTGGTTCTGCCTTTTGACTGGGACTCCTGCCGTAGGTTGCTGCTGCTACTGGAGGAAACTTGACTTATGGGATGAATTCGAACTTCAGAAAAAGATGTTTTAGTTGGCTGACTTGGTAAGGGCTGGAATCGAGGTTCAGAAGGAATTGAATGGTTTGAGGATGAAGAAAGGTGCAACAACTTGCGGAGGGATTTTAAAGGCTGGCTCTAAAGAAAAAGAAGAAAACTTCATGGGCCTTGTTATTTTTATTTATTTGTACTCCCTTTTCTGCTTATAAACACCGAAAACAGTCTTTGTTCAATAATGCTTTGAGCTGTAAGTATATAATTTACAATATATTTCTTTTCCCATCCATTTTCCACTTTTCACTCAAGAAAGTATAGTCTAGAAATACAGTGCCCCAGTATGTTTTTATAATATTCTATAGCTTTAAACACTATTGCATTTTCAGCATCTGCATGCAGAATGAACATTTCTCTACTTGAAGATTCTGTGCTGAAATTTTGATATAAATGATAAACATTATTCTTCACTCTTCCACCAGGTTTGATGATTTCTTATACAGTGGTACCTCTCGGAAGCCGAACATTTTGGTTTTCGAATGCTGGAAACCCAGAAGTAAACGCTTCTTGGAATGCGTCTTGGAAGTCAAACGGCTTCCGTTGCATTTTTTTTCAATTTTCTCCATTGCAGACCCCCCTTTGCGCCTCGGTTTTTGAATGTTTCGGAAGCCGAACAGTCTTCCAGAACAGATTACGTTTGAAAACCAAAGTACCACTTTATTATTGTTAGTTTTAGCTGCCCTCTAATAGGTGCAACAGCTTCATAGAGATTTTATTCAATTAATTAAAAAATACCCAAATAACAGTTGAAATAAGTTTATAAATAATTTAAATGAAGCTTTTAAAAACAGCTGCTAAGACTCAAGATATTTCCAATATAAGATCCCTGAACATCCATCTGTCTTGAATGACTAATTTCCACAAGATACTTCTAAATTATGTAGTTCAATCTAGTACAACATATGGGATAATACCATAACAGCCATGCTCTGCACTTCTCAGAAGCTATGGCTTCCCAGTACCTCCCGTTCTCTATATGCGTTAAGGGGGTGTGCTTTTAGCCTCCTCTCCTGAGGTCATTTTAGCATTGCTGGACAGGATGGAATGCAGATGGCAAATCAATTTATCTACCTGAAGGGAGATCATGTGTTTTTTGAGAGTTCATCACCACACATTTGAAAATGAAACCTCTCCTGTACTGTTATCTATCCTTATGAGATTTCTGACTCCTCCTGGCCATGAGTCTGAGATAAGAAGTTCGGAAACTTTTGTTGCTGGTGTAACACAATGTGGCAAACAGGAAATACGGTTATTTCAAACAAGGCAATTTTAAACCACGGTTTCTGAAGCTGGCTTGTTGAAACTAACCACAGCTAGTGTTAACCACAATTCCAGGCTTGGATCACACGACAAACTGGCTAACTAAAGCAGAAGTGAAAGGATCTGATTGAATCTTCCTGGCCATGTAGGAGGAAGAAAGGGGGAGCACTCAGTGTGGATCGTGCACATTGCACACCATGGTTTAGAGTGACATATGAATGTGGCCAATAGCTCACTAGCAGTTATAGGATCTGGCAAATTCACCTATGCTTCAGGAGTGAAGTGAAGCAGAAGTTCAGGGCTAGTCTTATATTTTACCATGGAATGTAAAGGACATAATAATAATATTAATAATAATAATAATAATAATAATAATAATAATAATAATAATATCTTTATTGTCATTGCCCCCTCTCGGGGACAACGAAATTACTTAAATCATCCAAAAAATCATCCAAAAAAGTATGCCACTAATTGGCAGACGGAGTAGTTATTAAGGAAGCCAGGTCAGAACCTTGGGGAACTATTTCTCCTTTGAAGCTGCCAATGTCATCAGTAAAGAACAGGGGTGGAGACAGTACCTGTCCACTACTGCTGGGTAGCAGCAAAAGGAGTAGAGGTAACCATGATATGGCAGTCCAGGCAGGCTTTCCATGAAGCCTGCTAATGTCAGCACCCTGCACAAGGAACTGCTGATCATTCCCGTGATCATGTGTCCTGTCTCCGCCTCAGCTGCTACCTTACACCTTTCTCTACTATGAACATGTGGCCAGCAACTCACTTAGCTGCTGTTGAACAGCTATGGCCAAGTACTGGTTGCCTCTACCATAGGCCAAATCAACCTTTATTGATCAACCTAAGAGGAGTCCCTGCTGGCCATACTGCGGCCAGCATATTGCCATCTGGAAACCTCTCAGAAAAGGCCTTTTCACCTGCAGCACCAACCCTCTGGGATACTCTCCCAAAAATGATTTGGGAAGCACCATCAGTTGCATGTTTCTAATGTCTCCTGAAAATTCAGTTCTTTAACCAGGCCTGTTTCAAGGTTTGAAAGTGTTATCTTTCTTACATTGCTGACTTGCTTTAAACTATGGATTTCCCCCCAATGTATTTAATTCTGATCACAGAATGTATTCTATTCTGCTTTGGGGTATTTGCCAATAATGTAAAGTAACATACAGTAGTACCACAGAAGTCGAATGGAATCCATTCTGGAAGTCTGTTCGACTTCTGGAAGTCTGTTCGTGGCTTCTGATTGGCTGCAAGAAGCTCCTGCAGCCAATCAGAAGCCACGTTGGACATTCGGGTTCCAAAGAACGTTTGCAAACCAGAACACTCACTTCTGGGTTTGCAGTGTTCAGGAGCAAAAATGTTCAGCTCCCAAGGTGTTCGGGATCCAAGGTACAACTGTATACAGTTTCTAATTACAACAACAATGAAATACTGCCCCCTGTCCAACACATGGATGGTCATGGTGGAATTAAAGCAAAAATGGTCCTCTGGGTTGTGAGACTGGCAACCATAACTATTCTAGGTTGATTCTGGAGGGAAGGAGGAAAGACAGTGACATCAAAACACAAGGCAGCTTTATCTTCTCCCTTCAGCATTTCTCTGGTTCTTTCATCCGCTCCATCCTGCGGTTTGGCATACCTAGATACTTGCTTGAAAGAGAGAGTAGGGCTGGACTAAAAACTCAGAGAAAAGTGGGTTAGAGAAGCAATGGATTCAGTCAGCATGTACTGTACTCAGTGGATGGACCAATGAACTGAATGCAGTATAAACTTCATATGTTCCTATGATATAAAGGTATATACTGGTACTTTGGGTTGCAGCTTAGCAGACCTACCTACTATTCCCCTGACCTTAAACTGGAATGAAGCAATACTTTCACTTACATGACTTTGGATTTCTGTCATCTTATCAGAATGCCAATCCTTCTGCCTGCTGCCAGGGTGATTAGATGAGTGCATAGCTTTCTGTAATGCCAAAAGATCCTGACTATCACTCCCAGGCATCTGCAACACAGAAAAAATTTGGGGGCTGATCAATTCCTAAGCAGTAGGTGTTCCAAACTGCTTCCATTCTCCCAGCTTCCCAGATCAAAGCAATGCAGGTGAAGCCTGTTATTGCAATGCCCCTTTAATATGTCCATATTAATAATCACATTTGTAGATGCCATGCAGAATTGTTACAACCTCCACCTTTAAGGCATTCACATGCTGTTAGTGAAATCACTGTAAGAGAGAAAGAGCAGTTAAATAAGTGCATTGTTGTGCTTCATCCTCATTTCCATAGCATTCCATACTGCTCTCAAGATCATGAGCCACCTCCACAAAAAACAAAACATGTTTTCTTTCTTCTAAAGAAAAAAGATCGATATATGAATTGAGAGTTATCAGCCTGTTAGTTGTGCATTATTTGTGCAAGGAAACAATTTATTCCCCACCAAAGTAAAATGAAGTTTCTAATCACACAGGTTGCTAAGTAAAGCTACACTAGTTGCAAGGGGAAATGATGGCTGAACCCATCACCGGGATGGTTTGAGCATTCATAGAATTATTGGGGAGGGACGAGAAATTATTGGCTAGATAGTGTTTTCTCAGCAAATAAATCTTAGGATTAAAAATTTGTTAAGACATTAAATGTAGGGAGCTTAGCCTTTATTCTGCCAATCAAAACAACAAGGTGGCTAATTACCACAAAACCTAAGGAAATTAAAGCTATTAAAAACAGACCAGTATAGAGTTCTATGGCAAATCAAGTTAGTAAGAGGTTGTTTCATTTTTCAAAGGAAGCTTCTTTTTCCTTAAGCCAAAGGAAAGAAATGGCAAACCATGTAAACAAGACTCAAGTAAATAATATAAAGAAAGGATAATTTGAACATTAGTACCATGTGACTGATTTCAGATGATGTTGCATTTAATGGTTTGCTACAAACATCTATTCCTAATTTTTCAAAATATAACCATGCCACACTTCTTGGAAGTTTTGAAAACTTAAAAAATCTTTGAATTTGTGGAACTGGCTCAAGATGCTTAGCTTGCATGAAGAAGCTTGTGATCCCATGGGGAAAATACATGCTGTTGTGGTCAGTAAAATAAATTTACTGAAGTATTTGCTTGTTTGTTTTAATACAGTGCTACCATTTTTAAAAGTCAATACCATAGGTAGAGTGACTACAGGAATCTTTTTCAAAGAAGAGCTATGCTTTAAGTGATTCTTTGTACTAAAAAGAGGAAAGAGTGATTTCTTGATGCTTGGATTCTCCGCCTTGGTGGATTCTGTCTGCAATATAAGATAAAAGACTAATTGCATAAATAACAGTATAATTCAGGAGAGCTACCCATGTCTCTTATCTGCACATATATGAACACTTTAATAAGTTAACCATTTCTTATGCCAAATCTGCTGTTATATAATTGTGGCAAGATAAGATTAACTGCTCTGCTGAATAAAAAAAATGTCTATGGAAGAAACACACCTGCCCACTTAACACATTTCAAGAATGTGTCTGTCAAGAATGCATGTATTTAATAAGTTCAGAATGAATTGATTTAACCAGGCTTTGGAATTTAGCATATGAACTCTCAGCAGAATCATGATAGCTGCTTTTGCATGTAGTAAGGTGCATAAAATGTTTATCAGTTTACTTACACAATGTAGGGTTTTATATCATTATTGTTTAAGATCATTATATCCAGGTGCAGCAAGTGGTAAGAGAAATTAGAAAAGGATTTACTTGCATGCAAAGTAGCAACTGACTCCTAGTATAACTCCTAAAGTTATAGCTAGTTTCATTTTACTAACTAAAGTAATTATCAAACAATAAGAGAAAAACATCCTTCAATGAAAATGCATGTCCAAGGCTGCAATCCTAACTCCTAGGCTATAAACCTCACTGAACACAGTGAATTTAATCTGAAGTGCATATGTATAGGAGTTGTGCTCTGCATATGCCTTGTAGCTGACATATGTATTTCAGAAGGAATTGTATGGGAGAAATAAATTATCTGCAGGCTATGAAAAACTTAGGTGCACTACACTGTTCTGTGCCAATTCTCAATCACAGGCCAGCAGTTTCAAATAAAACTGCTCAGAAAAAATAGCTCTGCTACTTAGCATCCTGAAATCTTCTTTTCATAGCAGTAGGGAGGGATCCAAAGTGACTGCAATAGAGGTGATTGTTGTTGTTTTGTTATGCTTTTATTTTTTCTGCAAATATATATTCCATACTATAAGTCCCCCTTCTCACAGTGTCCAACATGCTCTCTCCCTAATTTTGTACTCACAATTACCCTGTGAAGTAGGTAAGACTGTATATTTCTCCCTAGTGCTATTCCAACGTATTTTAACAACTAAGCCACTCTCTTTTGCCTCTGTTTCAGAAAGAAACCAGTGAGAAATGTTCTTATGGCAAAGCATTGTGCTAGCTTGAAATAGGCAAATAAAGCTAGCACAAAATATTTTCACCGCTGAATATGAAGCAGTTGCGGCAATTATGCTGACGTCCTATAGCTGTTGATTTACACCAGTTTCTATGTACAGCTATGTGGTCTTTATTACTGTACAATGATTCATTACAATAATCGGGCACACTGATTTGTAGCTGGCTGCATAATGGCCAAAATTTTACAGATTGGCACACCAAAAGCCCCAGATCCTATGCACACCATATTGCTTATTTTCTCATTTCTGTGCCATATGACAGCTTTGAACGCTGATCTAGCCATGGTGAACAGAAGCTTTGATCTAAACTGTCTCACAGACCAATATCTTGGGTTGAGTCACAATGTCTTAGCAGATTATGATCCTTTACTGCAACAATAGGTAAAGATTTGCCAATATCTAACTATAGATATTTCCATTATGTTAGATACATGAAACAGAAACTAAATTCTCCTTTCAACTCATTTTTAGCCCACATCAGCAATTTCCAAGGAAACATTTCCCAGCTTTAATTTTGTCTAACTGCACTACATTGTGGGTTTGTATACATGCAATAATACTTGCTCACAAGAACAAAGATGGGTTGGCAGAAAAGGGAAAATGGGCATGAGACTGCAGAGTTTAACGAAAAGGGGTTAAATGTGAGAATGCAGATATCACAAGACCAGATAATGCTCATTCACATGAGTGTGACTTGTAGCATGCTCACCCAAAACATGGCAATTATGAAGCCATATTAAACATGTTATCCATTTTATCCAGACTTAAATTGTTATACAGTAACAGTTAGAAAAAAGAAATCCAATGGAATTTCAACCAAACTATGTTCAAAGTTGTGTTTCCAAATGAGAATTCAGCATGCTAAATACAATAATCATTTCAGATATCAGCTATATCGCTGCAGGTATTACAATACTATAAACACTAATGCCACTTATTTCTATGTAAATTAAATACCATTTACCAGAGAATATGAATTCTAACCACATGCTTTCACTGCACTCATTATTTGATATTAAAACAGCATATGCATGCATGCAGACGCATCATCCATTCTCATACAATAATATGCTTTTTAATTAGTTAATTCCTAATACATTACCCTGTAAAATTTATGCAATGAATTATTTTCTGTGTCTAGCCTGCCTCATTCCAATTCTAGTTTAGCTTTTTTATTGCTCAACTGTTTGCATAAATGCCTTTCTTTGTAAATTGATTGGAGATCTCTAAAAATAAGACACATACAATGCTAAATACAACATTTTTAAAAATGAAGAAATCCCCCTTTTAAGCTACCTTCATTATATCTGCTGAAAGAATTTCTTGTTTGAACAATACTGCACTAACTGGTATTTACTGTTTTTATCAAATGCATTTTAATCTGTCCAGCATGTCATCATGATCTGGGATACTATTATGGTGTATTGATAATGAATGAGATTGAAGGTTATGCATGTAGTACAATCAGTAGTTTGAATGACTACAGACCAGTTGCACTGACTCCAATCATCATGAAGTGTTTTGAGAAACTGGTGCGCCGTCACATTATTTCCTGTCTTCCATCAACTTTTGACAACTACCAGTTTGCATACAGGGCAAATAGATCCACAGAAGACGCTATCACCACCACTCTCCATGCTGCTCTGTCCCATCTGGAGCAGCCGGGGAGTTATGTGAGGCTGCTGTTTGTGGATTTTAGCTCTGCTTTTAACACTATCCTCCCCCATAGACTGGTGTCCAAGCTAGAGGCGATTGGACTCTCCAACTCCACCTGTCTCTGGGTTTTGGATTTTTTGTCAGAACGTTCTCAGAGGGTTAGAGTAGGGTCACATATGTCCACAGCCCTTAGCCTTAACACCGGCTCACCACAGGGTTGTGTGTTGAGTCCCCTGCTCTATGCTCTCTATACGTATGACTGTACAGCCATCTATTCCAGCAACAAAATCATCAAGTTTGCTGATGACACTACGGTGGTAGGGCTCATTTCAGGAGGGGATGAGTCCGCCTATCGGGACGAGGTGGAGCGGCTCTGTGTTTGGTGTGGAGCTCTTAATACGGCTGGCTCTTAATACGGCTAAGACCAAGGAATTGGTGGTGGATTACAGGAAAAAAAAGGCGGACATTCAGCCCTTGTATATCAACGGGGAACGGGTGGAGAGGGTGGCGGAATTCAGGTTTTTGGGAGTAACTATCGATCAGGGCATGACTTGGAGCGCAAATACCACTGCTCTGGTGAAGAAGGCCCAGCAGAGAATTTATTTCCTCAGACTTTTGAAGAAGAACAATCTGAGTGAGAGACTGCTGGTGTCCTTCTACCGAGGCTCCATAGAGAGCATTCTTACATACTGTATTTGTGCTTGGTTCTCCAGTTGTACAGCTAGGGAGAGGAAGGTGCTCCAGAAGGTCATAACCACAGCCCAAAGGATTATTGGTCATCCTCTCCCATCTTTGGAAGAACTGTACGGTTCCCGTTGTCTTAGGAAAGCAAACAACATCCTGCAGGATTCATCTCACCCGGGACACAGTCTGTTTGCACTACTGCCTTCTGGCAGGAGATATAGAAACATCAAGTCAAGGACAAATAGACTGAAAAACAGTTTCTATCCAAGAGCTGTGGCCTTTTTGAATGCTGTAACTCGATAGTGTGACCTGGGAGTTTGATGGGTGTTGGTGTGGGTGTGGCTGGAATGTGGTTTGTTTGGTTGTTGTTGTTGTTTTGCTTTTGTTGTTTTTAAGGGATGGCATCCAATTTCGTTGCACTTGTGCAATGTTGCACTTGTGTAATGACAATAAAGAATCTATTCTATTCTATTCTATTCTATTCTATGTGGGTATGATAAGACCAATCATTCCCCTCCTCCCCACACCAACCAGCCAGAACAGAGAGCATATTTAGAAGCATCTCCCAAGCTATGAAACTGGTTATTCAGAGCGAGCGCAAGCCCATCCAGAACACTTTGTACTTCTACTCATGGATCAGTTTGTCTATGGACCAGCAGTACTTTTGCTTTGTCTGGATGAAGACTCAGCTTGTTAGCATTCTGTGTTTGGTCTTGCCATACTATAGACTTCAAAAGAAAATATTTCCACGGAAGTAATCCTTCAGATACTTTTGTTTTCAGATATGAATAATTATATAGCTGACAACTGTGAAACTAGTTTCCTGAGCCCAAGCGGGGGTGGCTTTAGGTATTTTTCTTGAATTACAGCAATTATTGCTTTTGATATTATGAGCTTCAAAAGCAACTTGTGATCATCTTGGAGTCAACTCTCTAAAGTGAGAAATTCTGCTGGTCAGCATAAACCGATTATGTAAGTCTAAGTAGCTCTACAGATTTCAGCCTAAAATGTTTATATGCAGATAAGCGTAAACATCTGAAAAGGAAAGCTGATGCTTGATAAAACTATGACATAAAAGCAAACTTTTTAAAAATAGGAAACTGAAATTACTTACAGACTGAGATTTCTTTTTCTTCTTCTTTATCGCCCTGAAAAACCCTTGCTTTTCTTTTTCCTTTAGTTGCTCAGAATGAGCATTTTCAGGACTTTTCCTTAACACAGAGGAGAAAAACAAACAGAAAGTGAACTTTAGCAAAAAAATTTTTTTTTACATTGGATTATCTTATGGAGTCATCATTTTCACAGGAATGGGAATGAAGAATCTCCTCAGGCCTCAAAAGTCCTAAAACATATAGGGCTGCACCTGAATTCTGATCTAGATTTTCATGATAGAAAATCAGCAGTGCAAAAAGGAAAGCAAATTTTGGGGGCCAGAGGTGAGGAGTAAAACTTACCCAAACCCACAATGAGTTCTGGCAGGTGTTCCCAGTGCATTTGCTAAGGAACTCTAGGCACATGTACAGGCTGACGACATTAGCTCAGACCACTGTCCAGGGGTTTTGTGTAACCTACATGTGCTACCAATAATTTTTGTGTGTTGACTGATTATATCAACAGTACTTTGCCTTGAGGCCTAATGCATTCAGAAAAACACTTGAACGTTTCACTTAAAAGATTTAAACCTTAAGTTTTGGAAACTAAATAATCACCATGAGTCTGACTTAAACATGTTAAGAATATAGGAATGCCAATGAAATGCGCAGCAATAAAAGGTTAAAGAAAATAGAAATTGTTAAGTGAACACCCTTTCCATCACCTGTTCTGTTTTTAAAACATCCCTTAAACACACCAACTTACCAGGGATCAAAAGCAGTTTGTCTCTTTGAGTGGCTTGTTACACTACTACTTTCTGCTGGTAGCGAAGGTATTCTGTTTGAGGCACTATTATCTAGGAATGTTCCCTCTGGGCGTGGAGATGGGACTGTAATTGAAAAAAAAATTAAAAATACAAAGCTGCCATATATCCATCGTCATCTGAATCTCACCAGCTTTTGTCTCTATTTACCATGCTGATTATTTACAAAGCATGACATCCTATCAGAATTGAGAAATGAATGAAAAGACACTAGGTTTTAGCATGAGGAAAACATAACCAGCTTATCCAATTTGCTCCTGCAAGTTGGATGGCAAACTGGGGAGATAGCAGCCGAAACCTCTTTAGGAAATACGGCTGAAAACTTTCAAGAGAAGTTTACTTCTGAAAGAAGCATTTCAGCTATGAAATAAAACTAGTAACAAACACGAAGGGCTTAATAATAAGAAATGTATAAGCATGCATAAGCAACATAGATTGCATTTAAAGAGTATGAACAAAACACAGAACTAATATAGCAGCACATAAATGCCATTTATGGATTTGTGTATTTTTACAACCCTGAAGTTACATTTTTTAAAGTTGGTGATGTTTATTCCTTTAACTTTAACAAATGAATACAATTCAAGCAAAACAACAATGCAAGAGACAATGAGAAACTTACAAAGAGGACAGGGAGGACACATCAGTAGAGAGAAGAGAAAGAAGAAAAGAGGGTAGGAAACAAAAGACAAAAAGAGTTGAAAGGTAGGTAAATCAAAAACTAATGGAAGTACTTGAGCTTTAGTACTGAAACAAATCCATACTTCTGCCAAATAAAATTTTTATGTGACTTTTCTTCCATAAAGTAAGTTTGTCCTTACACATTGACCGCCCTCTGCCCACTGCTCAACAAAAAGAACGAAGGGATTTCAAGTGTGTTAAGTATCAACCTCTTTGCCACCAAAGAATCTCACTGAACCAATAAAATGTGACTTTGTAGAAAGTGCACATAAAGATGGAGCAAAACCGAAAGAAAAAGGATAAAGAAAAATTACTACAACATTTCACTTCATGTAGGGATGCTCCAACACATATGCACAAAGCTCGCATTTGAGCAGACAGGTTAGGAGGCCAGTGTGAACGGGCAGAATTTTCTGTTGAATCAACAAGATCTGAGGCCTCTGACTGAATTCAGAATCACCTTCTACTGTAGAGCATAGGTTCTTACATGGGCAATTGACAGCAATTTATCTGTAATAACGTTAAGCACCAACAGTTGGACAAAGTATTCTATTCAAATACTCAGCATAATACAAGAGAGAATTTGGTTCCAAAGGACTACAGGCCTCTAGACTAAATCTGAAGGCACTGTAAATATTTTTGGGTCACTTTGGTGAGAAATGTAACTAATAAATTATGATGTTGATGACATTGCTATATTGCCACAAAAAGCAAACTAAACTTCTCAAGTTGAAGAAATTAAAATCATTTTCTTCAATATCCCAATAATTTAGTAGATTCGTTTGTCTAACCAGTCCCTTAATTACACTATTTTAACTCTAATAAGAATCTTCAGATTCTTGCACAGTGTCAATTCCTGGATATTATTAATGTGTGTCCGTGCTGTGTGGGATTGTTGGCAATTTAGAAAAGTTAAGATGGACATGCCTGTAATTTCCAGGCCTATATTACTCAGGCACTTCAGTCTCGATATTCAACATTTAATATCACACTCTTAGAAAGTATTACAATACTGACACAGGATAGGGAGAATAAAGCCCCTCGGTATCAAAGGATAGCAACAGTTTTTGAAAAAAGTCATTGTGTTCCTCCAAGCTAGCTTGCTTCAATAAACCATAACTAAGATTTACTGCATAATGGGTAAACTGTGGTTAACTTAAAATGGAAGTGAAACTTTCCAGTCTCCTCCTTGCAGCCACACTGGAGAAGAAACAGCATGCATGTGTTAGGCTTACATAGGCTCCTTTCTGTAATTATAAACCAAAATTTATGGTTTTGGACAAATACTACCTGTGAGTTTGAATGGTCAAATTATTTATATCCAAACATAACCTGTCAGAGCTGCTCACATGTCTATATTTAGAGTAATTTTTAAAAATCTGGATAAGCTGAAGTCGTACAATATCTTGACCTACCAATGATGCATATACAAGTGACAGAGAAAAATGAGAGATAGGGTGCAACCCTTGTATCCAATACCAAATGAACAGGACCCAAATATATTCAATAGGTTACAAGCAGGCATAAACTAAATACTGAGATGGAAAACCAAAGCGAATTCAGAGGACTACTTTAAATTTTAGCTTAAAGCCATTCCATTTCATAAATACTGCACACATATACATAAATTCCATTAGTAAAATATTTCAAATTTAAGTATATGTTTGGAAGGAATAGAAAGTTTGGTATTTTAAAATACCACTAATTTCAATGGGACAGGCTGACCTTTCCCTCTAAAGACAATGGGATTTCAGCATTCAAAAATGTGGATGAATCACACCAATTATTTCTTGTAGCTGCAGTCATGTCTGAAAAGAAGTTCATCTGTCCAGAGCCTAGACTAAGGCCCAATTCATAGGAGCTGTTGTAATCATACATACTCTTCCCTCCTTCACACATGAAAGCAGAAGTTAGCCATTTCCATTTCTAATTTGCTGCAAGCCACAGTTTGCAATTTTATATAAATGTGAAAAACTGCGCGTAACGGCAAACCAAGATATGATGGTATTTCTGAATGTCGCCAGTAAGTTAATACAAAAACCTCTGTTGTATTATGTCTAAGCTGCACTCTCAAAAAGGTGCAACACAAAAAGCTATAACCAAGGCTGCAGTCCTATGCATATGTTATGAGTATGCAACCTGAACACAATAGTACTTACTTCTGAGTAAACACGCTTAGGTTTGGTCTGTAAGACTACTTAACTGAACACAAGTCTAAAGGTGCAGCCAAACCCTGCATATCTACCCACAAGTAGAAGCAAAAGTTGTAGAAGAAGGGAAGGAACCTCTACTAAAACAAAAGGACTTTCATCTTTAAGTCTTGCCTAGCTTTAAAAGGACAGAAGGCTCCTCCCACCTGTCCTGAGTTTGTCTGCCTGGGGAAAGAGTGAAATCAGTTCTCAAGTTAAATAGGTAGTATCTTTTATCTGAACAATGGAAGAAATATTGATCAAATTCCATGAGATAAAAATACCTCTGTAAAAGCTACCAACTCTCCTAGGTACAGGATCATTATATAGAAGTCTATTTTCTTTTGTGGATGCTCCATCATCTGTGTGCTGATCATGATATGCTCCACCCTAAATAAAAGAACAATCAATTTGTTAAGCCAAAGAGCTCTGTTCTCCATTGGTATGTAACAGGACAAGAAGGAATCTGCCCATAACCTCATTCTACATTTATGAGTATTTGTTAAAATGAAACTTGCCTCCACACAATAAGCGAAAGGATTATGTTAAATGATATTTGTTCCAAAGCCGCATATTAAGAACTGTAAAGTGACTAGATTTTATTTTTTCATGAATTAAAAAGGGCACAGCACCCACCCTAGAGCTCTTGCAACTGAAATCAAATCTGGACAGTCCGGTGACAACAATGAAAGAAAAACACAATTACTTATTACTAAATCCACCCCAACCTGGAGGCTCGGTAACAGAGGAATACCGTATCTAAAATATGCCCCCATATTGCCTTAAAAACAGCCTGAACTAGAACAAATATTAACACCTCCACAAATTCCACTAATAAGTGAGAGAAAAGGCTGGTTAAAAGTTGAAAAACAGATGACAATGACAACAACTGCCATACAGTTTGCTACAGTGACCATCATATATTCTCTACAGGCAACAACAACCGTTCTGTACAGGGGTACTGTTCCTGGTCCCTGTGCACACCAGCGGAACATGTGTAAGCCCGTTCCGCCCTCTTTTCCAGCCATTTTGGGGGTCAATGTGATGCCCACCTGCACAGTCAATTAGACGTGCCTAAAACAGTCGTTGCCTGTATTCACAACAATGCCTGTTTATAGTTCTGGTATTATTTTATGGGAACACCTGAATACAGTGGTACCTCGCAAGACGAATGCCTCGCAAGACAAAAAACTCGCTAGACGAAAGGGTTTTTTGTTTTTTGAGCTGCTTCGCAAGACGGTTTTCCCTATGGGCTTGCTTCGCAAGATGGAAACGTCTTGCAAGTTTGTTTCCTTTTTCTTAACACCATTAATACAGTTGCGACTTCGAGGAGCAACTCATAGAACGCGGTGTGGTAGCCTTTTTTGAGGTTTTTAAAGACTTTGGTGATTTTTGAAGCTTTTCCAAAACTTTCCCAACATCGTGCTTCGCAAGACGAAAAAATCGCAAGACGACAAAACTCGCGAAACGAATTAATTTCGTCTTGCGAGGCACCACTGTACTGAAGCCAATTCACATTTACTGGCTGTGTTTACCAGTTAAAAGTGCAATTGCATAGAACTGTATATATTTTGAAAAACTACTTAAAATTCCAGGAGTCTGATACTGTTTGCACTCCTAACCCACAGTTTCTACCCACTGAAGTAGATGCGTTTCTTAAACATACAAAGACTGTCTAATTAACCAAGTTGAAGGATCTTAAGTCAATACAGCACCCCTCTGAATGGTTTGTAGTTGCAACCTGTGCTGTTTTGTAAATCAGACACCTTCAAAGCCCCCCCCCCCCACTCAAAAACTATCACAAGGTACATGGCTAAAGCAAATGCTATTACCCAGGCCTAAGCAAACTCAGCCCTCCAGATGTTTTGGGACTACAACTCCCATCATCCCTGACCACTGGTCCTGTTAGCTAGGGATGATGGGAATTGTAGTCCCAAAGCATCTGGAGGGCCGAGTTTGGCTATGCCTGCTTACCGCATAAAATTACAGATTTAAGATTTTATTTTAGGAGTGTTTCCTCTAGCTAGACCAATTTTTCCAAAACATAAAACTGCTCCCATCATCTAGACTCCATCGCTTCCCCTTCCTTCCTGTTTTCTCCTCTTCCTGCTACCTCTCCAGCATATCGCAACTCCCAGACCAATGACTATGTAAGAGCATCCCTGCTAGATAATACCAAGGTATCAGCTAGTGAACCTGTTTCCAAGTGCTCTTCCCTGCTGTTTGTCTCTCATTTTTAAAAACCTGTGGAACTTCTATCCTTTCTTTAAGTACAAGTGCCAATGACAGGAGTGAGGAACAGAACCTGGCCAGTAAGTAGAATCCTCAGCTCCCCTACCCCATTGGCCACTTTGACCTGTCAGTCGCCTGATGTCACCATGACATCAAGTGACTAAACTTCAATGGAAAGAATCAAGAGCACACCCAATTATTTCATTTCTTCCTTTGCAGGCACAGCTTGGAAGATCTTTTGAATCCCTGGCTTGAATTCAAGTGGAGCTCTTCCTAGTCAGTTTGTATACGGCAAAAAAATTAAAGGCTGCTGAAATGCAAGCCTTGCTTGCAGATGTACAATGAGTGCACTAATTTTCCCGACTGTTCCTTTGGAGTTGTGACCACACCTGAAAAACAGCCTTGTAGGCCAAATTAGGACCCTTGTTGGGCCATAGTTTCCCCATGCCTGACATATGGCAAAGTTTTCATGGGCTGTTTTAACCTATGCTAGGCGTAGCCTAGTTGTTTGCTCTTCGAAGGAAAGGTGAAGAAATACCCATAATTTCTTTGAATTTCTCATATCTAAAATCTGCCTGTACTTATCCCAAGATCAACTACTGTTCAAAACTATTCAAAAATCTGGGTCAAACTATTACCAACACAAAGTAATAGCCTTATGACACATGCAACTTTCAGGATTGTGAAGGCTACGGAGAACAATGCACATCACCTTTAGCTCCTTGGAAGAAGGCTGGGGTATAAATGTAATAAATAATTTCAAGCATTTATGTTCACACAACAGGTTTCACCTATTTTTATAATAAAGTAAAAGTTCTAAATGGATATCAAAGTGAGCGCTCCCAGGGTGGGGTCAAAGTAATTCCTACATTTAACAATTTAGTTATATGCTCACTCATGACAGACATACAAAATGGGGAAGAGGAGTCTCTCCAACAGTCAAAATACAAACTAACCCTACTGGTATCTTCCGTACAGTCTTCACGGGAGGAGCCAACAGATCTTGTGAGTGACTTATGCTGCACCTGTGGAGATAATAGTTGCAGGCTGTTTGCTCTGGCTGCCATCCCTTGCCCTACGCTTAAGCCACCCTCTGAGCCCTTGGTCCTCACTCTGTCCCGGCTCACATACATAGAATGTCTATGAGGGCGCTGCTGTGAAGAAAAGGGACTTGTATAACCTAAACCGTAAGAAAAAGATTCATGGGGAGCAGATAAAGAGTGTGAATGGCTTCCATCCATGTGATCCGGCAATTTCAGCTCCTCCATAGTTTTGGAATGTCTTGTAGATGGTCTTCGCGATTCAAGCGTACCGTCACTTCTGTTATTTCTTGCAGAAGGACTCAGCAAAGTCCTGTTGTCAGCATGGCGTGGAGGTGTTGGTGTGGTAGGAGAGTTCAAGTCCAAGCAGCTGGATGGAAAATACCTACTGTTGTTTGGTTCTGCAACTTGAACCCTGGCCTCGGAAAGATTACCCACAGATTTGGAATCTGTCAGAGCCCCATGACTTTTTGACTTTGTTCGATAGGAGGGACTCTTTGAAGACTGAGGAATAGTATCAATGTAACTGTGACGGCTATGCCTTTCGCCTGGTTGCAGCGTGCCAGTTTTGCTCTGAGAACTCTCCATAAATGAGTGGCGGTTGTGCTGAGATCTGGAATTTGACTTCAAGTATTTTGTACCTGGACCATCAGATGCTTTGGGATCCGAATTAAAATCAAACTCAGTTTTTGTTTTTGCTTCTTTTGGACTGAGGAGGTGTGGGATGTTGTTATTAGCTAGATCCTTGCTTCCAGATCCAGGAGCGTTAGTTGGCTTTTTTGAAAGCATTGGGCTATGTGAAGCAACAGGCATATTTCCATTTAGAAAGCTTTCATTTGATGGAAGAACTTCTTCTCTCTGCAATCCTATATTCTGTATATCTTTGCTGTTTGATCTGTGATGAGACTGTACAGCAGTACTTTTGCTAGCTTGAGTTCTATATTATAAAACACAGAGAAAACACATGTTAATTTCTACCTTTAAACACCAGTTGCTTCAGTAAACTTGGTGTTTAAGATTTGCTTACATACAGCATGGACTGGAGCCTGTTGGCACTGAGATGGCTAACTTGTTTGTTCCAAGTGCCTAGTAAGTTAGAACAATTAAAGGAGAACCCACAAGATCAAGTTTTCAAAAGTAAGAGATGCACAGAATCAAAATGAACAAAGAAGCAATGAAGAGTACTTTGTTCACTCCTGATATGATTCAGGTATAGGAGGCTCAAAGACACAAATGGAACAGCAACTGTCATCAACACAGAAGGTACTCTTCACATGAGTCACTGTGCCCAGTTAACAGACAACAGTTTCCATTAAGTCCAGTGAACATGTGAATTGCTAGGGCATCAATATCCCAATGGCAAGAGATGGTTTGCACTTACCTGTTGGATAAGGTGTTACTATCTCCATGGTAAGGTTTTCTTTTAGTTGACCGTGATGGTGAACGATCCAAGAGCCTCTGAGTTTGAAATGCTGGGTGGTTCAGACACTGCTCTGTTAAGTATCTGTCAGCTGGATCCAGTTTCAGTAAGTTCTTTTGAACAGAAATTCGGGTTTAAGTAATAAAGCTGAGTTGTATACCATTTGGAAGCAAAAAGTATTTGGCCAATTAATATTTAAACACTGCAATTTCTAAGAAGTATTTTGTGCAACTGAAAACTATTTTAAACTATTTGCCTATTTTCCCTCTATCTTGTATTTAAAACATTGATTCTAAGTGCTATAACTACTGTGAAAAACTCACGCTACAAACTGATGTAGATGTATTCAGCATGAATAACCCTGGGGCCCAGTAGCCACTGGAACCTATAACATTTGGGCCTGATAACAAGCAGTTGGGTTGCTGCAGAAGGTAGGAAATAGATTTTATTTTCTATTTGGCTCCTAAAAAACTTAAGTTTCACAAAACCATTTTGTTCCTCTGGTTATTCATTTATTTTAATAAGCTGGAGAAGGCACTTACTGAAATAAACACCATTATCCCTATTGCTAACGTGTTAACACATTATTTATATTAATGTGGACTAAATTCAGTTTTTTGTATCACCTGAAAAGAGGTCTACATTGTGGTAAATAGGAGAATTACACTGCTTTCACAGACAAAAATAATGAATGAAAAATACAATTTTCTATTTTTTAAAAACAGGGTAATACTCAGCAAAAGGCATAATTCCCCTGAAGTATCCCTGGTACCGTTTCAAATATTTGAAGCTGATTTGAAAAAGAAATCAGCATCACACAGATTTACTACTAACATCAGAACAGCAGTGGAACATAGAAACAATAATACATAGAATAACAATACTCCTACCTTCATAAGGTCAAGTAAAACACCACTTAAGATTCCTAAATATCTCCTTTCCAAAGACTGTGGATGGTTAACTGCAGGAAACTGTATAAAAATAATTTCCATACATTAGGAAGGCACATTTATAAGTCATCAAAACACTGTTTGTGGTATATACTGCCTAAAATACCTGGGACAACATACAATAGCATAGATAGCTTAAATACAGATTGGCCTCTTGAAATAATCACACACATTAGAAAACCACAAAGATAATCGCCTGATTAAGGTCATACTAAATGCACTCTATGTTTTGAAAAAGATTAATAGCACTTGTGCAGTCAGGGAGGAATAGAAAAGGGAGGAAGTCAGACCAGGACTATTGTGCTGGAGGGGAAGGAAAAGATTGGTTAATGCCCCTATTTTTTCCAATTAAAATTCCCCTCAAACTGCAAAAGTTTCTGCAAAGTGTAGCGTTCGGCTCTTGAAAAATCACACAGCAGCTACATAGTCAACCACAAAATGCTATAAAATGCAGTTTGGACATAGGTAAAATATTCCACTAAAGCTTGTAAAGTTTCAGGGCACTATTTTCATTTTGTTTGTTTGTCAAGAATTGAACAAAGACAATATGTCAATGGTAAGCTTCCACAGGTACATTGCTTTCTATATAATATTTTTGTAAGAAAAAAGTCATCCTGCTGCAAGTTTGTGTGGCCACCACTAGGCGGCCAAGTGTATTGCAGCATGACAACAGTGGGAAGTGCAAGTGAGCAAGCCAGCAGAGGCAAGTAAGTGGGCCAACTGGAAGTTCAGGCAGGCGTTGTTATCGCTGTCATTGCCACCTGTGTGCCCGCTCACTAAAAGGCATGCACAAGAGGTCTGAGTGAACAGGTGGCCCAGCTGAGCAAGTGATTCAGAGTAGGTGATCCAGAAGAGCGAGTGAGCAGGCAGCCCAAGTAGGCCTTTATTTGCTCCTTGTTATTGTCACGGCCGCCGCCACCAAGGAAAGTCTTTCTCCCCTTCAACCATTGCTATCAGAAGGAAGTGTGCAATATTAATTATATGCTTCCTTCTGTTGGTGGTGGCATGAGGTGAAACACCTTCTCCTGTTTGTTTGTTTGTTTGTTTGTTTGTTTGTTTGTTTGTTTGCCTCTCCTCTTTAAGAAGTGGCAGAAGTGGGATCTTGGGACTGGAGTGAGCTGTGAGGGGATTCAGAGGGGGGAGCTCTTAGGGGATGGACGCTGGCAGCAAGGTGGCGGTGTAGAAGGTAGGCAGGATGGGGGAGTAGGTGGGGCAGCGGGTAGGTTGGGAGTAGAAATTTAAAGGGGATGTGGGGGGGTTGGTTGGGGGTGCTGAAGGAGCAGTGAGGGGATGGGGGTTTAGGTGAGGGGTGGGGAGGAGGGCAGGGGTGGGCAGCAATGCAAGCGGGGGGAGGGGCAGCTCCTAGCAAATCTTATATTTGGTTCTGTTTGATCCACCAGAGTTTACAAACTGCTAATTTTCTTGCTCTGGAAGATGTCTTGCATATACAATATCCTTTGGCAAACTGCTAGATCCAAAAGTAGGTCATATAAATGGTTTGAGAGCTTAATAGTGAGAGTTCTTCCCAAGTATAGCTTTAATTACATAACTTTTCAGCACTAGCATACAACATTCCAGACTACTTGTCTCCCTTGATTAATAATGTTAAAAACTGAAGGAGAGCTGTTGTAAGAAGACATACTGGAAAGGGAGTCATCATATATCTCAAATAGCAGGGTTTCACAAAACTTCAAAGGGTGAAGAGCTTGATCTCTTACTGCACTCTTCATTTAAATTACAGGAACTACTGCAACTTAGTATCTACTTAATTGCAATTAATTTTACAAGTTGCCTAACTAAGAGGGTGATGTTCAACATTAGTCATACTCAGAGCAGACCCAAGTTGCTATGCTACGGCAGATTATTTTAACGTTTTAAATATGCAGTGAAGTCTTAGAATATCTTAAAAGATTTCCCCAACAGATGGGCTCTTCTGGCTGTCCAGATAAAATCTTTCTGAGGATGGAACTTTTTATTATATGGAAGATGGTAAAACAAGCTGCATCAAATATAAATTAATAATAATAACAATTTATTTTTTATACTCTGCACATCTGGCTGGTTTCCACTCTGGGCGGCTTCCAACAGAGCACAATAAAATGTCAAACATTAAAAACTTCCCTAAACATCATAAATATAATGGGCTTTTTATAAAGGAGTGATTGCCCCCAGCCAAAGATAAACACTGCTTATGCTGCCATCTCTTGTTATTAATCTCCAGAATTACCCTTGGTAAGTTTACTTTTGCCAATGCCACCTGTCCTGTCCTGCTCAAAAGTTATGTTCTTTCTAATCTGGTTAACAGAGGCTAACAGGTTAAAATTTGTTTTGACTTGCTGTGTTGACACTTCTGGAAACTCTTACACAGTGTAGAACAAGCAATATTTATCCATTAAAAAAAGAAAAAAGAAATATCATTTATTTATCTTAAATTAATTATTTTAAATGTGAAACATACATATTTTATCTGTGAAATATACATATTTAATTCACTATATAGTATGGACTATCTATCCTTCCAATCTGTAATTTTCAAATTTGCTGTGAACAGAATACTAGGAAATCTCTCTTCCCCCACCACCGACTAGACCTTGTGTATAGGGACCTATGTTAATGAATCATAATTACACACTTGCGTTAGTAGTGAAAAACAGAAATGGAAACACATTTATAAATATCTACCTCATTACAAAAATATTTATTGAACAGGGCGATTATTTTGGTACACACATATTGTCCAAACAATTCACCACCTGGAAACATGGATGAAAAACTTAATTTAAGCATTACCCGCAGCCCATGGAAACGGGGATTGCTGTAGAAAAGCTTCATTTGCTCTGCAGGGAGTGGTCCTAGCACCTTCTGAATTGTAAAAAGTTGGTCGATTTCACTTTCGCCAGGAAACAAGGGTTGTCCGTCACTAAGTTCCCCAAGAATACAGCCTACTGACCACATATCTACAGACTTGCCATATGGGGCTCTGAAAAGAAAACACATGGAAGTTATTGCTACTTTGCACACTAATACACATATTAAATTTAACAAATCAATGTTTTAATGTTTCCCCCTGTATTGTATCTAGGAAGAAATTCAGTATCAGGGGTCTCTCATCCTTTAGAGAAAAAAGCTCTCTGCTCACTCCTGCACCTTTCGCTGCAATAGATGGCTTTTCCTTAGAGCACCAATAGTTAAGGTAATATACAGAGGAAAATATAGTAATTGTACATGCTTCCACTGAAAAACTGGTTTTGAATTTGACAAAACCTGCCAGCCTTTTTATAGGAATTCACTCAAAAAAATACCCCCCCCCCAAATCAGAATTACTAATGCTCTTGTTGATCTTACAGCTGAACTGAACAAAATGTCTTTGGTACACTGAACATGTAGGTCAGGATGTTAGTCACATCTATTCCACTAATTAAGCTAAAAGAACCCAATAATGATATTTTAAACAGCAATAAACTCTTCAAAAATGTATTAAAAATTAAAATTTATTTTTTTAAAAAAATCTAACACTTCCTTTTAAGAACCCTAGTTGATTAGACCAAAGACCCATCTCGCCCAGCATTCTGTTTCCACAGTGGCCAATCAGATCTCTTTGAGAAGCCTGCTAGCAGGACCAGAGTGCAACAGCATTCTCCCAATTTATGATTCCCAGCCATGACTACAGTGGTACCTCTGGATGCGAACGCCACTTCCGCGCATGCACATGACGTCATTTTGAGCATCTGTGCATGCGTGAGCGGCGAAACCCGGAAGTAACGTGTTCCATTACTTCCGGGTCGCCATGGAGCACAACCCGAAAACGCTCAACCTGAAGCGTATTCATCCCGAGGTATGACTGTATTCAGAGGCATCCGGGCCAGGCAGGCAAAGGCATTTTGGCACCTGAGGCTAACCACAAAATAGCACACACACAACCCCCGCCAAAGAAGAAGGGGTGAGTGAAGATCTGCATCAGGAACACATCAGGAACAAGGGGAAAAGAAATATCTTCATTGGGAACAAGGCTGGGAGGAGACCAGCAGTGCCTCCTCTTTACCAAAAGGCCTCTGTAGATGTGGCTTGGGGGTGCTGCTGCTAAGGAGGCAGCAGATCTGGCCTCCAAGAAGGGTGCCACAGCTGTTGTTACTACCGCAGAAGCGGTATCTTCATCAACAATGACTCTAAGGTCCATTTTTTAGCCAGTCTCTGTCAATTCAGACTTCATTAGCATATATGTGAGATTTGGTGTTTTTTGTTTCAATCCACAAACTCCCACCAGATTGCATTTTTCATCTTATCTCCCATTCATTTATTTCCAATCTCCCAGTTTGGAGATATTCTTTTGGCGCTTCTCACAATCTTTTCGTTTTAACTACCTCGAACAATTTGGTATCGTCACCAAACTTCACAACGCACTCCTAGCTCCTAATGAACAAGTTAAAAAGCACAGGTCCCAGAACTGATCCTTGCGGGACTCTACTTTCTACATTCATACATTGGGAGAACTGTCCATTTATTCCTACTCTATACTTCCAGTTTCTTAACCATAAGCAGCAACCTTAGCAGAAAGGTACTGCATCAAGCCTTACATATCCAGAAAGTAAGATAGTGTTTTTAGGATAAAGTAAGATGGTGTTTTTAGGAGAATCGAGGTGGTTGAGGAAAGCCTTTCTGGTCTCTCCTTCCATTTTCTATGGGTAATAACTGGGCTTTTTTCTTTAAAAAAATAAAATGTTTAGGGGTACTCTCATTTTGACTCAAGAAAATCACCATTTTATAGTTCAAATCGGGGGAAATAAATACAGTAAATGAACAAAAGTACAAAGATTCCCAAAATGTTTAGGGGTATGGGTACCCCTGTGTACCCCCAGAAAAAAAAACATTGGGTAATAAGAACATAATAACAGCCTTGCTGAATCAGGCCACTTGTCCATCTAGTTCAGCATTCTGTTCTCACAGTGGTCAACTAGATGCACATGGGAAGCTTGCAAGCAAGACCAAAGCATAATGTACTCTCATGGGTACATTCCACACAATAAAAATCTGAATGCCCAGAATGTCTTCCTAGCAAATATTGTTTAAATGATACAAAAGAGACTCATGTTTAAACTGAATATGCATGTGCATATGTTCAATTTGCTGCTGCCAGAATTGCAGACAGTATGTAGATCTCATAAATGAGAAACAGCCAAGAGACAAAATACTTGAGTTTTATCTGAGCAAACTATGTGATTACCTGGTAGGAGCTTACATTAATAGGGTTGCTATATTTCAAAAGGTGAAAATCTGGTATATAACAATCCATGGCCAGTGTTTCCTCTGTGCTTGGAATGATTTTGTTTTAAGACATGGCTGTCTGTAACTATTATTGCTACCTGTAACTATTTTACTTTCACATTATGTGTTTGAAAAGTCAACAGTGTTCTTCCACTGCCCATGTTTATCTGACCTTGGTCGTCCCTCTGTCCTTCTAACCAACTACAAGTAACTGCTGCTTTCTGCTTCAATGGGAAAAAACATTTAAAAATAACCACTCTCTTTTCCCTTGCAAAAAATAAATCCCAAATTTACAGCAACAGTTGATGGGTATACCTCTTTCCCCTTATACTGCAGTACACTAGCCCCCTGATGCTGAAAGTTTATTTTCAGTTGCTTTCTTCACATTTACCACACATAAATATTGGCTTATAAAGGCCAAATCAGGACTAGTCTTGGTTTGCTCTGCTATCCCCACTACAGTCTGCAAAGCGCATCAAAACATGCACCAAAGCCAAGAAGTTACTCCTGCTGATAGAAATGTTAAAATTGAAGCTACAGCAAGCAACTCCCGATAACACCCCTCTAAGGATAATATCTGCACAGATGTCCAATTCAAACAGCAGTGGAATAAGCTATCTCTTATTATTAAGTTTATATTTTATTATTATTATTATTATTATTATTATTATTATTATTATTATTATTATTATTATGTGAACTCACAAAACAAATACAACTAAAATGCAACTATGAAAGCTATTTAAAAATAATTAAAATACAAATTATCTTAAGAATGAACAGGAATGTAAGAGAGAGGAAGCTCTTCATAGTCATGCTAGTAAAAGCTTTACAATTCTTGTAAGTCAAGGGAAATTATAGGTTATTACCATGGGAAAAAGTCATAAAATATTTGGTAGTATAATTAGCTATTTGTCAGGTTTCCCTGCTCTCTTTCAGGCTTATTAAAATGGCACTGTAGCATATAAGGAATGCAAAACTCTAATGTTTTCAACACTCAGAAAAAAATATATAAAACAGCTAAAGTGCAAAAAATGACCCATATTAATTATAATCATAACCACAAAGAAAGAAAGATGTGTGGGCTATACCTGGAGCATCTAAAATTATTTCTTTATCCATATTAAAATAAAGTCACACTTTGGAAGCACATAACTCAAGAAATAGTGAAATTTGAAGTATCTTAATATACACTGCAGCATACGTATACTATATGTGTCAATTAAATTGTATTCAAATGAATTTAAAATTCATTCAAGAGCTGCATTACCTTACCCAGAAATTTTAATTGGGGGGGGGGGAATGGGATTTTATGGGCCCCACTCATCCACTTCACAATAATTATTGCCCTGACCATTTTTTCTTGAGTTGAACAGCCTTTAAGCAGAAAGGCAGGCTGATGTTAAATGCACCTTTCAATTTAACAGGTCTTTTTATGTGCAAATAAAAATGGGAACAATGGGATTGCAGGTATCAAAGGACGATTTCCTCCTCTGCTGTGGCCCTGAGGAAAATCCCCATTTGAAAGCTTAGAGGGGAAAACCATAATGGCACCAATGCGGAATTTCTTCCCTGATGGAAATGGCAACTTCAGAGAAGAGATTTTCTTCAGGAGTGCAGCAAGGCAGAAAGGGGCTAAATTTACCTTCCACAGCAGCAGCTAGCTGAATTGAGTTGAGATCATTTTAATTTCTTTTAGTATTTTAATTTTTGTATGGTTGTGATTTTCCCCCTTGATTTTAGTGTTTTATCTTTTTGTAAACCATTTTGAGGTTTGTTTGTTTTTGCAATCAAAGCAGTGTATAAATTTTATGAAATAAATAAAAACAATGCAGAGACACATTTAAAGTCAGATCTAAGATGGACCAAGACTTAAAGAAATGACAAGAGGTAAGAGACAATAGAATATGGGGAGGGGCAGAACAATCCCCAGCGTTGAGCTACAATACTGCATATGGTGAATGACAGTCTCATAGTGACTCTCACAGCGCTGACCAGAATGGAAGAGGATAAGGCATGCAGGAAGTTCAGATGCTGGTAATTGGTACATAATGTGGTAACATGTAAGGAAATAAGACACACAAACTGACCAGATGCTTGGAGAATGTGTATATAAAAGAAAAACCAAGAAAGTGACAGAAAAACTGACCCAGTTTTCTAATCTATAAATCAGAGGTATCAGAAGCTTGACTACCAGGAGGCCACATGAATATCTGCTGGGTAGGGCTCTTCACACACACATTCCTGGGCTCTATGGAATGCTCAATGAATGGGCTCCAAACGGATGCCAAAACATACAGTCTAGTTGCTGCAGAAGTTGACCATCTGTGGCCCAAAACATGTAAGGCTAACAGATTTCATTAGAATCCAATCCTATAAAAACTTTTTTGCTTTTTTTTTAGAATGATGAAATGACTAAACTAGGCTTCAATTTAGTGCTGATTATGAAACTAGCCGGGACGCGGGTGGCGCTGTGGGTAAAAGCCTCAGCACCTAGGGCTTGCCGATCGAAAGGTCGGCGGTTCGAATCCCCGCGGTGGGGTGCACTCCCGTTGTTCGGTCCCAGCGCCTGCCAACCTAGCAGTTTGAAAGCACTCCCAGGTGCAAGTAGATAAATAGGGACCGCTTACTAGCAGGAAGGTAAACGGCGTTTCCGTGTGCGGCTCTGGCTCGCCAGAGCAGCAATGTCACGCTGGCCACGTGACCCGGAAGTGTCTCCGGACAGCGCTGGCCCCCGGCCTCTTGAGTGAGATGGGCGCACAACCTTAGAGTCTGTCAAGACTGGCCCGTACGGGCAGGGTACCTTTATGAAACTAGCCAATGGAAATAAGCAATGAAAATAATAATTAAATATGCTCCTTATTGAAGGTTAAAACTTTAGCAACCAAATGCTAGTTAGTGGATAAGATTTGCAAAGTGGTACACTACCTACAGATAGATTACTTACCCAAGCAAGAGTTCAGGAGAACGATACCACCTGGTGGCCACATATTCTGTGTAGTTAGCATTGCTCCCTTCTGATAAATTCCGTGCAAAGCCTGTATCAAGGTAATTTGAAAATGACTTGAATGTGAATATACATTTATTTTAGCATTGTAAGTTAAATGCTCTTTTTAAAAAAAATTATGAGCTATTTGCATGTCATTTTTACTGCTTTCCACATAAAAGCCACCTTGCCACTAGTTATTCAACATTAGCAGTCTTCAAATTTTTGTGCAACAGGATGTTCTTTTTCCAGTTTAGTCAAGTCCTGTAGGTTATTCCATGAAGAGTAATGTAACATTAAGTGGCACAAAAACAGATCCACAGAGAAGGCATTTGTATGCTAACCCAGAAGCAGCATAAACAGAAATATAATTAGTAGTTCACGCCCCGCCTCCTTTCCAGGCCTTCTGTGGAAGGGGAGAGGCAGCAAACTGGGATTCAAGTATGCATCTCTTGCTTTCATCACAGACCTGGAAGTGTGGGGAAAGGAAGCTAAAGTCATTTGGCTTTCTTTCTTGTTGCTTCTATGGAATGTATGAGGTGGGTCATCCAGTTAAGTAGGAATACAAATGTTCGTTCTATCAGGATTCTACTGCTGGTAGCAAGTATATCACTATTGCCTAGGAAGGGAGCTGCTTCTCTTAAAAGCCAAACCTCCAGAATAGTGAGTTTTAGCCCGAATATGCTTCTGCTGTAGAAAATGGGCATTCTTACCATGAATTCTTGTTTATGGATGGGGCTAGAGGCCACTTCTCTGATATGGATTTCCAACTGAACTATTTGATACTTATCCATTTGCAAACACATTTGATATTTCAGTAGTCTAAGTGAAACCCTGCATACTTCTACATAACTGCCCAAATGAGTAAGCCTAATCTTGTGGGAGGGAAACAGTCTCAAAACAGAGCAGATGTACTAGAGCATGAAACACCATAGTATAATAGCCAAGTGCATCTGTCACAATTAGTCTATGCTTAGCACTCTTCTCTCAACATTTTTACTAGCAAGAAATCGCACCTGCACAATACATGTCTAAGCAGCTACTGCACATTGTATATGTACAAAGCACAGCACATTTAAGGCATAGCAGACAAACACTTCTAAAAAGCACTTATGTGTTAGCTTTGGACTCTTTCTTAAATAATAGTAAGAAACTAAGTGGAAAAAGAAAATCTTTCCTACAGGCAAAAAAAAAAAATCTGTAAGGAATCTTTCAGAAAAGCCTATCTGTCATTTTTACTGTGAAACTGGTAAATTTCCAAAGAATTTAGGGGGGGGGGGGGAGTGTTCCTGAATCATAGAATGAAAACCGCTTCTACAAAAGAAGCTAAGAAACACAGACTTACAACAGTCCTATACAAGTCTACTCTGAAGTAAGTCTCACTGTAAGTCTCAACCGAGCTTATTCTCAGGTACAGGATTACAGCCATAATGTTCTAAAAGCTCAAAAACACTGATGTATTTTGCTTTCAAATTCAATGATACTGAGTCTGATGATGAATAGAATACTGACGAGTATTTGGCTAAGAATACCACAATTATTGGCTATTGTAGCTGTCCAGGATTACTTATATGACAGAGCTCTCAAAATAGCAACCAAAATGTTTAGTGTCTGAGGCAACTCTCCTGTGAGGGAAAGTTACAACATTTGGGGTTTTTTACTTTAGGAAAAGGCAACTAAGGAGAGCATGGTAGAGGTATATAAGATCATGCGTGGTGGGTAAAGAACAGTTTCTCTTTCTCTCTTTCATAATACAGTGGTACCTCTGGTTACGAACTTAATTCGTTCTGGAGGTCCGTTCTTAACCTGAAACCATTCTTAACCTGAGGTACCACTTTAGATAATGGGGCCTCCCGCTGCAGATGCAATGTTGGCGCGCGATTTCTGTTCTCATCCTGGGGCAAAGTTCTTAACCTGAGGTACTACATCCAGGTTAGCGGAGTCTGTAATCCGAAGTGTTTGTAACCCGAGGTACCATTGTACTAAAAATACAGGAACATCCAATGGATGGTGGGATTTTCAGGACAGAGAAAGGGAAGTACTTCTCTATACAGTGGGTAGTTTAACTATGGAATTCAATTCCATAGGAGGTGGAGATGGCTCTAAAAGATAATTAGACCAATTCACGGAGACTAAAGCTGCCAATGGCTATTAGTCACAGAAGGTACCTACTACCTTCAAGATCATATACACTATGTCTCTGAATACTAGATAGAATGCCATAGCTGGATGTTGAATTCCACCTTGTATCTTCACACACTTAGGCATTTCAGGGCACCTCAAGTAATTCTCCTGTATCAGCACAACAAAATTAGGCCACAATCCTATGTCTATTCAGAATTCCTTTAATTCAATGGTGTCGAGTCCCAGTCAGGTGGAGCTACAATTGCTGCCATTCATGTCTCAACTTTTACTGTGGGGTGAATGCATGTGTGCGTATGAGTGTATATGCATCTGTTTTTGCACTGAAATGCTAACTGGCAAACCATTCAAAGAACTGGACTATTACTAGCAAAAGAGAAAACATTTTTGTTTTGATTGTAGAAACTAATTATCCTATAAAACATGTTAAAAAGAAAAGTTTTTCAGATGAAGCAAAACAAAGACAAACATAATTCAAATTACAAATTAAAAGTCATAATATACAGAACATAAAAACAAGACACCCTTTTAAAATAAGAGTGTGCTTCAAAAAATGAAAATCCTTACCAAAGTCACACAATTTCAAAATATCATTGTGGCTTATTAAGAGATTCTCTGGCTTGATATCTGAAATATTAAATGCGTAGGAAAAAAATGAGCATCATAGCATTTCACTTGTTCTGCATTATTAATTGATTTATTAGTTATTCTTCACACTATTTGAAATACAGAAAAATAAATGTTAACAAATTCTACTTTTGGGGTTGTATCAAATACTGCTGGCCTGCTCATGCAACAGACTTTGCAACAGACCTTCCTCCCCCGCCCTTCCCTGCAGTCCTTTATGCACTGGCAAAATCTGCTCTAGAGGGTTGGGAGACTCGCTGTTACATATTTTGGGGCATACGGGGGTGGGGATACAGTCCCAGAAAATAAGGTGGGTCCTAAAAAAAACACACCTCAGTTCACAAGGTAAAGAGAGGCAAAAATATGCATTAGAGGAAAGCTAAGTTTGTTGACAAGTGTTCTTATTTCTGATATACTCACCTCTATGAACAATATCATTTTTATGACACCAATGAATTGCTTTTATTAGTTGATAAATATAGCTTTTTACTTTTTCAGGTGTAACTCCATTTGGCATTTCTTCTAGCAATTCAAGCATATTCTATGAGTTAAAGCATAATTATATTAGAGGCTAAAAAAAGTTAATCTAGATTACTACCATAATTGCAAAGTTTTTAAAAACTAATTATGCAACAACATCATGACTTATTAATATTACAGATATGTTAATCTAACTTCATTTTGGAGAAAAGTCCACACACATTCAATTTTTACAATAATCCAGAATATGGCAGTTAGTTAAGACTTCTGGTTCTGATACAAGAAGACAGAAATCGGTTCTGCTTTCACAAAAACTAACAATAATACTTGCAATAGTGTTACAAGTAACTTAAAACAAAGACAAATAGTATAAATGGACTAATTTACAGTACGGCAGAACAAAGTGGAAACTTCTCTAAAGCTGAAAATGCGTTAAAACATAATAAAGCATAATAAAAACCATTATCTAAAAAATAAAACAAAATATAAGGTATAAGAATAAATAATCCAGAGCAGCAGAAAATCAGCATTAGACAATCACAAAAATAACCCAGAGGAGCAGAATTATTACAAAACTAAAAGGTCAAACAAAAGAAAATTTACTGTACAATAGAATGTTGACCTGCCTACAAAATGGAGGGCTTCCACTACTTAGGTGCTGCTACCGAAAAGTCCTATGCCACCACCGGTAACATATCTGACAGTGGTAGGATATGAAGAAAGATACCTGCAAATTATGGGCAAGCAGATTCATAGGGCAGAGGGCAATCCTTAAGATATACTGGTACCAAGTCATACAGGACTTGAAGCAAATAATAACCTAATACTTTGAATTACAGTGGTACCTCTGGTTATGAACTTAATTCATTCCGGAGGTCTGTTCTTAACCTGAAACCGTTCTTAACCTGAGGTACCACTTTAGCTAATGGGGTCTCCCACTGCCGGGGCGCGATTTCCGTTCTCATCCTGAGGTAAAGTTCTTAACCCAAGGTACTACTTCTGGGTTAGCGGAGTCTGTAACCCGAAGTGTTTGTAACCTGAGGTACCACTGTACACTTATTTACTTTGGTAAATTGTTTCTAAGCCACGAAAACATAATTCTTGGCCTTCAACTAATAGGTCAGGAGCACTAGTGAGTTTTCGCCTGATCCAAGGTAGGTCACAACAGGAACATTACCACCAATCAAGTATGTGGTCAAAGGTTAAGATATGGGTCCCCAATTGCATGTTTGGGTTAAACACAGGCCCTGGATCTGAAAAGACTAGTATTCTATACCAGCTACAATTTTCAGAGATGGCCTTACATAAAGTGTATCACAATGCAACAGTCAGAATCTAATCAAGACACATATAGTGACCAGAACTACTTTTCCCATTGAAGTATGCTGCTGGCACACCAGCCCAAGCTGTGCAAAAGTAATTCTGATCACTAGCTGACCATCCAGGAACAAAATCAATGGTGAGGTTGAAGCAATGGCTGTAAGTCAGGCATAGGCAAACTCGGCCCTCCAGATGTTTTAGGACTAAAACTCCCATCATCCCTGACCACTGGTCCTGTTAGCAAGGGATGATGTGAGTTGTAGTTCCAAAGCATCTGGAGGGCTGAGTTTGCCTATGCCTGGCTGTAAGTGCTTTTGCACAGCTTTCTATAGAGAGTACAGAGTTTTATTTTGTTCCATTGTTATGTCTGCTTAAACAGGTTTTTGAAAGCAATTGTGTAGATAATGGGTTTTTAGTTCCTCCTCTTGTTTATACTCGCTTCAAATTGCTGTGCATGGTTTTACTCTTGTTTTTAATTAGTAAACTGCTTGGAGTAACTTTATAAATCATATCCCACATCACAATTTGTTACCAGCTCTGGGATGTTGGTTAACGGTAAAAACCATACACATGTTAAAGTTGTGATCCCATGCATGCTTACTTTGAAGTAAGTACTATTACATTAATCATCCCTGGACTATTATTTGGTCCCCAAGATTAGACCCATGGTGTGATCAGGAGTGAGCCTTGGACTACATGCTCCTTCTGAAAGGAATAAGCGCAGGATAAAGTCAAACAGAAAGTGGTCCCTTTCTCTCTAGATGATTAATAATTAGTTAGGATTTTGATGAAGGATTTAGGATGAAGGATTTTGGATATGGATTTATTAGGTATTCACCATATAGTCAAATTATATTTTATATTACAAACTTGTGTTCTCCAGACTTTACTCAGAGGTTTCTAGTTTTCCTTACTAAAAGGCTTACAAGATGCTGGAAGTGTCTGTCAATTAATATCTATTGTCTGTCATTGGTTACGTCAAATAGGTAAGATCAGTCTCCAACAGACAGTAAAAATACAGGGTGAGTCCTTTAAAAGAGGCCCCGTGGATACAGAGTACACATGGAGACTGTATATTAGCTGTTCTTGCAAAACACATCTTATCTATAGGTGGTGAAACTACAGGGTAAGAAACAAACATTTCCTAGAAAAATAACTGAATGTAGAAGTAGCTACTAGTTAGGATTGGGAAAAAGAAGTTTTGCCACTTTTGAATAGTGGCTTAATTTAAGAATTACTTGGTCAGAAAGGAATATCTTCATTTATTGTTCAAGAATGCACTAATAATTTGGTTATTTCCTGCAAGCCCACATGTCCAACTTTAAATCCTCCTAGTCCCAACTGATTTTGCTATTTTCTGGCTAGAGATGGATCTACTTTTGTGGAATAATGTAATCAAGCAAGTAGGAGCTGTTCATAATATTATTTCTGCAAGAATAAAAACTATAACAATTTTTGATGGATAAAAATAACTTCTTTTTTTAGTTTCAGGTTTAGGAACACCCGAACTAAATTTTAAAAAAATATTTTTTTAAAAAAACTTACTTTTTCTACATATTCAAACACCAAATACAGTTTTCCTCTTCTTCTGAAAGCTTCTTTCAGCTCGACTATGTTTTCCTGTTTCAAAGTACGGAGCATTTTAAGTTCTCGTAAAGTAGTTTCTTTGACCTCTTCATTTTCTAAAAGTTAAAAAGGAAAGTTGGTAAAACTAACTTTAAAAAACAAAACAAAAAACCCTCCTTGTATGGAAAGAGATTCATTAAAATTTTGACACCAAGGAAAGTCTACCACTATCGATCCACTATTCATATAACAGTACAAATACTCCATCAATGTTAGTATGAAAGCATATTCTTAAAAACTATTATTATACTAGGGCTAAGGAAATGTATTATGATTTTTACATAGACAATGTTCGCATCTCGGAGGATAAACTAAAGAAAAACTAGAAAGATACAAGTGCCAAGTCTACTGTGGAGGTAGAGCTCTCCCTTTTCCATTCAAAAGGTATTAGAGACGTGGCAACACATAAACTTTCAGAGTCTGAAGGTTTTGTGAAGCACTCTAGTGGTAATACTAAGAGTTTAATTTCAATACTGTACCGTGGTTTATTGAAATCAGAAGGGAATGGTACAAAAGGTCTTAAAATAATGTGGGAGCAAGAACTGGGTTTGAAACTAGAGGAACAGGAATGGCAGGCAAGATGGAACAAACCCCATGTAGGTCCATCATACATTTTTAGACACCAGAAGACAATATTCCTCTTTAACCAGACCTTTGGCTAATTAAAACTCTATATCCTTCCAAATGTGTTGGGGAGAGGGTTATTGCTTTGTTTTGTTTTATTATGTATTTTGTGTTCCCATTTTGTATTTTTATGTTGCCACCCACCCTGAGATCTTCATGAAGGGCAGTATACAAATTTACTAAAATAATTAGTTTATTTAAACTAATAATTAATAATTAATTTAATAAAATAAAAATTAGTTGCAAGGAGGACTTTTTTTGGATGGGAAAGCAGACAGCATGAAGGGCTAAACAACCATTCTCTGCTAGAACACTCCCTCCCAAGTATGCTCTGTGATTTAGAAGTCTATCATTATATGTAACTGCTGGATTTTGCCCTAAGCTACACTGTTAAACATGCTTGTGATGGGTGAAACTCAACTTAGAGGAAACTACTTCCAAGGAAACATGCTCTGAAATAGGTTGAAGTTTTTCGGTCATCCGAACCTTTCCCAATGGCTTACCTGTGGTTTGTTTACTGCCAACAAACCACAATCATGCAATTAACATCACATTTTGTTTTGCCCTAAACACTCGCTGTGAAGAACCTATGCTTTTCTGACTCTGAAGAATCAGTCTGAGTGAAAAGGAAAAGCTAGGAGAGCTTTCAAGTGGAGAGTAAGAACAAGTAATACTGCTTACTGTTCTACTTTCAACAACTGCCTGACAGGCGGAATGTCAGCAGGCGAGTTTATGTGTTAAGGAAGGAGGGGTGTTGCCTGATGAATATCCATCAAATATGTACCCTGCCTCTCACCCACTGCAGCAGGAGAGAACAGCAACACACCAGCAACCTGAGTAACAGAGCAATTTTAGCTTCAGTAAGCTGGCACAACTTACCCCAGGTTAATTTACCCCCATTCCAAACTCCATTTGGGAAGAATTTGATGTACACTGCTCTTTTTTGCAGGTTAAGTTCCACTAGGGTACTAGTTCAGGGAACCCAGCTAAAAGGCGACCCTTCCACAGCCTCAGAACACCCCTCTGGGGGGCTTACACCACCTTAACTTCCACCCGCTGGGCCAGGGTGAAAGACTTATCCCAACATAGCTCTGGCTGAAACTCCAAGGTGTCAGGTGTAGATTGCTTTAAATGTGTTTAGGATGGCAGCCCAAGTTTCAATTTCCATTTATCAAAAATAGTATGGTTTCTTAAAGCTGCCTAATTGAAGAAAGTAGACCATTTAACAGTAAAATTATGGAACAGGATCATTTTGGGTAGTTTGTAAAGGTCTGATTTGAAAGGGAAATATGGGTGGGTTGCAAATCGAAAATTTTATTTCAGGTGATCTGGATAGGAATTAAATGATTTATCTAAATGAAATTTGAATTCTAGTGATTATTTCTAAATTTGCACATGCAAATTCTATCGCCATTTAAGTCCTCTTCTTTGTTGGTGCATATCCTTTTTTTTGGTGATGTATAAGTGCCTACACTAAGTACAGGCCTTTATCCACTTCTTATGAGCAAATTGATGTGTTTTCCTAATCTTAAAAGCAATTCTTTCTCATACACGTGTGGGTCTCAGGTGGTACGTCTCCATAGTTTTGGGCATTGCACTTGGAGGAGGCAAAAAAGTACCTTACTTCACCAGTCTTACAGGAAACCAGGCAGAGGGCCTTCTCAGTAGTGGCACCTGCCCCGTGGAATGCCCACCCACCAGGTGTCAAAGAGAAAAACTACCACCAGACTTTTAGAAGACATCTGAAGGCAGACCTCTTTAGGGAAGCTTTTAATGTTTAATATATTATTGTATTTTAATATTCTGTTGGAAGCCGCCCAGAGTGGCTGGGGAAACCCAGCCAGATGGGTCAGGTATGTATGTATGTATAAATAAATAAATTTATTATTATTATTATTATTATTATTATTATTATTATTATTATTATTTTATCTCACATAGGATAAAAGAGAATTTCACTCCCGAATATTTACACAAAGAAATCGGGAACATAGTAAGCTAGTCACAACTTTAATTCACGATTCTGTGAATCTGGGACGATCAATTATATGCCTGCTGCTTTCCCCTGAATTATGTTTGTGATGGAGTGTGTGTGACATCGACAGTAGACTATGTCAGCATCTATGACAAACTGATAATGAAAAAGGCCTTTTGAGATGATACAGAGCAGTTAAAAACTGTGAATCTGTATGAAATAAACTAGTAGCATATCAACGGCCCTATCAAAATCAAGAGTCCCATGTTCTCTAGTTAAAAATTCAAGAACTGAAGATTAATAAGATAAGAGTTTATTTCTATATTGGATATGAAAGCAAGTTTCTCAAAATTATAAGATCTAATTGCATCAGTTAAATCATTCTTAGTAAGTTTGAAGATCTACATGACATACAGAAAGATGGGGGGTATAAATAAATAAATTATTATTATTATTATTATTATTATTATTATTGACTGCAACATAAAAAGTTTAACCTTCCTCCCTGAAAATAATTTTAACTACTTGGAATAAATTAAAGGGAGCCATAAGTACCAAAAATAAAAGTTAAAATCTGTTCATAATGTGGAAAGCATACAGGTTTAACATTAAACATCTAGCATTGTCTCAGCAGAAGCTTTGGAACAAATCTCCTTAGGTCCCCTTTGCCACACAAAAGAGTTAGCTTTTAAGTAGCTATTGTGAGTCTCGGAAATAGTCAATGCTTAACACAAACAACACTAAAATAAGCATTATATAATGGGGCAGATTTTTATCTTAAGACACAAAGCCTGCTGAATTTCATCACCAATGCATTGATATATACAAGTGGAAAAAAATACCTTCACTGTCTTTGAACTTCTTAATGGCCACAATTTCATGTGTTTCCTATAAATAAAAAAGGCAGCAAAATCAGCTCTTTGTCAAACCACACAAATATCCCACCATCCAATAAACATCAAGGTTCTGCAATAAACGCTTACTTTCAGTTAGTATCTAGTGCTACTTTGTGTTCCAAATCTGTGAAGGCCTAGAAATGTTGTAGTTAAAAGCAGGGCTTTTATAGCTGTCCCCAAGGTTACAAGAAAAATTCTCGCTCAGAGGTCTGCAGTTCTTCCAACGTACTGGATTTTTAGTGAAGAATGTAAAGATCAGCTTTTTCACTTGGCATCTGAGCTGGCTGGCTAGTCTTTCTGGATCAACTAAATAGACATTATGTTATTTTTTATGAGGTTTTATATTTGCTCGAATCCAAAGGGCCTGTTGCATACAGGAACACCTTTCAGCTAGTGCAAGGGGAGGAACTCCTTCCGGACTTTTTACCAAGTCCTCCTCTCACTGCAGCCATCACACCATATCATGTTATGACATGAGGGCTCTCCAGCTCTTTCAGGGCTGCAGGAGGAGGAGGAAGGTGTGAAAGCCTTTTAATGTCACCAAAACTCTACTTACACCCATGCCATGGGTGGTTGCTGTTGTTATGGGAGGGTGTTTGGGTTTTTGTTTTTGTTTTCTTTGGTAAGCCACCATGAGCCTTGGAGATGTGGCACAGAAATTAAAACAATAGTAAACATACTTTCAAAGAAACAAAGTAAATTAAAAATTAAATTAGAAGGAAAAAATACTTTTAATCACCAGGTGCAAAGCAATATATGGACACACTGAATATATTACTATTCTTATACTGAAACCTGGCATTAAATCAATCTTTTGAGAATTAAATAAAGGTTCATAATATGAGATAAGCATCACAAGCATTTGAAGCTTATTCAATTGGGATTACTTATCTAAAACAAAATACCATCCTAGATCCTTTGGATAAAGCAGGATGCCACTTTGGGAGGCTATTTTACGTATGTGTGGTTCTTCTAGAATACAAGTAAGGAAACCTCTGGTGCTTGAGCCAAATTGAAGTCACCAGGTCGGCCTATTGTGGCCCACCAGGCTGTCTCCCCCAGCCACAATCAGGGACAGGCAAAGCTATGGCTATAAAAAAACCAATCCAGAACCCTAGAGTATGCTCCTGTTTGTTCCTTTGCAAACAAAAGGCTTCCACTGTTTCAAGTGGGTGCCAAATACAAGACTCAAAGCCATAGTCAGATCCACCATTGTATAATGTCAGGTGATCTGATGTCAGTTTTGGCTTGTAGAAGGCTGACCACAACAGGATCCAGCTCTCTGGCCAAAAGTGGCTCCACGTCCCTTTCTACCAGAACATTAGAAAGAAATGATCCAACTAATATTAACACTGAACAGAATCACTTTGCCACTTTCTACCATATTAATTACCTAGTTCTGAATAGTGAGTCTTCTCTTCAAATTGCACAGACTATGGTATAAAAGCTGTGAGCTTCTATTCATGCTAAACAGGTTGCACAGTAGCAACACTGAGAATTAAGGTGATTTCTTACTAAAGAATCAAAAGCATATAGAGTAAAAACCAAACAATTAACAATATATATTATTGATGCTGTTCCAATAACTAACTACTCCCTGCAAAAGCTGAAATACAAGAACTGCACAAGAAGTTACTTTATCAGAAGCTAGCCAGAAAGTCATAACAATCTACAGATGGCACTGCTTGTGAATTACTCTTTACATAATCATGGCAGTATTCCATATTTGCCATAAATGTTAATTAGTTTCAGGAAGACAAGTTCTACACTTGGTGAAGATGTAAGCTATGGAAGATTGTAAATTAGTAAGCAAGCTCTTGACTTTTAATAATCCTGTTTTGGCTAGGCAGCCCCCCCCCCCCCGACACCAGAATTCATATACTCTGGCCTTTTGGTCACTTCTGGTGCTAATCTTGTGATCCTTCAAGTGTAAGACAGGCCCATCCCACACATAACTTCCCTGTGTTTATCCAGGTTGAAGATGGTGGCATATAAGAATCATTTAACAAAAAAGTTTTTTGTTTAACAAGCTGTGTTTTAAAAGGCTTCCCTATTCACCCAGCTTCCAAAAAGCCAAGAAATTGCAGCTCTTAAGGGCCACACCCTGAACAGACATATCATTTAAGAAATAGTGTAGTAAGAGACACTGCACCTGCTACTCTACTGTCTATAGAGCCCTTGTCCAAGGAACAGGAGATGACCACTGCTGAGATGACCAGTTGGCAACGCTCCAGATAATGTTATTTCCTATTCATAATATACTGATTCTAACCCAATAAAGGCTTTGAACATCCCATGTATTGTTTCTCTGTCAGCAGGCACTGGTACACATGGGTTCTTCCCCCACACCCTCTCTAGTATGATTTAGCTTCACCTGGCCTCGGGATAGGATTCTGAGTGGGTGGACTGAACATGAACCATGATGAGCTCAGAAGTAGTAGTCCCTCTTCTCCATGTTCAATCAAGCACCCTGTACTGTGAGGAGAGGGGGCAGTCCTCTAGATAATTTATTACTGTCAAAGACCAGCTCACATAACATAACACAATAAAAAACAGCGTTCATAAAGATAAAATATACAGTCGGAACAGATTGCAGCAATAGCTCATGAGTTAAAACTGAGATATATACATACACCCGTACAACTGAGATTTGGGCTACCATAAAAAATTGACCCTGAGGCGCCCCAAAGGGCAACTTCAGCATTTCCCTAGTAAGCTATTTTATTCTAGAGGATGATCTGTGCCTACAAATCTGGGCACAGAATCTGGCTACCAGCCAGGTCATCTTATGATCTTTGCCTAAGAGGAGAGAATTAAGTTTAGACTTGTCTGAAAGATTGGCGAGCCTCTTCAGCAAAGGGTCAATGGTGTCTCTATGAATCTCAACATAAAAAGTAGGGGGCAGTCCTCTCAGAGTGCACAAATAGGTGGGTACTGCTGCCAGGGTATATGAGCCAGCCTGGTGGAGAAGGGCTGGGCTGGTTATGTGGGTTGCCAAGAGAGGGGGTGGGCCAAAAGGGCTGGTTGTCCCATGGGGGAGGCAGACTATTATTTTATGCAACAGTACTAATTGACCTAGGTGTGCCTGGGTGTCTAGGTCTGTAGGAATGCCACCTAGCAGGCCACCTCCTTCATTTTGACTGATAGGCCAGCCCTGCCAGGTAGCATTCCAGCAATTGTTAATTATGCCTCTTGTTGCCACTATTTGCCTTGGGTTCCTCAGACTCCCTTCCTGAAAGAGTTCTGTATATTCTGGCCCCCTCCCAATGGATGCTTGATAAAAATCTTTTTTCCCCTTCAGTAGGTCTTGACCCCCTGTTCAGAGGGCTGTGAAAGCACCTCTCCAGGGCTCTTGCCTAGAGAGCTATGTAAGCCCTCTCTTATTCTACTCAAAAACAGTGGCTGTGAGTAGCATAAAGGGTATTCAAGGTAGACGCTAGCAATACAGTCATACCTTGGGGTGAAGTAGCTTCGGGATGAATATTTTCGGGTTGCGCTCCGTGGCTACCCGGAAGTAACAGATTTCCAGGTTTCGCCGCTCGCGCAGATGCTCAAAATGACATCACGCGCATGTGCGGAAGCACTGAATCGCAACCCATGCATGTGCATGCATGCGGACGCGGGTTGCGTTCGCTGTTGGATGCGAACGGGGCTCTGGAATGGATCCCGTTTGCATCCAGAGGTACCACTGTACAGGGGTAACTGCTAACTGTGGCAGTGGGCCTTATATGTTATCTTGCATTCTGTCTGTATTGTGTGGCTGTGATCAGTGTACTATGATCAGTGGGCAGCTGCATTCTTTTCCATAGATCCCAGGGGTATATAGGCCATTTTCTGGTTGTGAGTTTCCCCACTTCCAGACACAGGGGACACTGGCCACTCTGCCAGTGTATCTTTGGTCTGGCATAACATGAACACAGATTGCGAAAAGACTGCAATTAAGATTGATTATATGAGTTTAAATTGATTAAAGCAAGAAGGTATCAGTTATACATGTCTCATGGCATAGTGCTCTGTGAGAGTCCAAATCCACCTCAGCACCTGTATTGCAGGACAAAAGATTTCTGCCTAGCCTACTTTCAGTTTACACCAATAATGCACAGTAGAATGGCTGCATACCTGCACTGCAGGGAGTTGGACTTGGCGTCCCTTCCAACTCTACAATTCTATGCTTCTGTGACCATGGTTCAAACTCTTACAACTAAAACAAGCCCACTGCAAACGATGGATTGTGAACCTGTTTTAAGCCACAAATATTCAATTCATACGAAAGCAGTCAAGATTTATGGAATCTGAAATTAAACGTGGCGCAAATTCTTCTTCTGGAGGAGAAGGGAGCTCATGAGTTCAAGCCTTCACTACAGCTCATTCTAGCTTGCACACTTAGCACTATATACAAGCCAGCTCCAAATGTCCTTGAGCATCTCAAGAAGCACTTCAATGCAAAGTCTTTCCCAGAGTCAAAACGCAGGTTTTATCAAGCAACTTGGGAGAAAAAGATTATGTCTTCTATAAAACAGAAGGCCAAGAACACAACAATCCCTGTCTAGCAAAGTGACCAGATAACATCCTTGAGATATTTTTCAGTTTCTTCATCATATTAAATAAAACATTCTCAATTGGACTCAATAAAAAGTAAAATTGTCACATACACACTTCTCTTCCCCTACTAAAAAAACCAACCCACACCAAACACACCCAGTGAATATTCTTATCTTCTTCCAACCACCTTACAATTTATTCACTACCAATCACACAAAATCTCACAGGGATAAAATTTAAAAGGGCAGTGCCAACACCCAGTTCCCTCACATTCAAACGAGGCAATGGAAGTGCTGAATTGGTGCCTGGAATCAGAAGGAGGCTGGATGAAGGCCAATAAACTGCAGCTCATTCATGATAAAATGGGCTGGTGGTTTCTTTATTCTGACAGATGGTGTTCAACCTGTTCTGAATGGGGTTGCACTCTCTGTAAAGGATTGCATTTGTAGTTTGGGAGACCGATGCTGGACTCAATACTGCCAAGAGAGGCCACATGTCTCTGTGGCAAGGAGCACCTTCAATCATTTTAGACACTGAACAAGTTATGGTCTCACATTAGGCAGAGAGCCTGGTCTCAGTTATCCAAGCTTTGGCAATACCGAGGATTGACCACTCTAATGTACTGAACATAGGGCTGCCTCTGAAGATTGCGTGTAAACTTCCATTAGCTCAAAATCCAGGCATCCTGCTGTTGACTGAGGCTAGTTAGTCAAAACATTCCAGGATCTTAAGCCCAACATACTCATATTTGACTTCAAAGAGTAATGATTTGACTTCAAGATATTGTAGAGCTCAAATAGGTGCAGAACAGGACACCCAAAAGGCTCCTTGGGCCAAAAAGTCCCCTGTAATGAAAGGTTCTAAACTTTCTAGTTTAGAAAAAAGGGGAGCACAATTGAAGTGAGGGAATAACACAACAAAGGTGTAAAAAGATTATGCACAGTGTGCAGAAATAATTTTTCTTCGTGTCTACTGTTCTGTTTTACATTTAATTACAACACTTGGTTGAGTGGCTTTCTATTTAGTTTTAAATTATTTCTAAATCTTCATCTTTTGCCATTTCTATTACACAATAATTTCAATATAAACGCCTCAAAAAGTTTTGATGGGCTGTCTCAGCACAGTGAAGTCAGCAAAATAATTTAAGTTAAAAATAAATAATTAAACTACAAATGAATGCACTACATTTCTGAACAATTATCCCATTTTCTATGACAGATTAATTTATATCTTTGTCTTCTTACAGTCTTTAGTGGCTATCTGGTCATATTTTCATCTGTCATGTATTTCAATACTGTTTTATCCCTAGCTTTCATATTGTTAGTGATTTGCTTTTCAAATCTTTCTTGGCCTATTTTATTGGAAACTTAACATTTTATCTTTCCAGTATTTGTACTCTTTTATATTACCTTCATTCAGAAGCAGAAAATGGGTACGGTTCTTTCATATGAAAGAACAAAGTGCTAGAGTAAACACTAGTGTTGATTAGATGCAGATATGTGCTAATCACAGTATTTCATATTGTTCTCAGAACTTCAGATTAAAGCTTCATTCACGTATACATAACTACATTTACTGAAAGCAGCACCTCCGGTATTACATGCAACACCAGTTGTGTTTGCGGAAACAATTTCACACACCTTAATGCTGCAATCCTAGGCACACTTGCTTAGAAAATATTACATTGGGATTTAAAACCAGTTTAAATCCAAAATAAATAAGCTGAGGATCTGGATATAAATGTTGAGAATCAGTGCTCTTCAATACATTCACTGCATGCGATTATTTTATGTTCTCAGTAACTTCACAGGAGCTAGCTTTTGGACTAGGTCTTTTCATCTTGTTTAACATAAGATATGTGGTGGCTTTTGAGCCTGACTGGTTTGAGCAGTTTTTTAAATCAGAGATGTCATTTTTCATGGAACTGCAGGCAACTCAGCAGTCTTCTGCTGAGTAACTTAAATGCTAAACTGGTGGAAGACATGAAAAATTTGTCTGTGCAAATCAGACTACAAACAGTGAGATTGTGATTGAACATCAAAAGGCTTATGTTTCTATCCCCCCCCCCCAATATTATGAGGTTAGGTATACATGGCTATTTCACCCATACTTTTGAAAGAAGGCAACCAAAAAAATGAACACAAGGTTCAGAATTATACACATAGCTTGCGCACAATTAAAAGAAAATGCTCCTTTAAGGAGTAGTGATGACTTGCATAACAAAGTGGAACTTCTTACTTTTTTAAAGAAACAATGTTTCCTTATCATGAATCAGAAACTTTATAAAACACAGCTTTCTTTTTTAAAAACATAGTTCCTCCTTTTCCCTAATGTTCTCTGAAACTTAGCTACCACAAGGAGCTTACTGTAAAATCCTCTGGAGGACATAGGATTTGGTCCAACACAAATCAAAACAACAGGTGGGATTCAATCAATGAGTCCCCTTAGCAATGAGTCCTCTGTGCAAGGGCTTGGACAGCATGTGGGGAAAGAGTGGAAGAGTGTTTTGCCCAGCAAGTCCCTGAAGGAAGGGATACCTTCACACAAATATAAACAAGTCTTAAAGGAACTCCCTTCTGCCTTTACCTCACAGCAAAACCCTTCCCTCTACTGAGACAAGCCCTAGTTTATGATTTGTGCTTGCTCTGCAAACCAGAATCAAATATTAGTTTGGTTCAGACAAAACAGTAGACAATGGGTTGCCTCAAACTAGGAAGAGAGGGAAGAAGGGAGGGAAGAAGGGATGCCAAATCAGCTCTGCATATGGTAGCAATTTACTCTAAATTTCATCTATACAATTTCATCATGGGAACTTGAATTACACAGCTTAAAAGTATTTTTCTTACCTTGTGCCTGCACTTAAGAACAACTCCATAGGCTCCTAGACCACCATTTTAAAAAAGAGGGGAAAAAGAGGTTAGCCACCAGAAGGCAGGAATATATATTCAAGCATACACAAATAAAATATACCCACACACCCCTCCTCATTATTTAGACCAAATGCTGTAACATTTAGTAATATGAGGCAACTCTGAATATACTGAAAATTGGCTAGTAAGTTTTCAAATTCTTTGATTCTTTTACATAGTTTGAAACCATGGATGCTTGTATCTTTCAATAGAAAGCAGAACTCTATAAAGGAATAAACACATGCACACAAATGTACTTTTAAATGTCTGCAGCATAAAAATACAGAGGTGATAGAAATGCTGTTATATCAGCAGCTTTATTTTTAAGGAGTAATGAGCAAACGTTGGACCAGCAAAGCTTACGCAGGGAAGCTTAGGCTGTCCAACAATAATATATACTTTCCTTTACATTAAAAGTGTCTAAAAGCATTTCAGAAATTAGTACCAAAGTGCTATGTTATTAAGTAGATGAGTCTGCATCCAGAAATCAATCTGCCAGACACAGTAGAACATATCCTTTTCTACTGTCCATTGTACAACCAGCAACTCAAATGCGTGCTGTCCCCTTTCTTGGGTAGTCTAACATCACGGCACAATGAAAATATCAGATTCTATCTGTCTGACATTAACCCGGAAGTAACTGCAAGGGTGGCTGAGTTTTTATTAATAGTATCTCTCAGAGTGGTGAATGGCACTAGTTAGCAGGAAGAAACTCCAATGAAAATCCTCGTTATTACATATTTTTACATGGCTGTTTATTGGTATATATTTTAAAATTTTACATATGGATGCTTTATGATGGCCTATATTTGTAATGCCTAAAAAAGGTTTGGCGAAGCAAGCATCTAGAAATTTGAATTAGTTTATTCACTACTGACATGTGCTTTGCACACACTGTTACACAAAAAAGAAATGCATGTTAATGCTAGGGATCAAAACTGGAGCCAGGAAAATAATGCACTTGGCAACAACATTCTCTTTGCAAAAGGAAAAGGAACAGCCTTGTCTCTTGAGGGTTTCTGGACATTAGGCAAGCACTGCACACTTTGCAAGCTTGATAGAGCAGACGGGTTCTTCCTGAGCTTGCATGAAAATGTATAAAACAGTGAGACAGCTTGTTTTGAGTGATTATGATTAAGAAGAGGCCCCATCCTTTTCTAGGCTTCAGAGAAGCAGGGGAATTCCCTCCCTGCTTCATACACCAAGATTTAGAGCTGGGAAATAAAGAAACACTATTAGCTATCAGAATATATATACTATGGTATGTAGGTAGGGGTATACTATGGTATGTAGGTAGGGGTATACTATGGTATGTAGGTAGGGGTGTGTGTGTGTGTGTGTGTGTGTGTGTGTACACACACCACTTTTTATTTCTAAAATATATACCAAAGCTCTTTATACAGCCATAAAAATCACAATAAAGATATAACACACACAATCAATTTTTCTATTTTAAAAAAAATCAATCGCAGTAAATGAGGGACATCCAGAAGTAGCAGTAGTGGTCAGGACTAAATAGAAATAGTTTTAATTGTAGGCCAGCATCAGTGCCTGTCTAATCTCAGTGGGGAGATCATTCCACATGATAGCTACCACCTCCATGAAAACCCCTCCACATCATTCCTGGATGTATGGTATGGTGATATGGACAAAAGGACCTCCCTGCAGAGATCCCAAGGACCAAGATGAGACCACCTAAGGCTACCTGGTCCCAAGCTGTTTAGGGCCTTATCACACTAATGTTGTAACAGAACATTGTCTGTCAGAAGAGAATATGCTAGCAATAGATACTGTTAGAGAGAGAGAGAAAAAAAATTGAAGACTGTATGATAGTTAATGCTTCCCATAGTGGACAGTTATTCTCCTCTCCAGAAAAAAGATTTTGTAGGTTGCTTGTAGAGTTTTTTAAAATTTATTTTGGCAGATACCTAGGAGTCTGCATAGCCTGCGCACCAGTAGCTTCCTCATACCATCATTAGCTCTCTCTTTAAAAAAGCATTATCTTGTCCCTAACTATTAAGAATACGTTGAAAGCACAAAGAGGTGATTCGGAAGTCAAAAGAGTGCATGATGTTAGATGTTGTGTTATTAGTTAAAGTTTAGTGGTGTTATTGGGGTATTTTTTTGTTTGTATGTCCTAATTGTTTCTTTTTCTTTAATGTTTTGTGTAAAGTGATTTGCAATAAAAAGTTTTTTTTTTAAAAAAAATTGTCCCTAACTATAACCATATTTGGAGGTCCAAAAGAGATTCCTGTAGACACCATCTTATTTTTATTCTGCCTCTAGTTATGTCTGTGCACCTTCATGCACGTAGTCCCAAAATGAACTGAAAAAGGATACAACAACAACAATTTTATTATTTATATGCCGCCCATCTGACTGGGTTGCCCCAAGCACTCTAGGTGGCTCACAACAAAATATTAAAAACACAATAAAACATGTGCTTACCTTCACCAACAACCCCAAGGATCTCAAATTTATTCATCACATTACCAATATTAGGAATCTTCATGAAGACAAATTCCTCATGGGACAACAGTCACACAACATGGCATAGAGAAAAGCTGAAGGCTTTGCAGACTGAAGAGAAGGTTTCTCGATAGTACAGTCTATCAATATAGATTTCCTCTTTCTTACAGTCATGTATTTAACTTTGTGGGAGATTCCTGTGCAGAAATAAAATAAGTGGCATCAGCTAACACTGTTTCACAAAACAATCAATGGCAGATTCACTATATCGGCAATTATTTGCACTCCAGAAGTTATGACTCAAACCCCATCAAAAGAGACACACACTTTTTACAGAAAAATAATTCAAGAAGCTTCAGCCCAGTTTTACATTGTGGTTAAAACAGAAGCACAGCATGCTGTCCTTTGATCATTCAAGTTGTTAAGAGCTAGAGAGTTCCTGCAGAAGTGCACAAAGGCCTGGGTGTACAGATGTTGTCATGATGCTTATGCCTCAAGTGCATCATTAGCCATCCTGTAGAGGCAGTAACTATTTCACGTGGGGGTTCCATTCCTGGCTACCCATACCACCCACACCCCATTCTGCCCTCTTCTGGGTCCAAAAGGACCCACACGTCGGAAATTATGCATCAGTTGGATGCGCCTAAAATTCCACCTGTATTTGAAGGCAGACTGTAATGTTGATATCAAATCCAAACTCTTCTTCTTCTTCTTCTTGCTTTGGAAAAGAGGACATCTGAAGTTGCATGGTATATGCAAGGCATGCTACTCCTAGGGGGTGGCTAGGAGTATCCCAAAATGTTTTAATATTAATTCATAGTTTTAAAGAAACCATGAAAAAGTTTGATACTGTATTTTTAAAGTTTGAGAATACATAAAGATAAGTGTCATTATTAAGTTAAATTAAGTTTAAAAACTATAAGATGTAGCATCATTCCAATAAATTATTTTACACAACTGGACCAATACCATGGTTTTAATTTTTAAAGTAAAACAATAAAATCATACAATATGAGCTCTTTAAGTGCAGAATGGGGAGGGGGGCACTTTGTAACAGAATCAAAACTAAAGTAAAGCTTTACAGAAAGGAAGAAATCAACCAAATTGACTGAGGAACAAATTATATTTACATATCTGCCGTGGAAACAGAGAAGCTCATGTGAAACAAGACTTGAGGGTAGGAATGAATCTAAATAATTAAATAAGCATATGCATATAGATCAATGAACCAATCTGTTGGGCTTTGCAACCCTAAAAACAAAGCTGCATTACTATTTTTAGTGCACCCAAATACAGGTAATGGGTAACTTACGCACATTTATTTACAATTTATTTACAACCCTATCAGATACAACCAAAATCAGCAGTTACCAACATAATGCAGTAGGTGGTTTATAATTTTTTTGGTAACTTATATGGAGTGAGATACAATGAACAAACGTTTCATTTTTTAAATGAAATGCTGCAATATCAATAAGGTATAGCATCTTACACTGGCCTGGAAGGATTGCTTAATATTACTTAAAAGTAAAATAGCACTTTACTAATGCTTCAAGGTAAATTACCGGTACTTCACATGTTTTTAAGCTCAATTATTGTGCCGAAACCACTCGGGTTTCCTATTTTTTAAAAAATAAAAACCTAGCTGATCTGGGATTTATTTTTTTAAAAAACAACCCTCCCTGCTTAATAAATTTAACAAAAGCATCCTGTCACAATGCTGGAAAAACGGTTGCAGCTTGGGTGTTTTATTCATATGTGGTGGTTATTATAAAGTTTATTGGGAAACTGAATTGATCATGGCTCAAATGAGTGATATAGACCACAGGATTTCTCTTCGTTCCATCTACTCTACAGACATTGTGGATCTCATTCAGAAGGACCTTGTAACTTACCTTACGATGGAAGAAGACCTTACAACTGTTTGATACTGGAGAACTCTAAATGCTGATTTGTTTTAAATGTGGTTTAAGCAGGTATAGGACTTGATATTAATATTAATGGAAAAACTGACTTACAAAGCTGAAGACCAAAGGAACGACACACTAGCAGACAAATTTTATAAACATGGTTCAGCTTTATTTACTAAGCAACTACAAAAGAACATAGCTATGGACTACCAGCAACATAGCTATGGACTACTGTGCCTTATTTGAAGGAGAATTATCTGTGTGTATTTGAATGGGACTGGGGCTTGGGAGGTGGTTAGGAAGGAGTTTTTCTTTTTGATTATTTTTACTGTACATATTATAAAAATGACAAAGCAGCTTTTAAAAAGGCGACAAACAAGCATTAAAAAGATCCCAGAACAGCTGCGTTTTTAACATGTTCTTCTTAAGGTCTAAGATTATTCCCACTTTTCAGAAAAGGGGTGGGTTTTTTGTTTGTTTGTTTTTGGAAGGTGAAAACTATAACCTGCAAAGTTGTGCTTATCTTAATACAGTAAAGCTAGAACTCTGGTTATATTTGGCAGTCAGTATATATGCAACAATGTTGCTGACTATTGCTTCTTCCCCTGAGAGTTGTCCTGTGTAGGGTGTTCAGGGATTACAATAGTTTGTCTCCAATCCTTTTATTATAATCAACCAGTGGCGTAGCGTGGGTTGTCAGCACCCGGGGCAAGGCAAGTAATTTGCGCCCCCTAACCCGTGGATTTGCGCCCCCTAACCCGTGGATTTGCCCTAACCCCAGATGTTGCGGCCGGTGCGGCCGGCCCCCCCTGCACCCCCCACGCTACGCCACTGTAATCAACAGCAAGTTCAATTAACAAAGGTAGATAAAAACATACTAACAGAGCAATCCTAGCTGGGGCGGGGGAAGATCAGAGCAGCAGACAACTGTTGCATATGAAGCCTTGCTGGTTCCTACTATCAGAGTGGAATGGAAGTGGAGCAGCTACCAATTCTAAAACAATTTCCTATTTAACTGTACTTCTTTTTTTTTTTTAATGTCTACATGAAATTGCTGTAGGTTGTTGAGTTTATAGAATGCAGTTTCTTCAATATGCTGATGAAACTGAACTAGAGGTTGTGAAAAAGACTGATCATCCCAGGCTAATCAAGATAAAAGACTTTTTTTGAAGGAGACTTTAAAATTGCGCTGAATTTTATGGCAGATGGGGATCTGTTTGACAAAATTCTGTATCCAAAAAGATGAAGCAAATCTTGTACAGACATTGGTGTTCCCTTGATCTGGACTGGGAATGGGCCACAGTGTTACTTACTCCCTCCTGTCAGCCAACTCTCTTCATGCCTCCTGCTCCTAGTCATAGTTCACAATTACAACTCTATCCATATTAGTCATGGTTATTTCTAACCTGCATAGGCTCCTACCCAAGCACTTGATCAACTCTAGCTATAGCTTGTTTCATGTAATTTCTACTAAGCCATCTTATGGTTCAAACCAGAAGGGAATACACATTATGAAGTTACTTAAAATGCAAATGTCTAGTACATTAACAAGACAGATAATTCATTTTCTTTATCCCTCCTCCAGAATGCTCAATCCAGAGAGGGTACATTTATTTTTAGTAATGCAACACAGCTGAAGACAAACTGGCATGCATTAGAGAATGTGAATCTATTCAACATTGTTGAATGTATACTCTCCAACTCTGCATCCAGAATATTTCTTTTACAAGCAAATTATAATCTGGTTTTACGGGACTGTCAACACAAATTATCAAACTCCTTATATGAATGAATATTAACCAGTTGAGAGGAGAGCATCTTACACCCCTGCACCAACCAAAATTATAACATTCTATGTACCCCACAAATGAGGCAAAAAAACAGAAGGCTCTTACAGGCTAACAAAACATCAAGAAATTGGAGAACGGGTTTTAGTTTGGCACAGCCCTAGTCTAATCATAAACTTTACTAGACTTCATTTGCAATTTGCTACTGGCATCAAGCTATATCTGCAAGCGAAGGCCTGGAATCACATGGCAGCAACATTTTACCATCTGCACCATCTCACAAGGTGTCCCTGGCAGTGTTAGAAACTCAGATATATAAGCTGGGTGCCAAATGGCTCCTTAAACCAAGGTTACAGTTGCCAAAACGGAATGTTTAGTTGCCATTTTTGGGCAAGACAGTTCTAAAGTCTTATTTTTCAAATGATGGATTGAGTGTGGTTGATTCTCAGTTAAACATCTGGCTAGTTCAGTTGACAACTTTGAGCTTTGAGAACTTAAAAAGAAAAGTCGGCAGGGGCAGTCCACATATATACTGGCCTATTCCAACCTCTATTTCTTACTGGTGACTGCTCCTGCTCAGGATGCACTAGAGAAGCATTTTGGTACTGGAAATTCATTCTGATTGTGCAGATAAAATATAACTGATAGAATTCTACAGAATGGGATATTAGTGTGTGAAAACAGTCCAGATCCAATGATCACCAGGCATGCACCTCCAGATGGTGAAGATATCAGACACCATCCAGGCATAGTCACTTGGTTGCAAGTGATCGAAAGCCAGGTGCAAAATGTGCCTGGCACCTGGCTAATTTCAAACACTGGTCCTTGGCAAAACGTACACTTCATATATGTCTCCATCTCAGTCCCTAGTATCTCTGGTCAAGCTACCTCAGGTGGATTCACTAGAAAAGTCATCTGTTTAGGTTCTGAGGCAACCAAGTCAAGGGACACAATATTCAATTAGATAACCCATCAGCCTGACACTATACAAAGCTGGTTTGTAAGAAACATTCTTAGGAGCCACTGATTGTATTGTACGCTCATGCAAGAACAATAAATACAATTCAACGAGTTTAACAAAAGTTCTTTGTACACCAACTCTTGGTGGTTACAGCATACAACAGCAAACAAAGGCAGCTTTAAATATAAAGGCACTGTTTTTAAAGACAAAAATGCATGACTTAACAAGAAATTAAAATTGCTATTATCTATATTATTGGGAAGGGACGCGGGTGGCGCTGTGGGTAAAAGCCTCAGCGCCTAGGGCTTGCCGATCGAAAGGTCAGCGGTTCGAATCCCTGCGGCGGGGTGCGCTCCCGTTGTTCAGTCCCAGCGCCTGCCAACCTAGCAGTTCGAAAGCACCCCCGGGTGCAAGTAGATAAATAGGGACCGCTTACCAGCGGGAAGGTAAACGGCGTTCCGTGTGCTGCGCTGGCTCGCCAGATGCAGCTTTGTCACGCTGGCCACGTGACCCGGAAGTGTCTGCGGACAGCGCTGGCCCCCGGCCTATAGAGTGAGATGGGCGCACAACCCCAGAGTCTGTCAAGACTGGCCCATACGGGCAGGGGTACCTTTACCTTTATATTATTGGGAAAGATTGAGGGCACAAGGAGAAGGGGATGACAGAGGACGAAATGGTTGGACATTGTTCTCCAAGCTACTAACATAAGTTTGACCAAACTGCGGGAGGCACTGGAAGACAGAAGTGCCTGGCATGCTCTGGTCAATGGGGTCACGAAGAGTCGGACACGACTAAACAACAACAATATTATTATTACAGTGGTACCTCGGCTTAAGAACTTAATTCATTCTGGAGGTCTGTTCTTAACCTGAAACTGTTCTTAACCTGAAGACCACTTTAGCTAATGGGGCCTCCTGTTGCCGCTGCGCCGCCGCTGCACAATTTCGGTTCTCATCCTGAAGCAAAGTTCTTAACCCAAGGTAATATTTCTGGGTTAATCTGTAACCCGAAGCATATGTAACCCAAGGTACCACTGTATAATGAAACAAACAAAAAGCAGACAAACCAGTCAAAGCAACCTGCACAAGATGAACAAAATTGCTTGCAGGCTCTTGGTCTTATCGATTTATGTGAAACAGTTTTAGCAAATAGCCCAAATAAAGCTTAAAACTAAGGGTAATATCAGATATAAAGATTTTCTCTAAGCAGGTAACATCCACTACTATAGGAGTTCAGTCTATGAAGGTGTCTAGTGGACAGTCTAGTCCTGAGCTATAAATTAAATTTCAGGTATTGAAAACAGGTTATGGCCTATAACATTCACTCAACCATTCACCTTCTTAGTCTAACATCTAGCAGGAGAGTTGACCATATGGATTCAGGAGGCAACAAGGGGGAAAGTGCCATCTATCTTGAATAAGACAATGGTAATGCCACACTAGAAGACATTATTGTTTGCTAGTTGCAAATATTCACTTCTTGAGGAAGCTGCTCAAGGGAGTGGTTGCCATGCAACTCCAGACACTCTTGGATGGACCTGATCACCTGTATTTCAACTTTGCCTAGCTTTGGCAGAGAAACTGCCTCAGTTGTCACAATGGTTGACCTGTAATAGGAGACGGACAAGGGGAGTGTGACCTGGATCTCTTAAAGCAGCAGTAGAGAACTGAATCTGACCAGCAAGCTACAAAGTTATCTTATCCCACCCCTTACATCCCCGATTTGATTAGTCATGACCATCCTCCTTTCTACTGTCTGGTGTCACGATAGCATCAGGTGACTTTTTTGCCTACTCAGGTCTTGCAGAACCATTTTGCCTACGCAGGTCTTCCAGAACAGTTTACAAAGCATTATCTTATGAAGTCCCTTGGAAAGGACTTTTTAAGCATCACAGATCAGCACCTCTCTCTTTGGCTAAACCAGGTATTTTACCTGCCCAGCAGCTGACATAGAGCAGGTGGGAACAGCTCAGCCAAAATGGCCTAGCAAGCCAAATAAGGAGGTTTGGCAGGCCTAGTTAGACCTGCAGATCATAGGTTCCCTATTTCTCTCCTAGAAGTTTTCTAAGGATGCTCTCCTTCTAGATAGGTTCTATTAGGAACGGTGGAGCCACAGTTTCTGCTGCCCCATGCCTTAATAGCATCAATTCCAAAAGGTGTTGCTTGGGAACTTCTGCCATGCTCCATGGCACTGATGCCACAGGATTCCATTTTATTCCCTATGCTTTTCAAAGTTTACCTGAAACCTTTGAGAACAAGGTTATCCTGAATTTTGGGCTTTGGTATCACCATGCAGATGACAGTTCACACTCCCTGGTTTAGACTGGTTCTGCTGAGGTAGTAGAAGTGCTGGGAGGGTCTTTTTCGGGGAAGGGGAGATCTGGCCTATGGGTTAGCTACCACTACTTTAGTTCCTTTATGCCTACGTTTCTCTGGGTTCCATCCACTGAGTTTTGCAACTTATTGTAAAACTATCTTCGACATTTTTGATTACAGAGTGGTACACATTGTTTTTGTCTGGTCTTGATTGTCAGTGCTGCTTGAAGGTGATACAAGCACCATCAGTGACACCCTCCTGCCCCCACTTCTTGAGCACTGGACTTCCAACCTCAAGGCTAAGGAGAAGATAGCAGAAAGGCTGGAGAGTGTTTAGCCTCTACTAGTAGCCAAACCAGAAAATGGTCAGCGCCTTCACCATTTCTGAATGGACAAATGCCCACAGTGGGAATGAGATTGCAGAGTATCCAAGCCATTTAGCCCCCACTTTCCTGTTTTAAACTTGCAGCTATCAAGGCAGGGTATGTGAGGCTTGGTTACCAAGGCAAACCAAAGCTGTGGAACCATGTTCCCATCCTCTAGCAGTATTTTAAACTTATTCATTTATTTTCTTGAATAAATGCATATCCCACCTTTTAGAAAAATCCTTAAGGCGGCAAGTAATATAAAGACAAACATTAATATATATAAAGTATTCTAATAAGGCACAGTAAGTCAGTGCAATAATCATAGGTAAAATACTAGATATATAGAGGAAATAACAAACCCACCGACCATGACTAAGATAACAGCAAGCCCAACAGTATATCCATCTAAACCCAGGCTCCACCAAACACACTTTGTATGTTTGGTGGAGCCTGCTTGGGGTGAGAAAAAAGGAGGGGAAGGTGGTGCATCTGCTCCCCCCTCCATCTATCTGAGAGGATGAAGAGCATTTGGCAGCTTGACTTTGACAAAACAGAACTACACCGAATTTGCCTACAAGGAAGGAAAAAGAGAAATCTCTGAAGGACAGGCAATTCCCTTTCAATAATCTGAGGATAGAGGATTTCCGGTAGCTTGCCTATTGTATAGCAGCTCTAACCCAATTGATGGGAAGAGGGTACAATTCCCACTTAAAAACTGAGGTATATCATGTAGTATCATAGGAGAAACCTGTAACTGTATGTATGTGTGTAGATAGATAAAACTTTATTTTGCAGCAATACAGATGTTTTATAACTGAGCTTAAATGGTTTTATTAGATGGTTGTTATAAACCACTGGCAACCTCAAGCTTCTTGTAAAATGCCAAGATTATAATCTATAATCTATATTATATGGGGGTTATAATCTATAACCATGGAGATATTAATAGCAGAGTATGCATAGGGTTGCTGTACAACAATTCCTTGCAGCCTAAACCAGACCTGCAACATGGGGATTGTTAGCAACTAACAGCATTACAGCATTGATAGGTTTCTTATTAGAAACTAGTATTCATTCATATGTATGTGAAATCAACTGAGAAAAAATTGTAATAGTGAAAACCCTATCTGTAACTTTAGTGCACATAAAAAACATTTTTGCATCCTTTCATCCCATGCAAAGCCACCTGCAACCTCTAAAACCCTCTCTAAATGGTAAGAGGTCTATGCTGAACAGATGTGGGAATGGGAGGGCTACTGGATCCAAGCCCAATTATCCCCTCCTTTGCAGCTCACCACTTCCCTTCCCAATTGCTCAGGAGTCCCTTGATCCTCTATTAAGACTTTTAAGCGACACACATAGCTGCAGTGGGAAGGAGGAGATGCAAAACTTTCATTCCATTGACTTCCTTAAGTTATTTTAGGAACCAAGGCAGTATAGAGGTACCAATAAGAACATAAAAATGAGAATAGTAGATAAAGTAGCCAAAGAACATATCCTAAATAAAAACAAAAAACATAGCAGAACAGGTCAGAGGTCACATGGTGTTTAAAAATAGCAGTGATGGCATCATGCACACATGTGCCTAGGGAAATAGTGTCTTAATTTGATCACTACCACAAAGACAGCCGTCTGTCTAACTACCAACACCCTACATCTCTGCCCATCCCCCCTTGCTTGTGTGGAGGGGATTAACAACAGTGAAAGCCCTGCCAAGATTGCTACAACTGTGACAGGGCATCAAGGATAAATTGTCTATAAATTGGCCTTCAAACGTTATAGAACAGGGAGGTCCAACACGCAGTCCAAGGGCCACATGCAATCCTCAAGGCCTTTCTGGGTAGCCCTCAGCAACATTTGACACCCTTCTCACAGACCTCCTTCCCAAAGCTGAGTCAGTGAGGCACTGGGCTTTGGGAATGCATGGGGGCGCTGACAGGGTCCTAGAGTCCTCCGGCCTCCTTCCCAAAGCCTAGTTAGCGCTTTCTCAGATTTGGAAAGGAGATGGGAAGGCTCTAGGACCCTGCCAGAGCCTCGCATCTCCTTCCCAAATCCCAGTACCTCACTTATCCAGCTTTGGGAAGGCTGCATGAGGGCTGGGGGTGTGTGTGTCAAATTTTGGCCTCGCTCCACCCCCCAAGTGCAACAAGGGAGTGTGCAGTCTGTGGGTTCCATGTCAAAGTATTCTTGCGGCCTACTTGGTATGAAAAGTTGGGCTGCCCTGTATATTCATCCATGCATACTTTGGCTATGGATTACTATCAAGGAGCATCTTGTATAGGTTTTGAAGGTCAGTTTATAGACATTTTATTCCCATCTTTGAATAAGATGCACCACTAGTCTTTCCCTCCTAACTTGACTGTAAAAAAAAATAAAAATGAAGAAGGGGGAGAATTTAGGTTGGTTGCCTTCTCATTCCGCCTACCTACCCAGCTGGCTGGTCTTTGTCCATGCATTAACAGAAAAAACTAATAGTCACACTGTGTTACTGATAGATTTCAACACCATTTGTCAACTCAGATATGCTAACACAAAGCCATAAGCTCTGCCCTAGGAGTGACAATTTACAAAAGCCAAAGTATCATTCTAGGATGAACTACTTTACTAAACAGCATTCTTACTACAAACTTCTATCCTAAGAACACTTATTTGGAAGCAAGTCGCATTGAATACAATGGATAAATTTTCAGGCTGTGCATAAACTTAGCAATGATGTATGTACACTACATATTTGTTTACTAATTTGTGTATTACATCAATCAAGTAACATATTATTCTTTGAATCTGTAGTCACATGAGACAACAAGCACAGCTCCCTATAAAATAGTTTTTTTAAGAAACTGTTTACTGAAAGACCGAGCAAGAGATTCTGATAAATCATTGTTCTTAACCTGAATAAATCTCAATAAATATGATTTCAAAGATACAAATGTTATCAACAAGAAATCTTGTTTATCTTGAACAAGGCATTGTAAAAAATAGTAGGGCTGCAATCCCATGCATACTAATTTAGAAGTAACTCATTGAAATGGACTTATCTGAGTGAACATGCGTAGGATCAAGCTACACTTCTACACAATGCATAAAAATATAGTCTTAAATGAGGAATTGAATACAAGCCATGGAAAAGTGCAAAGTCATACTTAAGTGCATCAGTAATACAATAACTTCCACACATGACATACAGTGGTACCTCGTGTTACCAACGCTTTGGGTTACAAACTCCACTAACCCAGAAGCAGCTGCTCCAGGTTGAGAACTTTGCCCCAGAATGAGAATGGAAATTGCATGGTGGCGGCACAGTGGCAGCGGGAGGCCCCATTAGCGAAAGTGCACTTCAGGTTAAGAACGGACCTCTGGGATGAATTACGTTCATAACCCAAAGTACCACTGTACTATAGGTAAAAGGTAAAGGACCCCTGGACAGTTAAGTCCAGTCAAAGGCGACTATGGGGTGTGGTGCTCATCTCACTTCAGACTGAAGGAGCCAGCGTTTGTCCACAGACAGCTTTCAGGGTCATGTGGCCAGCATGACTAAACTGCTTCTGGTGCAACAGAACACCGCGAAAGAAGCCAGAGCACACAGAAATGCCATTTACCTTTTTGCCACAGCAGTACCTATTTATCTACTTGCACTGGTATGCTTTAGAACTGCTATGTTAGCAGAAGCTGGGACAGAGCAACAGAAGCTCACCCCATCGTGCGGAGGCTAGGTGGTTTAGACCACAGCGCCACCCGCGTCCCACCATGACATACAATACATTAGAAAGATTTGACCATAATACTGTTAGAATGATACAGAAAAGTTAGTCATTATAAAAACTTACAATATTGATGTGGCACATAGAAATAAGAAAGGAAGAGCAATCCAACCCCTGATCATGCCATGTCTGTGGTTGTATTTTTTTAAAAAATATTTTTATTCAGGTTTTTTGTGAGTCAGCCTCTCATCCTCACCAGTCTTTCCCTTCCATCTGTTGAATGAGTGGGTGGGTGGCCTACTGGCAGAGCCCAGCGGACCCCACCCCCTCAAAAGGCTCTTTTTGAGAGCAAGGGAAAACCAACATGTAATCCGCTCGATCCCAAACCAAACTCACTGCCACCACACAATGGCATCTGATCTGATCACAACTGTCCTGCCCCCCTTTCCAGCATGGGCCACTCCATCAGCAACAGGAGCATAGATTGCACCCCAAGACACTACAATGTGGTCAGTATTAACAAGCATAATTAAAAATAAAAGAAATAAAAGAAAATGAAACTAAATAAATAAAAATGCTTGAAGTAAAAAGCTACTACAGGACTTTATACATTTTTTAAAAGCATTGACTCAATTTTTACTTAATTCCAAAATATAAAATTTAATCAGTGGCCTAGGGTATCTCTGCAACAGGAATCCAATCTAAAATTGACTTACTAAGGTTCTGCTTGAGGAGGAGCACACGTCAAATCCCAAAGGTTGCATAATTCAAGCCTACTACAAACACTTTCCTAATTAAGACACCTAATCTTAATTACCCCTCTTCACTGAGAGTAAGCAACATACAATGCAGTAGGACTTACTTCTGAGTAGACATAGGATAGGGGGTGGGGGGTGGGACCTAAGCCATGAGCCAGAGTCCATGTTTCAAATCCAGCTACTTGACTTAAAGATACTATTTGTCAGCAGTGATACGGAGACAACAATTCTACCTACCTTAAAAGATTGTTGTAAAGATCAATAATGTACTTTGAACATTAAAGCACTATGTATATATTCAAAAATATATACATATCAGATATAATTAATGTTATAAGCAACTACAGATATTTAGCATTTAAATTTGCTTTTTCCAAGTACTAATTTTGAGACTTTATTGAAAGTCTAATAATTATTCACTTTGCCACTGAAATTCTGTTCATTTTTATTCAGAAGTAAGTGTCATTAAGTTCAAAGGTTTAGTCCCTACCCCAGGTAGGTATGCAACCTATGCAACCTATGGCTGTTTTGAGCTAACTTAGGAGCCTTGCCTCCACCATTCATCCAAAACAGCATTCTGTGGGAGGGGGCAGCAGGGAGAGGCAGGGAAGACACAGAAACTCACATAACCTTTTCTTCACAAAAGAATGCAATTATTATATGACGAATTGTATTCTTTTTAAAAATCATTTCATCACATAAGCTAAGGCAAGGAAAAGAGCTCCTAAACTAAGCCCTCACCAAAAAGGAGAAAGCAGAAGAGATATATATGTGTGCGCATTTGTGTAAATGTTGCCCAAATTTCACCTTATACCAATGAGTTTATATAACAATTGTTGATTTCATTCTAAGTGCCTCATATAGGAGCAATCTTTAAAAACTGCCAGCAGCTACAATATATATGTACAAGTAGAAAAAGCAGGCCAGGGGTTTTGAACCTTCCCAACAGAAGGTAGAAGACATGAGCAACTGAAAATTAAACATTTCATTCAATCCTGTTCTTTCAAATTTTCAAATTTAATTTGCAATAGGGCTGTTGAGTGATTAAAGGGCTGTTTTTATTTTATTTTTAGTATGTTGTCGGCTTTTAATGATTAAAACTATAATTACAGTATTTCAGTCATGGATGTATACATTGCATATGTTTAACAAATACAATGCTTTATCTTGACCAAATAAATAGAATTATGTTTTTGAAAATTTCAAACACATTGTCCTATATAAGCAATGCACACACATATCCTGCATTATTATAAACCCCAACCCTTTCACAAGAAATAGCTTCAGACAAATTATTTTTAAAAATTTCTAATGAAGAACACAGATTACTCAATTATACTTTCAATTCTACTGGGTCTGTTAGTTGACCACAATGTGATGGACACAGAAGCTGCACTACAGAGCAAAGACAAGCAATGGCACCATAAGGGGAATCCCAGAGCCTATCTTACAGAGGGAAATTTTTAACGGAGCTTCATCAGGATTTTGCCATTACCGTACATTCAGCTTCCACCTAAGGCTGCATGTACCATTCTCTTCACAGCAATCTTTGACACCTTTACTTTTAAAAAATCTATCACAAAAGATGTGCGGGGGGGGGGGAGATAACTGAAGGCAACCTGTGATGTGTAAGAATTAACATTCCCCCACATCTGTGCCTATTCAAATACACATCCCCACAGGGAGCCAAGGGAAAGGTGCATAAAACCTTGTATGTCAAGCACCCAGAGGTAAAGCATGGCATAGAATCCGGTTTTCAGCCCAAATTGCAATTTTTACTATCAGGACAGGGAAGGAAAAGCCACAGCACAGAACATGAGTCTGCAGTGCAATTGCATACATAATATTGCTCACACCTAACTCATTGGGGGAGAAGAGATGGGGGGAAGAAAGCCACATGTATGACATACCAGAAGAATAAAAATAGGCAAGGAGAAGCAGCGAAGGAGGAAAAGCTGCCTGGGCTGGCTCCTCTTGCCTTCATCTCAAAGCACCACGAGAATACCAAGCACATAAAAGCAGCCCGGAGAGATGGATCATGCCGAGGTCTCCAACGCCACCATCACTCCCAGTACAACATATTAATGGATGCGGGGGTCTGGCAAGCCTTTGGTCTTGCTGCTCCTGCTGGAGATAGAGGCGGTGGCGGCTGCACTTGTGGTGGCGATGGTGGCAGGGGGGAAAACCCCTAACAGCAACCACCAGAATAGCCCCCCCCTCTTTAAAAAGAAGCAGCAGCAGCCCTGTGGGGAAATGGATGGTGAGGGGAGAGGAAATGCCCAATGGGACTTGCGCTTCGGTTGGGGAAAGGGAACAGCAGGAAGGGAATTTGGAGGTGGTGGGGTTTGGGGGGGGGAGAGAAGAGAGAGGCGAGGAAGTAGGCGGCATCTGTGGCAACTACGGCGTGTTCTGGGGGGCTGAGGGCTGTGGGTGGGATTTGAAAAGGGGGGGCGGTTATGGGAAGGGGGAGGAGGCGAGGGAGGCTGAGGGGAAACTGCAATGTGGGCGACAGGTGGGGCAGGTAAACGCCTCCACTCCCGAGTGCCCGCGGCTTACCGGGCCTCGCATCCCCCGCCGCTCCGTCCCTCAGCGCTGCTGCTGCTCCCGCTATCGCCGCCGCCACTGCCTCCCTGGCGCCGCCTTCGTTATTGCCCGCCCGCGTGGAAAAAAAGAGAAAAATTCCTCCCCGCACTTGCCTCACGCCTTCCTCTCTCTGCCTCGCAGCTCGCTCGCTTCGTTCTCAGCCAAACCCGCTACCCGCTTGCAAGGCTTGGAGGGAGGTGTTTACCGACACGGGCCTTCCCTCCTCCCCTTGCCTACCGCCCGCGCTCTCGTTTGGTCCACTGACACTCACCCCCGCCAATGGCAAAGGAGCACGGGGCGGAGGAGGCCACGCCCTTAGCCCCATGGGAACCAATGGGGCTAAGCGCCCGCCTCCTCTCCCCCCTCCCCACACACACCGCGCTCGCTTTGCGCCACGATGGGCTGGAGATGGGCGGGAGTCTCCGCGGCCTTCGCCACCGTGACTCCACCCCCACGCCCGCCTTTTTCTCGCTGCTTGGCCCCGCCCACTGCACGCCCAGGCTCGGTTGGCTTTGCAGTTCCCGAGCAACCACAGGGGCCGTGATGGAGACGGAGGAGGAGGCGGCGGCGGCTAATGCTGCTGCTTTTACCTCTGCTGCCGCCGCCGCTGCCTGGCAGCTGGAGCCGGGAGAGGGAGAAATGGAGGGGGAAAGGGGGGCTGGTAGCAGCAGGGGAGTCGTGACTGGGAAGTAGCAGCTGCTGCTGCCAAGGAGAGAGGGAAGGGTGGGGAGAGGGGCAGGGAGGGGGGCTGGGTGCTCGTGAGGGAGGCATAAGCAGCACCGGCAGCTGGTGCTGTCATGACTAAGCAGCGTATGTGACACAGGCAGAAACAGGTGGGGGCTCAAAACAGGCAGGGGAAAAGAATATATATATATTCATCTTGTTCGTCGCTCTCTACCACGGATTCCCCTCAGGGTGGATGCTCTTTCGTCCCCCTCCCCACATTTTATGACTACTGTTGCATGTGCCAGGAAGGAGAGGAGGGGAGGGGAGAGGCGCCAAGGATGCAACGTGCAGGAAACTGCTAAGCATGTTTGCAGTGTAGGTCAGTAGTATGTACAGGCCTTCCTCATTAATGCATCTTTTCTTGGTGGATTCTCTCCCCCCCCCCAGTAGCTCGCAAACAGGGCTGTGCAGTGGCGTAGCGTGGGGGGTGCAGGGGGGGCTGGCCGCACCGGGCGCAACATCTGGGGTTAGGGCAAATCCACAGGTTAGGGGGCGCAAATCCACTGGTTAGGGGGCGCAAATCCACGGGTTAGGGGGCGCAAATTACTTGCCTTGCCCCAGGTGCTGACAACCCACGCTACGCCACTGGGGCTGTGTACGAATTACTGACTTAAAATGCAGATAGATCATTCTTGCGCGCGCGCGCCCCCCATTTGGATTGAAGCTGGTGGGTGTGCAGTATTACTTCATAAGAAACGACAGGATAGGTACACTGTCAGTATGGATTGTGGCAAACCGTGGTGTGTGCATCACTTCCCAAACCGGTGGTGGGAGGAGGAGCACGCTGGATAGGAATGTGTACAAAGCCCTAGTACCAGATATCAGTACACTGAATTGTAAACCCATTAACTAGGAAGTTAAGTCACGTTGAATTCATAAACAGTGGAAATTAATTTTGGGTCAGGATACTTAGATTTCCAGTCATTAACTCCCCTATTTATTGCAATAGGTGTTTTGTTACTTACTTCAACTGAAGCAAGATTGACCTTCGAGGATGTAATCTTCAAAACATTTCTTTAGAAGCAACTCCTGTTCAACACAGTACTCTGGAAAAAGTCTGAAATCTCCTTACCTGAAATCAACTATCAGTGAATAGCCTCCTTTATTCAAGTAGTTTGTGGGTTCGTCATCCAAAATGTTCAGATAATTGGAATATTAGATTGTGAGAATTATAAGGGCACATGCTGGATTTGTGTATTCTGGATACAATGCATGAGCTATAGTGTCTCCCCCAAGTCAGATAACTAGAACATTTACCTCACCATCACCAATAAAATAAATTATACAATTCATATATATCCAGAGGACTCGCATGATACATGATCATATCGATTTAAGTCTGCATGTGTCTGAATGCTTCAGTATGTGACAGTTAGTTCCACACAAGTTGCTGAAAGGCAGCCTTTGCCAAGCTTGCATTCTCCAGAAGTTTGGGGCTACAACTTCCACCAGCCTGGTGGAAGTTGCAGTTAAAACATCTGGAGAGCACCAGCTTGTCAAAGACAATTTTAAGAGCATATAGAGAGCAGTGGCGAAAATTAAATTTTTTTCACCTGGGTCAAAGACCCAGTTTGGCATACCCCCCTCCCACGCATTTGTGTATACACACACACACACACAGAGAGAGAGAGAGAGAGAGAGAGACTGGGAGCCTCAATGGTGCCCCTCTGGAGGCTTCACCTGAGGCAAAAAAAACCCAGCTTGCCCCCCCCCCCACGACACTGTAGAGAGTCCTGCTGAGTCCTGTTTCCTCTTGTGACCTGCCAAGTGCCTCTAGGGAACCCACAAAAGAAAATGAGGGCAATACCACCCACCCGTATTTTTCCAGCAACTGGTTGTGCAAGCTCTCATGGAAATAATGGAAACAGCAGGCCATCTAGTCTAGCTAATTGCAGCAAGATAGTATCTGCCTTCTAGCAAGCCAAAACCAAGGCACATCACAACTGCAAACCTAACCATACTTACTAGGAAGACCTACTGAACTCAGTAGGTATTCTGAATGTGTATACTTAGGTTTGAGCAGTAAGGTGCTTACAGAGAACAGTACTGTAATTACTGATTGCCTGTGTAAGCTTTGTAAGGTGCCATGTACATGGTGGGCGCTGTATAAATGATGATGATGATAACAATGGCAGGTAGCCAAGCCACACACTAAGGCAACCCAAGAAAAACAAAACACAGGTGCTTTCTCATGTGACCTAGGGCAACATTCCTTCTTCGTTTGATGGTTATGGATCTGGATCACAGCCATGGATATCAAATGTGTTTCTAAGACTTCAATGCTAGGCACACTTATCTAGGAATATGCCCCTATGAACACTCACCTGCTGGGAACAACTCAATGTGGCTTCCTACTAAGTAGATGTGTATTGTATTACACTCCCACATGAGTATAAGAATGCTGCCAAAAAACTTTAAACACAATCCACTTTGGGTATGCCACCTGCCAGGATACCTATAACATAGTCTTCATAATTTTAGCGTAGATTCTATGTGTGTAGGAAGGCTTTCAAGCACAGGTGTCCACAGGGGGAGGGGAATTGGTCTCCTTGGATGAACCATAATCCCCAGGTTCCCAGCTTTCATTTATGTTAGAAAAGAACAATTTTCTATCATTTGTAAAACCTGAGATATAAGGCAAAAGGTGCAGATACTACTCTCATGTGTTTGTGTGAAATTGGCATGATCCTCCCTTTTAGCATTTACCTACCTGCCCCCGCCCAAAAAAACTACCTTCAGATGCTCATCCTTGCAAAATATCTAAAACGAATAATAAGAGGAATGTAGAGATACATTCTCATATGCTTTAACATGCAATACACTTATTTTAATCATACCTTTGGGCTCTTTCATAAACTACATTAATAATGCATTTTTTTGTCTCTCGTGCACATTAATTTTGAATTTATCTATGTGTGTGACATGGTACATATTGGGAACTGCCATTTTTGGATTAGATTAAATAACAGACCCTGGAAAATTAGGTCTTAAATTCAAAATGTCTGTATGCGTGTTCTGTGATCAGTCTTAAAGATGTGTATTATTGTGGGCCAGATGCATAACAGCTGTAAACCTGTGTGTGTATATTCTCTCCTACACCAGAAAATTGTGTTGATAGTACAATTAAGAATGTAGATACACTAACTTTTAGCATGTATAACAGAGTGACACACTTATGAAAAGCTACAGGAAATGCAAATAGCAATTTGAACATCATTATCAAACCACCCCGGTTGTATTCAAGGATTCTATAATCTAAAACAGGCATAGGCAAACTCAGCCCTCCATTTGTTTTAGGACTACAGCTCCCATCATCCCTAGCTAACAGGACCGGTGGTCAGGGATGATGGGAATTGTAGTCTCAAAACATCTGGAGATCCGAATTTGCCTATGCCTGATCTGAAAGGAACTACAGCCTAACAGGAGAAATGTAACAAGCTCACTCTGCAAGCCAAGTCACTCTAACCTTTGGTTCCTACCTTTGTCTTTTAACAAGGCATCAAACAAAAATAAGAAACCTCTTAGTGGCTGCAGTGGCTTCTGGTTGCCAAAACAAAAGGTACCTGTGCTGTCAGGTCTCAGCTGCTTTTCAGGCACAAAGAAGTACCATCTCTGCTCATCACTCTCCTGATACAGCATCTTTTTTCTTTTATTTTACTAAAGAGAACCACAAAATCTCTGTCCTTGTTTCCACCAGCCAAAACTGAAAGGCAGTACGTACACTGTCATGATGATGTGTGAGTGGCAGTTCTCCTCTTGCCTGATGCACAGGTACAGGAGATCATTAGAGGGGTACCTTGGGCCATAGCTACTTACAGGTGCTTTGAGGATGAAGAGCTACTCTGGCTACCAGTGGCTTCTTCCAATGGGATGACCTACTGAAAGGCATATACTGGGACATTGACTAATCCATCTTGGCCAGAACTCTGCTACAGCTCTAGAGCACACTGTATGTGGCTTAATGGTTAATCCAGACTCAACCAATATGTCTGAACTTATTTTTGCAGTTTGCACATTTTGTGTGTGTGTGTGTGTGTGTGTGTGTGTGTGTGTGTAAGGATGTCATCACGCTGCAGTTCGCATGGCCACCAAACTGCAATATGCCACTGGAACAGCAGGTGGGCAGGAAAGTGAGCAAGCAGCACAGGGAGGCTTTTCTCTCCCATCTCCCACAGCAGCTGCGAGGTGTAATGGGAGAGGGAGGGTGGTGACTTGGAGAAGCTCCAAGGAAAGGTGAGGTGGTTTGGCTGAGCTTTATGATCAGGGGAATAGTTTTGGAGAGGGGGTGGGGTGGGCTGTGTGGGCAAGTCAAGCGAGCAGAAGCAGCCGCCTTGTGTGTGTGTAAATAAATGCCTGCAGAGAACAGCATAGTATTATGAAAGTACTTTAATCAAAGAACTCCAATTAGATGTCTATTTTGCACGGGTGTAAAAATAATTACATAAGAAGCATTTTTAAGGATCACAGTTATTGCTGCATGTGAAATCATTCTTAAATGCATGAGATCAATGGAGTTTTGTATGAATAAAAACAGTAGGACTTGGCACAAAGACAACACCAAACTAGTCATTATTCGTTCTCACTGTTTCTTTTTCTTCTTGGTACCTCACAATAAAACAAAAAGCAACTCCATAGCTTTTATTTCTCTGGACTAACATACCTCAGTTCGAAGGGTTACAGTTTTGGGAATTACTGTTTTCTTTGTTGTTGTTTGTTTTTAAAAGATAGCTTTCACAGAAAAACTAATAAAAGCTGCACTAATTTCATATTTGTACTCATACATGCTGTACTCTGAAGTTCTTTACTAAACCACTGGAACAAACTGGCAATGTTTTATTGAAAGTCGGTTAAGGTATATAATATACATACATTAAATATTCAGACGTCAAACTGCTTTTATGCACTGTTCATAAACGAGTTCAGTTCACTTTGACACTATAGAAAAAATGTATTGCATCTGCTGGAAATTTACATTCATATCAAAACATTCTGATTTTATCATACTGTTAGGACCAAAATTGCCTATTTTATTTCCATGTGTAGCATCACATAACCCAAGTCAATCAGTCCATGCCTGCCTGCTGCTCTCTTGGTGGTATTGGCTAGGAAGCACAGCCAAACCAGCACACAATCTAACAGCTGAATAGGGACAAAAATGGGACATAATCTTACAGTCCCTGGGGCCATAGGACAGAGCAGAAAGCTAAATCTGTGAGCAGGAGAAATGGGTCTGTACTTGCATGCCTGTGCTCACACTTCAGTTTACTGCTCACTCACTGCATTTCTAGTGCTGGGTTTCCAATGTTCATATGATGTTCTGCAAAATGCAAACGTATCTTGCATTGTTTATAAAATACTACAGTTTGTTGAGTTTCTCAAAGCAGCTTCAGATTGTAGGAGTCCTTAAGCCATTGCTAATTCATCTCAAACTGAGTTGTGAACACCTTTGCATAGGGGATGGACATTCCCAACCACCAATGCCCCCTTTAGTGTACACAGAAACAAATCTGACACTAATGAAACGGTGCTGATGTGAACAGCTGGGGAGAACAAGCCGAGAAACACACTGGGTTAGCTAAGCTGACCACTTCCCTGTGCTCTAAAGCAGTGGTTCCCAATTAGCTAAGTACTATGAACACCCTAGGGACGTGGGTGGCGCTGTGGGTAAAAGCCTCAGCGCCTAGGGCTTGCTGATCGAAAGGTCGGCGGTTCGAATCCCCGCGGCAGGGTGCGCTCCCGTTGTTCGGTCCCAGTGCCTGCCAACCTAGCAGTTCGAAAGCACTCCCGGGTGCAAGTAGATAAATAGGGACCGCTTACTAGCGGGAAGGTAAACGGCGTTTCCGTGTGCGGCTCTGGCTCGCCAGAGCAGCGATGTCACGCTGGCCACGTGACCCGGAAGTGTCTCCGGACAGCGCTGGCCCCCGGCCTCTTGAGTGAGATGGGTGCACAACCCTAGAGTCTGTCAAGACTGGCCCATACGGGCAGGGGTACCTTTACCTTTACCTTTATGAACACCCTGTTTTTCAAAAGCCAAGCCATGTACCCCTTACTTTTGAAAATGTTGACATCTCTGTGGTAGTTTTCGTTATGTGAGTGGTGCTATGGACCTCCTGGGTGGGTTATGTGGACACCCTGGGGTCCACGGACCACCAATTGGGGACCACTACTTTAAAGTGTTAATGTGAAATAAAATTACAGTGGTACCTCTGGTTATGTACTTAATTTGTTCCGGAGGTCCGTTCTTAACCTGAAACTGTTCTTAACCTGAAGCACTACTTTAGCTAATGGGGCCTCCTGTTGCTGCTGTTCCGCCGCATGATTTCTGTTCTCATCCTGAAGCAAAGTTCTTAACCCGAGGTACTATTTCTGGGTTAGCGGAGTCTGTAACCTGAACCGTATGTAACCCGAGGTACCACTGTATTATAAAAAATAGTGTTAACGTAAACACACCCTTAAGTGCACCAATGCATTGCCCTCCCTCAATGCCGCATTCACCCAATGAATAATTTCTAGTGTTCCATCATCAAAACATGATGGGGAGTCTTAGGAAGTATGGCTGGGGATAGTGGGGTGGGTGGGGTAGGAAATTGCCAGCCCTCAGCACCTGCAGCTCCCATATTTTGCCTGATAACATGCCAGTCCTGTTTGCACAAGCCACAGTTTCCCGTATTCAGGTTAAAGGAGAAACTTCAATTTGTTTAAAACTATTGTGAAAACCTTCAGTTTTTCAACATGCAATGGAGGAGTCTCATTGCAGCTGGTGCACATAACGTTAAACCATCATTTAGATGGCATGTGGGATGGGACTCAAGAGTACAGACTTCCCAGTTCCTACACCTTAATAACTATTCATACTGTATATACTATTGTTGTACTGTGTATTTTGGGTCTATGGACAGCAATAAAGCTGTGTGTGTGGCTTCCCAGAGGATGGTGAAAGCTGATTGTGATTAAGTCCTATTGAAACAAAATATATTCATATTCATATTCATATTCTAAGTGAAGGAGAGAAAGTTGAAGTAAATAAGTTTCTCTAGATCCATGAATGAAATAAAATTGACCTACGCTTTGGTTTATAAGCCAAGTTTGCTCCATGAATAAATTTTAATTGTTTTTCTTAATTTTACTTCCAAAACATCAAATCAGAATCCCTTCTCAGTGCTTCAACTTGGAAATTCCAAATGTTGACCTTATATAAGGAATTAATTTCCCTACCCTGCAAGTAATCTACTATTGTAAGATGTTGGGGAACATTTATAAATAAAGATAGAAATTCAACCTGGTACACTGAAAAATGCTCTTTAAATACACATAACAGCTAGATACTTAAATCTTCCCACTCCTTGCCAAACAGTATTCTGTGCCTGTCCTGTGTTACAGTGACATCTGTTGAATGAAAATGGAAGGTGCATTAAAGTGACTCGAGGAAAGTGCTCCACACTTACTTTTTGAAAACCATAAATGCACCATAGTGACCTAAATGTCCCATTTCCACATTGCCTACATAATAAAAACCTAAATAGAAATTTTGGCAATCATTTTGCGCTATTGTATCAGATTCTGTTTGGAGGAAACTCTAGCATAATTTCTCAGAAAACAATCCCTGAATATCCCTGAATTCAGTGGATCTTATTGCTCATAAGTAAGTGTGCACAGGACTGCAATCTGAGGTGAGGATGGGGACATAAGAGCAATCGTGCTGGAACAAGCCAAATGTCTATCTGGTCTAGTATTCTACAGTGGACAAAGAAATGATTCTGGAAAGCAGGGGTTGCAGTTAATAGTTCTTTCCTGATGCAGCTCCCCAGCAGCTGGTGCACAGAAAAAAAATACTGCTGCATAGGTGTGTGTAGCACATTTCATTAGGGTATGAACCCAGGGTTTTTTTGTTTTTGATGAATGTTTATTGAATGCGTACTCATACAGTGTACACATTCACAAAAGACATTATTTTTTATTAATCAAACTACAGGAACTAAAACTTCACTAAACTTATTTTTTAATGAACAACTAAACTTTAAAAATACAAACTTGAAATACTTAAAATTATTTTTTAAAAATTATCATTATCATTATTATTCTGCTGCTGTAACTAGGCATTTTGTTGTTTAGTCATTTAGTCATGTCCGACGCTTCGTGACCCCATGGACCAGAGCATGCCAGGCACTCCTGTCTTCCACTGCCTCCCACAGTTTGGTCAAACTCATGTTCGTAGCTTCGAGAACACTGTCCAACCATCTCATCCTCTGTCGTCTCCTTCTCCTTGTGCCCTCCATCTTTCCCAACACCAGGGTCTTTTCCAGGAAGTCTTCTCTTCTCATGTGGTGGCCAAAGTATATTAATAATAATAACAATAATAAATTTTTATTTATACTCTGCCCTCCCTGGCCAGAGCCGGGCTCAGGGCGACTAACACCAATAAAATTGCAATAAAACATAATAGGGGAAAACAAACAAACAAAAAAACCCCAGCTTATTAAAATACGGGTTAAAATACAATTTAAAATGCAGCCTCATTCAAAAGCAACAATTCTTCAGCAATCAGCCTTCTTTATGGTCCAGCTCTCACTTCCATATATCACTACTGGGAAAACCATAGCTTTAACTATATACAAAGATAATTTTCATGATCTTTAACCAGATAATGAGCTAACCCAAATTGACCAAAACTGATTAAGGTTTACGTTACGATACGATGTGATAATCTTTATTGTCATTGCCCCATAGAGAACAACGAAATTGAAAAAAATCTACATCAGACATTCAAAAACCAACGAGCCTGCTATCCCAGCTATCCCAGCCTGGTTAACCCCCTAAAAACTCTGATACCCCATAATTAAATACAATATACTCCCACAGAGACTACCTTACACTGCATTTAAAACCAAAATAGCATTTGGATAAAAACTGTCTCTCAGGCGCTAGTCCTAGTCTTTATAACCCTGTACCTTTCTTCCAGATGGTTTCTTCATCTTCCTGCCTTAGAGAATGAGATGCCATTTAGCAGGTGTGAGCGAATGATGGAAAGTGGATCACAGATAGAGACAGAGCCATGGGACAGAGACAGGTGCAGGTAGAAGAAAAAGGCTGGGATGGAAATGCAACATCTGTGCTGCTTCCAGAGACAGATGCAGGAAGGAGCTGCAGATCCATTCCAGCCATTTTATTCTGCTTATAAAAAGTACTGGGGTGGGGGTGGGGGTGGGGAAGAAGACTCTCTCTCTCTCTCTCTCTCTCTCTATATATATATATATGAGAAAATAAAACAGGACAAAGCCAACCATTAGCAGCCATAGAATATATTCAAGATTATGAAAGAAATAAGCTAGACTTAAATTCAGAAGTACAAACAAAAATGAAACTTTTAAGAAAACTCAGTAAAGTTCCAACTGCTGGTGCAGGTCACATTTCACTCCAAGGAGCTTCAGCAGCCTGGCTTCAATACCGTTCAGATGAATGCCCCCCTCCCAATTATAATTAATGCTCTAAGCACAATAGCACACGGTCAGAGCCATAGGATGGTTCAGTTTACGATCCCTTTGGAAAGCAGTGGTTAAATTTCTTCAGGCCAGAATTTGCATTGATTTATGGCCAGTCCTCCAGATGATGCACGTCAAAGGTGGAACATGGCCAACTTTAATTATTTCTCAGGACAAATTGGAGGTGGGATCACAAAATAAAATAAAATTGGGGCATCACCAAATCACAGAGGAGACCCACAAGAGTAGGGGAGGGAGGGAGGGAGGGAGGGAGAGAGAGAGAGAGAGAGAATATCAGACAAACTGGGGTGGGGGTGGAGGTAGAAGCTTGGAAGGCCGCAACAAAACTTTTGGCATTACAGTATTGCAGCAGGGGACCTACCATAGGAGCAGTCAATGGATGGGATTCACTTAACATGCCCCATCGGCAGAAGCCCTGTGCAAGGACTTCCACCTGTGCAATGAGGCTTCCCCACCTCTCTCCTGTCCCTGCACCACCCACACCCGTTGGGAGAATTCCCAGAACACCACATGGGAATGTTGGAGAGATGGAACCATTCCAACTGGCAAGCTGCAATTCTTCTGCATGTGGAATGTTCAGAAACATGTGGTGCTGAATTCCACTGAATGCTTTTATATATATTAAAAATGCAAAATTGGGGTGGGGACCATAAAAAAGCTCTTGGGAGGCCCGTGGGCTGCAGACTAGCCACCTTAGCTTTAGGAGAGAGGTAAAGCAGATCCCTGGCACATATGTGCTGACTTAAAGATGAAAGTGGCCATTTAGAGCCCATTGAGTAGTACTTCCCAAGTAGGCCGCCTGTCAATGTTGCACCAAGCACACGAGGCTTTTAGTCCATTCATCATCCCATATGCCAGCAGTATCTGCACACCAGTGATGGATGGTCCCAGCATCAGTTGCGCTTCATTCAAGTGTTGGCAAGGGATGTGGGGAAAGAGCCCATAATTGATGCAGCAACTACATTGAGCAACTGCGGGGACAAAATAAAATAAAATGATCAGCTACATTTTTTAATCAGATCTCTTGAATTGACTTTTTTTTCTGAATTCTGGTAATTCTCACAATTATCCAGCAATACATGTTTCTGTGTGTGGAAAGCAATATTCCTTTTCTTCATTCTACTTCCTTCTTCACGGAGAAAAACTGACAGAGTTTAAATTTTCTCACAGTTACTTTGAGCTGAGAATAACAGCTCTTAAATTAGTTCCGAGGAGGTGGCATGATGCAAGGAGTTTGCAGCAGTCTAGCACTGACATGCAGAAATATCTGAATATGCAAATGAACTGGAATACTGTAGATCATCTACAGATCATCATTTGATAGAGGATTTTGTGCATTTGACTGATAAATCAAGGAAAGTTGCTCCTTGTATGACTTCCCTCCATCACATATGTAACCTTCAAATATACACAGAAATTGCCTTACAAGATAAAACCAGAGTTTATCCAGTCCAGTTTTTTAGTCACTACTGAGATGCCCCTTGAAAATTTACAAGGAAGGCAAGATGCGCATAGCCAAGGCTTGTTCTTTGTACCTTGTATCCCCTAATTCTCTAATGATATGTTGCTTCTGAGCACCAAGATTCCATTTATGTCTCTGGACCTATGATACTGCTGTTTTCTTTTATTGCCTTTCATCACTTCATTGGTTTTCCCTCTGCTTTATTTGCTTCCCCCTGTGTCTTTCCTCTGTGGCTTCCACACATCTTTCATCCTTCTTAGGAAATAACAGCACAACTTGGGGATTGATTTTTTCCCCTCTCATACTTCCCTCTCTTTTACAAGAACACAAAGCAAAACTGAAACCAACAAAAAAAAGGGGGGGGAGAGGGAAAACATTAGCTTGTAACATTGATTGGTTGTCCTCTTTTATGATGGCACTGTCCTTTACAAATTACTTCTGTATATTATCTTTCCTCCTGGCTTCCCTCCCCTTCCCTCTTGTGATTTCTAGCTACTTAAGATTGTGAGCCTTTGTAAGAGCTTGTCATTATTTGAGAAGTGCTTCAAGAACAACAACAATGAATGCTTTCTTTGGAGTATTAATAATTTGAAGTATTAATACTTATGAATGAAAAACCAAGATGTGCTATGCCACTTTATTCAACCTCTATTAAAGAGGTTAATTGAGGCCAGGCATGTCCAGAGAATCACAGGGATGAAAAGGTCATATTGTGCAAAATGAGTAACGAAACAGGATCATCCATACCAAAATATGGTTATCCCAAATCATATTAATTTTCACTCTATTAAATGTGCAGAGATGACCCATGTCCATGTAATGTTCTGCTAGGGCTCTAATGCTCACCAGTAATTACCACAGATCCAATAACTTTGTCAAAAGGCACTGGGGGTGCAACCAGGAACTTTCAGTTCTGAGTGCCCTGCATGGTGATGTACCCAGAACTGGTCTGCAGCCTGTATAATCCTCAGGCTCTGAACTGGCCCCACCAACTCAAAGTTAGCTATTGTGTTTTCTTGGACAGGAAGGGCTATAAACAGATTCCCGATTGATCTGGGATCTTGCCCAAGCACTAAGATCTCTCTCTGTGTGTTTTGTGCTCCCCTCTGGTCTGACCTGAACATGAGCAAGAACCCTCATAGCATGTCTGACCACCTGAGGGCAATATAGTCTAACCGGTAAGTTCAGGGTTACAGGACCTTGGAGAGTACCAAGTGAACAACTTGCTTGGACAAGGTCAAAAACTGAGTGAGGTCTCTCATCAGCCCAGACTACCTCTTTCAGGTTCTACCTCTTTCCTGGAGAAAGGTGAGCTCAGAGGGCTGGTCTGATGACCTGGAGCCTAGAACTTCAGCTCCTCTCCCATTCTAGCATGTTGTTAGAACTGGTGATTCAGCAATAGAGAATGTGGAGGCCTCCGTGAAGAGGCATTTGGCTGTTCTCAGGACCCTTGTTTAGGCGTCTATTGGATTATATGCTTTGGATCACGGCCAGTGTTGGTGCCCATGTCTGATCTGAAACCTGTGGCATTCGCTGATGAACCTTCTGATCTGGCTGACCCTTCTGCATCTAGGACTGAATTTGAGCATGGGGTTGGAGTCATGACACCAACTTCTGAATCGGGATTCACCAGTGCTTCAACCTTGACACACTTGTTGCAAAATAATGTAAATAAAACTGAATATTTCTGCATACATGCATGAATTTTGTCAACTTGATCAGAAACATAACAAGAAGGTGACATAGTGGTATGGATTTGGTGATGCATATATAAAGCCAGCAACCATGTATTAATTACAGTGTATTAAGTACTCAGGTTAAGTACTTAATTCGTTCCAGAGGTTCATTCTTAACCTGAAACTGTTCTTAACCTGAAGCACCACTTTAGCTAATGGGGCCTCCTGCTGCCACCGTGCCGCCGGAGCACGATTTCTGTTCTCATCCTGAGAAAGCAAAGTTCTTAACCTGAAGCACTATTTCTGGGTTTGCGGAGTCTGTAACCTGAAGCGTATGTAACCTGAGGTACCACTGTATCTGGACATTTTCTAAGCATGACGAATATGAAAACTGAAGATGCAATTTGTGTGCTGCCTGTTCACACAGTTCCTGCGTGCTGCTTAGTTCACACTACTTTCCCCCTACCATTATGCATTCCAGTTAATTCTGCCGTTCCAAACAAGGATAGTGATCACCTGAAGTGTAGGGCGTTTGGATATTCTAAATCTAAACCAATCTGAATTACCTTAAAATGGATTCTAATTTTGACTTGGCTGATCAGCCCCTTCCTACAATGCTGGGGTAATAAGAGAAGCCTCCAGGTATGTAGGAGAAACCCATGCAGCCTCACAAATGCTAACCGCAGAAAACTTGGTGAGTGCTGGAAGGGGGAGCATCTGCACTGGAGGTGCTTAATAGTCATCCCCCCAAGTTTCTCCTGTTACCCAGTTTGGCCGACAGATGCCAACAGAATTTCCTGGGCCTGTTACAATGTATGTGGATCAGGCTACTTGCAGCCTACTCCCCCAGGAATCTATTTACAAGAACTGTTACTTATGTACATATATTAACTCAACTTAGTCTACCTCACAGGTTATTGCAAATATAAAAGTGGGAGGGGAGGGAAGTGTACAGAACCTTGAGCTCCTGGGTAGACAAGCAAGATAAAAATTTGTTCCAAACAGTGCATAGTTAAATTATGGAATACACTCCCACCGGAGGCAGAAATGGCCACCCATTTGGATGGGAGATGAGGAATTTCTGGCCTTCCAGATATGTTTCACTCCATCTCCCATCAGCCCCAGCCAGCACTGTCAATGGTCAAGGATGCTGGGAGTTGTAGTCCGACAATATTCAACAGGCCAGAAGTTCCCTAGCCCTGGTTTAGAATATATGTACGCAGGATTGCCTTTCAGAATATCACTATCCTTGTTTTGATTACTTCTTTAATTATTGCTTTCTGTAATAAATTTGCTGAGTTAATGCTGGTGGCATTGACGTAACAGCAGCGCTTCTCTCTTCATTGCACTGTAACATGGGATGAGGAGCCCACGCCAAAGCTCTTCCCATCGCAATGTCCCTGTGTCATCCCCATGGGACTGTTTCTGCATGATCTTCAGCCTTCTCCTATTACCCTAGAAATGTGGAGTGGGCTGGGGCTGCAGAAATTCCCATACCATTGAGGTAACATAAGAACCCTGTTGTAGCAATTTACTACACACCTAAAAGCAAGTCTAGATGAGTTTCCTGAAAACACTTCATACTTATGTTTATATATGCAAATATTCAGCACTACTGCCTTCGAGCTGGCATTGCAACAGCACTTATTCCCCATAAGGCTGAAATCCTAAGCTCACTTACTTTGCATTCAGTCCCACACTCACCTCAGTGGGACTTTTTTTTTTTGTAGAGATGCATAGGATTACAGTTGTGCAAGTTAAAACTGTTTTACATTCCCCAGCTGTAAAAATGATTCTTGACTTTCCCCCTGAAACTGCATATATTTATTCCTGGAAGCAAGAGGTGGAATTTATCTTGCTATAGAAAAAACATAAAAGCATAATGAAATAAATTATTTAAAATGTAAGTCAGTGTCCCACACTGGTGTCTTGCAGAATATCTGAAAGCAAGTTACGCAGTTTGCGTCTCTTCTCCGAGGAGGATCAAATGTTTCCCTTTAATATACACAAATAGATTCACATTGTCAGGAACAGAATTCAATTTAATCCTTGGCCTTTTAAATTCAGGGAGTTTTCGGGCATTTATTTCAATAGGACATTAGACTTCAGATTAGCTGCATGTAGGCTATAATTCTGTTTGCACTTTAAGATACAATATTGCTCGCTTCATTTCAACACTTTCTCGAGGACTTACATAAAAGAACATCAAGTAACTCTAAAAATTCAGTGAGAAAACTTAAAAGAGCTCATTGAAGCAGTGTTCTGCTGGGAGCTCATTAACTAGAAAAGCTATAAACCACTGCAAAACAAATGTAACGTACAATCTGTGGAGTTTTTTCAAAAGAAGATTTGAGGTGTGGCAATCATAATAATGTTTAGAATTTGTATAGGCCAGTGATAGGAAACCTGTGGCCCTCTGGATGTAGCTGGAGTACAATTCCCACCATTGGCCATGTTGGCTGCAGCTGATGAAAGTTGCAGAGTCAAATAATATCTGGAGTGCTGCAGATTCCCCATCTCTGCTATAGTGCTGTTGTCTTTTCAAATAACCCATAATACAGTATGTTGTCTTGTAATCCTGACAACAACACTGTAAGGTAAGTGGCTGTTTATCCACATATTTCAGATTAAGCTAAGAGTTGTTTGCTTAATGATCCCTAGTAAGTGCATTGCAGACATATTATTTGAAAGCGGGAAAGGTTGGTTCATATCTCTTTTCACACTAGCCCTTGGGCTCAGTCAGGATTAAGTGTTCTTTGGCAGCCTCAGACACAAAAGGAGGACGAAGGAAAAGGAGATGAGAGGCTGAAAGGCAGGCATTCGGGGATACAGTAGAGAACAGAGATACTGTATTCCGGTTACGACTCTCGGTGGAAGAGAAGGAAACAATTTGGCCAGCTCTCTACCCTGCCGTTTCTGTAGAGTGCAGGAGCATCATCAGGGAGATGGAAAGACTTTGGCTGACCAGAGGGAGAAGGTAACAAAGGAGCTGGAGGCAGGACAACAGCCATATCTCTGAGAACCAGGTGCCACCTTCGTAAGAGGCATCAGATACATCTTAGGAAAGGGCTTATCAAGCACCCTTGTATAAAATTTCAAAAGAACCAACTCACTGTTCAGCATGGGCATAAGCAACAAAAAAAGACACAGAAAGTGAGTTGTTACAAATCACATAAGTTAAGCTTCCCATCACACAGTTGTGGCAGAGACACATGGGCATCCCTATAAATCATAGGTAAAGGTAAAGGTACCCCTGCCCGTACGGGCCAGTCTTGACAGACTCTGGGGTTGTGCGCCCATCTCACTTAAGAGGCCGGGGGCCAGCGCTGTCCGAAGACACTTCCGGGTCACGTGGCCAGTGTGACAAAGCTGCATCTGGCGAGCCAGCGCAGCACACGGAACGCCGTTTACCTTCCCGCTGGTAAGCGGTCCCTATTTATCTACTTGCACCCGAGGGTGCTTTCGAACTGCTAGGTTGTCAGGTGCTGGGACCGAACGACGGGAGCGCACCCCGCCGCGGGGATTCGAACCGCCGACCTTTCGATCGGCAAGTCCTAGGCGCTGAGGCTTTAACCCACAGCGCCACCCGCGTCCCATCTATAAATCATATAATGTTTTAAACATGGTTTGCCAACCTTTCTGGGTTAGTGGGTACATTTTGAATTTTGAGAAAGTGCTATGGGTTCAGGCCACAAAATGGCTGCTGTGGGGGGGATGTAGTATAACATAAAATGGCTGCCTGAGAGTGTGACACAATTAAAAGAGGAGGAGGAAGGGGATAAAATTGTGTGATCATGCCCTGCTTATCAGCCTGCCCATTGATTCGGGGAAAGGTACCTACAGTCAGCCACTATCACACACACACACACAGAGAAGCTTGTTACATATCTCTCACGCTCAGAATTTTAATGTAGGTGTGGCTGAGCCGATGCCAACAGGAATTGAGTAGGTCCTTTGTGCAAGGACCCCCTCTCTGCACATGAACTGACCCAAGCTCTGCATTTATTATTAGAAGCCCTTCTCTGTGTGTGCCCCATCTGAGAGAAGGTGGAGGGTGTCAATACAAGAACGAAACTTCTCAGTGGTGGCTCCCCACTTACGAAACCTTGTTCCCTGGTGCCATCGTTATCTATTTTTAGGCAGCGGGCAGAAACATTTCTTTTCCACCAGGCCTGTGGGCTTTTTATATTAGCGGTCTCCTTCAGTGCCTTTTTATAAATACGAATGTGCTTTTAGCTTTTACTCTGTTTTAGTTTTACATTAGTTTTCATTTATGCACCACTTTTTTGTAACTTGCATTGAGTTATATTTCATTTTAACAAGAGTAATAAGTGCAAAAAATAATATTTTTGAGGGAATATTTATGGAGACCTTTCGTAGGTGCTATAAGAGGTACTGACATGCACACTGGTCTCTGGTGGTCTTGCACTCTATCCAGGGCTCACTGGAGGGGTGAAACTTGGATTTCTCAAGAGATGAAACGGGGACGCTTACTTTCATTAGGGTGGAGTGTGCTTGCCGGAGGAAAGCCAACACATGCAAGGGATCCAGGTGTCTTTTATATTAGGTACAGCACCACATTGAGATTAATTAATATTATGCAGACTTGCATCATCCCTTGGCTGTCATGCCTGTTGCTTATCTTCATTACCCCATGATCAGAACTAGCTTACACTACTTGCCACCTCTGATTGTTCAGGAGGAATGAAATGGGGGGAAACTGCCTTTACCTTGTCCAGTATCCAGAACCCTCACACAGTTTATACCTACAAAATAGGAATGGAGAATCTCAGGCCTGCCGGCCAAATGTGGCGTCTCAGGCCACTCCATCAGACTCTCGGGCCTTTCTCAGGCCGCACTCTCTCCCCTCAGGCCACAGCCTCACCCTGCCCCCACTTAAAAGCATTTTGCCTGAGTGGAATGCGTCCTTGAACTCTAAGAATGCCTCTGTTCTGCACGGATGGAAGAGACAAAGGGGTGTGGGAGTGTGTGTAAAAACTAGTCAACTGAAGAAAGCTAAAATTCACATTTTGCCTCTGGCACCACAACACGGATATGTGCCCCCCCCCCCCCAAGAAGGTTGCTCAAAAGCTGAAAATGCTCCCTCATCCTTGCTATTAAATGTGCAGGTTCTGGGCTGGGTACCTTCTAACAGCTTACAGTTTTCCTGGATGTGAACATTAAGTTTGATTGGATATGCACTGGGGAGTTGAGAAAAAAAATCCACCTCTTTTCCACTCACTGTAATTTCCCCACAATTAAGTGTTCACCTTTGGTACTTTATAGCACTGCAGCAAGAAGAAAAATTGAGGACTGTGGTGGTGGGAGGTATCAGTTTCTCCTTTCCCCATCTGAAACTTCACTGCTGTCTCCTTCACCCCTGTGACCTCTGAACACCATAACAAGACTTTTGATCTGGCATGACTGGAGCCCTGGAAAGGAGCATTGCACTATATGGAGGTTTCAGAAGGAGAGGAGGGGGAAAGTACCGGTACTTTTGCCTTTCCCACTTGCTAGCAACTTCCCCTGCATCACACTATATAGCAATAGGAACTCATGATTGAGACTTGCAGGGAGTCCTGAGCCTATGGATTGGTAAATCTGCCAATTTCAGTTTCCCTCATTTTAAATTTCTCATTTTTCTCATCTTCATTTCTACATATTTCACATTCATCAGCATTTTGATGTGAACTTCTTATAATATACACATTTTTGTTTGCACTTTTCCTCATAACAAATTTTTGAAAGGCAAGTTCACCTAATGTGCATTTTTTTGTGTTATTATCACTAATATATTTTTTAAAACAACAACAACATGCACACTTTCTCCTATTATATACATTGGTGCACATCTTAATTAGCTAGAGGACCACAATGCAAAATTAAGAGAAGGGCAATTTTTGAAGGATGGCTGCATTTCAGTTTGTGCATTGTTTCAGACAGTGTGAATTAGGTAGGTTTGCCTGTAAATGGGAACTGAATTTAATTTATTGTCCATCCTTACTGAGCCTATTGATATTTCATAGCATAGAGTAGGGAAAGTTTTAATGTCCGTCCTCATCGTGCTCCCTACCTTCTGAAACTTCCCACCCTATAGTCTCACACAGCATGACAAAGCTCATGTTCCAGACTGGCTGGAGCTCTAGAACCACTCATTTCAGAGGCTGGGGACACACTGCAACAAATTGTGGTAGGTTTCTACCTGTTTGTTTTAATACAAATGACCCCACACCTGTTTTCTGGGAAACAGTTTGGAAATTAGAAAAGGAAAGAGGGGGAAACTCATGCAAAACAACTTGAGCATCTGAATTGTCCTCCAGAAAGTTAAGGGAGACAACAGAAAGAACACGAAGTTCTGGAAAGTGGTCTTGATCAATCTTCTAACAGTTTTATGGCAGCCTGAAGGATGGGATTGCAGCATGTATTCTCCTACCCTGATCTCACCTCCAAAATGTTACAAGCTTTTAAGTGTCTTTGACCACTTTGAAGCTAACAGAGTCCTTGGGACAGAGATTTATTTGGACCAGAGGGAAACTTCCTCTGATGCTAGTTAATCATCCCCAACGAAAGACAGGTTGCACCTGGAAGACTTGCACAGTCTTAAGCATATCTACTCCAAAGTAAATCCCACTGCAGTCAATGATGAATTCCCAGCAAAACGTGTGTGTACAGGACTTCTGCCTGGGTTTAAGAAAATTTAAGAAAATTGCAAACGGGTCTATTAATGGGGAGAACTGATTTCAAGATTGGAAACTGACATCAACAGATTCACCTATCCATACATAGTAGAGAGGTAAAGAATCTGCTACAATAAAAATAAATGAATCAGGTGTTAACTTCCCCACAGGTCCTGTCTAGAACAGGCATGGGGCTATTTGATAAGAGCCTCTCTCTTACTTAATGCCACCCATTCTTACTAACACCTGAAAAGTCAGTTTACTTGAAGTACATTTAATTACATGAATAATTTCAGTCCCACCTTCCTGCCCCCCAAATGGGCCCACCCATAATAGTTAAAATATCTAAAAACAATAACTGTATTAAGTGTCCAACTATATTAATGTCCATTGGAACCACTAAAAAAGCCTCTTCCACAAGAACACAAGCCAAATTAAAGTTACTCTCTCAAAGGTGTTTAAATAAAATGGCCTTAACTTGCTTCTGAAAGACCAGTAGTCTTTACTCTCTCATTAACCCCTCCCCAAAGAATGTTTAATTCCTTTATTGGTATACAAATATCAGTACAGTATAAAACAGTACATTACTAATAAAAATGTGTATATAAAAATTCAAGTAGTGGTTAACTCATCAAGTTTTTACTTTAGGTCCTGTTAAGGAGCTGCTTCTTCATAAAAATATGTTAATGCATAAAGGCCCTTTCTTCCCATTTTTGAAAATAATTAATTTTGTACAATGAAAGTGTGGGTAGTATAGCTGTGGGGGTCTATGGGGAGATTTAATGTGCCATTTTTTAATTTCAGTGTATCATTTCGATACCAATGTATCATGAAGCTCTGGCAGCCACTATTTATTGGACAGCCACTACCTCTTGGGTCTAACATACCTCACCAGGTTGATTTCAGGATAAAGTGAGATGTCATTATACAAATCTCCTTGGGGAAAAGGAAGGCTACAAATGTGTTAATTCCCCCCCCCAAAAAAAAAAATATGTCATAGGAATACTGTCCCTGTTCAAAGCACCTTCTTTGCAGCGACGGTTTCGTACACATCCTTAAGGCACAATTGATTTCAGGCTGAATTTACGTACTTCAAAGTGCATATGCTTAATATCACAGCAGCGAAAAAGCTGAAGAAAGAGGATTGTTGTTGTTTAGTCGTTTAGTCGTGTCCGACTCAGAGCTTGATAAAGAATAGTGCAGATGAGGAAGAAGGAATTATTAGGAAGCAACTAGGGATAGTAGGAACTGAAAAAAGAAGGTGGCTTGACGGAGGATACTTCCACAAGCATTCATGTGCAGTATTTTTTAGATTATATTTGATGATTACTAGAGACTCTGCGTATAACAATTGTCAGAGTGGTAGCCGTGTTCAGTCTATTTTGATTTTGCTAAAGATAAGTCTTGTACTTTTCCCCTGCATAATAATTTGCAGACTGGGATCCACTATATCAGAATCATAGGGTTTTATCTTCTCTCTCCACTAATACTCTTGGGCCATGGCAATTAAAAGTACCCTGTAAAATAATTTCACACAGAGCTTAAATTTACCCAAGATAAGCACAGTGATAATTCACAACAGCTGTAATTGGTGGGGACATTATCATGCTAGTTTTGCAGGAAACCATTGCTTCAATTCCAGCATAAAGCCACAAAATCAAACTTTGATAATAGAAAATGTATGCGTCCAGAGAAACATATGTATTCCATTGAACAGAAACATTTTGCTTCAATTTTGTACACATGCTTTTATGTGGCACATACAGAGCATACTGTTCTGACATCTGCATGGAACCACTGGAAAAGGTAGTGAAATTAAGATAAAGTGGGGGGGGGGGGAGGGAATTGCTCCCAAACTTTTTTGGAGAACTAAACAGAAAGGAATTGCACCCGTTTTACGAAACTCTCTCCCCAGCTTCCAAGGTGATCTGTTAGCAGGTTTTAAGTGTAACTGTTTTGTATATTGGTTTATTAAATATATATATTTTGCCCCGCATTTTCATAAATGATCTGTTACTCGTGCTAACAGAAAACGTATGTTTAAAACGTTGTTTCGCGAGAGGGTCGGCCCCGCCAGCTCCTGGCTCGCCTGGGCGGCACTGCGCGCGCTCTTTCTGCGCCCGCGCGGGCGTTTGCGCGCGCTCTGCGGAGCAGCAAGTGCACAGGAGCCGCCTGGCGTGGGCGTGGAGAGCCAGCGCACAGCCCCCCTCCGACTCCGAGCCGGGTCCGCAGCATGGTGGTAGCGGCGGAGGCGGTGGGTGAGCCGCCGCCCGCGCCCTCCGCCCCCTTGTCAGTGGGCTGCGAAGGGAGGACGCGAAGGCGGAGGGAAGCCCCCAGTGCCGCTGCCGGGCATGCGCGGCGCCCCAGGAACATGGCGGAGGCGGAGGCGGCGTGAATCCAAGCGACGGGGGCAGCAGCCGAGCAGCTGACAGACACGCGAGCCGCGTCGCCGGCGCGCCGAGGGGGCGCCGGGTCCCTTCCCTTCGGTGAGTGCCGGCCGGCTCCCGGGCCCGGGGTTCTGCCTCGCGCCGGGGCTGCCGAAGAGCCTTGCGAGGGAGGAAAGGAGGCGAAGCCGGAGCCGCCGCCTCCTCCCCCTTTGCTGCCTCCTCCTCCTCTCCTCGCTGCGGCGTCTCCCGGGTCCCGCACGCTGAAGCGCGGGCAGTGCAAGGGGAAGCGGCGGCCGTGGCGCAGCAGTTGCCGCCCGCCTTCCGGAGAGCGCGCGCGTGCAGAAAGGGACGCGGTTGGCTGCCCGGTGGGTGCCGGCCGCTCGCTCGCCCAGAAGCCCGCAAGGCGGGTTCGGCTGAGGAGGGAAGCGGCTCTCCCATCCCGCTGGCTCCAGTCGTCCCCCCCCCCCCATGCACACCGTTTGTGTCGCTGCGCCGTCCCTCTCCGTGCAGTTTGGCGCTGAGCGCGCGCTCTCTCCCCGTCTCCTTGTTATTTTAGTTTTTGCGCGCCTGCCGCGTTCGGAGCGCGCTAGAGAGTTTTTATCTCCGCCGAAGCGGGACCTTCCCTCCCCCCCCCCCCGCTCCCTCTTCCGAAACCTTTCACGTCCACCTTCCTTGCGATCAAAAGGCCGAGGGGAGGGAGGGGGAAATTGCATTCCTCTTGAGGGAGAGGCGGAGGAGGAGGTGGGAGATCTTGGAAGGGGAGCTAATCTTGTGTTTAGCCCGGGGCATGGCAGGTTTCTCTCTGTCTCTTTTTCCCTCCCGCTCCCTGGAAGGCCCCCTAGATTTCGGGGATGGGCGCTCCTGCTCTTGCGATGGTGTGGTTTCTCTCCTCCTTCCCGCTCTTTTTTGGCGGTTGACTTAAAAATAATAATAAGGAAGGTGGGGGGGGGGGGAGAAACAGCCTGGCCGCCGGAGTTGAGCCTCCGCAGCTGGCGCGTTTGAATCCTGCGCGCGTAGAAATCCAGAAACAAGGCGCACAGGCGTTTCAACTTGGAGCAGAAGTAGGGCAGAACTCAGAAGGGAGGATTAGCGCTTGCGGGGCTGGGGAAACATGGGAGGCGGCGGCGGCGGAGGACACCTTTCCTGGGTTCACAGAACTGACCGCCCAGAGATCAAGCTAGATCTCCTCCTTTTTGGCCGCTGCCGCCCCTCCCCCGTCGCCGTGCATTTTGGGCCGGAGTGTTCCGTGTGTGGTTTGGTATCGCTTTGCTGTATATTTGACAGGAGCGTGAGAGGACACACCTCCTTGGGCTGCAGCTTCCCGCAGGCGGAATGCTCCCCTCCCTTGTTCCTTCCTGAGTAGGAGGAGTAGGAGTGGCGCCTAAAATCCACTTGCTTCAGAACCGGCTGCAGGCAGCTCTCGACTGAAGGCAAGGCTTTCAGCCGGACAGATGAGGAGGAGTCCGTGTGCTTTGGGTGCCCCCCACACCGGCGAATCTTCCCCTGCTTAAGACGTTGCACTTGGTCCTTCCCTTTTCGACGGAGTTTTCTCGTAAGTCAGTAGGGCTTGGCCTAAAGTGCCTTGAGGACGGGTGGAGAGCAGTTTTGCAGAGCAGCACGTTGCTGCAATAGACTTGTGTCTAGGAATACTTTTCAGGGCAGGAACAAGCTGCGTGTTAACTTTAGATTCCGGTAAAAACAAGTGGTACCTCCTGTCATAAACACACACTTGCTTGGAAAGTAAATCCCATTATATTTCCATCCCATAGGATCCCAGGGTGATTTTCCAAGATCATATGCTTCAGATGACAAGAATTGAGATGGATCCTATGCATGTTTACTGTGAGCTCTTAGTGAGTCTTAGTTGAAGTAAGCAAGGTAGCAGTCCTAAACAGACCTATTAGGGAATAAGCCCTAGTGAACACACACACAGACTTGCTTCTAAGCAAATATACACAGAATTGCTCTGTAAGTGTACTTGGTATTTTATTCTTCATAATCTAAATGATCCATTTCAACAACATAATAAAGATGAAAAACAGAATCTAGAAGCTCTGAAAGACAAACTGCTTATGATGATACCATGGTGAATTTTGTTTTCATTGGAGATAATCAGATGTTGGAAGAATCTTAGGGAAATCCATGGGACTACTGCAGAGTAAACGGTTACGGTACTAATGTTAAAGTGTTTTTTGACAGCAGCTACACTATGACAGTGCTTAATCAGTTAATCCTTACCACTTCCCTTTGAAATGCTGAACACAGATTTAGGAGAACACTTAAACTGTATTGATAACCCAAGTGTGAAAGAACACACTGCTGTGATTATGTACTGTAAAAGCCTGTACATAAGAACACAATCTAAAGAAATGTATGTTCTTAAGTACCATTGATTGTAGGCGGATTGAGGATACTTAAATTTTCTGATTCTTGTGCCCAAGTATGTTGAAATAGGCATTACAGGACTTTCATAAGTTTAGGATGGCAGTGATAAGAGTGGATCATGTTCTCCAGAGTGATGTCTATAACTTTCAGGTTTTGTTTATGCTTTAGAATTTTTAAAAAGTTTAAAGTTAACTTTCAACTTTGATGCTGGGAAAAGAATATTTTATGAATTAGCCACTGCCCATGGTTTAGCAAATTGCAGTACAGATTGCAGCATGGTAGTAATTAAGTGGAACCTTACTTTATATAGCTACATTTCATGCTTGGTTAAACTTCGGTAATAAAAAGAACTTTCATGTGTTTCTTTTCTAAATAGTTACATATTGTAGCCTAAAATATGTTAATTTCTTTCTTCCCGCCATTATATTTTCTTCAACATTGAATTTGTTGCCTATCAAATAATTCTTTAGTGATTCTTTAATTTTCATTATGAACAACAGCAAAATAAAAGCTTATATTAGTAATATATTTAAATGCTATGTAGTAATTTGGAGTTAAACACACAATTCTATATTTGTTTAAATGAAAAATATGTATTTTGTAGAGCTTAGTATTTGTACTAACATTTAATGACTAGAGTTAACAGTATTTTAAAAAGTTAGGGTGGCAGTTAGCAACTATTATTTTAGCTCTTTTAACCAGATATAATCCTCAATTTGAAGTGCTTTAGATTGGACAGCCTGCAGGTTGAAATGAAGGAAATAAAGGTTGAAATAAGCATCATGGAACCTGTAGCTTGAATGATCACATTAGATTAAGATATGTGCCTTTACATGATTATGACATATTATTTGAATCTGCTACTGTGTTATAATTTGTGGGTCATTTTAATGAATTGCAGTCAATTGTAGAACTTTCTTATATATGCATGGTTTGTTTGCACTGAAATCATACCAGACATTAAGGTTTCCATTTATTTCATATGGGGGTCATTTACATAGTTATGGAACGTGACGTTACTGTTCATCAAGGACTGATTCAAACATTATAATTGGATAATAATTTCTCTCTCCATCCCCTTCTGTAAATAGTCCGCAATAGACTATTGCAGCAGTAACCCCAGTGAGAAGGAATAAGTTACTCTAGACAACTTTCTCCCTTTACATGCATTTGCAAGAAATAGAGGCTTCATCTGCTCTGCTTTCCATCATACACTTAAATACTGTAGTTTCTGACTGAGGCTGGAAAATCAAAGCCCTAGGCATCACATACAGATGAATAATTCCCAGAGGTTTTCCTGTGCAAGCCCTATTGAAAGAAATTGGAATCTGCACTCATTTTGATGGGACTTGTGGAAGTGGGTTTTTTGGGGGGGAAGGTTGTGCATTAGGACATTTCTGGCTCTGGTTCCTCGAGCTCAGAAATTTCTTTGAGAAATACATTCCACTTTTTCTCTTTGATGTCATGAGCAAATAAACCATTGAAGTTTGAAGTCTTCATTAAATTATGGGTTGTTTTTTTAAAAAAAACTTCTGATGTGTTTTTAACCAAATAAAGACACACGGATCTTTCCCCCTTGCCATACAAGTCAACCTTTCTTTTGATTTTTCCTTGATCAGTGTACCTAGCTTAAATTGCATATTGAGTTGCTGACTGCAACACACATTTCAGCATAGCATTGTATAGTAAAGCATTATAGTGGCAATAGAACAGGTGCTAAAGTACCTTCTAATTTTAAAAAGTGGTTATGTTTCAGAAATAAAAAATTGCTTTCATATATTGGCAGTAAAATTGTGCCAGTAATTTCTGAATTGTATCGCTAGTGTAAATAATATTTATGCTTACAAAATGGTTTCAGATTCTGTTAATTGTGCTTTTGGCTAAACCATGGGTGTGACCTATTGAGAGAGAGCTGGGCTGTTTAGGGAGAAAAGGCAGGATATAAATTGAATAAATAATAGCCATCTTGAGTGAAGCTCTTATGAATGTAGTCTCCTGTGAAATAATGCTTTGACACATGGAAAATCCAACAAGAGAATCCCAAAATCCTGTACAAATAACTTGTCATGTGAATTGCCATGTTAAATACATTTAATTTCCATTTATCTCAATGGGAGATTTCAACTCTTCCACTGAAATCAGTGGGAATAAAATGCTTAAATGTTGGTAGCTTAGATATTTATAACTTCTGAGACTGTTTCGCTGTTAAGAATAAGATTAAAAACCCATTATGTAATTAAATCTTTAAATGATAACAGATTCTTTATAATGACAACATGCAGTAATATATTTTTTTTTAAAGGCTACACCAATACTTTGAAATATTATATTCCATTCTTGCGTAAGATAGCCAGTGGTTTTGCATTCAGGTCACTGTACTATGTACAGCAGCTCTGCAATACCAGTGACTTACAGACAGGAATCAGTTCCATTTCATGTTCGTCACAAAATAAATCAAAATCTACAGAAATACATCTGAATTGTTTTGCATGCAGAAACAGTGTTGATTAAGTATGGTATGTAAGGTTGGATTCAGCTTGTGATTATTTCCAAATGCATTTCCCAACAAGTTTACTCCATAATTGTTCAATAAGCACCTACGTTTTGTTCTCAAAAATTTGTTTTTCTTAACATGGTTACTTTTGTTGTTTGCCTCAGTAATTGGTTGCCCCGTTCTTCCAAAATCATTTGGATAGTTTGTATAGGAAGTTTAGCCTCTTTTTAAAAACATTATTTTGAGGTTTTCTGTTTTGTAGAGTGGTCCTGTGTTAGGTATTTGATCTTTATAACCCATACCAAAGCAAAATATCAAATTGGTGGCAGTCCTACACATGGTTAAGAGGGAGAATTTTGTTTAGTTGGTTGTGCCTTATGGCTCTTCAACATAGCCTTCATTATTTTAAAAGTTCTCTTCCACTTTTTGTTAGTGACACAAAGTAGTATTTATTAAAAGTAATGAAGCAATTTTTATGGGTAGTTCTGGTGGTTATTATTATTAAATTAATATATAAACAATCTGTACAAACCTACAGTTAAAACAGTAAATAAAGCCTATTCATATCATGGGAGGCCTTGCATCTTCTAAAAACAATGAAATAAGGTCTTTTGGGTGTCTCTTCAGGAAAGGAGTTCCAGTCATAGGGCATCAACAGAACATTTCTCCATATCACATTCTTACAAATCTCACTTCCTCATGAAATGACACATAGACATTCTGCTGGCATTTTAAGGAACATGTGTGCACAGAGGTGCTGAATATGTGGAGCATGCACTTTTTAGGAATTTTCTCTTGGGGAGAATTATTAGCTGCTGAAATAGGTACTGTAATGCAGGAGTTGTTTAGTTTGAGGCCTACATTTCTCTTTCTCCCACACATACCCCACCCTGCTTCCAGGGAGCTCAGGGCAGCGCACTGGGAGCTGTCTCTCTCGTTACTGCAGCCTTGCTCCGTACAGCCTAACCTTCCTTGCAGCCGTTCAGTGAACTTGATTCCACAGCAGGAGTTCAAACAGCCATTCTCTGGTGCAGGTTTTGCATACTTTCCATTTTGCCACACTACATGGATGGTCATTTAGTGGTGGGGAACCTGTTGAGCTCTAGCTCCTTTTGGTTGCAGTCATTATGCCAACAGTCAGGGGTGATGGGAGTTCTAGTCCATCAACATCTAGAAGGCCACAAGTTCCTCACCCTAGATTTATTGTGTGGGTAGAGTTGGCTGTCCTATATAACTAAAAAGTATTTTTTTCATTAGCTCCCAGGGTTCTGAACCCAAGTTATAAACAGAAAATTCAAAGGAGCTTACAGTGAATGGAAGATGATCATTGAGCTGTCGGTGCTGCTTTTGAGCATATATTTAATCCAATGCAGAATTGGCATTCTGAAATTTTATCTCCAGGGGCTGATATCCCATTAATGGTTGTGTTGCGCTTATACTTCAGTTCAGCCACACTTGTGTGACTCCAGCTCCTCCATCACTCCAGAGCAAATGCCATGCTGGCTGCAGCTGATGGGATTTGGAGTCCACTTCTTTAAAGTGCCTCTCAAGTGGATTATTTGCTTATACCCACAGTGCATGATTAATCACTTTCACTTACCAATGGAAGAGAGAACCCATTTTTGATAGATTAAATGTCACTGTTGATGAACTAAGTGAAAGATTGATCACGTACATTTAAAGGAAAACAAGATACAGCTTGGATATGTTCATCAGTCACATTATTTATCTTGCACTGAATAAGCGTTAGTTCTTGTAAACTGTTAAAAGTCAATGGCTTGTGATGGTAAATGTGTGAATATGCTGGTGTAAGAGGTTGGAGTTTTAAAGCCAATTTATTTAAGGTGCTAACGTGATACTTCATTGGTGAAAAAAGTGCAGGCATTTATATACCGTATTTTTTGCTCTATAAGACTCACTTTTTCTCTCCTAAAAAGTAAGGGGAAATGTGTGTGCGTCTTATGGAGTGAATGCAGGCTGCGCAGCTCTCCCAGAAGCCAGAACAGCAAGAGGGGGCACTGCTTTCGCTGCGCAGTGATCCCTCTTGTTCTGGCTTCTGAGATTCGGGATAATTTTTTTCTTGTTTTCCTCCTCCAAAAACTATGTGCGTCTTATGGTCTGGTGCGTCTTATAGAGCGAAAAATACGGTATTTCTCTCTCTCTCTCTCTCTCTCTCTCTCTCTCTCTGTGTGTGTGTGTGTGTGCATGCATGTGTGTGTGTATATATATATATATATATATATATATATATATATATATATGTCTGTCTGTCTTACCAGAATGGAACAAGGAAGAGCTGGCTCTTGAGAGGCACAACTTCAGGTTCATTACAGCTGTGTAACTGCAAACCTGAAGGACTTTGGATAAATTAATAGTAGTCTGAAAAGCAAGTCTCAAACTTCCTTCTTACTGCAACAACATTTTCTAAAGTCTATTTTGAAATATAATTAGGAAGGGAGTTAGAACTTAGATTCAAAACAACACTTCATACAGTTGGAATGACATCTTTTGAAATTAATTCCTTAGTTTAAGCCATACTTTGAAACTGATAGTATTTCACCATTTATTCTCACTTCTGGGCAGTATCCAAGTGGCTCCTATATTGTAAACTTGCACTGAGTCAGAAAGGCGAGAAGGCGAGGGTAGCAGTACCATGAATAGTAGTTTTAAGTGTGCAGTGGATGTTGTATTAAAATGTAACTATGAACTAATACTAATGATGAAGGGACTGTATTTCTGCACTGAATCCAGCGGGCAGTTTCACACATTCCCCACCCCCCAATGTAGAGATCAATCCCCATGTATACACTGGTCGTGGTATACATGACAGTTCAGATACCTTTTGGCCGTGCTGTACATACATTAGGAAGCCAGTGTATGTGTCCATAAATGAAGACTGGACTTCTCAAACCTGCAGCGGAATTTCATAAGCCACAAAACAGTACCTTGGGGCCAGGGAGGGCTGCATTATCAACAACCCCACTTAAGGACTGCAGTTGCTGTGTTAGCAGGGAGTCGTCTCTCCAAAGCTGCACAGACTTCGGAAACTCTGGAATTCTTTTTATGTTTCTAGCAGGGACTCCAGTGGCTAAGAGGGATGATTATCACTGCTGGGTTGGAATCTTTATTATGGGAGCAAGTGCAATCTGGTGGCAACAAAAAAAGATAAAAAAACCCACAGACTGTTTAAAGTAGCCTGGACATAAAGTGAGGCCACTGGGACTAAGCATCACCTTTCATAGTTTATTGCTGGCAGAGAAGAGTAGCTTAGGAATGTGTTTGACTTCAGCAGCTATTGGTGATGTTCCATTTAAGCGGATTTTCATTTCTTCTGCTTATTGGATACGATAGACGCATGAAATGTGTTATGTGTTTCTTTACGTTTTACAGTACTCTTCATAGCACCCTGTAGCACGTGAAGCAATTTATAGGCTCAAATTATACGTGCAAGCATTTTCCAGTTTTTGTTAGCTGTGTAAAATGTCACAGAATGGGTTCAGACAGAATAATCCCAGGGAATTACATTGTTTGTGTAATGAGGCAATTGCCAGCTTAGTATTTTATTGTTTGATTTATTGCAGTTTTTGTAGACAGCTTTTCAACTTTAATGGTTCTCAGTCAGAGTCTTATATAAATTGCAGGTGATAATTTCCCTAAAATCCATAACTATAAGTTAGCACCATCATGAAAAGCAGGTAATTTGGCAAATGCTGGCAAAGTGCTACGAAATATAATAAATTAAAGTAATGCTATAATATCCATCTCTGTTTTCAACTTCTCTGGTTAGTAGATGAATATTTCATGAAAATTAATGTGTTCAGGATTCAGTTTTTAAATTATGGTGTAGACTTAAATTATAATGAGATATACAAAGGCATGTGTCAATTTATTCTGTTATATACAACATCTGTTTTTGTAATTCATTTATAAATACAATTTTTAAATGGTTGTTTTAATAAATACAACATGCGTCTAATAATCCACAGGCAGTATAGATTACGGTACTATTAATTTGGCATATGTCAATATCTGAAATACTGAATTCTGGCTACAATTGGAAATAAAAATCGGTTTCCCTTCCTGCTGTTTGGATCTTTGTCTTACACCTTAACATCAAAACCAAATGCAGGATAGTAATCTGATAAGTGCTATTGTTGTTTATCCCCTAATGTTTATCATTTCCTTGTTCAGAGTTGGGTATATGATGTATATAAAAGGCATGAGAGATTATTGCCATTAATCAAGGTTGCACATCTCAGGAAGGCAGGGGCAATAAATGACAACATAATTTAAGTTGAGGCACAGACGAGGGAACTAGTAGACTTAACAACTAGTTAAATTTGTTTCTTGTATATTTGTGGAGTGAGTGAAAACATCAACTTTATAGTTTCATTACTGCCAGACACACTGCTGAAAGTGATCTGATAACACCAGTGGCAATATTTATGAATGTGAGTTGTAAAGTGTGTGCACTTGCGTACAAAAACTGTAGCAATGAAATAGATTTCTGTTTACTATTATGTGCTGCCAAAATTAAAATTTTAATGCTAATACAACCTCCTGTTTTAATGAATTCTAATGAATTTAGTTTTCCTAGTTACGGTAGTTATTACTGGTCATAGGATGTCTGCAATGCTTGGGAAACAGTATCATCAAGTGGTATTTTGCTTGACAAACGAATTAGAATCAATAGCATGACCTTTAATAAAATGGTTTAAACAGAATGGCTTATCTAAACTTAGGGTTCAAGCTTCATGAACTATAGTGCAGAAAATTCTGTAGCATTTGTTTCCAGGTGACTTGGAGCTAAGGTGTAACGTTTATCTTCCATCTTCCTTCTTGACTGGGTTAAAAAGGCATTGCCTGTTAATATTCCGCTTCCATTGTACAAAAGTTATTTACATATTATTTTGCATTTGGCCTCACCTGCTGTGTTACTTTTCCACAGGAAGCAGTTGTGTTGAAAAAGAAGCGTGGATGGACGTGTTCTTATTGTGAAAAAGGAGGACCAAACATTTTACCATGGGGAAAACAGCAGCTAAAGGTAAAGTTCTTGAAACAAAGCAACAACGTAAATGAAGGGCTGCAGTTTTCAGGGTGGAAGAGGCCCCCAAGAGACCTAATAAGATGGGAGGTGGACTAGGAAAGATCTCACAGCTTGGAAATATAACTCCCCACAGTCAACTCACTAATCTCATGACAGAGTAGAATACATTTCTGCAGGGTTTTTTATGATTTTTATTCTCTGCCCTGGTCCTTTTCCCTTTTCATTTTGTGGTCCCATAAGTATATGGGTATATGATTGCAGCTTTTTGATTTAACGTACGTATTTCTCTCTAATTTAGTATGTTCACTATTGCTGTGATTGAGTTTTCTAACCTTTTATATTGGGGATAGATTTAAATGTCAGGGCCATATAAAGTGGTTTCCCCTCCAAATAGCTGAGCATGTATGCTTGGTCCCATTGTTGCACTGCTGTAGGTCAAATCACTTGCAGCACTTGGGAGAGAGTTTACAGAGCTCCACAGGGAACACACTACAGTTGTAGTTAATTACATAGCACACTGAAAATGCTTACGCCCTTCCAAATTATGGAGAACTCCTGATTTGGCTAGAATGCAGCAACTACCATGCTGGGCCAGGTTTGATATTTATTGCTCCCCAACTTTGATCTGTGACCAGCCCAATACAACAAGCAAAACAAGATTGCCATCTTCCTTCACATAGGAGCCAACTCCTAGGGGCTGAGGTCCTTTCAGCTCCCCCCCTAAAATATTTGAGGGGCTGGGGGCCCCCAAAGTTGATAGGCATTGCAATTCAAATTGGTGTGCCCTGTCATGTGATGGATTATGTGGGGCACGGCATACCTGGGACCCCCCCCAATATTTTATTCAAGTTGGCACCCCTGTTCCTTGACTTTCAGCATCTGGCAGCCATTGTTCAACTTTTCCTTGAAGCGTCTACATGGTCTTACAGTTATGCTAGTAGTTGTCAGAGCAACCCATGGCAATATGTTCTACAGATAACTGTATGAAACGGGGTACTTTGTCTTGTAAGGGAATGTTTGTTTTTAAACCTATGTGTCACGTTTAGTTTCCTCCAAGCACTTCCAGTTTTTACAGTACAGTGGTGCCTCGCAAGACGAAATTAATTCGTTCCGCAAGTCTCTTCGTCTTGCGAGTTTTTCGTCTTGCGATGCACGGTTTCCCATAGGAATGCATTGAAAATCAATTAATGCGTTCCTATGGAAACCGCCTTCAGACCAGGTCCGGGGACAGTCTGTCCCCCGACCTCTTCTGAAGGCTGGGGGGGGGGGGGGAACAAGGGCTTTTCTTCCCACCCCCAGCATTTTAAAAAACCCCGGGACAGCGGAGGACCTCTTCTGAAGGCGGGCGGGGGACGAAAGTCTTTGCTCCCCCCCGCCTGCCTTCAAAAGCCGTCCGGGACAGCGGAGAAACGCGCTGCGTTTCTCCGCTCTCCCGGGAAGGCAGGCAGGGGGGAACAAAGACTTTTGCCCCCCGCCGGCCTTCAGAAGGTGTTCCCGCCCCGCCGCCCGGCTTCGGAGGAGCCTTCCGAAGCCGGGCGGCGGTGGGAGGTGTTCCCTCCCCGCCGCCCGGCTTCGGAGCATCGTTCCGAAGCCCGGCGGCGGGAGGAGGTGTTCCCGCCCCGCCGCCCGGCTTCGGAGCATCGTTCCGAAGCCCGGTGGCGGGTGGAGCTGTTCCCGCCCCGCCGCCCGGCTTCGGAGGAGCCTTCCGAAGCCCGGCGGCGGGAGGAGGTGTTCCCGCCCCGCCGCCAGGCTTCGGAGGAGGTCCGAGTACAGTGGGGAAGACACGCTGCGTTTCTCCGCTCTCCCGGGAAGGCAGGCAGGGGGGAACAAAGACTTTTGCCCCCCGCCGGCCTTCAGAAGGTGTTCCCGCCCCGCCGCCCGGCTTCGGAGCATCGTTCCGAAGCCCGGCGGCGCGAGGAGGTGTTCCCGCCCCGCCGCCCGGCTTCGGAGCATCGTTCCGAAGCCCGGTGGCGGGTGGAGCTGTTCCCGCCCCGCCGCCCGGCTTCGGAGGAGCCTTCCGAAGCCCGGCGGCGGGAGGAGGTGTTCCCGCCCCGCCGCCAGGCTTCGGAGGAGGTCCGAGGACAGTGGGGAAGACACGCTGCGCTTCCCCGCTGTCCCGGAGATTTCCCTATGGGCTGTCGTCTTGCGAAGCAAGCCCATAGGGAAATTCGTTTTGCGAAGCGCCTCCAAAACGGAAAACCCTTTCGTCTAGCGGGTTTTCCGTCTTGCGAGGCGTTCGTCTTGCGGGGCACCACTGTATACTGTACCTTTCCCTGATTTTTAACTCTATTCATTACATGAGATGCACAGTTACTCTCAGAGAAATAACTAAATAAATCCCACTGAGTCCAGTTGGGTTTCCGTCTTAATAAATGTGTTTAACATTGCAGGATTGGTTGCACTGCCATTTCCTGCACGTAAGTGCCTGAAGCAGGGGTGGGTAGCCTTGATTGGCACAAGGGCCACGTTTGGGGTCAGCCACCCATTTGCAACACATTGCAATGCAAACACACCCTCAGCAAGGAAGGACTAGACAGGTGTACATGAAACGTGTATTACTACCCTGCGGGGTGGGGAGACAGACGCAGCAGACATGCTGCATCAGCCTCACACATTCAGCAGAGTTTTTGCTCTCTAAGGAAGCACTGATGTAGAAGGGCCTCTTACCCCAGGACTGTTCTGGGGAGCAGAGGAGGAAACCAGCCTCTTTTGCAAAGAGGCCCTTTTCCCTCTTGTGTGGCAGAATTGTTGGGATTCTTAGAAGAATGGTGCAGTGCCAGAGGGAGAAGGGGACCTTTTGCAAAGGTTGAAAAGACATTCCCAGACTAAACATGATGACCAGGGGGAGAAATTGAAACCAGTGCAACAATGAGGACCAACAGTACCACCTGCTGCTTGGCAAATACATACATACATATATATACGTACGTGTGTGTCCCCGTCCCCTATTTATTTATTTACTCATTCATTCAAAGTACTTAAATTCTTTTTAGGGCAGAGCTCTTTCAGGGGGCTTTAAAAAGATAATTAGCTACAAATAATTTAGCTTTGTATACACAGCAGTGGTTCTCAGCTGGAACTATATCCATGCACAATGCAGGGATGCATGGGGTACCTCAGCCCGGGGCAGTTTATTCTGCAAAATTATGTAAAAAATACTGTGTTTTACATCCTTGCTTTTTCTTTAGATTCTAAGACTATTAAAAGAGAAAAACATGGGAAGAGTTGTCTGTCAAGCAACCAATTGCTAAATAATGGTATGTATTGTAAATGTAAATATTATGAATTATTTTTAAAATAAATAAATGGGGTTTAACCTCTGCTCATTCACATATCTCTCCCATCGCCTCCTGCCTCACCCGATTAGCCTCTGCACTTGTGCAAGGTGCCTCCTTCCTGATTTTTGGACAACTACCTCCTGCAGTGTAGTCCATGCTGTTCAGGTGGTCTCCCAATCACCCCGGGATCTTTTAAGAGGGCTGCTGCGTGTGGGGGAGAAGAAGATCAGAAAGATCCTTGCTCTAGTGGCCCTGCCATAACCTTTAGGGTTTTGAAATGGGTAGGGCACTTTATTTTCTTAGGGACTCCACTCCAGGGCCTGGCACCAAAGTGGGGACAATCTGTCATGCACACTTAACCCAGACACACAACCTTAATACAAAAATGCAGACAAGCATACTTAACTCAACTCTGCCTGCCCAGGTATGCTTTTCTTCTTATCTTTTTTAATGAAATAGAGGTGTGTAATTTTTTTTTTATAAATAAGTAATCCCTGCGACGGGGTGAGCTCCCGTTGCTCGGTCCCAGCTCCTGCCAACCTAGCAGTTTGAAAGCACGTCAAAGTGCAAGTAGATAAATAGGTACTGCTCCAGTGGGAAGGTAAACAGCGTTTCCGTGCGCTGCTCTGGTTTGCCAGAAGCAGCTTAGTCATGCTGGCCACATGACCCGGAAGCTGTACGCCGGCTCCCTCGGCCACAAAAGCAAGATGAGCCCCGCAACCCCAGAGTCGGCCACGACTGGACCTAATGGTCAGGGGTCCCTTTACCTTTTAAGTTGCTTCCTATTCTCCTACCTGAGCCCTTTGCCTGGGTTTGCTGGTATCTTTGCTCTTGGGTTCAAGAAAGATTTTAGGGTAGGTAATGTTGCTAAAATAAACCAAAGGGAGAAATTGAAACTTGGTTGATATATAGGTAGACTGAGGGAGTTAAAACAAAAAGCAGTTTTTTGGGTTGAAAATGAATGAAGTAAAGAAGGACTTTTAAAGGTGACTAGCTCTGCTCAAGATGGGCCTTCCTCACCCTGATTGTGCAAGAGTTTTAACATTTTAAGGAAATAATGGGCTGGATACATGAGTGAAACACAGGAGACGTGTGCCACATAATGAATGGTAGAAATCCAGTACAAGCTAATGTCAGAACATGAGATGCAGGAGTCCCACTGCTGCATCACTTGTGGCAGCCTCAAGGAGGCTTTCTGCTATTAGCCAGGACCTCTGAGTTTTATTAGCAATTATAAAGCAGCCCTTCCCCCAACCTGGCAGCCTCCAGGTTGTTTTAGACTACATGCATCAAAGCAGTGTTCAAAACCCCCATTGTTCTAGGCGCATTTTGCGACGGGGAATTTCATTAGCACGAGCAGTTTCTGAGCTCTGGGTGCAGTATTGCGCCTAAGATTTCAGATTAAAACCTCAGAGTGGAAGGAAAGGAGGACCTTTTCTGACTCCCCACTTCCAGCCACTCTCTGAAGACTAGAGAAGAGACCCTCTTAGGAATATTAGCGGGGTGAGCAGGGGAAGGAGTGAACATAATATTTTAGCTTCAGCTCTGTATTCTTGCTATAAAAAAGCACGCCTAGACATTCCGTTGTTGCGCCCATAACGTAAGTTTAAGGTGTCATTTAGCTCCTAGCTTTCATATCTCAGTTTCTAACACTGCATCAAAGCACAACTGTCATCAGCTGATGGGAGTTGTTGGAAACATCTGGAGGGCACCAGGTTGTAGATTATCCTATCAAAGCCACTAGGTGGCAGCATAGTATCATTTTTTCAGTGGCTTAATTTTTGTATTTGGAGAGGAAACTCATATGAAGCCATTGAGAACATGCACAGATTAGCAGTGTAAGGTGGGATCTGGACGTGTAGTCCCAATATATGTCTGTTGACTGGGCAGCGTATGAGAGAGCTTGGGTTTTTTCGCCCTTGGCTTGTGAGCGCTGGGATGTCATGTCAACCATCTCCTCCTTCAATCTGGAGGAGATAGCTAGAGGTGTGCAGAAAGAAGGGATGAAGTAGTAGAGATGGTTGTGTGGGAAGCATATGAGTGGGTGGGGGTACAGGGGGGGAGACAAGGGGGTGGTTCCCCCCCTTTTTGACTCTATTCCTTCAACTATGTGTGTATTTGGGGAGGACATGTTCCCTCTGGCCTGTCCCCTCATGTGTATATGTATGTATATTTTCATGCATGTCTGTGGCTTGTGTGATATGCAGTGTTGTGTGCATTTTGTGTTTAGCTGGTGGTGGGTGGAGGCAGTTAATATCTATCTCTGCCTTCTCTCCACTCTTGCAAACTATTGTGCACCCACCTGCAAAAACAAACAAACTTGCATCTGGATTTTTGAGTGGAGCAGGTATTGATTCGCAAGCATTTGCCCAAATTATGCAGCTGTACGCTATAATGAGAATCAGCATTTACATTTTTTTTAAAGAAACTTTTAAAAAGGATTATTTACTTAGCTCAGCCCTTGCCATTGTTAAACCAAGAACCACTTTATTGTCCCAGGAAATCTCGTGCTATGTAAACACAGTAGTTTATCTTTATTCAGCAGGTTTCTGAAGGAGTGGATAGATAACAAAGGGAATCCAGACCCTGCAAATTTAACACACTGCAAGGTCAAGCTATTCTAAGCTGCAGTGTAGGCACAGCTTAAGTGTGAATGCATTTGTGTGTGTTTTTTCAGCAGTGACTCGCCTCCCTGTGCACAAAGAAATGTTCCTTTTTGTTTTATGTTAATGCTCAGTCTGTAAACCAGTGAAACCACTGCTATTAATTTCACTAAAACTGCTCCTGCAAAAGTAGTACAGTGGTACCTCGGGTTACATACGCTTCAGGTTACATATGCTTCAGGTTACAGACTCCGCTAACCCAGAAGTATTACCTCAGGTTAAGAACTTTGCTTTAGGATAAGAACAGAAATTGGGCAGTGGCAGCGCAGCGGCAGCAGGAGGCCCCATTAGCTAAAGTGGTGCTTCAGGTTAAGAACAGTTTCAGGTTAAGAACAGACCCCCCAGAACGAATTAAGTACTTAACCCGAGGTACCACTGTATATAAATCTAGATTCTAACAAGGGTTTCATATATCTATATCTATACCTGAAAAGAAAAGCATTATCTATATGTATATAGAAAAGAGAAGAAGTTCAGATACAGTGGTGCCCCGCAAGACGAATGCCTCGCAAGAAGAAAAACCCGCTAGACGAAAGGGTTTTCCGTTTTTGAGTTGCTTCGCAAGACGATTTTCCCTATGGGCTTGCTTCGCAAGACGAAAACGTCTTGCGTGTCTTGCGATTTTTTTCCGCTCCCCCCCTTTTTTCTAAGCCGCTAAGCCTTTAATAGCCGCTAAGCCGCTAATAGCGCTAAGCCGCTAATAGGGTTGCTTCGCAAGACGAAAAAACCGCTAGACAAAGAGACTTGCGGAACGGATTATTTTCGTCTTGTGAGGCACCACTGTACTTTCCTTTGGGTAAATGATTTCTGCTTATCTTCTAGTGGTCTCTTAGAGTGCTAACTGCTTCCCCCAGTCACAAATGATGACAAATATACAAAAGATTGAAGAAGATAATAAGCAAAAATCTGTGTGCTTCCTGCAGATTGAAGGCTTTTTATCTCAACAATATGTTTAAATTTTGCTCTCCCACACTTTTCCCTCCTAGAATATTTTAACTGGGATAACTACTTGAAAGAGACTGGATCCTTAGCTGCTCCTTCACATTGTTTCAGACAGGTAAATGGTTTAAAATATAAATGAGTATACGAAAGTGTTTTATGTTAGTATTGTAGTTTCTTTGTGTTGCTTACCTTTCATATAGATATATGTTATGCAAGGGGTGGGCAGACTTCAGGCTTATGAGGGTTTTTTTGTTTTTTTACAAGAAGCCCAAGGTTTAGAGGGCTTGTTCAGGCATGGCCAAACTTGGCCCTCCAGCTGTTTTGGGTTTACAATTCCCATCATCCCTGACCACTGGTCCTCTTAAACTAGGGATGATGGGAGTTGTAGTCCCAAAACAGCTGGAGGGCCAAGTTTGGCCATGCCTGGTATATATGAAGAGGGGGTCAACAACCTGTTGTAATCCCTGAGCCATTCACTATATATGGATATACAAATCTGTATCTTGAGTTAACATAGATCAAGGATGAGAACTCGGAACTCTTAAAGTGGCCAATACTGTTGTATAAAAACTTAGCCAAAGGCCACCAATTGTTATTCATATTTTATAAGTTAGAAACACCTAAGAATGTTAGCACAAGGAGAGAAATGGCTTCCTTTTAAAAACTTTCACTGTTGTTAAACTAGAAAAAAGCTAGAACCACCTGCTAATTAACTGCAAATCACCCCAGAGATTTCCCAGTTGATACTAGTCTGTCTGCTTCTGTGTTACACAACCCATATGGGTATTTTGCAAGCTTCAGGTACTTGATACTATTTAGAGGGGGAGGGGGCTCCAGTGGCTTTTAAAATCATAAATACTAGTTGCATAAGTTAAAATTTTCTGTCAGGATGGTATTAGCCTTTCATGCCTCTTAAAGCTGTGATTTGTTGTGAAGTTAATTAGAAGTAAATTACAATAAAATGGATGAGACAGCTTGCAAGTAGGTAAGTTTAGGGTGGAAGTGCCAGCTTACTATGGTTGTGCAAAAGAATAAATTTGTGTAAGAAGCCAACTTCAATACAACGGATCACCTATTAGATTTGTAGCTCATCCATTGAAGGTCGTTGCTCAGTGTATGTTACTATCTTTTAGCCTAGCCTACCTCATAATGTGAAGATACAATAGGAACTGTAAATCCTTGGTTAAATTGAAGAGTGATTTACAGTAAATATAAATGGCATTTAGCGCACCTGGGATAATTGCCCAGGGCTGGAAATAGAATCAAATATTTAGGTGCCAGGAAATTTTCCAGCAATTTCTTTGAGGAGCTACACTTGATCTTGGCCCCAAAGACTGAGAAACAATTATGGTGGGAATAAATAAGCTTGTCACTAGCCAAATAAGTACTGCTGATTCCTTCTCTCTCTCCCTCCTGGAAAAATAGTCCAGTAAATGCTTTATTTTGCCTTTCTTGCAGTCTAGGGTTCCACCTAGCAATGATTTCAAAGTGGGGATGAAATTGGAAGCCCATGACCCTCGAAACATTACCTCAGTATGTATAGCTACAGTTATTGGAATCACGGGTGCCAGATTAAGGTTGCGGCTTGATGGAAGCGACAACAAAAATGACTTTTGGAGGCTAGTGGATTCTTCTGACATACAGCCAATTGGAACCTGCGAGAAGAAAGGAGGAATGCTTCAGCCACCACTTGGTAAGAAAACATAAAAGCCTAACATGGATGAAATCAAAGTTTGCTTCGAAGTCACAGTAGAGTTTGAAATGACGTATCAAAATAACAGCAGCCGGAGACAAAGGAAATGATGAATAGACTAAATGTACTGGACTGGGCGAGTTGGGTTGAGTTTGCTAGAGATAATACAAGTGAACCATGGATTCATGGCACTGCCGTGAGAAATGTCACTTAAGTTCCCAGGTTTTTCCTGCAAAACCTTCTGTAGCGTTGCCTTCCTGTTATCCTCTGCCCTTGCCCAGTTCCACCATCTTGATGCATGACTCCTTCAAAGAACTCCACCCCTTCTCTTTTGCATCCCTTTAGAACTGTCTCCCAGAAAAAAAAACCTGTGTGATGCCACCTCTCACTTCCTCGAGCCCTATCTGTCCTGTGGGAAGTCTTTGGGGGCAGCTTCCTGGTCCCCCTTGCCCTACTGTCACTGCGTGTCACTGAAATAATGCACATTCTTCCCTGTTTACCCCATGCCTCCATTTCCCTCCTCTTTCCCTGTTGATGTCTGTGTTCTGTTGTAGGCCGTAAGCCTGCGATAGATTAGGGACCTGTCTTCCAAAGCCTGTGTAGCACCACTGATGGTTCTGTAGAAATAATGGAAACAATAATCGGTTAGTAATTTAGTGGCGCTTTAAAGCAGAGGTGACTAACCTGTGGCCTCCAAATGTTGTTGGACTCCCAGTCCTCCCATCGGCTTGAGCCAGCAATGCCAAAGATTATCAGTTGCACATTTGGAGAGCCACAGGTTCCTTCCCCAGGTATGAAAATCTTGCTCCTGTTAGCAAGATGTTTTATTGCCTTCAGGGTGAGGGATGCATTCCCTTCTGAAAACTTCATAAGGACCACGTGCCAATGGTGGCCAGAGGGGAAAGTGCACGAAGCAACAAATGTAAAATTTTTGCCTTGGTACCATAGGCTAGTTTCTATGCAAATTTGCACCCTCCTCTCTACCTAGCCAGTGAGGGTTGGGGGGAAAAGAGAGACCCGGAGGTTCCTCACACCTGGACTATATTGAGAAAGTAATTGTTTGGAAGCAAAATGGCTTGAAACAGGTGTTTCAGCACCACCAGTGAATGAAATTATCTGTGTGAGTGCCCCCCCCCCCAAATCTTTGCAGTAATGTTTGCCGGGTACTATAATGCAATTAGTTTGCTCCTGCAGTGTATGTAAACTGGCACATATCTTTATTGAGCCAGACAAGTGAGCCCTTGATAAAATATATCATACTGTATTTGGCCCTCCTATGTTTTCTGAAGATAGGCAGACTTCCAGTGTCCAAATGGTGTTGCACAACTAAATACCTTTTTGAAACCTTCCCTTTGGCAGTTTTGCCGCATCTTGTTTGTTGGCTGAGCTTGGAGCTAATTGTGTGTGTAATTGCCTCCTGCTAACTGTATACAAAACTGGCATTTCCCAAGTGACGTCGAACTGTCTGGTCCCAGAAATCCTATTCCGCTCGTAATACAATATGAGTCAAACGCTCCCTTTCTGCTTAACTTGAAATGTAGCGCTGTATTCCCACGTGTTGCACCAGGTGCTTAGCTTAGTTAGTATTGCTCAATTACGGTTGTAGCTTCTGGTGGGAAGTGGCTCAGCACGATGCGCCCATGCTCATCCTCTATTTATAATCAAAACGTATCCTGCAGAGATAACGCCACTTAACAAAGGTTCTCTTGTTTCTTAAAAGGCATATTTTTGGTAAATCTGTTATGCACAACTAATCTATTGTTGTCAATTTTAGGGTTCCAGATGAATGCATCTTCTTGGCCAATGTTTCTCCTAAGAACACTAAATGGTGCTGAAATGGCGCCTGCTTCATTCTTTAAGAAGGTAGGAGACTCGGCTGCAGTTCTATTGCTTGTTGAGGATTCCAGAGCACTATACTGCCCTGTCCAGCCTGAAAAGGCAAGGAAGTTGTTTAGAAGGACAGGAGTACTAGGAAGGGGAACATCCTTCCCCATCCTCAGTGCCTGCATTTAGAAAATGCCTGTATATGTCTTGAGTTCAGAACAAATCTCTTTGGTTTTAACAGTTTTAGGCTTACCTCTCCACACAGGTCAAATTAATATATTAAAATATGTGTGTTGTTTATTACATGTGATGTTCCTGTTCATGCATAAATGGTGTATTACAGTCTAGACAAATGTAGATGTTAATTCCTGCATGGGAGAGGTTGACTATTTTCTGTTGAATAGTCTGGTGAATGTATCAAAGACTTCCAAGCATAGTGAACACCCATAAATTATGCCCCACCCTCCTTATTCCAGTCACTGTTGTACGGATCATACACAAATGACAACGCAGAACACATTTTTATGCTAAAAACAATACACTCTCTTCTTGTAACAATCTCAACATTTTTACTCCTTTCTTGTCTCTTGGTATATGATGTTTACATGTGTTTTAATTTGTGCTTAGTTCATGTTATTTTAATAACTGAAGCTCAGCCCAGATAAGACTGAGGCACTAGACCAGATGGTTTGGGAGATCGCCTGCTCTTGCACTTCTGATCTGAAAGAGCAGGTTCGTAGCTTGGGGGTACTCCTGGATCCTTTGCTGTCGCTCGAGGCTCAGGTGGCCTCAGTGGAGCGGAATGTCCTCCATCAGCTTTGGCTAGTGGCCCAACTACGCCCCTGTCTGGACAGGGACAGTCTAACTACTGTTGTCTATGCTCTGGTAACCACAAGGTTAGATTACTGCAATGCATTCTACGTAGGGCTGCGTCTGAAGATGTTTCGGAAACTTCAGCTACTGCAGAATTTAGCGGCCAGGTTGCTCACCGGAACAAGATGGTTTGAGCATATTACACTGATCCTGGTCTGACTGCATTGGCTACCATTTCCAGACCCAATTCAAAGTGCTGGTTTTGACCTATAAAGCCTTAAACGGCTCAGGACCATAATACCTCAAGGACCGCCTCTTTCCATATGAACCTACCCAGACCCTGAGATCATCCTCTGAGGCCCTCCTTTGTGTGCCTCCTCCTTGAGAGGTCCAGAGGGTGGCAACTCAAGAACAGGCCTTCTCTGTCTGTGGAATACTCTCTCCAGGGAAGTTCACCTGGCACTTTCATTATACACCTTTAGGCACCAGGCAAAAAAGTTCCTTTTTAACTAGACAGTTGATTTGGTTGACATCCTATGCCCTTTTAAAATGTGGGCGTTTTTGGGGGGTGGGTTCTTGGGTTCTTGTTTTCATTTAGATTATGTATTTTGTGGTTTTATATTTTGATTTTGTTCTGTGAACCACCCTGAGACCTCCAGGTATAAGGCAGTATATAAATTCAAACAATAGTAGTAGTAGTAGTAGTAGTAGTAGTAGTAAATTCGGATGTTTTAAACTTTTTTGCTGATTATTTTATTGTGTTACTCATTTTGTAAACTGCTTTGAGGTTTGGTTGGGTTTTTTTTTACACTCAAGTGGAACAGAAATGTTATGAAATAAATAAATAAACTTTATGAATTGCACCAAAGCTGGAACAGTACAACTCTGTTCTGCAAAGAAAATGAAGTGGGTTGATTTACAAAGTGAAGAAATGAAATAAAATAACGTGCCTTAATTATGTAAGGGAAAAGAATATAAGTTATATTTACAACTTAAATTGTCCTTTTAGTTACATGGACAATTTTACAAATGAAGCTATGCCCCTTTTTATTAATAATGCATGTCCTTCCCCACAAAACTTGGAAATCAATCTAATGAACAATAAAACGTAAGGAAGAGTAGGAAACAAAATGCCATCATGGAAGCAATTCATCATTTGAACATGCATTGAAGTCACATTATGCAAATTCGAATGGCTTTATAAGAGAGTCTCCTGTTCGTTTACAAACCTGCTTTAGGCATAGACTTGAAGATGGTAATTGGTCAGTTCATGGTCTCAACACTGACGGGTGACACTGCAAACTATTTTATGTTTTTCACAACACTGTAACAACTTATTCTTGTGATTATCAAAGCGTTGGAAATATGTTGCTTGGTAGTTCTGTTTCTTTCATCAGTAATTAAGGAAAGAAATACGTATCTTAAATTTTCAACAACAAAAAGTGGACTTCTTGTTGACAGGCGGTAATAGAAATATTGTAAATAACTAAATACTCCAAAGTGTCCTTTTGTTGATTTCTTTTAAATTCTTGCTTTTAAATTCTTTGCTGCTTTTTATCACTCATAAAACCTGTCATTTAGCTTAGAAACATGATTTTTTATCCATGGAGAAGAGCTGGACCATAGAAAATACAGGAAAAAGGCTAACATATTTCCCCCCCAGTACTACGTATCTTTTGGAGCATGAGTCCTTTTAGGCATCAAGGTTATATGAAACTCATTTCCTTCCAAGATCTCATGTGTACATACCTGTTTGCTTCTTTTGTTTTGGCAGGAACCTACAAAGCCTTCTCCAAACTGTTTTAAAGTTGGAATGAAGCTAGAAGCAATAGACAGAAAAAATCCTTATTTAATATGTCCCGCAACGATTGGGAACGTTAAAGGAGATGAAGTTTTTATTACCTTTGATGGCTGGCGAGGGGCATTTGACTATTGGTGTAAATATGATTCTCGGGATATCTTTCCAGTCGGATGGTGCGATTTAACAGGAGATGCTCTACAGCCACCAGGGAACAGTGGTAAGAATTTTTTATTTGTTAAATTCCACACGTCAGGCTCATCGGGTCCATCTTTGCTTTTAAGCCTGTGCCTTTAAGGCTTTGATACAGCTGACAGAGAAGCTATAAGGAAAAATGTGTTGGTATTTGGGTGTTTCCCATCATCATTTAATGCTATAGCAAAATCTAAGTAGGGTGAAATAAAGCCTAAGGAATCCCACTAGCTTTAATTAAATGTATTCACTAGCACCAGGGATCACCATCCCAATGTCTGCAGGTGCCATGGTGGCTATGAAGGTTTTGTGACGGTCACCCTACAAAATTTGCCCACTAGTCCAAAAATATTGGTGACCTCTGCTCTGTCATTTACTATACTTGCAATGCAGCTTCCCCTCGTGTTCATGGATATAGGATTGCAGCCATAGAGAGACAAACCTTGATAACTTTACGCTTGCCACCAGTTCAGGTGTAATGAGAAACCGTAGGGTCACGTTACCTGAACAAGGTGTAGCAACCCTTGGGAGTTGCATGCTTCCCTCTCCCCAACTGCTGTGCTAAGGAAGGTGGTTGGAAGCTTCTTTGGATAATATGTAAACCATGGTTTCCTATGATCAGGGGAAAGTGCTTCCAGAACATGGCTTGTTCTCACAAGTGCTCACTTAAACAGACTTACCATTCCATGACATTGGACGTAATGACATTGGACGTTTAAAATCAGAAGCAAAATTATCCCATGGTTTTTCGTTATGTCTGAACTTAGCCAGTGTTATCATTGTCAGAAGTAGTGGCATTTTACATCTCCTTAATAAACTTTTCCACAGTTACTATTGCATTATTTCTCTAGTGCGTGTGCCTCTCTCTCTGTCCCTCCCTCTCCCTCTCTTACATTGGTGTACTATATTTTGTTCTCATTACGTTATGTCATGAGATGCTGCTCAGCTGTTGAGTTGCCTATGGCACCAGCATAGCTACTGTCCATACAGTTTTTAAAATAGTTTTTCTAGCAACTATTTCTAGATGCATTAAGTAGTTTTTTCTAGATGCATTAAAAAGCAGGTTCCCTGAAAAAGCTGAGCAACTATCTCCTTCCTGTTTCAGAAGACCATAATTTGTCTTATATGGAGCTGCAACATCTGACTATTTGGTAATAGTAGGGTTTGACTATGCTGGGTCTGCTTATGGATCCTAAAATAAATGAACAGATGTGGAAAAGTTGTAAGCTCCATTAAATTTTTAGTCCTTTTCACAGGTCTACACATAATGTTTAATGCATATTCTCACCCCTTATCAAAACAAGGATAAGCAATTGTAGAAGTAATTGAAGCATCCTAGTTGCTGTTATATGTTTGCACTCTGTGATGCTGAAAGCTGTATAAGCAGTCAGTACTCTCAATACAGAAAGCCGTGTTAACATCCTTTGCTTCTTGTTCCATCCTTTCAAGATGCATTGTTGCTCCGGTTAGTATAAGACTATTTGGTTTGAAAAGACTTTAATAAAGTTGTTGCTTAGGATCAGAGTTTTAAGCAGGGGCTGCTGCGTAGCTAGAGTACCCACAAGAGACCTGAATGCTTGATGTCTCAATTGTTTTGCCAGCTCAGCGAGAAACAAAATGCTTTGTTTTGTTTGTGGAATGGAGAGGGCCATTGTAATGCAAAGCATTGGCCTGAAAAGAGCAAAAGGGCTGCCCACCCCCTTCCAACTGCACATTATATATTAATTACAAAGAGACACAGCCGATAACCCCCCCCCCGTCCCGTTTTAATAAACTAATATTTTGATGCACTAATATTTTAATACAAATCCTGTTGAGATTACAAAATGGTTTTCAAGTTTTGGCTCCTGTAGCTCAGCTGAGATACCTCTGTACATGATAGTTGTGTTGGCAGCTCGATTTCTTTGCTTGTCCTTTCACTCTTTCCAGATTCTCTGACCCCATGTAACCTTTGATCCCCTCCTCAAGAGGGGGTGGTTAAGGAAGTATGAGCAGGTGACTGATGGTCACTGTCAATAGAGCCCGCAGACAATATGTGAATTGCTTTAGCAGTCTCTCCCCTCCACTCTGTTGCCCTCCCCCTTCCTCTTCCTCTTAAACCAACAAATGCAAATTGCTGCACCCTGATTTGCTCGTGCAAAATTTCAGTGCCCGCTTTCTAGGCAGTGTGGGCTTTGTTGCAGATCTGCTTTTTCAGTCTAAAAAAGCAGTCCTATGAGATTGGGTCTTGAACCTTACAAGTGGCTAATGTAAATGACATCTGCATCTCTGGAATATAAAGGTAGGAGACCTGTTTAAAGGAAATTGTTTTTATATAGCGTTCCAGCAGGGGCTCATTATTACTCCATTTGCAGCCTTTGTTCAGCAAGCACTATCCATCATTTATTCCAAAGAGCAGAAAGTTACTGTGTGTAAAACCGTGTACCTGCTATTTTACAACCTGTGGCATTGAAGGGTGTTTTCTTTGTATTTGTGAACTCTGCTGTCCTCTCAGATTTTTGCTGCACGTTAATCCATTGACATTTCAGTGGAGGCAGCCATAGACTGTAGCACAAACATGTTTATTCCAGATAACTGTTGTTTTGCAATGTGTGAGTGTGGCAAGTGTGTGTGAGAGTGTGTGATGAAATTTGTGTTTGTGTGCAGTGAAATTACATTTTGTAATAAAACTTTTATTTTTCCATTTTTACACCAGTGATGATTTTCTGAACATCGGAATACATGGAATTTAACTTCACACAAATGTACCTTCTTAGAAATGTTTCATTCTTCAACAGTAGTATAATACAAGTGGTTGATAACTATTGAATGTGATGAAGAAGAAAAGCAACACTGTTTAGTTACCTAAAAACTTCTCCAGAACTGTATAAAGCTGTAAGAAAAAGAAATGTATAATCTGTAGGGTGTGAGCTAGTCAAACAACAATATACATAGGAGCTGGGCCAGATTTCATGTGTTAAAATTTTGTGTCACATAAATAAAATATATTTTTTATTTTCTATGAATGTATTCTCTCTGTAGAATTTTCCTGCTTTACACAAAAACAGACCATGCAACCTTGGTTATGTGTTTCAAACATTGGTTTTCAGTGTTTAATTGGTCCAAAATGGTTCCACAATTTTATTTTTGAAAACTGAAGTGTTTTCCCTTTCACATTGAAACAGCTGCATTTAGACATGGGCAGACATTGTTTTACCAACTGTGGGACTTTAAAATTACTTTGGGGTTTTTCTTGGATACTAGAAAACAAGCTCAACGGAAACATCAAAACTACATTTATTTTGATTTGAAATATATATATATGCTTTATAAGGGGGGGGAGCAATCTTATTCTGTAAGACACATGAAGGAATTGAACGGCGTACTTCCTTGGCCAAATGAAACCAATCACACGAATCCACATGACTGGAAAGTCAAGGGGTAGAAGGCAGAATGATCAAAACTAATATATATATATATATATATATATATATATATATATATATATATATACACACACACACACACACACACACACACACACACACACACTTGCTGTTCATATAGAGTTACCACAAATATTCTTGAACAAATTCCATTCATTTCAGTAGGGCCTGTGAAAGCAAAACTCCCAGCATGTTGTTAAGAAATTCCATTAAATTCTATTTAGGGGTTTTTTGGGGGGGTGGAGCTCTTCTGTTATCTCGTTATGTCCTAACTGGTGTGGCCAGAAAAGAAATCACATGGCCCAATTTTGTGCCTCTAGCAGCAGTCTCTTGATGTACAGAAACCAGCTTTTCTTTGCATGAAGATTAACATTACCCACTTGCATATTTCTGTACATCAAGCTTGCTGTCAGAAACACCACTTCCCTATCTGGTTTAAAAGTTAGCAGTCCTTGTTTCAGTTCAAAATCACTTGAAAATAATCTTGTTGTCAACATACTTTGAAGCGTAATTGAACTTTTGAAAGAATACTGCTTCCTGAAGTGTATGCATTCTGATAAATGTATATTTGACTTCCTTCACAGTTTCGGGTACAAAGAATAATTCGAAACCTCAGACATCCCCTTCCAAAGTGACCCGGCGCTCAATGCAGTCTCCTCAGAAATCCGCTCCTGTTCCTCCTTCTACATCAAGGGGAAGGAAGCCTAACCGGGGGAAACCAGCGGCTCCACCTGCGGTCCCTAGGAAAGGCAGGTCTCCCAAAAACACCCCTGTAGCGAAAAACACATCTCAAAAAGAGAATCTCAAAAAAAGGAAAAAAGGCTTGAAACCAGGAAGGAAGGTGAGAGCAAATCTGTTTACCATCACAATTGCAGTAGATGCTTTTTATGTTTCCCCAGCTTATTTTGTACTGATTTCCCCACGCAGTTTCTTTTTGAAATGTCCAATTGTGCAAGCAGTTTACTAGGTGTGTCGTATTGAACACAGCATCCTTTTCAAGGTTATACTCCCTTTGAAAGGAGCACAGCTTCCCTGTTCAGGTCACAGCAGCTTGGGGGTACCGTATTTTTCGCTCTATAACACGCACCTGACCATAACACGCACATCGTTTTTAGAGGAGGAAAACAAGGAAAAAAATTCTGAATGAAACAGTGGATGTATCATTTTTGTGCTTCATGCTGTGGCCACAGACATGTGATCTGATGGTGAATTTGGGGTAGCTCAATGCAAAGATCCTGAGGATCCATGTGGATCCATGCTTTTTAACCACATTTTTGCACCATTGCAGCCCCAGGCAACAGTGGGTGTGTGATTTTTGGGGGGCAGGCTGCTATGTGATCTGATGGTGAATTTGGGGTGGCCCAATGCAAAGATCCTGAGGATCCATGTGGATCCATGCTTTTTAACCACGTTTTTGCACCATTGCAGCCCCAGGCAACAGTGGGTGTGTGATTTTTGGGGGGCAGGCTGCTATGTGATCTGATGGTGAATTTGGGGTGGCCCAATGCAAAGATCCTGAGGATCCATGTGGATCCATGCTTTGTAACTACATTTTAAGTGGGGAGTGAAGGAAAAACACAGAAGGGACAAGAGAGCGGTGTGCAGAGAAGCAGCTGGCTAAGAAAGCAGGAGAGGGATTTAACGGGAGGTAGGAAAAAAAGGCAAAAGTTTCCACAAACCGAAGCCAGCTTTCTCTCTCCTCCTGCATGTTTTCTGGCTGCCTGCGAGGAGCACGGAGAGGAATTAGAAGGAAAGACCTCTGCTTTCCCCTCTGCTTGCCTGGAGGGGAGGGGATTTGCCTGCTCTTTGTTCCGTTTGAGCAAACACAGCAACGAAACAGAGGAGGGTGGGCAGTAAGACCCTGAGGCAGAATGCAGGAAAGCAACCACTTCCTCTTTTCAGGTTTCCCTTCTCCGACACAACGCGCTTTGATTTTTGCTGATTTTTGTTCCTGCGCTCCCCTAATCGGCTCCAGGGACCCCCACACACACATTCGCTCCATAACACGCACAGACATTTCCCCTTCCTTTTTAGGAGAAAAAATCTGCGTGTAATAGAGAGAAAAATACGGTAATTCTGGATCCATTGCGGTCACTTGAAGCTCAGATGGTCTTGGTGTCGCAGAGTGCCTTCCATCAGCTTTGGCTAGTGGCCCAGCTGCACCCTTACCTGGACAAGGGACAGCCTAACTTCTGTCATCTGTGCCCTGGTAAACTCTAGATTACTGCAGTGAAACTTCAGCTGGTGCTGACTTCAGCGGCCAGGTTGCTCACCAGGGCAAGATGGTTTGAACATAACAATGCCAATTCTGTCCTGACTGCCAATTAGGTCCCAAGCTCAGCTCAAAGTGCTGGTTTTGATGTATAAAGCCTTACATGGCTCAGGACCACGATACCTCAAGGACCACTTCTTCCCATCTAAACCACCCCATATCATGTAATCATTACCTGAGGCCTTTCTTTTTGTGCCCCCTTCATGAGAGGTCTGAAGGGTGGGAACACAAGAACAAGCTTTTTTCTGTGGTGGCTCCCCACTTGTGGAATGCTCTCTCCAGGGAAGCTCACCTGCCACCTTCGTTGCGTATCTATAGGCGACGGGCAAAAACATTCCCCTTCTTCTAGGCCTGTGACCAATAAAAAAAAAAATCTATGGCCTTTTAAACAGGGGCGGGGCATTGTTTTTGTTTGTTACTATGTTATGTATTTTTGTGTTTTTATATTGTAAACCACCCTGTGATCCTCAGATGAAGGGCAGTATAGAAATAACAATAATAAAAGGTGCAAACAATATATTTTATTGAATGTATTGGAGACAAAGATAAATATATATATATTTAGATTGCTACATTTGCTGATACAGGGAGAGTGCACTTGGGAACATATTACTTTAGAGACCACTTTATCCCTTACCTACCTAGTAGGCCTCTTCTTTTGAGCTGGGCCTGCCCTTTTGTACATGTTATTGGTGAACATTTTAGGCCTTTGAGCTTCAAGTATTGTTTTAAAATCAATCCTTAGTTGTTGTTTTGACCTATTTTTGCTTTTTAAACTGTTTGACATTAAATCACCTTGATACTTATGTGAAAGAGAGATTATTATTTCGTTAATTTATGAACCACTTATTTGTCCTCAGCTATCCATTGCTACCCATTCAGTGTTAATCAATATGTGGTCGCCAAAATAAATATCCCTTTATTTAATTTCTTGTTGACTCTCTGCTTTAAAAAGAGCTGCTTCAGTGCAGGCTAACTTTACCGGCAAAGATCACTTATTAAAGCATGCATTTTTGCCAGTGGTTGCAAGGGCAATGGTAAAGAAGAATATCAGCATCTACTATCATTATCAATTAAAGTATCAGCAGCTTTATTATCCATGGGAACTAGACATGCAGGTGGGACACAACTGATGTGGCTTACAATGCGTGAGGCTACCTGAACCTACCACTGTACGTAATATGGTAGCGATGTGTGAAGTAATCTTGAGCTGGCTTTTTCTGTGCTTGGCCAGTCTTAACAGATTATCTCATGTGGTTCCCTAGCTTGTGACGAGATTCTGCTGCTGACCCTTCTGGAGAACTCTTGGAAAACGGGTTGGGACTGGGAGTTGCAAAGATCTAGTCTTTATACTCTTCTGGCAGCATTCTACAGTTAAGAGAAATAAGATAGCTTGAGCAAATGGTGATCTGAAGGCCGTCTGTCTTCTGATAGGAAAGAAACAGTTATATTTGTTTAAAATTTACGATAAATATATTTCTTCTTTTTACAGAAAAAAATCTTACCAGTGCAATCTCCAGTATTTCCTCCTCCCCTTACCTCTGCAAAAGTGGACAACAGCGCACCTCAGATACACAAAGATGGACCTAGTATCACTGGCGTAACAGCAGCTGTCATTTCAACAGGTAAAATGATCTATAGCTTGCATGTCTGTCTATATAAATCTTCTGGAGTACTGCTGGTTGGTTCCAGAGTGTCATGAAAGCACTGGTAAAAGTAAATGGACTGTGGATTGGGAGTGTGGGCCCAATAACTTTTCTTTTTTAAGTAGCATCTTTTACGGATGCATGAAAGTCCACGAAACTAGAAATGCAGGTACTGTAACTGGCCGCATAGTTTTACTTCTAGTTAGCATGTACACAGTAGTAATGGAAAATAAAATAAAATAAAAACAATAGGAAGTAGTAGTAGTAATTGGAAAATGAAGCTATGGTGTGTGCTACTGCTAACACCCTGTTCCCAAATCTCTCACTTGGCTTTCATTTCTTGCTAGACATTTCTTTCACTGCCTTCAGAGTTAGCAGCGCTCTACCTGCACAAAATAGGCCTCCATTGGTCTCGGGTATCTTCTTGTGTCTTGTTGCTTGGCTTAAACAGTTTGCTTGTTACTTCCTTGCACAGGCTGAAGAAGTATCTGGCTCTGTCAGATATAAGAGCAGGTTATTTCCCCAAAGCAGTATTCAAAGTGTCTCTGTGGCTTGGTCCTATTCTTTCTCCCCCTGCTCTGTCGTTTTTGACCGTTTACCCATCTAACAACCATTCAGCTTTTCTGCAACCCCATTTCCTTTGCCTTCTAGATTTCCATGTTGTGGCTAACTCCCCCGTTTCACCTTCTGTTTTACTCTCCAGTACATATCCAGTCCTGAAAGTGTGTTTATTTTGCTTTCCTCGCCACCTTTCTTGTTTTGCTTTGAAATTCCTCTTTCCTCCTTTTATTTTTCATTCACCATGTTCTGTTATCTTGTCTTTTCCCTCCCCCCTGCCTTCTGATCTTATTTTTCCTTGCCTTAATTCTGACCTTCTGTTTTCCTGCTGCCTATACCCTACCTCTCATTTTTACTACAGTGGTACCTTGGTTTAAGAACAGCTTAGTTTATGAACAACTTGGATTAAGAACACTGCAAACCCGGAAGTAGGTGTTTTGGTTTGTGAACTTTGCCTTGGAAGCAGAACATGTCCCACTTCCTGTTGATTGTGTTCCATTTGTAAATCGAGTCCCCCGCTGCTATGGGAAAGCACGCCTTGGTTTAAGAACAGACTTCCGGAACGGATTAAGTTCATAAACCAAGGTACCACTGTATTCCTCTTATCTTCTGTTTCTGTTTCTGCTTTTCTCTCATTCCATGTATCATGGGCATGTGGCAGTTACATCTCATCAACATCAATGAACTATATTTTCAAATGCATATGTTGAAGACTTTCGCACCATGAACACATTAATTTCCTGCCACATATTCAGTGTGACTTTACCAAGACACTTGTAGCCAACGTTCCCTATCCAAGTATGGGAAGAGTACCTTGATCTGGGGTTATTACAAAATATAGACAAAATATAGAAGGGAAGGAGCAGCATTTGCTCCTAAAGGCATATTTGTTAGCTCTGTAGTTCCGGAGGATAACAGGAAAAAGCAAGGAATGTGGGTATATAATTTGGCAAAGTCAGTTAGGCTTGTCTAGATGTGGCAAGTGCATGGACATTTGTGGTTTCACCACTACCTGTTGGAGTTGGAGGTTAAATAAAGCATATGGAAGTACCGTATTTTTTGCACCGTAACACTCACTTTTTTCCTCCTAAAAAGTAAGGGGAAATGTCTGTGCGTGTTATGGAGGGAATGGCTACGAGTGGCATGCCTACGGATTTTCCTCCTCTAAAAACTATGTGCGTGTTATGGTCAGGTGCGTGTTATAGAGCGAAAAATACAGTAGTTTGTTTAGTGTGGGTAGATTTTACATAAAGGACATGGGTGGCACCGTGGTCTAAACCAGTGTTCCCCAACCTTGGGCCTCCAGCTGTTTTTGGACTACAACTCCCATCATCCCTCGCTAGCTAGACCAGTGGTCAAGGATGATGGGAATTGTAGTCCAAAAACAGCTGGAGGCCCAAGGTTGGGGAACACTGGTCTAAACCACTGAGCCTCTTGGGCTTGCTGATCAGAAGGTCGGCGGTTCGAATCCCTGCAACAGGGTGAGCTCCCGTTGCTCTGTCCCAGCTCCTGCCAACCTAGCAGTTCAAAAGCACACCAGTCCAAGTAGATCAATAGGTACCGCTGCAATGGGAAGGTAAACACCATTTCCGTGCACTCTGGTTTCCGTCAGTGTCTCGTTGCACCAGTAGCAGTTTAGTCATGCTGGCCACATGACCCAGAAAGCAGTCTGTGGACAAACGCCGGCTCCCTCGGCCTGAAAGTGAGATGAGTGCCACAACCCCGTAGTCGCCTTTGACTGGACCTAACTGTCTAGGGATCCTTTACCTAGTTTTTACATGCAGAGCATCAGCTCCTCTGTTCATCATCTAATTACAGTTTGGCTATTTGCAAGCTTTTGAAATAGATGAAATGTATAGAAGATGTTCATCCAGTCCATTCTCAATGAAAACTTTATGAAATATCATTTGGTCTGGAATGCATTGTTTGCAAATTCTTCTTTTTTTAAAAAACAAATATTGACACCCCTCCTTTTTTCTCTTAGTTTGTGTCTATGTTAACAAACACGGAAACTCTGGGCCTCATCTGGACAAAAAGAAGGTTCAGCAGCTTCCTGATCACTTTGGACCGGGTCCTGTGAATGTCGTGCTTCAGCAGGCTGTGCAAGCCTGTGTGGACTGCGCCTATCAATCCAAAACAGTCTTTGGATTCCTGAAGTCGGGGCACCATGCGGGAGAGATCATCACTGGTATTTTATTGGTTTCATTTTTATATATAAATGGATTTATATCCCTTCTTTTTGCAAAGTCTCAAAAGAAGCTAACCGTTAAATACAATCAAATGTCAATAAAAACGGAACGTAATAAAGCAGTATAATAAAAAACAGCAGCAGAACTAATAAAACAAACCAGGAGGCTGTGAAACATGTTTGATAATGGCAAAGCATACTTGGGTAGAATCCAGCAAATGAATGAGCAATAGTAGCAGGTTTTCTTAACTTACTAGTAAAATGTGATTCAGTTTCAGTTTCGGTGCAAAATCAAGACCAAATATTAGCGTGGCACAATTGTGTAAATGACGCACTTCATTTTATTTATTTGATCCCGCGGTAAATAAGGTAGAACTAGGTTTCTTTATGCTTACATTATCTAAACTTTTTTTTTAAATGGAAACCATGTTTATGCTGTTGTTTTCTAGTAAAAGAGCAAAAAGTAAAAGACCTTGTGCTTTTTTCTTTTTTACATGAAGTGTTCCAAGCTACTCAGTTTAGAGTTCCCACTAAATGGATTTTTTAACTGAGATGCTGTTGCTGCTATTCTTTTCCTATAATTATATTTTAGAAGTGTGGAAGGGATAGCATCTTTATTCCCTCACTGTCCTGAGAGCAGATGTGTTGTTTAAATATTTCTCCAGTTCTAAATTAGAGGCTGCTGCTTGTCACTTTTCTCCTGGCAGAAGCAATCTTCAGGACACAAGTTAGCCTTAATTCATATGGCATTAAAAAGTGTTTGCCTTACTTTATTCTCCCTGTATTAATGCCAGATGAGGACAGCGAACTACGGTATGCCTAAACCTTCATTTCCCGCAGTATAACTTGTGATGTGCATACTGTGAACATCTTCTGTACGCAAAAGGAAATGTCAGTCTACTGGCATAGATTTAACAGTTAGATAACAGCTTCATTTGTAAGACCCCATTATTGTACACAGGATGTTTATAGCTTTATGGGATGCAAGAAGTTATAGAAGACTTCAGCTGTTGGTGTAAATTAACGAGCCCTTGGTATTTATGAATACAAAGCAACATATATATAAAGTAACTTTTAAAGTGTCTTATAAAATGCAAGGAATGCCATTTGCCAGGCATTTTTACTCAGAGATCACAGGCATTTTTACTCAGAGATAATTCCTATTGAATTATTTGGGGCTTACTTTCAGGTCAGGTGGGCTGGGATTGCAGCCAGAGTTGTAGCAGTACAGCAGCCTCAAATTTTGCCATTGCGGGGTCTCTCTAGGTTAAGAAAACAACTGTCCAGCTATTTCCAAACATAAAACAAAGCAGAAGTTTCAGCTCTGCAGCGTTTGCTGTTGTCCTTGATTTAAGCAAAATACAAAACAGGGACAGTACCAGCAGTCAGCAGAACAGTTGCTACTCTGATGATTACAGGTAGCCCAAGTCCCACTCGTTTTGAGAAGGGGTCAAGGAGGACCAAAAGTTTCCCCTTACAAGCTACCTGCATCCGAGACACCAGCCCAGTTCACGTGTCATATTAAACCATGTGCAGGTACATGCTGCTCAAAAGTTCCCATGCTGCTGCTGCTGAGCCACAGACTTAAGCAAAGCCGGTGTCTGGCTAGTCGGGTTGTTTCACCCTCTGGCTCACCGTTTGTTTCCTCCAAACAAACCACAGGCAGTAAGCCAAGAGAAAACCACAAGCCTACGTTCTCATGACTCAAGCTAGATTAATTTTTTTCATCGGTGGCGTAGCAGGGAAGAATTGTTTTGGGAACTTTTGAGCAGCCTTTCATTCACATGAAAACCTTGATTTGTTTTGCTATGGTTCAGTGTGATATGGGAGCCAGGCCTTTGATGATAAATCTACAGCCATATAACAAAACTTGTATCAGACTACGGCGCTGCCTTTATTTAAAGGGTAGTTTAACCACAGTTACTCCGGATTAGCCAAGGGACAAACGTTCAAGCTTTGGTATTGAAATTGGCAAAGACAACACAAGCGTGGCAAAATGTTTGGCCTTCTTTTACCCCCTTTGTTTCTGTCAAACCGGGGGTATTCTGCTGTAGGTACTGGTGTTTCAATCAACCCTGCCGTGATTTGAGGTCTTCTTTTTACCCTATAGCCTCCTTTGATGGGGAGAAGCACGCCATCAGTCTTCCTTCTGTAAACAGTGCCTCGTTTGTCCTGCGCTTCTTGGAGAAGCTCTGCCACAGCCTGCAGTGCGATAACCTTTTCAGCAGCCAGCCCTTCAGCCCTTACATGGGAAGTGCATACAGCCCCACCGAATATGATAGAAACAAACCAGGTAATGTCCCCCGCCCCCCAACCCACCCTCATTTTTAGAAGTCATGGTGTTTTTAAAAAACATTTGGATTTATATTTGTGAATATCAGTGTAAACTGATCTAGTGTGAGCCATTTTAAGTCTTGTGCTTAAGATGTGTTGTTTTTCTTTGCTGCCTGATACTATGTGTGCATAATCATAAGCAAGCACTGATAAATTCAATGGATTTTGCAACCTTAAGTCTTAAAAGGAAACCTCTCTGGTGTAGCGTGGCATAGGAATTTATCATTCTTGATTTTAAAAATAGGTTTTAGTGTCTTAGCTTGTTCCTAGATTTTGACATACACAGCAATAGATACTTATAAAGAAAAGCAGAATATTCCCTTGTGCCTTGTGTAGGGCTAATTCCACACCCGTTGCTGCTCAGGCATCATCCTGGTCATTGGCTGTTGCAGAAAGAAAGCAAAATGATTTTGATAAGCAATTTGAAAATTTGACACTCCTCACCATCAAGCCTCATATTTATGCTGCTGGATTTTTGGTGTGGATTAAATAATTTTGGTTTTTGTCTCCCTCCCCCCCCCCATCAGATTTATAAAGGAATATTATTTATTTATTGCACTTATTAGAAATTGACTGTGGTTGCAATCCATAGATATTGTATACTTACCTGGGAGTAAGTCCCATTGAACTCAGTAGAACTTAACTTTTGGATAGCCATACATAGGATTGCTGTGTGAACATGAGATTATATACCGGTATATTGCTTCCTCGGATAGCCACGTTCAGATGTTAATTGCGAGTTTGAATCTACCCAGTTTCACAGTTGTCTCTAGGCATTACATTATTACTTAATTTTCTAAAACTGCCTTTTCAGAAGGTTTTCTGTTAGACAATAGTGATTAAAAAAGCTGAGTTACTTCCTAAAAAGATGCTCAAACAGCATTTCCATCATGCATGCCAAATGTGTTATTGCAGTAACTCATCAGCTGTCCTATGAAAGGTTCGTTATCCCTGTATGAATTATGTATATGAAACAAGGGGCTGAGAGAAATGTAGCTGAAAGCCTAAGGCCACTGAGGATGCGCATGACTGGGGAGAGATGGGAAGTGGTCAGATTTCCTGGCTCACTCTCTTTGTCACATGATACCCTTCCAAGATTATTATTTCTGTACCCACAATTTTCAGGAGCTGAAATAGTTGAAGGCTGTGCTTTCAATATTTTTGAGAAACTGTAGTTTGGCATCTGCCATGGCCATTAAAAAAAAGATGCACAGATGGTTAAGTATGCACATTTTAATCATTGCTTATTATGTCAATTGCTGCATGCTGCAATGAGCAAATTGACTGCAGTCCCTCTGTGATATACTGTGTTCCTTTTTCAGTGAAGAATACACCTTCTTTTCCCCTGCTTACGGGTGACATCAGGTGGGGAGTTCAGCTCCCCCTAATGACTGAAGGCAGAAATCACTGTTCATATTTTTAGAAGCTTCTTCTGTTCTCAGATCAGCCGCACTCTGTCTTTACCAAGTGTGTTCATGGCATGCATGCTCTCTCCATGATTTTTGCTTCCGGTGTATTATTGTATATATTTTTGCTTTTGTTTTATGGTTTGTGTGTCTGTTTAGTACCTCTAGTCTTTTCCTCCAGTAGTGTTTTAAAAAAAAAAAAATTTACCTCAGTTGTATCTTATCCTTCACTCTTTTCCTGCCCCTTGGTCAGCTCATTGCTAACTTTTTCCCCCTGCTCTCCATTTGCCTCAGCTTTTTCCTATAACTCTGAACTTAAAAAGAGAGAGGGCCCTTTGGTTTCTGCTCTATATTTCACCTTCCTTCCTCTCTTCATGAGGACTCTGTCCATAGCCATCCCTCTGTCACGGTCAAGTTGTTCTCTGTTTTGGTTTTACCTCCTTACACCAAAATCCTAGCAAACCTTTTGGGGCTTATGGTCTTGATGAACTAAGTCACCCCTTAGGCATGGCATCACACCTGACCTCTTCTGTGGACCCATTTCAGAGATCAGGTGCATCTGCCCAGGTCAGTTCATCTGCCTCTTCGCTGGTAGCTTCAGGAGTCAAATCTTCAGAAAGAAGCTCCTCCTGGAGACCCTCTCTGGACAGTTACCATCTTGGATCTCTGGAAGCGCCCTATCAACTTCCTAGAGCTTGGTCTTTCTAATGGCTTTCCGTTAGAGAACTGATCTGAGAACACAAGGGAACACCAAAAGCTTCTACAAAACTGAACAGGGATTTCTGCCTTCAGCTACTGGGGGGAGATAAACTTTAGACCTAATGTTACCAGCACATGCATGGGGAAAGAGCCCTTCATGAATACCAAATGGTATCATCGTAACTGTTTTCTCCAATGACAGCACTTTGGAACGATTTCTGCAAAGGAGCACATACAGGGAAGTGGTTACACCAGAATGGAAGATTGGCATACATTTTTGCATAGAAAGATTTATGAGCAAGATGTTCACAGATCCATGCAATGTAGAAAAACCCACAAGGGTTCCCATAGGTGTTTTTTCCACAGGAACCAGCCCAAAGCATTTCCCCAAAGGAAATGCAGGGACTACATAAGGCAATTAGAAGTGGGTGGTTGTTGTTTTTTAAAGTGAATCCTTTTTTTTCTCTCTCCCAGCAAAAGAGGAAATCTCTGACAACAGAAGTACAAAGCGATATTCTCAGGATTCGCCCTCCTATACTGCTCCCCTGTCTCCTAAACTACCAAGGACTGAAGCTCATCCCTCAGAAGGTAACTATTGTTATATTTCTTTACAAAAGAAGCACTGCATTTCTAGGCAGTCTAGCCCAAGAGCACATATACCCAAAACCCACATGAATAGAATGCGTGGCTACTAGCCATGATGGCTATGTTTCACCTCCGTTGTCAGAGGCTGTTGCGCTCGGGTCCTCCTTGCAAGCTTCCCATGGGTCACTGTGACCGCAGCATGCTGGACTAGATGGGTGAGTGGCCTGATTCAAAAGGGACTCTTCTTGTTTTCTCATGCAGTCCAGGCTTGTACTAGATTCTGTGGCAGACACACCCAGCTTGGAAGGATAGAGGGAAATATTCAACACACAAATAACACACTAGGCTACTTCCTTAGGACTGCACTATACGGTGTGGCTCACTGATTTCAGTGGGTTTACGTCTACATATATTGTTCAGTACTAGGACAGGCAAAACAAACTGCACGTTGGTTCTAATGAAAACTGGAGAAATGAATATGTATAAGCAGTTTCCTTACTCACCAATTCGTAAATTACACCCCAAATCCATACACATCTGGGATTACTGCCACTTCTACAGGAGCCCTTTTCTCTGAAATCACCCTTGTTTGTGTATTTTTTTATGGGGAATCTAGTTACCATATAGGCACAGTTCCTCTTCTGTGTCTTTTCCACTATAATCTGGGGAGAGATGGTGCACTGGCACTAAACAGCATCAGTGCAGATGGGAAAAATGCTGTCTTGTTCGTGTCTTTGAATGGAGGGAGCCCTAATTAGAATACCAGCCCTTTTTACAGCAAAGTATTTGTAGACATAGCTCTTTTTTTAAAAAAAAAACAAAAACAAAAACCCAAACCACCCTATTCTCAAGGATATTGCCATAATACTTCCTAATGTAAATGCATTATTTATGTTAAATTACTTTATACAGCGGAAACCTTGCCAAGTGAAGAAAATGGCACTTCCAAAGAACACAGATTTTCAGAGGACTCAATGGATTCTGCACTTAATTTAGTCAATCCCGCAAGCCCTAACTGCCGGAATTCCACTGAATATCGAACCTCAGGGAGTGCAGCCTATTACAGGAATTCTCTTCCGCCAGTGACTGCTACCTCAAACACAGCACCAATTCTACGGAGATTGTCGTCAAGTTCTGCTGCGAACAGCAGTTACTATGAAGTCAACAGGAACAGGCTGCAGAGGAGGATTGAAGGTACAGTCTAGTTCTTTAAAAGTTCATGCTCTGTTCTGTCTTCTTAACATAATAATAATAATAATAATAATAATAATAATAATAATAATAATAATAATAATAATTTATTATTTATACCCCGCCCATCTGGCTGGGCCTCCCCAGCCACTCTGGGCGGCTTCCATAAAAACCAAAAATACAATAAAATATATAACAATATATAAACTCATATATTATTGCTTTTTTTTTTTGCCTTGTTGAACAAAAACTAGTTTATAAAGCTGGTTCTGAACATGCTTTGATATGCAAGGATTTGAAAAAAAAGTCAAAACTTGCAAAGTTATCAGACATGCCAGAAATCAAGTTAGCCACCCAATCTTGCTCTGTAGAGATTCCTCATGTTGTAATGTCCTCCCTCCTGAGTTTATAAGGGATTGGCTGGTTGTAGGTCGCTGAAGAGCCATTTCTGAAATGTAGGAAAAAATCATGCTTGAAGATTCCTGTCTTCCTTAACAGTGTTTTAGGTATTTCCTCAACCCTCCTTGATATCTCAGAAGTTGGTAGGTAGTTAATTCTCAGTTGTCACTTCTATTCTTGAACCTGCTGTACCTTAAATATAGTGTGGTGTAATCTGTATTATTCAGGCCTTCCTAACCTATGAAAGTCTGGCCAGAGGAGCTAATTGTTGCATTTCACAAATACCAGTTCACTCTTCTCTTTTCTGTAGGCAGAACATCAAGTGTAGTGGAGCCTTAAGAGCAAACATATGTGATCTTTTATAGATATAAAATATCACCATATGGCATTTTCCCTCTTACCACCCTTCTTAATTAACCAGTAATGCTGTCAGGTATATATTTAACCACAGCATGAATAATAATAAAAAGCACTAAGTATTTACAGATTATTATTAAATATAATCCTTCTTATATGGAGAGGCACTCACAAGGAATGGCAGGGAAGGAACACCATGTGGTAATTTGCCCCCTCTTATTTATAAATGGAAGCCCAAGAACTTGGTGTTGTGTGTCCAAAATGAGCTGGTTATACAAATGGCATTTCCACCTTCCTCAGTTTCTTGATTTTTCAATATTTAAGCTGCAAGCTCCACAACAGGACCCGACCTCAGCACGCTAAAACGAGAACCCTCCCGCGTACCCAGTAAGGATCCTTCTATGTGGTCGATAGATGAAGTCATGCGATTCGTGAAAGAAGCTGATCCTCAGGCATTAGCGCCTCATGCAGAACTCTTCAGAAGACACGTAAGGAGGCTGTTTGCTTATATTACAACATTTAATCTATTGTACTAAAGGACCCCTGACCATTAGGTCCAGTCGTGACCGACTCTGGGGTTGCGGCGCTCATCTCGCTTTATTGGCCGAGGGAGCTGGCGTACCGCTTCCGGGTCATGTGGCCAGCAGCGCACAAACCAGAGCAGCACATGGAAATGCCGTTTACCTTCCTGCCGGAGCGGTACCTATTTATCGACTTCCACTTTGACGTGCTTTTGAACTGCTAGGTTGGCAGGAGCAGGGACCGAGCAATGGGAGCTCACCCTGTCACGGGGATTCAAACCGCCGACCTTCTGATCGGCAAGTCCTAGGCTCTGTGGTTTAACCCACAGCGCCACGCACATCCCAGTCTATTGTACTACATGAGAGTAAAAAAACTTGGGCACAACCTTTGAGAAATTGTGGGGGTTTTTCCAGGGACGCAAACCATTTTGCTTTTTAAAAACAAACAAAAAGCAACAACAAACCTATAGCAAGCTCACTTAAAGCCATCCATTGTGATGAATCACATTCTCTGTTGGGTTCTTCACTACAAATGCTTGTTATTTCTCAAAGTAGAAGTCGTCTCTATTAGCCTGTGAAGCATGACCCGTTATTGTGTAATTCTCTGGCAGCCCTCTTGAGACTACATAATCTCTGCATTTTGTTTTTATTTTGTCAGGCAATAACTTTCCAGTCCTTTCTAGTCCCAACAAAACTTTTATTTCATAAAATTTATATTGTTAAAAGCATACACCATCCAAGTAGGCATTTTTGGTAGGACACATTTAAAGGTCTTAAAATCATTTCCTAGCTCAAATTGAAATTGGTTCCCAGTTTGAGGCTATAGCTGACTGACTCCCACTACGAAAAGATGAGGCTGCTGAACAGACTCTTAGGCCTTGGGGTTGTTGAAGCTGGTTTTTTGTATCTTTTATTTTAGATCATGTTGTGATTTATTTGGAAATGGTTTAGTTTAGTTTTGTATATTTTAATGTTTTATTTATTATTGTTGACTACTTTTGTTGAGTTGTGGTTGAGGTTTTTTTTCCCATGTTGTAAACTGCCTTGAGCATGAACTCTGGAAAGGCAGCATACAAATAAATTATTTCCCTTCCAATAATTTAGAATTTTCTGTGGCCAAAATTCAGTGAAAAGCCATTTCTTTTGCTTGGCAGGGTTTCTGCTATATAAAATAATTTAACACAAATAGTGCATTTACATTCGGAAGTATTTTGGCAATATTCTTCAGAATAGCTTTAAAAAAAGCTATGTCTACAAATACTTTGCTGTAAAAAGGACTGGTATCCTAATTAAAGGTAAAGGACCCCTGACAGTTAAGTCCAGTTGTAGACGACTGGGGTTGCAGCGCTCATCTCACTTTACAGGCCGAGGGAGCCGGCGTTTATCCGCAGTTTTTCCGGGCCATGTGGCCAGCATGACATAAGCCGCTTCTGGTGCAACGGAACACCGAGACCAGAGCAGTGCACGGAAACGCCTTTTACCTTCCCACCAGAGCGATGCCTATTTAACTACTTGCACTTTTGGCGTGCTTTTGAACTGCTAGGTTGGCAGTAGCAGGGACCGAGCAACGGGAGCTCATCCCACTGCATGGATTCGAATCGCCAACCTTCTGATTGGCAAGCCCAAGAGGCCCAGTGGTTTAGACCACAGCGCCACCCACGTCCCTTGGTATCCTAATTAAGCTTCACAAATAGAAGGGCTCCTTCCATTCACAGACGTGACAAAGACCCTAGGTCAGCCTTTACCAACCTTGTGCCCTCCAGATGATTGGGATTACAGCTCCCATCAGTCCCTGCCAGCACAGGTGTTCTGGAGGGCGCAAGGTTGGCAAAGACTGCCCCAGATCATAATTTATCATTCTCTTTATGATGTTTTCCCAAGGCTGTACTCTACAACCTCCTGTATCTTGTTGAGCTTATTACACGCAGATGCACATTGTTTCATGCAAGCCTAGTACTATTTTTTCTTTCCTTTTCAAGGATTCTAGGCCAAGATATTACCAGGTGGCTAATCCTTATTGTGTGCTCTTTCCACAGGAAATTGATGGAAAGGCTCTCTTGCTACTGAGGAGTGATATGATAATGAAATACATGGGACTGAAGTTGGGGCCTGCACTAAAGCTGTGCTACCACATCGAGAGACTTAAGCAAGGGAAATACTAGGCAACTGATGCACAACTATAATGTCACATGTTTATTGGACAACCTCTCAGGTTCATCAAGATGGGGGAAGGCACAATACCTTTGCCTGACGGAGCATCTTAGAAATGGACGGGAGATGGTCCATTCACTTCAGCAAAACAAGTTTCCAGCAGATCGTGTCCAGTGTTCCATTCACCGTGCAGTCCTGAACTGTCACTGGTTTCCAGAAGTTTCTTCCCCACAATATGAAATTTGTTGTCAAGAGAAAGTAGTTACATTTTTGTATTTACAAAACTTTCAAGGTGCAGGGAAAGGCAGTGCCATGGGTATTTACATGGGACGTTCTAAATATATTTGCAACCATTTGGCTTCAGCTGGTGCATTTTCATTCAGAACCAAAACAGCTGAATTTCCAAAGGAATTAAAATATGCTATCAGGATCTTAACATTCCTTGTTTTGCAAAGGTGACTGAATTAATAATGCTAAACGGGAAAAGGTATTAATGTCTGCAATGAGTTCATTTCTCAGTTAACATCCTGATACTCCAGGAGATCAATATTCAGATTATGCTACATAGGTTTCCACAAAGGGAATAGCCATATGAAATGTTCTGTATGTGTGCGCGCTGTGTGTTTAAAAACAAAAGAAAGCTTTTGTAAAGAGTTTTAAATTATGAGGGGAATTTTTGTAGTGTTGACAATTTAAGCTGGCAGTATTTCTTTTTCTTTTTTTGAGAAGGAAGTTCTCGTGGCTGATTTGAACAGCCAACTTTTCCAGGTGAGTGAACAAATTTCCTCCTCGCTCACTGGAACCTGTGCCACCTATCATTTTGAATCATTCCGTCTCTGTGGAGCTTAACATGAACATAAAACGTTCATGCGCTTGTATATTTGTGTGTGAGTACGATACATGCGTCTGTGCTGTACATAGTGTTCATTTTTTTAGAAAGTCTTTTAAAAGGTACTTTTGCACTGTGACAGATGACAAACTGTAGAGATAAAAGTTTTACCAGTAAAAACAAGAAAAACATGCACAATCCATTTTGGCCTCTGTTTACAGATTGTTATGCGCAGTATGAGGCTTTGTGAACACTCTGCTGAGCACTATGATCATTTCTTGACACCCATTCAACTACAGGCTTCTTGCTGGAGGACAGGGTGGGGAGGGGAAGAAAGGGGCCTATATCCATTTCCTCTATCACTCCAAATCTCAGATGATTTCATGCTTTCAGGCCTGACTGCACTGAAGTCTGTTAGGTTCTGTGAAATCCAGCAAGTATTTCTGCACGCAGCTCTAGTACTAGACGCACGGGTCTGAACTCCACAAAGCACCTTTTGCTGCATGTGGATCACCCTTGCTGGATGAAAGTGAATGTGTCTTCTTGCTGTTATTGACTTAACACCTGTCTGCTTTGCTTTCCATTTCTGGAGGGATAAGAAACAATCAAAGGACAGGTGGATTCACGCAGGGGAATGTCCCTGTACTATGCAATATTTTGGATTTTCATCATGTCGTGCTGAGCCATTTTGTTCTGGGAAGATTTCTGGAAAAACGGTGTGGTGACATTTTTGTTCTGAATTTCTATCTTGCCCTCAGCTTCTTTTAAAGTAGAAAAAAATGACAATTTTAACAAAGAAGTTGAACTGCACATGGATGTGTGTGTGTGTGTTATACACTTTGGTGCTGTTTCTATAAGCTACAAGAAGTGCTGATAGTAAAACATTTTGCTGTCACTGCCAATATCATATCAGGGACAATTGTGTACATTTGCTGTGTAGGAAATGGAATGTACTGTATGTAATAGTACAAGTGATGATAGAGAAGATGTAGTCCAAAAAAGAAGGTAGATTTTATATTTCTTATTGCCTTTTTTATATCAAATGTGTCTAGTTAAAGAAAGTATTTTTACACATTACTCATTTGAAAATGCCTTGCTTGCTGGTATACTAGTATTACTCAGGTTTAGCAAAAAGTACCGCAAAGTCTCAAAACAATTTCCAGATTTAAATGAGTTCACTTCAGAGGTGTGTTGTATTTTATGAACAGCCTGATGTTAATATTTGTTGTGTCTGCTAAATAGTTCCCTCTATTAAGTGAACAAACCATTATACCAGCCCAGAATGGCTTTGGAACTGTGCCACACAGCTCTTGCAGATGTTTGGAATTGAGCTGCAAGGGCTGCAATATATTTATGAAATTAATTTTAATGAAAAATAGATGCATGACATGGGTAATGTGATAGCAAATACTTGGCATTTATGTTGGTGGCTGCAGTCTGTGAGACCCCCGCACATTTTTTCTGCAGTTATTAGCTAAGTGAAATTTACGCATACTCAAAAAATTACCAAATTTATCCATACTTTTTAATCAGCAATACTTGGACAAACTTTTTGCTTCTAACGTGGCAATTCTGAATGCTGTTAAAACAAACTAGCATGTGGAGGAGAGACACTGTAAAATACAATGTGTATTCTAATAAGTGTGGCTTATTCCACTCCATGATAGATAATATTAAAAAATAGATTTGAATATGGAGAAAACCCCAATCTTGCATGCATGTGGTTATTTTTCGCCGTCAACTATCTTATAGTTCAACTCATTTTATATAACCTACAGTTGGTTTTAAAATGTTTTATACACATATTTTAGCCACCTTCATGCATTTTGGGAGTGTGGTTTTTTGCCATTGAATAGGGGAAAGGGTGTGCATTGCATTGTGTACACGAAACAAGAATGCCATACCGAAACTTAACCTTGTACTATATATATAGCATGATATCAAACTCTTATCAAGTGTTTGTAACAGAATATATATTTTAATTATTTTCAACTGGATGTTTTCATCTACGTAGAAAATAAAACATGTTCAGTGTTTATATGTTAGTTTTTTATGTTATCAGCTGTACCTGATTTATGCAAGTAAATGTGTAATTGTACAAAGTTCTACACACAGTACCAGACTACTAATAGCGCTTCAATTAGCTAATAGTTGAATTAGAGCGAGCCTTTCAAACAGACTATGTCATCTTTGCATTGAGCCCTGAACTACTTAACAAGACACACACAATTTCTCTCTCGCCAATTCTATATCTTGCCGCAGCACTAGATGTCAAGACTTCTATCACCAAATCCCACCAGTAAAGGACAGGTCCTTTGTGACACATATAGAGTTGACTACTTTCTGGACTAGGGGGGGTTGCTAATGGTCTTAACAGGAAGCTGTTGAGATGATAAGGCTTGCCTTAAACCATGCTTTAAGAAAAACATACGTTTTTACATAAGTGTGTGTGTGTGTGTGTGTGTGTGTGTGTGTGTGTGTGTGGTTTTTATCAGAACAAGCTAAAATATGAGGTAAGGTATTCTGTTGGCCAATGCTTTACACCAAGTAGATCTTGAGCAAAGAAATACAGAGGGAGCATTGGTCCAGTACTTGAACTCAACACAAGAGAAGATGAGTGGCTATAAAGAAGGTGGGAGTTTCAGTCTCTTATTTCAATAATAATGTCAGGGGCTCAGGAGCAGAGGGACAGGAAAGGGAGGAATTAGAGACCGAGGGGGAGGAATCCGAGGGGGAAGTGAGCGATGAGAGCCGCCCGAGGTCTCTAAGTCTCTCCAGCGAATCGGAGGATTCACAGAAAGGGGCTCCCGTGGTCAGAGCTAGGGGGTTGCCAGAGGGAACACCTCAGGAAGGAGGGGCCAGAGGGGACTCCGAGAGCAGCAGCTGGAAATCGGGACCAGCTTCCCCACCGGAGAGCAGTAGAGGGGAGGAGTCCCAGGCATCGGCAGCAGGCAGCTTTCCGTCAGCGGAAGGACATGAGTCAGGGTTAGCCACGCCTGCATCAGAGAGCGAGGAAACGGTCAAAAGGAAGGTCGGAGGCAGCGCGTGCACGCCAAGTTCAAATGTACAAGAGGGTGGCGCAATGAGCAGCCCGGATAGGGAGCCAGGTCCTAAAGCCCGCCGAAGGGAGGGGGAAGAGTCCGAAGGGTCTGCCTCCGAAGCGTCCAGGAAGGAAGGGACCCAGGGGGGTGGTAGGACCCAGAGGCGGAAGGAGAGACGGAAAAGGTGGAGTAAGGCTAGAGTCTTAAGCTGGTGTACAGGGGGAGGAGACTCAGACGGAGCTTCGCCGGTCTAGGGTCTAGACGTAGAGACGCACGCTAGGGTTTGAAAATGGATAATGTACTTTAATAAAGACTTTTGTATATTACCGCTGGCTAGCGTTGGTCCTCTGTGAGCTGGGACCTGGAGGCAGTCTCTGACAAATAATAATAATAATAAATTTTATTTATATCCCGCCCTCCCCAGCCGAAGCCGGGCTCAGGGCGGCTAACAACAATAAAACAGTACAAAAGTACAACATAAACAACATTCTAAAATCATTCATTATAAAAATTAATTAATTCAAGCCACTGGCAACCATTGGGCCAGAGCTCCGTGAAGATTGCCGAGGAAGGGAGTCAGGCTGTGCCCTGGCCAAAGGCCTGGTGGAACAGCTCTGTCTTGCAGGCCCTGCGGAAAGATGTCAAGTCCCGCAGGGCCCTGGTCTCTTGTGACAGAGTGTTCCACCAGATTGGAGCCACAGCCGAAAAAGCCCTGGCTCTAGTTGAGGCTAGCCTAACTTCTCTGTGGCCTGGGACCTTCAAGATGTTTTTATTTGAAGACCGTAAGTTTCTCTGTGGGGCATACCAGGAGAGGCGGTCCCGTAGGTACGAGGGTCCTAGGCCATATAGGGCTTTAAAGGTTAAAACCAGCTTAATTACCCATCTCCAGCCTTAGGAATATAGCAAGGCATTTCTTACACAGAGTTATTTAACAGGCCTCAACAAAGGGATTCCTCTGCATGGACATGGTATGGCTGTGCTGGTTATAGTTCTTTGTAGTGAGATCTAAACAAGAAGTATTCTGTCCCTCTTTAAAATGTCGCAGTGACAGACTTGTTTCCTCCTTTCAGAAAATCTCACCTGAATACACATGCCCAGTTTCATACATGGAACTACTGCTCATGGGTTCAAAATAGTTGGTGACCTGTGATCTAGCATTTCAAACAGTCCATTCACACACATCTACACTTTGTTTTTACTGCTGGGGAGAGGGAAGGAGATGCCAAGTTCAGATTTCCATAAAAAGGTAAAGGTAAAGGACCCCTGAAAGTTAAGTCCAGTCGCAGACGACTCTAGGGTTGCGGCGCCCGTCTCGCTTTACAGGCCGAGGGAACTGGCGTTTGTCCACAGACAGTTTCCCCCAGTTGTGGCCAGCATGACTTAGCTGCTTCTGGTGAAACCAGAGCAGTGCACGGAAATGCCGTTTACCTTCCCACCGGAGCAGTACCTATTTAACTACTTGCACTTTTGGCGTGCTTTTGAACTGCTAGGTTGGCAGGAGCTGGGACCGAGCAACGGGAGCTCACCCCGTCTCGGATTTGAACCGCTGACCTTCTGATCAGCAAGCCCAAGAGGCTCAGTGGTTTAGACCACAGTGCCACCCGTGTCACCGCAGATTTCCATACACAAGCATTTAAATGTTTTTGGGCTTTCCTGGAGAACTGGTTTCGGGGCTTGACTCACCTGGAAGCACTTGCATGCCCTCCAGCAAGATCCATGGATGTTTTCTCCGGGATCCCTGTAAGAGACACTGTTCATGCCCACCTCTCTCGCTCTCTCCCCAGAGAGAAAGCAGAATAGTGAATAAACTTTTAAATTATTGAAGGTGCACCAAAGGAGGATAGGAGCAAAGCAAATGAGAGTCAAGTCCAGCAGTTACAACACATAAGATGCAGCCCTGGATCCCTTCCCAGTACCGCAGAGGAAGTGCCGACATGATTGCAAGGCTCTTCTTCCACCCCCAAATACTGCAACTTGTTTGGGTTGCTTATACAATCCTGACTGCATTTATAGTCTCTGATAACACTCGTAAAAATGACAATAGTTAAAAACAAAGGTAGCAGCATTACCTGTGGTAATGAGACAAATCAAATTGACAAAAACAACCCCAATCCTATTATCAAGTAAAAGAACAGCAAAACAACACACAATGCCACAACAGCAAAGAGCCAAAATGACAATCCCAAACTCACCAGCAGAAGACCCGGTTCTGCTGAAACAGTTAAACCTTTAGATGGCAGTAGAACACTGACCTTTCTACTTCATCCAACCTGTCGGTGCAGTATCCACATAGGCGGTGCTGTCACAGAGAAAGCAGTCTTCTGCGTTGCCACCAACTCTGCCTCAGGATGTAGTGGCACAAGCAATACTTCTGTTAAAAAACAGTAAATTCGCAGAGCAGGTGGGCAGTCCTCCCAAGCTGTTTAGGGCTTTCGAAGTAATAACTAGCATTGCAAATTGCATCTAAAAATAGTGGAATGACCAATATATCTGGTAACATGTTTCCAAGACTAGGCCCCAGTCATGATTCTTGCTGCAGGATTCTGTACTAACCAAAGTTCCCAAGTGGTCTTCAAGAGCTGCCCCACAAAGCGTGCATTACAGCAGTCCAATCAAGATTTAACTAATAACATGTCTGATTGTGCTCTGACTACACCAGAAAAGGACACAGCAGCTGAAACAACAAAAGCACTCTTGAGCTATGATCACCATGTGAGCATCTAGAAGAAACCTAAGAGCTCTACCAGTCTGCAAACGTGAAATTTTAAGGGCAACCTAATTTGGAGTAGGCTGACAATTCTATCCCTGGTGTGGTCATCCTGTCCATCACTGACTGCAAACAGATTCAGAGCGTCCACAACCTCCACAGAATGAGATAACAAAAGAGAAGACAGAGCCTGGCGTCATCCACATCCTGACAGCCACCCACTCCATAACACCAGGCGCCTCTACTCAGTGATGTGGAGTACACATTTTTAAAAAGCATTAGGGGATAAAATGGAACCCTGCAAGACACTGTAAGTCAGTGACCAAGACATCGATCACAAGCCCCGACCAATACAATACCACCTTCTGAAACATGTCATCCTGGAAAAACCACAAAGCACCACAATCCCCGAAATCCCTATTCAGAGACAGCACAAGCTTGAAGAATAACGGCATTGAAGCTGCTTGGAAGGTCCAATATAACCAATGACGTTGCACTCCCACTGTCTAGTCCCCACATAGACCTAGGAGACTTTTTATGTTTTTCCATATTTGTATGCCTAGCTTTTGTTTGGTTAAAGAAAAAGGTAAAGGGACCCCTGCCCATTAGGTCCAGTCACGAACACCTCTGGGGTTGCAGCGCTCATCTTGCTTTACTGGCCGAGGGAGCCGGCGTACAGCTTCCGGGTCATGTGGCCAGCATGACTAAGCCGCTTCTGGCAAACCAGAGCAGCGGACAGAAACGCCATTTACCTTCCTGCCGGAGCGGTACCTATTTATCTACTTGCACTTTGACATGCTTTTGAACTGCTAGGTGGGCAGGAGGCTGGGACCGAGCAACGGGAGCTCACCCCGTCACGGGGATTCGAACCGCCGACCTTCTGATCAGCAAGCCCTAGGCTCTGTGGTTTAGACCACAGCGCCACCCGTGTCCCTGTATGGTTAACGAAATACAAATTGCCTGTCATTGGGCAAACTTGCACATAAACGTGTACATTAGGAGAAATGCACACTAAAATGATGGCAAAATTGAAGGGAACCAAACGGATATAGAAATGCGGCAAAGCCAACTTAAAGTTTGGAGAGGTAAGAAACAGAGAAAAGTGGAAATTGTTAGCTTCCGTACTTCTAAGTGTATAGAAGATCTCCACCCCACCCCCACCGCAAGGCCATTATTTTGCATCTAATTCTAGTCAGTGGATTCCAGGGATCTGGAAGGAAAAAACCCCAAGGATACCTAACAACCTGATGCCTGGTTCAACCTTGGTCTATATTACTACTCAGAGGGCGGGAGATGCAGCTTGTCCTCACCCACTTTCAAACAGAAGTTAGCTTTCTTTTTACAGAACGGATGGATATACTTGTTGGACTATGCAAATGTAGTTTTGCTAAAATATTAACATTCATCTTTCAGTCTGCATAGTTCAAAATGCATCATTGCTAAAAATGTGATGAGTGCCAAGGGTAAAACTGGGTAATGAGCTTGGATTATTTCAACAGCTCAAGAACATGACAAGTCAACAGCTATACAAGTTTCCAGACCTTTTTGGACCCAGAGTGCAAATCATATATAAAAAAGTACAAAATACCGCAACCAAACTAGCACATACAAATATTTATTCGGAAAGTTCCATTCTACCCACCATTGTTCAGAATTACATCATCAAAGCACTTCATGGCAGTGAAAATAGCTCTTACCCCTCTGGCTCATTCACCCATTGTATCCCATTAAAGCTGCAAAGGTGCAATCCACTTGAAAAAATATGCTGCTTTTTATTTAGTTTTCATGAAAAGTTTAGAACGCAACAAGGTGGGAGGGGGACCCATTGTACAGGGAAGACGTAGCCAGTTCTCTCCAGCTGTCTTCCCCCCACCCTAGCTGCTCCACCCCTTCCCTTCCCCTCCCCTCCCCACTCCACAGTCCTCTGCCTCAAAATAACTTAAAAGATAGCTTAACATTTTAATGCAATTTAAAATGAAGTGCATCTCTTTATTTATAATAATTATACCTTAAAACATTCTAAAACCTCATAAATTACTTTCTTGGAAAAAAGGCCGCGAGCCGCTGCTTTTTGATTGGGAGAATGTGTATTTCCTGCGAGCTCATTTTCTTTAACTTGACACTCCTGTTTTTTATAGGTTTCCTAAGGGCCTCTGCATTATCCCGGGCTTCCGGCTGGTTCTTCATGTCATAACACTGCAACACCGAGTCCTGGGGCATGTCCCTTTTGAAGGAAAAGTTTTTCGTTGAAACCCCCGAGAGGCCCTTTATCTTGCCGCAGAAAATGGTAGGCACCGCATCTTTGACAGAGACAATCACTTTGGCCGTCTGTGACGTGCTCACAATCTCAATGTTATTGCCAGTGGGCGGCTCGCAGGGTGCTATACTGGTCTGGTCCACCAGCCATTTGGGCTGCTGTCTCAGGAGTTCAGACGAGCCACTACTGATCACTCTGCTTTCCACCTTTGCCGGAGCCTCGTGCAGTTTGGAAGGAGCAAAGGGCAAAACTGCACCGGAAAGTTTATCCGCTGCAGAATGAGAAGTGCCATCCATCGCGGATCCAGATCGGGTGCCGTTATTGCTTGCTTCGGTGCTGCTAGCCTTCCGACAGGAAGTAATCGAGAGGTCCAAAGCGCCACCCTCCAGTGAGAGCTGGGAATTGTCCTCACCTTCCTTAAGCAAAGGGGCTGTTTTCATGGACAGATCGAGGACCTCATTCTCATTACTCATCTTGATGACAGTGTGCCGGTTCAGCTGGGAAAGCTCTCTGTGGTGGATGAAATCGAATGGTTTGGTTTCTTCTTTCTCCAAGGGAGTCTGGGTGCCTTTGCAGGAATGCAAGACGAACGAAGCAGCTGGTTTCGGGCAGTCCACATTGGCCTTAGACTCAGCACCGTGGGGCACGGGGATGGGAATGGGGATAGGAATAGGAACTGGGACTGGCAGAGGAACGATCACGGGGTACGGTACTAAGAGTGTGGCTGGCGGAACCAGGGGAGATAACGGGGAGCTGAAGGGCTGTGGCGGGGGGACAGAAGAGCAGTCTGGGGGCGGCTGATAGGGCGAAGGACCTAAGGCGCCTTGTGTGGGAAAGAGATCCTGCAAAACAGCAGCAAATCCTGGTGTCTGAAACACAGGAGGCAAGACAGACTCCTGAGCTGTATTTGATGGTTTCTGATCCAACAGTTGCGGCTGTCCCAATGGAGCAGAAGAGCCCTGAAAGAGGTTGCTGTGAATGGAGTTGGCTGCACAGGGAGAACTCTGCGGTAACACCAGTGGGGAGTTTAAATGCTGGAACACATGTTGCTCTAAGAGGACAGGCAGTGGCACTGGGCCTTGAGTGGTCATGACGTAGGGAGTGTTGCCGTTCGGAGCAATCTGAGGGGCTGTGCTTCCTGCTACTTGGAGGTGTATTGGGAGAACCACGGGGCTGTCTCCTAAGCAAATGGGCTGAAGCACTGTGGCAGCTACCTTGAGAGCGACCCCGCTTTGGGATTCTGCTGGCGGTGTCAATATTGATGGAGCGGGGACAGTTACCAGCGGCGAAAGTGCTTTCTTCATCAAGTCTGCTGAATTGATATTCCAGGCTTCTGCCGTTATCAGCTGGGCAACTCCATTCTCTAGCTTGTTGTTTGCCATAGCAGAGGGCGAGTTGGTAACATCCATAGGCAGGTTTTGCGTGTCCTTATATAGTTCCTCCATTTTGCAGGGTTTCCAAGGCTTTGCAGAACTGTAGTTTACATAGCTGTCACGGGCATCCAATTAATCTCTGGGCAGCCCAAAACATCCACATCAACACTACTGGCCTGCAAAAGAGAGACATGTTTTAAGCACGGCATAAATCGCTTGCTTAAAATAATAACTGCAACTTTCTCTTTCTTTCTAAGACCACCTGTCACCAAAATGGAACATTAAGTGTTTCCACCCTTTGGGGACAAGAAGTCCTATGGTTCTGTATCCTGGGCATATGTGTGTATAGAATATATGCATATACAGAACGTACATCTCTTGAGTGTTACTTGAAGAGTCCTGGGGAGCTTAAAGATAGCCATAAACAAAGATAATTTAAGGACTGAAGCTACTACAGGGGGGGAAAACCGCTAGAAGCAGAGCAAGAATTCAGGCTGTTCATTTTATACTTTTAAACAAAGCTTCATGCAATGGCGTCATGTGACACAGGGAAGCAGCTGCACTGTTTACACTCAACAAGAGCCCCAAATTGAGGTGCCCTAAAAATAACTCATGATAAAAGCGATGCAGTCTTGGACTTGGAAAGCTTCAGTGCAACTGAAAGAATCAAATCCGTTCTGCCTTGCAAACTCTTAAAGCCAGCCAATGCAAACATACCATTTGTGATAGGTCCATAGATTGTATTGAAGCAGCCCCACAAAGCCCTGCACATGCACACACAGCCACACACCCCACTTTGTGGGCTTTTAATCTGAGCCATATTTTAAAAGGAACTAGTTCTTCAGCGCTATACAATGACGGAAATAGAAATCTGTATTAAGAAAGACACACAGAATTAAAATCAAAGCTGATTTAGATGTACTCTGACAGCCTAATCTTAACTGCGCAGATGTCGGTAGGGGGGAGAGAGGGAGAGAAGCACTCTTTGTAAACCGGGAGTGGTTTAGCACAATGTCGAGAACATTCTGCCCACCCTCAAGGCACTAAGCACAAATCATTTTTGCTGCGAAAGCTTCTCCACCCTCACAGACACTAGTATTGTCAGATGTTTCTTACTTAAAAGGATGCTTCTTAATGCAGAACTTTAGAGCCCAAGGAGTCACATAAATGTATCACTTATGTCCTAAGAATCTTGCATCTTTATATTCTGTTCCCATCTGCCCTTTAGATTTTATACCGTTTGGAACGAAATCTTGCTCACCACCATTATCTCAATGCACTGTTAATCTGCTCCCAAGTCCTTGAAGCGTGGCAGGCTACAACCCTAATCAATCAAATAAATTTTGTAGTGCTATTCTGTAGAAGCAGCGACAGAAAAAATCAGGCCAATAGCAAGAAAAAATAATGTATAATAATAAAAAGCAACAACAAAATGCATAGATCTATTTAAAGTAGATCCCAATCCTGCTTCTGCCCACCGCTTGTCTACAGTTACCGTATTTTTCGCCCTATAGGACGCACTTTTTCCCCTCCAAAAATGAAGGGGAAATGTGTGTGCGTCCTATGGGGCGAATGCAGGCTTTCGCTGAAGCCTGGAGAGCGAGAGGGGTCGGTGCGCATCGACCCCTCTCGCTCTCCAGGCTTCAGGAGAGCCCCGTCGCCAGCCCCGCAAACTCGGGGGACAGCGGGAGGCGCAGCGCGCCTTTCCCACTGTCCCCCGACTTGGCTAGAAGGCTGGCAGAGGGCTTTCCCCTCCTCCAGCCCCGCAAGCTCCCAGAGCGATGTCAAAGTTGCACGCAGCTTCGGCATCGCTCTGGGTCCCGTTCTGGGGGCTGGGGGAGGGGGAAGCTCCGCTTTTTGTGATTATTCTACATTTTATTTATGATTACACGTATATTGCATCTTTTCTCCAAGGTAGGGTCCAGGGTCCTCCCCCCGCCCCACTTTAGCCTCACAAACCCCTGTGCTGAGAGTAGGTGACTGTCTGAAGGTCACCCAGGGAGCTTCATGACTAAGTGTGCATTTGAACCCTGGGCCTCTCAGGTTCTAGTCCAGCTGCTTCATTGTTGACAGACTTTTTTTCTCCCCTCTTTTCTTTTGGTTGTGAGGCTTGTTCTTTCACCCACCCATTTTATTTTATTTTCTGTACTCTACAGAATAACACTATGATGAAATGTTGATTAAAAAAGGCTCCAAGGAAAACTTTTATCTTATGATGGGAAAGAACATTTTATCTTAAAAACAACAACTAGGTAACTGGATAATTTCAGGCTGTTCGTTTTCTTTTTTCTTATATTCTTACTGGCAACACAGCTTAGTCATGTTAATGGTTACTCTGGCTAACTGCGAGGCAAACAAAAACAACCCGTATTTGTGAAAGCCCAGGACAAACAGTTCCAAACGTAATCCTATAAACACTGACAAATTTTAAGGCTATATACTCTGACAAAGGCAGATGAGCCCTTAACATGCATGCTATTGAGCAGCGGTCCGTTAGCAATAGATGCAAACCCTGACCCCACACGGGGTGCTAAATGCATAAATTGCCCTCCTCACCTCTCTGCATTAAAACATTAATGCTGTATTGTCGACGTGGCAGTGGCTTTGCTCGATTCAATTGAAACAGAAGACTAAAAATGAATTCCAGCCACCTTTATCAGTGAGGATTTTCAAAGAGAAACATGGTTTTTGGAGAACTAGAAATGGTTCAATGGCAGAGGAGAAAATAATAGCCCCAGTTATAATCTCCACAATAGCTTCTCACTCAGACAGAAAATCTAAGGCTGCAATTGGCAAGTATTGATGTCAATGGGCTTAAACACCCCAACCTCTGACTGCAGCCTGAGAGTGTTGCATTCAATTCCAACCTGACAATGCAGCCGTTGCTTCTTTGTCTCAAATGCACCTTGTTGCACCAAATATAATCTAATACGAACTTTGGCCAAAGATTTCTCAATTCCTATTTTAAAATTGTGGCGTTATGAAGGAGACGGTACTTACACCATGACCACTACAAGCAATATCACCTTCTCACCTGCCAATGTTTCTCTTTCTTTAACAGCAATCCTCAAAAGTTGGCTCCATGGCTCCTCTGTCCTACCATTTTGATACAGAAAGGTTTCTTGCCATATATGCACACACTGAATAACTAAAATAATAATAATAATAATTTATTATTTATATCCCGCCCATCTGGCTGGGTTTCCACAGCCACTCTGTGCAGCTTCCAACAGAATATTAAAATACAACAGTCTGTTAAACATTAAAAACTTCCTTAAACAGGATTTGCATTCAAACAATAAAACCTCAGGAGTTGGTGAGAGGAGTGCCTGTTGTGATAGCTATGGAAAAAAATCTATTTATGACTCTGAATGAAAAGCTATTGAGGATTAAAATTCACAACACACACTTTATTGGCTAACTATGCAAGCTTTGTTCATGCTCAAAAGAAATATCCTTCAGCAGCAATGCGTGGCACTAAGACACTCTTCTGAAAAGGCAAGTTAGCAATATCTGCTGGTTGGTATAAAAAAAGACCAAAACAAGAAGTCGAAACGCTGGTCTGAACAGCTGCCACTTGATGATGAAGTGTTATCATAGCACATAATTTACCCAGGTCTTCCAGTATAAGCAAACAGTATATTGATCACACAGTCTGAGCCTAGGGCTTACTGATCTAGTAAACACATGCTCCGGGTGGGGATACACTGACTAATCGTTCACACGTCACAAAGCTTGATGCTATACAGACACTGCAGAGACATTGCATTAGCGATAGGAAGATGCAGATGTATAGCGGATAAATCCTTAAACAATTTAAAGAAAGGGCACTAATTCATTGGCTATGCTAAAACTCTTCTAATACGTGTCTACACATATGCAGCGAATAATGCAAGAATATACAAGGGTATCGCACATCTTTGTCCAAAACATGGTGAAAGTTTAAAAACTATTTCCTCTTCTGTGCTTTGGATTGTTTTATTTGTTGCTGCTTAATTAATAGTGATCTCTGTTTTCATGAGAAACTAATGACCTCACAGGACACAGGGGACCTTCCATTCCCCTGCCTAATCAATTTAACTATGAAAAATAGTGAAATTATAGTGAAAATGATACTACAAAGGAGACTTGCAAGGCAGGCTAAGGGGATTAATATACAGAAATCACAGGAAAGAAAACAGATAACTGAGTAGGATCAAAGTATAAGACAAGATAAAAGACTGGTTTGCTTAAACTTAACTATCCTCCGTCTCCAAGCACTGCAACATTTAAGCCGTACTGTTTTGCTATGCTAGACACAGAGAATAGCCACACCAGACTGATAATAAGTTCTATCATAGGCAGGCATCTTGAAGAAAAACCTATGGGTTTTTTCTCTTTGAAATACAATCAAGATATATTGCTTTCCAGGTTGAGCAGTCTCTCTCTCTCTCTCTCTCTCTCTCTCTCTCTCTCTCTCTCAATATAAGTTTATTGGGCTGTATCCAACTAAACCCTACTCATAATAATTCTGTTGAAATGAACGAATCTAACTATTAAATTCTATTGAGTTCAATGACTCAGCTCTGAGTATGGCTTAGTCAGAAACCTATTTTTGGCACTGCTTTTCGTTGTTGTTGACAACAGCAGGAGAAGGCTTAAGAAGTAGAAACAGAAAAATGAAGCTAACCTTTTTTAAAGCTAGTAGATAAATGACAAGTGTGTATCTATCACACTCAAACACACACAAGGGACATCTATAAGTTGGCGCCATGTTGGCAGCCCTGTTCACCTATGTTAAGTGAAAAACAAAAAGATACTGAGTGTTATTAAGGGTTGGCCATGTACCATAAGATAGATAAATAACCTTCCTCTATTCCTCCTTAACCATTCAGCACACTGTCATGCCAGATATTCCACATACTCTCATTCCTACTTACAAAACTGTTTAATTTTTTACAGCAATGAAAATGGATCTGTAAATGCTGCTAGGCATCCCAGACTGGCAGAGATAAGACTTAAGTGCATGTGATGAATGCTATGTCATAGAGAGCAACATGCAAATGTTATTAAAGGAAGTGGTGATTAATTCCATTGTGTTTAGCCACCGCTGAGAGCAGGGCACCTAAGTCATGTAGCACAGTTATGTGCCATAAGACATAATCAGAGAGTTTGAATCAGGAAAATTGCCAAGTGTTTGTGCCCTTAATACTGTACATGCTTGTAGACACTTCAGATGCCTACTTAAATCTTCTTTGCTATTCATTTTTCACTCATCTTGCTGACAGGCATTTCTGAGCTGGGTTCCTACTTCAGTTGTTAAGACTTTGATTACAGCTTCCAGTATTTGCGCTTACAGCATAGATAGATTTAACCATGACATGCAAGGAAAAAAATGGAGCTGTTTTGAGAAAAAAGCTGCTGTAGGTAATCCAGTGACCATCATGCAGCTGCCCCTTGATCACTGGGAGAAAGAAAAACAAAATCCAGTAATTCTGGGTTTTGTTTGGACCCTCAGCCAAGCATCCAAGCACTAGTAAATGCTCCAAAATTACAATCTCAAAATGGTTGAATCAGGTAGATGACGCAGACTTTCACAGACTAAAAAAATCTGTAATATTTTATAGTGAAAATGGGAAAACCTTCTAAGGCTGCAAACTAGTACTCTCCAGTACAAACTAGTAAGGCTGCAAACTAGTGTTGAATAGTTGTGCAGTATCCCACAGACTGATCTAGAATGAACTAGACCAGGCTTCCTCAACCTTGGCCCTCCAGATGTTTTCGGCCTACAACTCCCATGTTCCCTAGCTAGCAGGACCAGTGGTCAGGGATGATGGGAATTGAAGTCTCACAACATCTGGAGGGCCCAGGTTGAGGAAGCCTGAACTAGAATTAATACAACAAAGGCACAGTAATTTTAAAGCCAGCCAAGAAGCACTGAAGTGGCCAATCAACCACCACATCCCAAGTTATGCTACACACACACCAGCCATGGTACAAATATGGGCTGTGAAGTCTAGTGTTGCATAACCTCTGCAAAAATGGACACCAATGCAATCGCAGCTACTTATCTATTGGGTTAGGCTTCTAAATGATTCTCTAGTGACAAACCCTCATTAGCCATTGTGAGAACACAACACGGCATCAGACATTCATAAGCATAACTTGAGACTTGGAACCTGCCATTTAGAAAATAGACAATAAAGTATAATAAAATGCCATAAATCCACCGGCAAGCAAAACAAGATGTCACCTATTTACTGGCACAGTAAAGACATAAAATCCACAAGGCTACATCTTCCAATTCATCCTCTTCAGTGCAAGAGATCTCACATTTCTGGCACCATAGTAAATGCCTTTCATGAAAAGATGTCCCAGTGAGAGTCCTGTTGTGATTATTACTTTGGGAATAAGTTCTCAGGGCATACATAGGATTAGGCTAGTATTAGAAGTATTTTTAAAATGGAAGTTGTCTTAGTCTCCTGTGGGAAAAAAATGTATTAAACAAATTATACTGCTTGCAATTAAAGTCCCTCTGTTGATGGATTTAGTTTCATTTTTCATGTGCTTTATACTCACCAGCAAAACAAAGAAAAATGAGCTATTCTAAGAACACAGCCACTAAAAACAAATAAAGAGGGGTGGTTGGGGTTTTTTTTTTACAAGTAACTCTTGAATTTTATTTCCCTAGTAACTGATACATTTTAGATAAAAGGAAGCCATTTAAAATGCATGATAATAATAATAATAATAACAAGGAAACAGATTTTCCCACTAAAGTCTGACAGCTAAATATTTGCTTTATTTCAGTCCAAATCTATGAACTACCATTGGCAAAAGCCAGGGGATTTTAAAATTCGATTTTAGTAGATGCTTACATAAAACCTAATGGCTACATCATGGTCACACACATCTGATGGACAATGTCAAATCCATAGCACTGTCCCAGAAGAAAACATTGGCCAAAGATCAAAACATTGTGACAGAATTAACTGTGTGCATTCCTGTCCCTGTAAAGTGTGGCAGGATTGGGAAGCATAAGATGTCTTTGACTGAAAGGAATTTCATCTGCAAGGCTGTATAATCTAACTGTAGTGAATGTGATAGAAAATAGCTGTTGTGGAGACCCATAGTTCTGAGCCATTCAATAGCTGGAGCTGCTAATAAAACAATTTAACTTTCCATTTCATTTTTATCATTAATATTAGTAATAAATTTATGAATCACATGTTATGTAGGTGCTGACATAAAAGTATCACAGAACAATTAAAAATAGTTTTAGAACTGTACAAAAATAACCCAGATTTAAAAACAATACAAGACAAGCACCAAAGGTGGAAAAGCTAATTGAAACGAGTAATGTTTTTGTTTCTGGAAAGTACCTGTTGTATCTCAACAGGAGTGTTGTTCCACAGAACAGGGACAGTTGCACCAAAATTCCTATCATTAACAGCATTAACCTGAAAAGCTCAGCTGGTTACAGCATGGTGCTGATAACGCCAAGGTTGCAGGTTTGATCCCCATAAGGGGCAGCTGCATATTCCTGTATTGCAGGGGGTTGGACTAGATGATCCTCGGGTTCCCTCCCAACTTTATGATTCTATGAGTTACTGTGGACCAGGCTTCTGATATTTTGGGGACCTGAAGGAGAAACTCTCCTTAAGAAAGTAGTGACCTACTGAGTACAGTCTCCCCTTCGGTTGTACTGTAAGCAGAAGATTTCATTCGCTAGAAAGAGTCAGCAACTTTTTCTCCTTGAAGCTGTCATGTGCAAAATTTCCGTATTCTGTATGAAATTCAAGGCTGTAGTGCAGTAATCTGCAGCACTCTGGTGTTGATATACAGTGGTACCCCGCAAGACGAACGCCTCGCAAGACGGAAAACCCGCTAGACGAAAGGGTTTTCCGTTTTGGAGGCGCTTCGCAAAACGAATTTCCCTATGGGCTTGCTTCGCAAGACGAAAGCCCATAGGGAAATCTCCGGGACAGCGGGGAAGCGCAGCGCGTCTTCCCCACTGTCCTCGGACCTCCTCCCGCCGCCCGGCATCGGAACGAAGCTCCGATGCCGGGCGGCGGGGCGGGGACGCCTCCTCCCGCCGCCCGGCATCGGAACCAAGCTCCGATGCCGGGCGGCGGGGCGGGAATGCCTTCTCCCGCCGCCCGGCATCGGAACCAAGCTCCGATGCCGGGCGGCGGGGCCGCGAAGCCTGGGCGCGCTGATCTCAGCGCGCGCAGGCTTCGGCATGCTGGCAACTCTCCGCAAGCAGCGGGAGCGCTCCCGCTGCTTGCGGAGAGGTCCACGAAGCCTGTCCAGGACAGCTTTTGAAGGGGGGGGGAAGCAAAGACTTTCGCCCCCCGCCCGCCTTCAGAAGAGGTCCAGGACCTCTTCTGAAGGCGGGCGGGGGGCGAAAGTCTTTGCTCCCCCCTGCCTGCCTTCAAAAGCCATCCGGGACAGCGGAGAAACGCGCTGCCTTTCTCCGCTCTCCCGGGAAGGCAGGCAGGGGGGAGCAAAGACTTTCGCCCCCGCCCGCCTTCAGAAGAGGTCCAGGACCTCTTCTGAAGGCGGGCGGGGGGCGAAAATCTTTGTCCCCCCTGCCTGCCTTCCCAGGGGCTTTTAAATCGCCCCGGACAGCGGAGAAGTCCTCCGCTGTCCCGGGCGATTTTAAAATGCCGCCCGCCAGCATTTTAAGATTGCCCCGGACAGCGGAGAAGTCCTCCGCTGTCCCGGGTTTTTTTAAAATGCTGGGGGTGGGAAGAAAAGCCCTTGTCCCCCCCCCCCCAGCCTTCAGAAGAGGTCGGGGGACAGACTGTACCCAGACCTGGTCTGAAGGCGGTTTCCCTAGGAACGCATTAATTGATTTTCAATGCATTCCTATGGGAAACCGTGCATCGCAAGACGAAAAACTCGCAAGACGAAGAGACTTGCGGAACGAATTAATTTCGTCTTGCGAGGCACCACTGTAATGACATTAGAAATCCCTCCAATGTTTCTCCAACAAAGCACCCATGTCCTACAAATGAAAGCACACATAGCCACACATATACCCGTATTTTTCGCTCTATAAGATGCACCAGACCACATGACGCACCTAGTTTTCGGAGTAGGAAAACAAGAAAAAAATATATTCTGAATCTCAGAAGCCAGAACAGCAAGCGGGATCGCTGCACAGTGAAAGTAGCAACCCCTCTCGCTGTTCTGGCTTCAGGGATAGCTGTGCAGCCTGTATTCGCTCCATAAGACGCGTACACATTTCCCCTTACTTTTTAGAAGGGAAAAAGTGAGTCTTATAGAGCAAAAAATACGGTAATTTCTCATTTGGGGCAAACTGCTGCAGTTCTGTTGCATGCAGGTGACTGAACTAGAATGCCAAACTCTCGAAAGACAGAAATTCCCCTTTGTTGTGGCTCCCACACTTAGGCAGAAGTGGATCTGTGGCTGTAGTGGGCTTAAGGGAGGACTTGTGGATGAACCACAAGTGCGAAGTTCCTGGCCCGGTGCTGTTCTTGCTTCTTTTCAAGTACTGTACTGGATTTGTCCCAAGGAATGTTCATGTTGTCAGCACCAGCTGGGCAGGAGAGCGAGCGTGCATGACTAGCAGGCATTTTCTGCAGAGATTGTTTTGGTGGAACAACCTCTACTTACTGCTGTAGAAACACTGGCTGATAATTATACAAGCATAATGAAGAAGGAGGGTAGCCTTGCAATGAAGACTGGGGGAGAGGGTTGTTAAATAGGCAAGGATATTTGTTCTTTTAAAAAGAAATCAAGGAGATGCTCACAGCAGAACTGGACATCGGCATGAGAAATAAATAACATGTTTTTGAAATGTCACGGGACTTCTGTGAGGATACAAACAGCCTTGAATGCTACTTTTATTTTTAAAAAGCTATATGTGTACTTACTTGTATGTGGTTAAGCTTATAATCACTTATTTGTGTGTGCACTCACGCACACATATAAATCTGCCACCCTGGTTACATCTCCCTTTGATCCACATCACAGCAGGTGAAGACAGAAGCCAGGCATTTTACTTTTAAAATTGAATACCTTCGCTTTAGTTAGCAGCCACTCATAGGCGCCGACTCCATGGGGCCTGAGGGGGCCCGAGCCCCCTCAAAAATTCGTTTGGGGGGGCTCCGCCCCCCCAATAATTTAAGAAAATTATTAGTTATATTATGCTTACCTTTTAAAATACATTCAGTAATGAGTTAAAACAAAGCCACTCCCGATCTAGAGAGGGGGTAGGGTTGCGGGCTCTCGACCCATCAACAATCTCGCGGGGCTGGCATCAGCCCCGCGAGAAGCGGGGATTCCCCCTAGCTCATTAATATTCACCGCCCACGGCGGCAGCCAATCGGCTGCCGCAAAGGGCGGGCCCTCACAGGTTCACTTAAGGTCGGGGCAGCCCGGGGCTCGCCCCTTTCGTTCCCCCAGCAGCAGCGGTTTGGAGGTCTTGGCCCCCCCCAATATTTTTTATAAGTCGGTATGGGCCCCCCCAATATTTTTTATAAGTCGGCGCCCCTGCAGCCACTGTATCACAACAACTACATCAACAACAGTGTAGTGGCATGAAAAAAACCACAACTGTCCCAAGTTATATACATGCCAGTTGTAGGGTTACTTTAAAGATGATCTTCCACACTTCCATGAGTGGACTGACACCTTTGGAGCCAATTCAGGGGTGGGAAACCTAGTGCAGGGGCCAAATGTGGTTCTCTGAGTCTTTCTATGTTAACCTCAGACCTGGGGAAATGCAACCATACTTTGAGAGAAGTAACAGCTCTATAAATCTCTGAAATCTTATATTTTAGCACTACTGTTTCTCCGTGTGTGTGTACGTGTGTTCACTGATGAAAATGCAGTATGCATTATTATTATTATTATTATTATTATTATTATACTGCCATATACCCAGAGGTCTCAAGGTGGTTCGCAGAACAAAATCAGAATATAAAACCACAAAATATATAATCAAAATAAAAACAACAACCCAATAACAACCCCCTCAAAAAACCACATTTTAAAAGGGCATAGGGTATCAATCAAATCAACTACTTAAAGGTGTATAATGAAGGTACGGTACTATACTTCTACTACAGTTTGTATGTAATACGAAAACTGCACAACTTCAAACCACAATTTCATTTTTCCTATATGAAGCTGCTGCATTAAATGGACCGTTCTAATTCATCATCATTGAACCAAAGCCCTTCTGGGCCATATCGCCAACTCTCCCTGAAAATATGATTTTCTATTTGACCTCTCTCCTAGAAATTAAAGGACACAGTCCAATAGCATTGTAAAGATGTTAAGCCTTGTCCTGACATGGGCAGTTTGCAGCAGCAACTTTTAGTTTTTGGAATTGTGACAGAATGCTAATAATAATGCCTCACAACACAATCCTAAGCATATCTATTCAGAAGCAAGTGCTACTGAATTCAATGGCGCTTACTCCCAAGTCAGTGGGGTGAAGATTGCAGCCACAGTCCTTCTCAGAGAGAGGTTGAGGAGGTGGAGGTGGCAACGAGCCTTACTGGGGGTGGGGGGCTGGCTAGTTCAACAATGAGGCAAGGAGGGAGCCCCCCCCCCGTACCTTAGAAAACTATATTCTGCTTCATCATTGGCTCAGGTGCATTTAACACATTGTGGCTGACTATTAATCAAACACTTCAGCTCAAATGTCAAGATGCAAAGATTGTGGAGTTAGCTCCCAGAGAAGTTTACAGTTACTTTTCTCAAAACAGCAAGTTCCAAATGCCAAGAGGAGAACATGATGGTGATGTTACATAGATGCCCTGCGAAAAAGTGAGTGATCAAAGTGTGGCTATTCCACAGTGTGGAAGCATCTTCTGTAGGAATCTGGCATTAGTAAAAGAAAAATGTCACTTAGTATTGTATGTGCATAATTGCTGGAAGAAATATCAACAATCTCAGATATGCAGATGACACAACCTTGATGGCAGAAAATGAGGAGGAATTAAAGAATCTTTTAATGAGGGTGAAAGAGGAGACTGCAAAATATGGTCTGAAGTGCAACATAAAAAACAACTAAGATCATGGCCACTGGTCCCATCACCTCCTGACAAATAGGAGGGGAAGAAATGGAGGCAGTGAGAGATTTTACTTTCTTGGGCTCCATGATCATTGCAGATGGTGACAGCAGTCACGAAATTAAAAGATGCCTGCTTCTTGGGGAAAAAAGCAATGACAAACCTAGACAGCATCTTAAAAATCAGAGACATCACCTTGCCACCAAAGGCCCGTATAGTTAAAGCTATGGTTTTCCCAGTAGTGATGTATGGAAGTGAGAGCTGGACCATAAAGAAGGCTGATCGCCGAAGAGTTGATGCTTTTGAATTATGGTCTGGAGGAGACACTTGAGAGTCCCATGGACTGCAAGAAGATCAAACCTCTCCATTCTTAAGGAAATCAGCCCTGAGTGCTCACTGGAAGGACAGATCGTAAAGCTGAGGCTCCAATACTTTGGCCACCTCATGAGAAGAAAAGACTCCCTGGAAAAGACCCTGATGTTGGGAAAGATGGAGGGCACAAGGAGAAGGGGACGACAGAGGATGAGATGGTTGGACAGTGTTCTCGAAGCTACCACCACGAGTTTGACCAAACTGGGGGAGGCAGTGGAAGACAGGAGTGCCTGGTGTGCTCTGGTCCATGGGGTCACGAAGAGTCGGACATGACTAAACAACTAAACAACAAACAACAACCATTTCATGGAGTGGGGGAATGCATGGCTGTATCAGAGGTATTTTAACATTGCATTTGTTTCAGAACAGGATTCATGGATATTTATTACTCAGAAAATTAGTAATCTCCTATGATGTGGGTTTAGCATGAGGTGGAAATGATGCTAAGTACAGAGGCACATTTTAGGGTAGACATCCAATTTGGCCTTCAAGCTTGCTCTGAATGGGAACATTATTTATTTATCTCAATTTTTGCAATGAATAAGAAGTGAAAATGAAGTAAAAAGCAAAGTAGCAAAGTGCTGTAGTTTTAAACCAAGAACAACTCATGGATCCACCCAATTCAGATAATAAAGTTCGTTGAGAGATACTATTAGAGTGTAAAAATGTGTACACTGAACACTGTCAAGGGAAAGGTCATTTCTATATAATGCTCATTATGAAGCTTGAGGGGATAGTTTATTTCAAAAACGCAGCTCTTTCAAGATGTCTCTATCAGTAATTATGATCTGCTGGGAAGAAAAAGTAGGGCAGATTAAATACCCTTTTCAACTGCTCTCAGTGTATTTCCAAAAAATGGTTTGAATGAAGGGGGGGAAAACCCAACCTACTCTGGTTTGTAAAATGTCAAAGACGTTTTTATTTTAAAAATAAATAAATAATGTTCCCATTCAGAGAAAGCTTGAAGGCCAAATTGGACGTCTACCCCAAAACTTAGCATTACAGTAATGCATCATTTCCACCTCACGCTCAACCCACATCATAGGAGATTACTAATTTTCTGAGTAATAAATACCCATGAATCCTGTTCTGAAACAAACGCAATGTTAAAAATACCTCAGATACAGCCATGCATTCCCCCACTCCATTCGGATTGGTAAAACTCCAATACCTACTAAATACTTTTCTATCTTCAAACTCCCATTATCTCAGAGTAGTATTGGTATGGTTACTTTTTAATCAGTTCTTCTTTCTATGCTGTGCAATACTAGCATCTACACAAATTATTGCTGGTACAGTACAATCACATCCAACACTGATTTAACTAGCGCAATTTCAATCATACACGTCTAAAGGCCATTAGTTGAAATCCTGAAATGCAGGAAGGCAGAAAGCTTAAAAGCTATTTTGTGCTGGATTTTTCTGGTGAAAAAAGAGCTTTTAAACTCTCTGCCTTGGGAAGCAAGGCTCTCTCAGCGTATCAGGTCTGGGATGAGATCTCATAGCAACTGGAATAGCTCTGTGAAATCCTCCCATGGCCTTCAAAGCTGGCGTGCAGAGAGGGCCTTGCTCCCCAAGCAAGGTAGAGAGCTTAAAAGCTCTTTTTGAGCGGGGAAAAGCCAGTTGTGGGGTGTTCCTGTGAGATCACAGAAGGCCCAGGATGTTTGCACAGGGGTAATTCCAAGGGTTTGAGTATATATGTTTTTGCGCATATGCGGAACTCTTGGAATCGAATTCTAAGATGAGATCATACTGTATATGCAAATATGGATGTTGAAGAAACTGTTATTGACCTAAGGAAATTAAATATACACACACACACAAGTCTTCAAGGTTACTCAAGGATTTTGTCATGTCTGCATTTTAGAGCAAACAAACCTGATTTGCAATTCCTAGGCTCATAAATCAGAACGCAGTTATGTTTCAGTTTTTTTAGACTTCTTTTAATTTTGCAGCACAGTTTTCTGCTGAAGTGTACCTAAATCCAAATTAAAATGTGCATTTTGTGAAAAACATAGAAAACAATGTGAATATTTCATGCAGTTAATAAATATCCACAAATTGATACGGAAATGAGATTGAACATACTTACAAACAAGCACATGCAAAACTGACAGAGATCAGAAACAGGCGAATCCTTCCATTCCCTACTCAAGGTTGTATAACAAGGTTCCCCACTCATTTATCATTATAAAACCCTGAGGTAGGCTAGGATGAGCACTGGTGATGGCTAAGGGTCACCCAGCGAGCTTCAAGGCACAGTCCAAGGTTTATATTCTTTCCACTGCAACACAACTTGAATAAGGCTTGGGCACTATCTGATGAAGGGACTGCAATAATTCCCATTTCATATGAAGTGGGTTTTCCTTTGCTACAAGATTTGACCACTTCTGCTGCAGTAGCACCATGCGCTTCTGTTTTCTCATTACGCCATTGTTACCAATATTGGTAGTAAATTCCAATTCTTTTAATACTTATCAGCATTCAGCTCTGTAGGTGATTAGTTGCAATACCATTATTTCTTGGGGTGCTCAGTGGCATAAGTAGGGTACTCGAAAGGGTGCTGAGCAACTGAAAGAAAGATAACATACTGCTGAAGGCAATATGCCCATAAAAATGCAGCGCTTTTCTATAGTCAGAATGCCTGACAGTAGAGTTGGGGGGGGTGATGAAGAGGGTGGTGAATGGGTTTCCTGTGCTCCTTCCAATGGCATGGTGTCAGAATTTCCTGTTGCTAATAAAATGCAAATCCACGCTGCCACAAATTCTGGCAAGATGTACCTTCTCTCATCTTCTCTTGCCCCTTTTTGTAGCAAGAGGCAAGTAATGGAACAGCAGCAATTTTCTACAATTACCATGAAGCCCGATTCTGTGAATCATTAGAAGCCCTCAGCCTTCATTAACGTCAGAAGGAAGAACAGGTAGTGAGCATTTCACAGGGTTGGACCCGTCACTGCTGCAAGAGAAGACTACCAATTGCCCTGCAATTACTAGGATGTTCCTGTCACAAGAACACTAGTTTACAGAAGTCATATTACTGTAATCTAGAGTTAATTACTTCCTGGCTTTAAGTACCAGCTGAAAAAACCAGAAAGGAGTAAGTGTGCACAGAGCGTTTTTTTTAAAATGCCACTTAGCAAAGTTCACAGAACAGAGACCAACTGTGATAAATGTTAACTCAAATGTACAAAGAAACAAGCACAGCAGCACCACCCCCAATATATATATATATGCTTCCTTTTTGATAAAAATTTTGCCTTTGGTTATTTTAAATCACTTGATAAACTAAATAATGCATGCCCTCTTCACCCCTTACATTTCTTTTGCTGTAAAATTAAATTAAATTTTATATCAGTAAAAACAAAACCAGGGCTATATACTGGAAGCCTTTGATATGGCAGATTTAGTGTTGCTATGCTGTTTTCCTGAAAGGCCTCATGCCTTTATCAGTTGTCTGACAAGACAAAACTTCAGCATGAATCTTTTTTCCTATAACAGAGATGCAGTGCTGGCAAAATAAGCACCTGTTGGATTTCTGCCACACAGCTGTTTATTTTTTAAAATGTCAGGGGGAAAGGTGGGAGTTCAATGAGTAGCAGCAAACTCCAATTTCTCCATGAATACCTAATACTCTTCAGTTCCATTCTCATGGAAGGCACGACAGATCTTCCACAGGAAACAGCATGCACACTGCATATTGAGACAGCCACCATGTGTTAGTTTATATATATTTATTTTGAATGTTGTTGCCAGTCAGGGCTTCCTAGCACATGTAAACAAAGACAAATACATCTGTGCAATCAGCACACATACATCACAGTGATCTACACTGAAGTGCAATGCTATTTAAATGCACAATAAGCTGAAATTAAGGCAATAGAGAGTTCTTTCTTCAGTGCCAAAAGCCTAAATGCCAAACTTTTATTTTATTCTGGCACTGGATGCAGAAATGCTCTTGTTTCCTATATAGATCACCAGCAAATTTGGAGTTCAAGCTCTGTTGGAAAAGCCATAAAAGCACTTTGCCATTAAAGGATGTTCAGCATCTTCCCATTCTGTCTGTTTCATAATACATATAATACAGAGCATTTATTCCAGCCATAAGCTTGTTTCAATTATATAGTTGATGGGCAATTTAATACACATTTCAATATAGAAAAGGAAAGTCACAATATTGAACCTGCTGTCACCTCTTTTATATTTGTCTCTAGCATAGCAGTGAATCCAACATTGATATGCAATTCTTGCCCTTCTTTTCTTGCCCAGTCACTACCGTCAAGTGCTCCACCAGGGAAACAAAGTGATCTACAGTGCTACCTTGGGTTACATACGCTTCATGTTACATACACTTCAGGTTACACACTCTGCTAACCCAGAAATAGTGCTTCAGGTTAAGAACTTTGCTTCAGGATGAGAACAGAAATCGTGCTCCGGCGGTGCGGTGGCAGCGGGAGGCCCCATTAGCTAAAGTGGTGCTTCAGGTTAAGAACAGTTTCAGGTTAAGAACGGACCTCCGAAACGAATTAAGTACTTAACCCGAGGTACCACTGTACTATTTTCACAGCACTGTGTGGGTCTCAACTCACCATCAGTTGATTCCCCCCATATATATATTTTAACAATAGTTCGCATGACCTAAAAGGTTACCTCAACCCACACTGTATATACCCAGTTGATCACTGGGCTCTGCAGGAAAGGGCATCATCATCATCAGGAAGTCTTCTCCATACAATATATGAATCAGACAACTTGTATGGTGGCACGTACCCTTTGGAACTCCCATTATATACATTATCAGGCAGGCAACATCAATATTTTCTTTTTGGTGCCCATTGAAGACCTCTCCCTTCCAGCAAACTTCTTAAATGGATATTTTTATCACAGTGTCTATCTGCATTCCCCCCCCCCCACACACACACACAAAAGGGTAAACAAATGCAAAACTGAGATGTTATTTCCATCTCTAAGTTGAGGTCAGGTCATTCATTTGGAATAGGAATTCTGAGTTAACACTTGTAGTTGATTCTCACAGCTATTATGTGGTGAATTCACCCAAGAATTGACTGCATAGCTTTCTGAATTCTCTGAGACCAGATGAAATCTCCACTTGCCAGACTCTTGAAAAAGATTGTGGCTTGATTCCAAAAGCATGGATACTAGCAATCTAGACACACTGTTGCCTCAAACAAATGTTATTTGTTTAGTTTATTTTTATTTATGAAGCACTTCTCATGAAGCATCCAGAAGCAATTTAACAGTAAAAGCATCAACAAGAAGACAAACACACACACATCTGTATTTTTTTAAAAAAATCCACAAAGCCCCAGACGCTATGTGTTCTGCTGAGGAAAATGTATAGCTGCTTGCACATTTCCCACAACAAAATAAATAGCAGCGTTATGAAGATTGAGGTATTATTTAGATTGGGGCAATTTAGTGATGAAAAGAATTCAGCGGCCTCCCACAAGTAGCAGACTGGATAACAAGGACTGCTGCAAAACAGACAAAAGACACCTGAAGGGACCGAAATGTGTATTGGGGGGCGGCATTTCTTACACCCTGAAATGGCAATTTTCATAGCAAATAGTCAAGCCTCATGAAACTTTGATAGCACAATACTCCACAAAGTGCAGCGTAACTTCATGGTCTATGTTTGTTTTACGTGGGCAAGGATGATCCATTGTGCTGCATTTTTGTCCTCTCTTATATCCACTGTCAGTTTCATACCTCTTTGAAATTGCTCTGAATAGTAAATTCTAGCCTATTTCACATACACCACAACATACAATGGCATTTTTAACGCCATTCTTTAATTCAGAAATTAAAAAGAGAAGCAGGACCCGAATTGATAAACATGCTCAGCTTTTAACTCATTTTCCTTTGCTTGTAGCACAAGGTTGCCTACATACAGAATCAAGGACAGATCAGATATGAAAAACATTAACCAGATGATCTTTTACCTTGTCCCACGTAATTATTCACATCATGAGCACTAAGTGCTCTTATCAAAGACAGATTTGTGCCTGTTTCAACAAATGCTTTTAATAAACTGTGCTTCCTCAGTCCCTTGAATCTTCTGGACAAATTTTAGGCAGTCTCCCACAGATTATCACATATGTGCCGTCTTAGCAGTGTCATAAAGCTTACCTTTATTTTGTTGAAGTTAGCACTGTCTAATACTTATTATAACAGTATGGAAAAGTGATGTGATGTATCCACCTTTTCCAATTATTTTAAACATTATGTTATCATACTCTAAATGCCCTCCTTTGTTCCCCCTTCTAAAAATGGTCCATTTTAGAGCCAGTTACCTGTCGAATATCCAGCCGGCCTCACTTAGATTCACTTTTACTGAGCTGCATTTTCAAGCTAAGTACTTAATTCGTTAAGTACTTAATTCGGGTTAAGTACTTAATTCGTTCTGGAGGTCTGTTCTTAACCTGAAACTGTTCTTAACCTGAAGCACTACTTTAGCTAATGGGGCCTCCTGCTGCTGCCGTGCCGCCAGAGCACGATTTCCGTTCTCATCCTGAAGCAAAGTTCTTAACCCGAGGTAATATTTCTGGGTTAGTGGAGTCTGTAACCTGAAGTGTATGTAACCTGAAGCATATGTAACCCGAGGTACCACTGTACAATAAATTGGATTGGATGCAATCATACTTATGGTTTTAACTGGAGAGCTGACAAAATGGAAGAATTCATAAAGACTGATTACTGGAACCACAGTAAGTCTAAGCTGAAAGAGCAGGTGGTAATACATGCCTCCATATTCTAGGCCAGAGCTTTCCAAACTCTTGATGTTGGTGGCACTCTTTTTAGACCTGCATCATTTCGCGACACAGTAATTCAACAATTCAATTTTACTGTACTAGCAAACTGAAGGTTAAACTAGCCCCTTTCCAGTCCCGGGAGGAGTGCAGAGAGCATTCACGCAACACACCTACATACTGCAGCCGATACACTAACGTGTCACGACACACAGTTTGGAAAGCTCTGTTCTAGGCAGTTACCTTGCAGTCTTCTGTACCAATGAGCCTCTTTACCAGGTTATGGACTCTTTGCACAGTTGGCTGCCAATTAAAACAAAGGCAGGGTAAGTTGCAATCCTATTGCTGCAAAAAGTCATTTGAACTTTGCATCCTATACCCAGAGGGATGGGGTGCCTCTTGGTGCTGTTGGACTCCAACAGCCCCACTCAGTATGGCCATTGGTCAGGAATGATACAAGTTGTTGCAAGGTTTCCTTACCCCACCCTACTGTATATGAATCTCAAAACTACATGATTCCCATCTCAAGGCAGATGACATAAAGCAGCAGCAGCAACAACGAAACAACGATATGTAAGTGACAGAACTGGCTACCTGAAGTACAAATTTTGACGGCTGTTAACCTGCTTGCCAAAGAGACAAATAATCTTCTAAGGATTATGTCTTTATTTAGATGTGTTTCAATCAAAGCTACTTAAGGTGATTTCCTAAGGAACCAAACAAATATTTGATTGTCAGTGCTCATTGTGTACCAAACTCCTCTGTTACATCCCTGTCCTAGACATGTTGACTTGAAGTACAGGCTTGACAGCATACCACTTTAAAATATATACACCAATACCTCAAGCTGCTGTTTTTCACATGCTGCTTTGTCTCTAGATGTCTCCAAGTTGTCCCATATGTTCAGCTGAGCTTACTATCACATGACTGATTCCTAAAATGAATTCTCTAAGGCCTGTAGCCACTGCAGGAGAGCGATGGTGGAAAGAAGAGGGTTTTTAATAATAATAATAATAATAATAATAATAATAATAATAATAATAATAATAATAATTTATTTATATCCTGTCCTCCCCAGCCGAAGCCGGGCTCAGAGCGGCTAACAACAATAAAAGTAACACAGCATTCTAAAATCAATTCATTCTAAAATCAATTCAGAATCAAATTAATGGCAACCATTGGGCTAGAGTTCTATGAGGATTACCAAAGGAGGGGATCAGACTGTGCCTTGGCCAAAGGCCTGGTGGAACAGCTTTGTCTTGCAGGCCCTGCGGAAAGATGTCAAGTCCCTCAGGGCCCTAGTCTCTTGTGACAGAGCATTCCACCAGATCGGGGCCACAGCTGAAAAAGCCCTGGCTCCGATTGTGGCCAGCCTAACCTCCAAGATGTTTTTGTTTGAAGACCGTAAGGTCCTCCCTGGGACATACCAGGAGAGGCGGTCCCGTAGGTACGACGTCCTAGGCCGCATAGGGCTTTAAAGGTTAAAACCAGCACCTTAAACCCGATCCTGTACTCCACCAGGAGCCAGTGCAGCTGGTATAGCACCGGGTGAATGTGACCCCGCGGCGAGGACCCGTAAGGAGACTTGCTGCGGCATTCTGCACCCGCTGGAGTTTCTGGGTCAGTCTCAAGGGCAGCCCCACGCAGAGTGAGTTACAAGTCCGGAGGGGACCGTCGCGTGGATCACAGTGGCTAGGTCAGGGCGAGAGAATAAATATTGTATTTACTAATTTTCCTTTGCAAGTAAAAATAGTAAGGAAAAGCATAGTCAATACTTTACCTAGTTATTCAGTAAAAACCTGCCCCCCTACTTCCCAAAATAAGCTTAAGCCTGGTGGGCTCTCTATAAATTCTGTTCTTCTTACTCCTTCCACGCAGGAAAACCGTAACTGGACTCCTGCCACCACTTACCTAAGAGTAAGCGCCATTAAACACAAAGAGATTTAATCTGATTAGAAATGTATAACAATGTACCAGTATTTATAGGTTAACTATACAGTGAATTCTTAATGAGTGCCTAGACTTCAACACTACACAGCAGGAGACATGCCTAAGCCTCTTTGCAAAGTTTTCACATTTTGCATTTGCCATGTGGAGGTTGGGAGACATTCTTTAACACCCACCTTCACCTATTGCGCAGTAGCATTTGGAGAAAATAACTTCTAGGGAATACCTGATATTAGAAAGACCAACCACAGGAAAGATGTGTCCTGGTTGCTCGAATGAGAAAGAAGCAGGAAAGGAAAGTACACTAAAGGGGAGGGAGAAACACCCCAGGAATTCCAAACAACTCACTCATCAATCATAGCTCTGATTTCACTCATTAGCTAAAAATACTGAAACGTGTGAGCAGCCAGGCTGGCTCATCTTAAAGAAATCAATTTGAAGGTTGCCTATACTTTTTGTTTCATAGCTTTCATTTATGGAGGGCTAGATACTTACTTTAAAATGGAGTGTGTGTGTGTGTGTGTGTGTGAACATCTGGGGTTCCTTGGAGGTATGGGTTCTGATTACAACTGCATCATTATAATCCAACCAGGCACAATTCATTCTCTCCCAATGCGTCAGTTTGTTCAGTGACAAGCGCATCAGTTTGCTCAAGACGCTATTGCTTTAAATGCTGAATATACCCAAATACAGCTATGCATTCTGAGTGGCTTGCTGTGGGGTGATATGGAATACATTCAGATACCACTGAAAATTATCCCTTAGCCAATAATTATTCAAGATGATACACTCCAGAAAGTGTAATTTATCATTTCCACAACAAGTTCTTATTCCCTACCACCATGATACATACAGCAACCAATAATGCTTTTTCATTAAGGGCATATTTTGAGGTTTTCTGATACAGACTTATGTAAGAGGACTATGGTTCTATAAGCATTTTGTCAAACAAAAATTCACCTAGCAAGTTCCTTTAAGTTGAAGATATTGGTTGTGTGTGTGTGTGTGTGTGTGTGTGTGTGTGTGGAAGCAGCACCAAAATTTTGATCTTCCTTGAATAACAGTAAATGCAGCATCTATTTTCAATTAAACTGAAGCCATTTTGCTCTTGCCAAAGTGCATTCTCCTAACATTATCACAAGAACCTTCTGTAACTCTTAAATAATGTGTTTTGTGAATATACTGAATATCACTGATTACTATTTGTTCTTGGTCTTTTTGTATGGCTATAAAAAACAACAACATCATCCTGGTATAAATCCTTGGATCACCCTTCTTCTCACCTCTCTTCACAGTGAGAGTTACCCCCGCCTTATAATCCATTGTTGACTTTCAGAAAAGGACATCAGCTTTTATTCAAGGACCTTCAGTCAATGAAACACTCAGTGAGAAGGGTTTTAAAATCCAAGGACATCACCATTTAGATTAAGTTTCTTGAAGAGTTTTATTTACGAATATGGCCACCTGTTTGAATTAGAAAACTGATTAAATGTGTCATATTTTATCAGTTTTTTCTAAGAATGGGGACTAGAACTTAGAAAGGCTGCTTATTTGCCCTGCAAGCATTCATAGGCACACACACAAAAAATATTTTGAAAGACTGATAGTGCATTTGTTACCTTTCTTACACAGAATTTTTTTCTTGCATATAAACTATTATATAGAGGGTATATAGATCAGAATATGTAATTCAGCTGTTATAAACACAACTTGTTTTATAGTTCGTGAGAACATGCTATCAGGCCCTAGCAATTCACTGGGACTTGATCTATGGAACTTTTCTAAAATATCTTGATAAACACTTAATGTACAAGAGTTCTTCAGCTTTGCTATTTGAAAAGGTTAAAAAGGTAAAGGTAAAGGTACCCCTGCCCATACGGGCCAGTCGTGTCTGACTCTGGGGTTGTGCGCCCATCTCACTTAAGAGGCCGGGGGCCAGCGCTGTCCGCAGACACTTCCGGGTCACGTGGCCAGCGTGACAAGCTGCATCTGGCGAGCCAGCGCAGCACACGGAACGCCGTTTACCTTCCCGCCAGTAAGCGGTCCCTATTTATCTACTTGCACCCGGGGGTGCTTTCGAACTGCTAGGTTGGCAGGCGCTGGGACCGAACGACGGGAGTGCACCCCGCCGCGGGGATTTGAACCGCTGACCATACGATCGGCAAGTCCTAGGCACTGAGGTTTTACCCACAGCGCCACCCGCGTCCCATTTGAAAAGGTTAGGTCTTGTTTTCAGAAGGGAATTTGGTTTCTCTGCATATTCGTACATGATGTCTAAGTGTCTTTCAATGGCCTTCCTGAAGCTGTGGCAGGGTTTTAGATTTCTAACACATTAAGAACTTTATTACAGTGTTAAGGCTGCAGGTACAATTTCTCCAAATCTTCACTGGCTTCAAATACAATCACAATAAAATACTGCCAACACCTCATTGTCCCGATCATGTGGCAAACCTCTGAATGTCCCCTGCACCCTCTCTTACCAGTCAATTACACTCAAGTCCTTGTTTCTGAGGTAGCATTTTCAAATCTCCCCTAGTGATTCTACTGCAATTCACCCACAAATCATTCAATAGGCTATCCTTTCTCTCCTTTGGTTGTTACATATTGGATCTACCTTAAGGGTAGGCTTCCCCTATATTTGTTACGCAAAATAATACATTAAGAGTACTGTAATAATGCCTCTAGGGATGCGGGTGGCGCTGTGGGTAAAAGCCTCAGCGCCTAGGGCTTGCCGATCGAAAGGTCGGCGGTTTGAATCCCCGCGGCGGGGTGCGCTCCCGTCGTTCGGTCCCAGCGCCTGCCAACCTAGCAGTTCGAAAGCACCCCTGGGTGCAAGTAGATAAATAGGGACCGCTTACTAGCGGGAAGGTAAACGGCGTTTCCGTGTGCGGCTCTGGCTCGCCAGAGCAGCGATGTCACGCTGGCCACGTGACCCGGAAGTGTCTCCGGACAGCGCTGGCCCCTGGCCTCTTGAGTGAGATGGGCGCACAACCCCAGAGTCTGTCAAGACTGGCCCGTACGGGCAGGGGTACCTTTACCTTTAATAATGCCTCTATAAATTAAATCTCATTCATTGCACAGGTGCATTCTCTTCAATGGAGTATTAACCTAAAGGCCTATTAGAGATAGATAAGAGGGATGTAAGCATGCAATTTATGTCTACAAGAGCATTCATTTCAATTATTTAGATGCCCCATTAGATAGCTGAATTATCTGTTCTTGTCTGTTCTTGTCCATATTCTTCAATTGGTCCTCCACTGTTGGAAGCATCAGGATTGATCCCTAAGGCATTATATGCAGTGCATATACATAGATGAAGGATTTGATCAGGGATGGGTAACCCATGGCCCTCCAAATTTTGCTTGACTGCCACTCTCATCAACCCTGCCCATTGGCCATACTGGGTGGGGCTGACGGGAATTGAGATTCCAGTTACACAGAGAGGACAACAGGTTCCCCATCCCTGGGTTAGATAGTTATCACACTCAGCCATAAATTCTGGTGGTGATTTCTTATTGCAGTTGTCACTTATACTCAGTGACAGAGTACATGCGTGTATCCATAGGCACCCATATTCACTCCCAGATAAACTGAGGAAAGGACTCTTGTCTGAAACCCTGAAAACTCAGAATCTGCTGTTGAATTTGTTTTCTATGATTTAGCTACAGATGAAAAAACAGAGATGAGCAATATAGCATAGCTTGCAACCTTTTTGCCTGGAATCACACCATGTTTTGAGACTACAGGAGTTACTGTAAATAACATAACTAAATAACATATGCTTAAGCCTTGATCCAGATCAATTGTGTTCTGTGCTGCTACATCAGTCATAGGGAGAATCTTTCTGCATACTCTCTTGGTCTGAAAAGCATCACGTGTACTGTTGTTTCATGCATAAACTTCATTAAAGGCACAGCTCTGAATAGCCCACCAGTTCAAATAACTTATTATATTCTGCCAAGTTTTACTCAGAGTAGACTACTGAAGTTAATGGACCTAAGAAAATGTATTAACAGCTTTAAAGAGAAATGTGTTGCTTAGTATACTTTGTTATGGTGCAATCAACAGCCTTCTTCAGCTGCTTAAGTGTGCTTTTGCTAAAGACTTTTGTACCAAAAAGTCTAATGTGAAAAGCCAATTGAGAGATTTAAAAACACTCACGATATGAATATCGTGTAATTGTTTCTGCAGAGTAAAAGTGCCAAGTAAAACAGTTTTTTAAAAATAAATAAATAGATCTTTTGTCTGTTCTATTCTTTTTTTAAAAAAACACCTTTGACCTCTCAAGAAGGCCTAAACATACAGAATATTCCCTGCAATTTTACCGTCCATGCTTATGCTTTCTTGACAAACAGATAACCTGTTTATTGAGCATTAATCCTGGTTTGTTTTTAGATAGATTAGATGACATTGCATCAAACATTTTCCAGTCACTTCCTTTGTCACAAAAAGTCACATCTTTGGGGAAAGTGGGTTGTATCACAAGAGCTTCAAGAACAGCCTGAACGTGCTGGCATATAACTAAATCCCAGCTGAAAATAGTGACAGTCAGGAAGTGCCCAAGGTTTCAAGAACACACACACACTGAGGAGAAATGGCCTTGAACAGGCAGATTAGAGACAAGGCTTTCAATGATCAAGGATCAGTTCTGCAGTGGCTTTCTGCAGCCATGCAGTTAATAGTGCAGTATATTCTGCTTGCATTCTACACAGACTAAAAGCAGACTTACAAATCTCCAGCACATAATTTGAAAATGAAGCACAATGCTAGGCTTGTTGGTAAACTGTAGAAATAGAACACAAAAACATTATACAGAGAATGTTTTTAACATATGTAAAGAAACTAAAAGGGCAAGGAAACCATTGCCGTAGGATAACAATTACGCACAGATTTTAAATCTGTAAATTAAAGCATGTGATGTTGTTCCTAACGTCTACACACACATCACAATAGGTTTCCAACAGCAACACCCAACAGATATTTTTCTAGAGCAACAGAACGAATGCTTTATATGACCGTTGGTACTAAATAACATTTATTGCCACCAGCGTGGGACAGCATTACACTGTGGGAGGACTTTACTAATGAGGGAACAATCAAGCAGCAATAAAAACTTTATGGCATTCCCACATCAAAACATATATTGTCCATGTCACTTTATTGTGTTGCTGTCTGTCCTTTTTCAGTACTGTTCTTACGCTGCATATTTCTGCAACTACATCAGTTCTTCCAGTTGCCTCTTTCCCCCCTTACATCTTTCTACCACGCATAAGTTATCTCCTTCCCCTCTAACACACAGTTGCATCATTTACCTCCTTTTAAATGTTAGTGCTGAAACAGCCAAGTAACATGCAGGGCATGTTTGAATCTAAAAAGGCAAAAAACCACATTGTTTTATAAACTGCTGGCTACTTTTTCTTTCCTTCAAACACCAACACAAGGTATTGTGGAACTGGGAATACAAATTATCACTTTCATCAAGGGGTAATTCTGTTGCTGACATGCTTTATTTCTACATGGATGCAATGAAATCAAATTCCTGGATATGGACCAAAAATCTGCCCTTGTTTACTATGGCCAATTTCTGTTGGCATTAAGAACAGCCCTTCACACAAAAAAGAGCTCTGAAGGGATGGAGGAACAGAAACATGCAAGCAGCTGAATGACTAGGTTCACACTACTGAATAATTCATATTAAACTGCTGTGCAGTTGCATCAATATTACTAACATTTCCCACCCAGAGACCGGCCATTTCTTTGTCCCAGGAAAGGCAGAGCAGGAGTGTGAATGCATGTAAATCTCTTTAGGTGTTCTCTTCTAACCCATAAATATATGGTGAGGTACCAGTGGTCTTCAAGTGCCAGCTTCTTTGGCACCAGGACACTGCCTGTGCCGACGGCTCTCTGAATTACATGAGATGATGGGGGTCACTGTTTAGTTCACGTGCTTTGCATACTTAAGGGCCCAAATCCAATCACTGATATCCAAGGTTGAAGGATCTCCAACAGCAAGGCCTCTGCAGCTGCCAGTCTCAGTGCCTTGGACTACACTGACCAATAAGAAGAACAACGGAATCTGCCTACTACTGAGACAGACCACTGGCCCATCTAGCTTAGTATCGTTGGCAAGTTGCTCTCCAGGGTTTTGGCTCCACCTGAAGATGCTGGAGACTGAATCTAGGGACCTTCTGTATGGTCTGAGCAACAGTTCTTGAAACAGTAATGTAAGGCAAACAGCACTGTAAGGTCCAAACATCAGTCTGTATTATGAGACTGTCTACTTGATCCCTTATGTATACTATAAAACAGAGCTCTCAGATTCAGGACGACAGTTGAGAGGAGAAGTGGGGGGAGCAGGGAGAAGAGAACTTGTGGGTGTAGAGAAGCACATATGGGGAGGGATGGAGAGGTGAGCTGACCAGCAGCTATATATTTCAACACATACTAAACAGTTTCAAACCATTATCTGAAGTGGGTTTGTAAACCCTGGTTAAGTGGAACCTAGTTAGCATTAATGATAGTTGGCATCATGTGTACAGCATCAGATAAGGGCAAAAAAGAAAGGGAGTGGGGAATATATGGCAGGGAGAAGTATGGTTTGCAGAGAGCTCATGCTACCTCCCTACCAGGTCTAGTTCTACAACATCCCTCAGTGCTCCAGCTCTCTATTTAATTAAGAAAGAGCTGTCAAGGGAGCCACCATGTTTAAAAAGGCAGAGAAAAGAAATAGTGTATAGCAATGTCAAAGCAATTATGACTGGAACAACAGCAGCCTCCAGGAGCAAGAAGCATGAGCTCCCCTTCCTCCCTCTCCGACTTGGCGCATCTCAAACAAATTAAGTGTTTGGGTTTTTAACCCTATTCCTCATTTATAAAACCCAAGCAAGTAAAATACCATAAGGTGTAATGCCACGACAGAGATAAACAAAGAAAATAAAAGCGTTTTCAAATCACAAACAGCAGGCTGAAGGGAGAAGCTGCCCTTGTAGGAGTCATAATCTCAGTCTTATGTTGCTTGTCCACCAAGAGCATCCAATCTCTTCTGTCCTTAAGGCCTTAGTACTAACTGTTAAGGCATTAAACTGTCAGAACATTCCATTAACACCAGAGCAGTCAAACAAGGGCTAGCTAGGGAAGCATCAGATGGAGCCTGCATTTACAATACATTTCATCTCTTAACCTTACATTTGCACCTTACTCTTCTTTTTAGCAGATCTACGAATTCTGTGCTTTAATTTGATGGCTCATGCTTAATTCCAAAATGCCCCAAAGCATCACCCACATGCTGGGCTGAAGATTGCTATTGCAATATATAACCAAATGCAGAATGGCAGCAGTGTCTGCATAATTCAAGGGTCTTGCCTTCCCTCCCTCCTGAACACCGAGGCTGATTCACTTGTTTCAGCCACGTGGCTAATTTTATAAGACATGCCACAAGAGATGCCAAATTGTACCCAGGGAGAAAATTATTTACCAATATGGCAGATCCAACCTTGAGCATGGCAGTAGGACTCCATGCACTGAATCTGACCTTAGATCGCCAATTTTTTAAAAGCTCTCCAAGGACCGGTCTCTTTCCTTTCCCAAATACCCCTTCTTCCGTTGTAACATTGAAGTGAAATAAAATAATACTCCACCGGGGTAGGAGTGTTGAGAATTCCAGGATATTAGAGTGGAACCAAGAGGTGGAACATATTTATGAAGCAAGGATTTATGAAGCATATTCAATTATGATATATTTCTAGCTATTACTTTTCAACATTAGGTTAAAAATGGTGGGCTTCTATATGTCCCATATGCTTTTACCCATTCCAGTTTTTAATCCATATTCTTATTTAGCCTGTTGACCTCGTCATGACCTCTAGATAACAGAATGATTCTTCTCCAATTGACATCTGTGGAACTTTGCCATTGAAAGCACATCATGGCAGCCTTTGCTAATCTAGTGCCCTCCAGTTGTTTTGAATTACAACTCCTATCAGCCCCAACCAGTACATGTGGGGCTGGTGGGAACTGTAGTCCAAAATATCTGGGGGCACCAAGTTTGATGAAGCCAGAATCATAGCATTACTATACACACTAACATACTGCCATGAGAGGGTGCCATCCCTTTGCTTTCAAATTCTTCAAGATCCATGGGAAAGAATAAAACCAACGCTAGCTTAATGCTACTTTGAACTGTTAATGCCCAGCCATTTTCCGGGGGGGGGGGGGGACAGGAATTTGATAGAAAAGAATGGAGAGCAATTATTAAATATCCAAACACAGCAATTTAACTTATCAGCAAGTACATTTTTAAAAGGGGGGGGGAGTGACATATATGCAGCTAAGTATCTGCTTAATAACTACTGCTTGGACTACTGCAATGCGCTCTACGTGGGGCTACCTTTGAAGGTGCCCCGGAAACTGTACCTAATCCAGAATGCGGCAGCTAGCCAGTGTGGTGTAGTGGTTAAGAGCGGTGGACTCGTAATCTGGTGAACCGGGTTCGATTCCCCGTTCCTCCACATGCAGCTGCTGGGTAACTTTGGGCCACTCACACTTCTTTGAAGTCTCTCAGCCCCACTCACCTCACAGAGTGTTTGTTGTGGGGGAGGAAGGGAAAGGAGAATGGTAGCCGCTTTGAGACTCCTTAAAGGGAGTGAAAGGCGGGATATCAAATCCAAACTCTTCTTCTTCTTCTAGACTGGTGACTGGGAGTGGCCGCTGAGACCACATAACACTGGTCCTGAAAGACCTACATTGGTTCCCAGTACGTTTCTGAGCACAATTCAAAGTGTTGCTGCTGACCTTTAAAGCCCTAAAAGGCCTTGGCCCGGTACACCTGAAGGAGCATCTTCACTCCCATCGTTCAGCCAGGACACTGAAGTCCAGCTCCGAGGGCCTTCTGGCGGTTCCCTCCCTGTGAGAAGTGAGGTTAGAGGGAACCAGGCAGAGGGCCTTCTCGGTAGTGGTGCCCACCTGTGGAACGCCCTCCTATCAGATGTCAAGGAAATAAACAACTACAGTGGTACCTCGGGTTACATACGCTTCAGGTTACAAACTCCGCTAACCCAGAAATATTACCTCGGGTTAAGAACTTTGCTTCAGGATGAGAATAGAAATCGTGCTCCGGCAGCGCGGCAGCTGCAGGAGGTCCCATTAGCTAAAGTGGTGCTTCAGGTTAAGAACAGTTTCAGGTTAAGAACGGACCTCCAGAATGAATTAAGTACTTAACCCGAGGTACCACTGTACCTGACTTTTAGAAGACATCTGAAGGCAGCTCTGTTTAGGAACATTTTTAATGTTTGATGTTTTATTGTGCTTTTAATTCTGTTAGGAGCTGCCCAGAGTAGCTGGGGAAACCCAGCCAGATGAGCAAGGTATAAATAATAATAATAATAATAATAATAATAATAATAATAATAATAATAATAATAAAATAATTGTGATAATTAGAACTAGATTTCTAAACTTTCTCCTCTTAAATTTTCAATAAGGTCAAGGCTGTATTTATTCAATCACTGCATACGGCAAAACTGTACCTTTTGTAGGTATTTCTAGCTTTCTAAGATTCTTTAGCCTGTCAAAATAATCCTCCAGTAAGTGCACTGCTTTCCTTGTAAGGCACTGCTTCAACTCTGAAGCCACACAAAGCACCAGCAGGATCTCCTGTAGCATCACAAAGGCTCTTAGGGGCACACCTCTGTGACCTCACAGTGCTTCATTACCACCCCAAGGAAGAGTTTTCTGTGGGATGCTGAGGAAAATACTCACCCTGTTATTCAACAGAGATGGTTTCTGAATATGTGACACAATGAAGTCTTGTCCAAGGACAAAACCATTCACAGTAAAACAAGCCTGTTTCCCCGCTTCTGCTCAACATGGTGAAAAACACAAATCACATGTCAATTCTAGTGCCATCACAAGCACATTCTCTTATTTTGCTTCTTGTTCACTTGCTATTTGGGAAAACCATATCAGCTCGTAACTACACAGACTTGCAAATACACCACGCCCAATTACCCTCTGGTTTAGTCAGAAGAAGTCCTACTAAGTTGCATGGGTAATTTATTTGTATTAATTGATTTATATTAAGTTCATTAATACTATCATTCAGTTATTAAAACATAATACCGGAAATCAAAAGTTTAAAATATTCAATTGTTTGAAGATCCCAGTGGGTGAGTAATAGCTGTCACACACACATGCACTCCCTAACCATGTCTACTGGAAGACCCTTAGTGACCCTTTGAGGCCCCTTTTTTGGCCTCAGTGAAAGCTATACACATGGACCCCCCAACCACACAGCAGCTCATCCCATTCATACTCAATAAACCACCCTCCAAAGATGCTTCCTCCACCAGATTTTAACACAGATATCTAGAGGCAAACCCTTCTTTTTTCCTGTCTACCACAGCTGAGAGAGGGGATGGGGCTGGCATGGAGAAGTTCTAGAATCAAAGCTCTTCTGAAGTGGACTGGGCTTTAGGAATACCCCATATCTCCCTCCCTCATCATTTTTCTGGAATCATTATTATGATTGCCTCTGTGTGACAAAGACAGAACCATTTATTTATATATAAAAAGGTAAAGGTACCCCTGCCCGTACGGGCCAGTCTTGACAGACTCTAGGGTTGTGCGCTCATCTCACTTAAGAGGCCAGGGGCCAGCGCTGTCCGGAGACACTTCCGGGTCACGTGGCCAGCGTGACAAAGCTGCATCTGGCGAGCCAGCGCAGCACACGGAAACACCGTTTACCTTGCTGTAGTAAAATGGATTTTTGTGGTGGCAATAATAGTAACGTCAAGGAAGTCCTGTCAAGCCCTGCCTCCCCCACAATTATTTACAAATGATGGGAAATTTATAAATATATAACTATGCAGTAATTGGTTTTTACTGGTTTCACTCATTATTTACCTGCCTTTTATGTTTTACTTCATCTTTTATTGCATTTGTATTGGCTAGCTGTCTCAAGCACCATTTGGTGGAAAGGCAGAATATAAATTTAACAAACAAACAAAGGAAGGAAGGAAGCCTCTGACAGTGCCAGAATGAGCTTTCCTAGTGTGAGAGAAGGGTTGGACAGACAGAAAATATCTGGCTTCCAGTGGCCAAGCTGCTCATACGTGGCAGGACAGGAATAAGTGTTTAGCGGAGAAGAAGGTATGCACCTCAAGGCAGCGGTCTGGGGGAAAAAAGTGTGATAGAGAAGAGTTTCCCAACCTGGTGCAATCCAGATGCCGCTGAACTACAGCTCCCATTAACCTTGGCTATTGCCCACGTTGGCAGGTGAAAATGGGAGTTGCAGTTCAACAACTTCCCAAGAGCCACCCTAGACATCAAGAGAAGAGGTTTTGGTTGCAGTCCTAAATCTACTTAGGAGAAGCACCTTCTGAGGAAAGAATTTAATCCTGAGCAAGCATGCTTCAGACTGTACTACGAGAAAGGGAGGCAAAGTGGGAGGCAGTAGGGTAGCAGAGGCCAGGAATTGCAATCTGAAGCTCACATCGATTTGAAATAATCAGCTGTGCCCCTCCCCCAAGTCTCTTTTTAATACAACATGCATCACCATGTGTGTTTAGCCATTCTTGACAACCACTCATATGATTTATGTAAAAGTAATTGAGGTTAAATTATTTGCCACATAAAACACCCTACATCTAATTTCAACTTTGCAACCTAGGAAGATCTGAAATAAACAAACCCATATGTCATTTAGCTAAGGCTGGCAGCTGGGCCTAATTAGGGCCATTTTTATTGTATTGAAGAACGTTGCAGCCCACTATCCTGAGGTCTTTCGTCTAGGATAAATGCCTGCCATTCTCTAGGACATCCATAGTTTAGCCACTGGCAACCTAGTCCGTGAGGAGCTTTGAACTTTTCTTTGAATACTAACTGCCCAGTTCAGATGTAATCATGGTTTAGTACTATAAGAATACTTGTGTTGTGAACCACCCTGGGATCGTCAGATGAAGGGTAGTAAACAAATAGTAATAATATTAATAGCAGCAGCAGCAGTAGCAGCAGCAGCAGCAGCAGCAGTAGTAGTAGTAGTAGTAGTAATGCAAGCCTACTGTTTATATGAACAAACCATAGTGTTCCATTGTATCTCAACTCAGGCAACTGTGGTTTATTTGAACTGTGGTTTAATCCTAATTTCTTTGAATTTACCAAAGTTTTGCTGAGATGTTACCCTAGCATTCAAAACCAAAAGTGAATGCTTCAATCTCCTCTCCTTAGACACCAAAGGGGAGCAGAGAGGACAGCATGTGAGCAGAGGCTCACCAAGGCCTGTTATTGAAAAGCTAAATCATAGTGTTACATCTGAATGAAGTCAAAGAATAATTTCTATTCTACTATATCAAATTAATTTTGCATTAGACTATAAATAGGAAAATCTAGTGAGCGTGTACATTGGCAACATTTTAATTAACATTAAATGCGTATTTCACCCGCATGATTTTATATGCTCAGGAAAAAAGCAGAATGCTTTAAAACATATACAAAATTCTCATCTGATTCAAGAAAGGTATCTATTCAAACCCACTCCACTGACACCCACCAATAAACTGTTTTTCTAGTTACAGGGCCAGCTCAGATTTCTTAGTTAGAGCTTTACTATTCTAGAAAAACATAAAAGGCCAAAGCCTCGTCTTTTTTTATTTGGCAAATATTCCCTCTAATATTAAAAATTTTAACCTAACGTGTAGGTTTGGCTATCTCTGTGAAGCCCCTAGTGGCAATTTCCATTTATCACAGGCCACTATTACAGTAACAAAATAAGGCTATTAGATGGAGTAAGAGAAGCTTAAGAAATTGGCTTTTCCTCCAGAAGATTCCACAGCCAATCCTGTAAAACACAATTTCTATCACATGTTCAGGATACCCATTTGACCCACTATTTCTTCACAACAACTAATCCTTGGCCTCATGGAAAGAGAAAGAGCTTATATCCCTACAGAGTAGGAGGACCAAGCAAACACTTTTTTGGAAATAAATTTAAAAGAAGCCAACAATGCACTGAAAATCAGAAACTTCAATTAATCAGCACACCCTTATCTGAAGCTGTTCCATGAGAGAGAACATACTGAAAAAGGAAAATGCAATAAATTAGTTTATTGGAAGAATCTCAACGTATTCTTGCTTGTAAACTAGCATTTATCTGGCAAACCCAATAGCAAACAAATGAGCAGTGTATGACTTAAAATTCAGGCAAAAGTGCATTTTATTTCCCATCCGCAATGTATTCTGTGCAAAGTAGCACTTGATCAATGTAAAATCTTCACTGAAATATTTAAACACGCTCCAGTAACCAAATAATGCAACTTCAAGCCAGAATCACAGGCAGAAAAATAATAAAACCACTATCACCTTGTCCAGAACAAACAAATGCACCAGAGGTGAAAGAAAAGCCAAGGGATTATTTCCTACTGAATAACTTATAGACAGTGTATTTTTTAAGAGTGATACATAAGCAACTGCTCTGCAATGATTACAAATATTAAACTAAAAAAAGCAACTGTTTAATTTCATATTATCCATTGTTTTGGGTTTGAGTGTATCCAATCCAAGGTTTTAAAAAAAATCGCTGACTAATAAGTCTGCAGCATGGGTTTGGTTTTAATCCTCACCTCATGATCTACCACTACCTCTCCAAATTATTGTTTTTTAGGAAGTTTAGCAGAGGGAGATCTATGCACCCATAAATCTGTACTTGACCCTTGTCCTCCTCTTCCTTCATCGTTTACACACCATGTCACTCCCTGTCCAAAACCCACTCCTGGGACTTCGGCAATTGAAACACAAAGCAGCAGCTGTTTGGCAACATTTCTAACCCTAAACAGCAAATGCAATGAGATTTCATTTCAGTAAACATGAAGACCTTCCTCAGTGCCGAGCGAAACAATAGCCACTCATTTCTGGGTAAAAGACATTGCAGGAGAGGGGGGACCAAATATACTCCAACACAAATGCATTTGCTCAACTTTTTTTTTACCACCAGAGCAAAGTGATCGGAAATAAGGAACGGAAGCTCATTTTCCATTGTACTGCCATCTATAAATGGGAAGATTGCCTATAGGTATCTTTATTGTACAGCTCTGTTCCAATAAAGGCCATATAGCTGCTGGCACATTTGGTGCTACCTTTTAAGAGTCTCTCATCTTCCCTTGTGCTGTACCATTTCCCAGAATAGGAGAAAGACTCTCGCAAGGCCCGGCACACATAAATACTGCAGGTCCAATTTGGGACTGCTGCATAAAGTCAAAATGAGGCGGATGCTGTCAAAAGACACCACTGGGATCACTCCCTCCTCCGCCTCCCTTCAATGATTTAGCACAAAATACAACTTCACAGCAAAGCATGCCAAGTAGGAGCCTTGGGGAAGCACTCGCTGCATTGCTAAAGCATCCCTTTCTAAAGGATCCAGTCCTTCCTGTGCAGCCAAACCCATCAGATGGCAAAATGGATGCTTCACAACAACCTCAGCCTCCCCTCTCATGGACCCAAATTGGGTGGGAAACCAGTCCCGAGTACAGAGAAAACACCCCCCCCCTTTCTTTTTCAGGCAACCCTTTATGATTATGCCACATATATAAATTATACCTTTATGATCATACCACATATTATATTTATAAAGGGAGCTTTCCTCCTCCCCCCCCCCCACATTAAAGAGACAATTCCCCATAAAGCATCCTCTGAAGAGGGGCGATGGTGAGCACCTACCTCCCCATCCTCCCTGGACTCAGGCAACCTGTCAACCGGAGAGGGCAGCCCGGCCCCCGGCCCCCCGAACCCCGCCTGGAGGGCTGGCCAGGTTCACAGGCATCCACCCCCCACCCCACCCCAGAGAAGAGACCCTGTGCTCGCTCCCTCCCCCCTCCCTTAACCTTCAGCTCCAAAGCCTCCCCCCTCCCTTCCCAAGCAGGGCGCCCGCGGGGCGGCTGAGCGGGGAAGGAGCGCCGAGGGGGCGCCCGCGCCGCTCCTCTCCCAGCCCGTTCCTCCGGCTGCCGGGGTCTCCCATCTGCTGCCGACCCGAGAGCGTTTACCCCGTTGCTGTTACCTCGCTGTCCTCTCTGCCGGCGCTGCCTTAGCTGGGCTCCATGGACCGGGCGGACAGGCTGGGTGGGAGGCTGGGAAGACGCCCGGCAGCCCCCTCGCCTCCCTGGTCGCTGTTTCAGCTGGCCAAGGCTTCTCTCTTTCTCCCACCCCCCACAACCCCCGCCCCTTTTTAATAACGTCCTCGCAACGAGACTGTCAGGCTCTGCCCGGCTGACAACGAGGGCGAGGCGCTCTACGTGCCGCTTCAACGCGCGCCCTGCCCTCCCTGTCGCTGCTGCTGCTGCTGCCTGGTGTCTGAGTATCCCTGGTATCTCTCCGTCTCCCCCTCTCACACACACACACACAGAGGGGGCGGGAGGGAGGGAGGGAAGGGGCGGGCCAGTAGGAAGCCGAGCTGTGCCCGCCTCCAAATTGGTGCGGGGGTCCGTGGTTCCAGGGCGCATGCCCGCAGTCGCCAAGCGCGAGAGGCGGGCCTGGCACGCGCCGTCACCGTCGCCGCCGGTCCCGCCCCCCCCCCGCACGCGCGTTAAGCGAGCAAACGCCAGCTGCTTAACTTCCCACCCTCCCTGTCCAGAAACGTCCTCCCGACCCGAGGAGCATTTTGGCTGCGGGAGGGGGAGGGAGCGGCTTCCCTTGGTTCTTTCCCTGGCGCGGAGCCCCCAAGGGAGACGGAAAGAGGCGCGCGCGCGGGGGGGGGGGGATGCGGCTGGTTGTGGGGGGGGGGGAGAGAAGGGTGCAGGGGGAAAATGGCCACGGAGAGGCGAAGCCTAGGGACCTCTCGGTTGCAAATCTAGTTGGGGGGTGGGAACATGAATCCGTTTTCCTAGAGGCATAAGGCAGGGGTAGGCAACCTAAGAGCCCGTGGGCCGGATGCGGCCCAATCGCTTTCAAACCGGCCCGCGGACGGTCCGGGTATCAGCGTGTTTTTACATGAGTAGAATGTGTCCTTTTATTTAAAATGCATCTCTGGGTTATTTGTGGGTTGCTGACCCCTGGCATAAAGGGTCTGTATTGTGCATGCATTTGGCAACGTCCTTCAGGGAGAAGTGAGGTGTCTTGGAAAGAATTTAATTGCAAATTTGGGCCTGCTCTGCCGGGTGGGTGGTGGCACTGCAGATGGATTTGAATAGCAGAGGAGAGGAAAGCTGAGGAGTAAAGGGGGGAAGTTTGCTCTGCATTAAGACGGCCTGAGACTGAAGAGGGGTGGGGTTCTGGCGCAGAAAGGTGCAGAGTTCTTACCATCATATATAGGTAGTACTGAAAGGTTAAGGATTTGAAGACGACATCTCTAATATTCTGCATTATAGAAAAACATTTGGGATTTTGGCAGACCATGCTATTCTAATATAAGCAAAGATACGAAAAGTTTTAGTGTGTTTTTATGTCTGGCTTTATATTCCATTACATATCACACATTTAGCATTTGCAGTTTATATCTTCATGCAGTGTTACATTTTGGAAGGTGGGTTGCTGTGTCTGTGGTTGGAATGCCTCTCGAGAATGGAATGCCAAGCTTGGCACAAGGGTTCCCGAGGAGGGGGCAAGGCTCTTCATCCTCATTTTGACACCATTTTGAATCAAGATGGCAGACTGAAATGTGTCTTTGGCATCACTGTGCCCTTTTTTGGCATAGTTTTGGCTGCCTCTTGATATGTCATCGCCAAACTTGGTGTGAACGTTCCCAAGATGGGAGCAGCAGCCTTCGTCAGTGTTTGGATTCTGGGTGCCAATGTTGAATCAAAAATCATATTTTTATATATGACATTCATTAAATATTTTAAAACGCTGCTTCATGGTCTCTGTGCCCTCTTGTAACACACTAAAATCTGTTATATAGACTGTCATAAGCATTTGTGAATATGGAAGAGGGTGCCGCAGCATGGGAAGTGTTTGCTTTTTTTCCTTTTTACCCTTCAGATATAGTTATTAGCACCAGGTAATTGTGATTTACATTACTGTACTTGTTTGTAAACAATTTCAGTTTTTGCCATAATATTTTCTGCCAATGCTCTGGCTTTTTTGGACTATAGCACTAGTGTAGGGCTGCCATACGTCCTGATTCTCCAGAACATGTCCTGGAATTGCCTGGATTATTTTATTGAAATTGGGCAAATGTCGTGGAAAACAAACAACGGGGGTTAAATCGTGCCAAAAATGCCTTAAAAAAGCACCCAAACTCAAAAATTCTTGTAGCTCAACAACTTCCGGGGAATCCTGATTTTTACTTTTTGAAATATGGCAACCCTACACTACTGACTTTCCTAGCCTATCAGTTTGCACCATATATATTTAGCATATACACTTATTTTAAGATGGTCATATTTTTTGTAAAGTCCATCTTATAAAGTTTGGTACATTAATCTTGATTTTGTTTACTAATATTACATAAGCTTGCCAACTACATATAGTTGGGTTGTTTTAGTTCCATCATTGATTCTATAAAAAGCAGGCAACAATTGCTCTTCCAATTTGCTGTTTCATTTAAGTACTTGAATGAACCTTCACACAGTACATTTTGAAATAATCCGTGTCAGAAGAAGAAAATGACTAAAGCAGCTTAGGTATGGCTTGGTGACATGTCTGAATTGACCAGCTATGGTTCACAATCAGTCAGCAATCTATGGTTTGGTGTGATTATGACCATTGTTCAACCACCAGAAGTCATGCCACGGGCCTGATTCGAGGTCAAACCACAGTGAGTTCTATGTTAGGATTATTGTAGTGTGTACGGTATAAGGCCTGAATTGTGCCACTGCGTCATTGATTGCTTTATTCATTTCAAGATTTCCATCCAAAGCTTTTTCCATAATAACTAGCAAAGTAGAAAAGGGTTAGGCGGGTAATCAGGCTAACAGGGTTGTAAGAACATACACATGGTCATAGTTATATAGGGACTCATAAATAAATGTGATTGTACTTTTTTAAGGCTATGAGAAGTTCACTGTTCCTTTCGATATAATTACTGTATCTTCCAGCACCTCTGCTATGTATACGTTTGTGTTGATGCTGTTTATAAATCAAAGCAATTTCAAAGGAGTGACTAGTGAAGTAGCATATACTCTTCCAAATACAATAACTATATATACAGTTATTAGATGAAGTTACAGCAAATTGTTAAATAAGGTGTATATAATTGCCACAAGGATTGTGACTGTTCTAGGTTTTCTGAACATTTTATAAATTTTGGGGTCACTGCTCCATTGAATAGCCAAGTGCTGCCCATAAAGAAAAGACACCCAACACACACTTCAAATATGACGGAAATAATCAAATCTTTCTGTGGCCTGAGGGACCATGACCTTAATTTAAAATCAATCAAAAAAGCCTTCTGTTGTTGGTGGCTGGTTGCCCTATTCATATGTCTAATGCTGATGTTCTCACAAGCCTGCCATGGTCAATTTCATTGAAAAGTTGAGGCGCGTCACTTTACTGTACATGTCTTGGGGAAGGCAAGACATATCCCCAAGCTTTAGCATGTGGCAGGGAAAGATTATTATTTCTTTATATGAACTTACTGTATTACCCACCATACTAATAATGTGTATTATGTGTGCACCAGCAAATATATCTCATGTCATGAAATATCTGGGGCATTTTTTTTTTATATTGCCCAAGAATCCTCAAATGCTCTTTTTTTAAAAAAAATAAATCCTAAAGTGAGCTAAATCACAATAGAACCCTAAATTATAATTATGAGATTGAAATAAATAAAATAAAGTATCTACCCATTTTGCAATTCCCATGAAGTGTGAAGAGTGCACATGTGTAGTAGATTTAGCCACGTGCCTCTGAAAGCAAAATGCATCACAAGTACAGGTTCCATGTTTTCCTTTATAAGTATTATTTTGTATAAAGATGGTATGTGCCTGATTCTACATATGCAAGAGCCTTTCACATGCCTGTGTCTCTTTTGTATTTGAGTATTGTTGTGGGTGAGGAACTGTTTCCCATGGGAAGACATTCCCCTTCTCCTGGTTTTACTAATTAAATGAACAATCTCAAAAACTTGTTTGTAAATTCAACCTTGATCCAAAATATCATGCTGCTCTAAGAGCCCAAGCAACTGAATATTAACTTTTTGAAATGCAGGCTCAGCTGTTGGGTTGCAGGGGGGAAGAATCACACTCTACATCTAGGTGGAGAAGTATGTGCACTATTTCTAAATGCATAGTGTCCTGAGTAGGAGGCAATTTAGTAGGGATTATAAATGCAAACTGCAGCAAAGCACAGAATGTGCATACAAAATAAACACATTACAAATTCAAAGACTAGGCTACAATATGGCTGGCTATGCTCCTTCCATGTGCTGGATAATCTTGGGGAAATGGGCATTCTAATGGGTCATGTTCCACATCCAATTTTCCAAAATTCACTGGAAAAAATATGTGTTAGATTCAACACAAAATCATCTGAAGTTGTCAGGATCTGTAACTCTATACAGTACTCAAATGCTCAGAAGTATGGAGAAGTTTCTTATTGCTCAATTCAGGCTCCAGAGTTCATCTGAGCCAATAAAAGTTACTCTTTTTTTCTTTGTTTAATCCCCATGGCTACTCTGACTTAACTGCCTTGCATGCAATCTTGATTTCTGGAAGGCTGACCATTCCTGGTTCAATGCTGATAGGAGCCCACAGTATGCCAGATTCTTTTAAGTAGAAAAGAAGGAAATCCCAAGGAAGAAAGGAACTTACGCCAGAAACAGCGTAATATAAAATGACAAAGGTAAATGGATACAGGATGCCAAATACAAGAGTTCGTTTTTAAAAAGGAAACTTTTTCTTTAAAAGCATGTTAACAAAATAACATAAATGATGAGAAACAACCGTCTTCCCAGAAAATATACCATGGCTCAAAGCTTTTCATCTCTGGAGCAAATGCTTTTATATACTCCAGTAAACCATGAATTATATAGTAATTTAACTCCAAGCACATTCATAATTTCCCATTAGGGGGCAAGGAGAGTTTCTTCCCCTTCCTTTTTAATGGGGAAGTAGAGTAAAGGACAGGTCATACTAAGGGTATGACAACTTGCATCCTTTCCCTTCACTCATCAGGCCAACAGACACACTCTTGCACTGAGTGAGTTGTATCACTTGGGAGAGACCAATCGTAGAAACATACGTTAGATACAAACATCTCAGCTTCCCTATATCTGACCATCAAGTCCAATATGTGTGTTTTCATCAAGCATTTCATATAAACGAAACTATGGGAGTTCGTAAAGATTTTATGTGGTTCTGGCAAGAAAATAAAAGATTTGGTGATAACTTGCAATGGTGAGTCCAGGAATTTGTCCAACATATATTGCGCGTGTTATTAATTTTCAAATATATTAAAAGTATTTTGAAACCTGTTTTGGTCATGCAGCTGTTAATATGCATTAATAAAATGTGAGGATGATCAGAGTAACACGTCAGGTACTGATGATTCTCTTATGTGACCTTCAGTGTTAAGCAAGCTGAGCACCCGCAGCTTATATAAATTGTTCACACATAATGTAACACTTCTGTTACATGTTGACAGACCAGCTTGGAAGTTATAAAAATAGACTAGTAGAAAATACGGTGGAGAAAGAATGCAGGTCTAACTAAGCAGGCCTGAAAAGAATCAGAAAGCAGGACTCAAAAACTTATATGTAATCCCTAAGACATACTAGCAGCTGACAGCTATCAAACAGCCAGAAGAGAATCTATTTATCTATATACATTCATAAAAAGCACATTTATACAATGCAAACGACATATCACTACAATGAATCAAAACAACTTTGAAAACTAGTTGGGTTGGGGGTTTTTTAAATAAAAAACACACATTCCAAAATAGTATAGTTTTTAAAGACATCTAAAAGAAAGCAGGAAGGACATCAGTACCTCTTGTGTCAATGAGTTCCACAGGGCACGACCTGCCACACTAAAGGCTCAGTCCCTGATAAAGGCAGACTGAACTTCAGGTGGGTGGGGGACCACCAAAAGAATGTCTCACTGGCTGAGGTGGAGCACAGGGAATCAAGTGGTTCTTACATCACATTAGGCCCAAGTTATTGTAAGGTTTTGTGATTTAACACAAGAACCTTGAATCTAGCCTGGTAGCAAACTCACAATCACCATGGCTTTCTCAGAAAAGAAGTAGCATGTTCATCAGCTCAGAAGCTTTATCTAATATTCATACCACAAGACATATATTTAGGGAGCTGTTCTGGGCAGCACTTGAACAGCCGACTGCATGAGCCAACAATGGCTTCCTTTGCCAGCCAGAAATATGACTGGGACATGGATTCCAATTTACGAGTCAACTGGCCTTCCTGCATCAATTGTAATCTTTCATGGGGGAAAAAACATGTTTTTTCTGAAGGGAGATGCTATAGTGAATTTGCTTATGAATTTAACTGTTTACTGAAGTCAAAGGCAATCCAATTGTCCCCTGGGAAAGCAGTTTCATTTGCCAATGCAGGAAATCATGGACCTGGGCCATTTGGCAATTGCTGTTGTAAAAAAATATAGAGGGGGAAGCTCAAGAATCACAGCCTGTGTGTGAGGGTGTATGTGTGAGTGTGTGAGAGAAGTATTTGTGCCAATGAGGTGTTTTCAAGGTGCTCTTTCTTAGTCACCCATCCATCTTCATAACATACTTGAAACACCATTCTAATGAAACAATTGTCATTGTTTTGGTTGCTCATTTACTATTTCTGCTTTTGTTTTTTAAGCACCTCTTTACAAATTGCTGGGAGAGATTTACTTGGAAGACTAGAATATATAGTCTTCTAGATCATCTGGATTTTTGATGCAGCATCAGGAAGCAATTATTTTTTAATAGTGTAGTGAAGCTGGAGTCTTCAAATTAAATCATTTACCATAACTTTTCAAAGAGAATCGTTGCTTGTCATGTCGCAAGTGCTCAGTCATAACAGCTGTTGCTTCCACCAAGCAAAGCCCTATGAAATATTTGTCACCAAATGAATGCCATTACCTAATGGCATGAGTATTACAAGCAAAGAATCACCTCACGCAAAGAAGTGAAGAAGGCTTTTGTATTGGTTTGTCCGCCAGCGACAACAGGCTATAGGGCAAGGGTGTGCATCCCCACCCCCAGGCTAAATTTGACATTGATATTGAAATTGCCCTCCAAAAAAAGAATCCAACCCAATGACGTTCTGATTGATGAAATAAGGCCAGATAATGCCCAGATGGTTTGTAGGTTGACATTGGCCGCCTATACACATCCAAATCACTTCCGTGTGCCTCTGCTGAAAATTTGTGCTGGGCTAATCAGAGTCTGAATTTTGAGATGTGTGAAAGTACAGTAAGTGAAAAATACTTTCTCAGTCAGCACACAACTTTCTGAAAAGAAGAGTGTGACAGTAATAATGTGACATCAATAATGGTTAGCTGGCTTACTAATAACAGAATTAGCCCCTACATTACAAATTGAATGATCTCTGCTGTCGCACTTCCAACAGCTATTTTTTAATTTTTATTGCAAGACCCCTTGGATGGGCATTACCAAGAGAAGTGACCTGGAAATATTTTAAATAAAAATAAAAGTAAGCTTTCTAGGGAAACCCCCCAATGGCATAGCATTCAATTGTTACAGAGAGGAAGTCAGCCACCTCTCTTTTCAGGCTCACTTTCAAGACTGCCTAGCTATTGTTCACTTTCATACACACAGACAGACACCTGGCTGATGTCACCTCCAGACAGAGGAGGGCAAGGCAAGAAAGAGATGCCCCTTTGTGCTAACTGACCAGAAGGATCTCCAGCTATTTACTTTCTGTAGGAACCCATTTCCCTGGCTTATAATACAAAGTGGGTACTTAACTGACCAAGCAAGGGATATTTATGTCACAAAGAAACAGCCCCCTTTTCCTGCAGAATCCCATATTTACAGCTGTAAAATCAAAAGGCAGGAGACGACTCCAAAAACCCATTTAGTCCAACCCCAATCTCATTGCAATGTGTAGGAGAAGCTCCAGTTTTAAACTGCTGCTATTTTATATTTAGGACACTTATTTATTGGCAATCATTTTTCTAAAGTGATAATTATACACAGCATTTTACCCGATATGTATAAATGGTTCACTGTGAAAAATCTTACATGTAAATTAATGAGAGTTCTATTTCATGGTCTAGATTTGCATTAGTCCATCAGTTTATAATTTTCCCATCCCTGTATATAAAAACCCTTCAAAACCAATGCATGAAATCTCAGAGTATGCCGGCACTAGTGAACTGTTATGTGACAGCTCCTACAATCAGCATAGCCTCTAAATGAGTAATATTCATTGCGCCTAGCAGCTAATGTCATGGTGATGGCACATGACATTACATTATGATGCAAATACAGAGTGATCCAAATAGCTCATAATATATCAAACAAATAATGTATGTAAAAACGATCCCAGTAACACATGATATAAATAAATTTGTTATGACTGAAATGATATACAATTTAAATGTCACATCCATTCCTCAAAAATTGAGGCTAGAAGACGGCGACCTTTCGCATGGTGCCCTAATCATCCCTAGGCACATTGTATCTTTATGAATTTATTCCTACATTTCATCAGAGTACATAGCCCAAGCAAAAGAAGCAAGTAACCCATGATCTAAATTTCTTTTTTTTTTAAATAACATTATAAAAATATGGCAATATCAATATTTTATTGCAAGGCAACCCAAATGCAACTTCCTCTGAAAACCCATTCAACTCTTGCAAATCGGTTTGGAATCTTTATCATTACAAATGTCTTTTACTAACATGATGGGTAAGATTAATCAAAGGAGACCAGACAACAAAAAAACTGGGTGAAAATGAAAGCTTCATTCATAGGTTTTACATAGTGCATGTTTACTGCTGACATCTGCATAGAGAAACCAAGTAGGGAAACACAGACACCAAATAACAATGAAGTTCTCGAAACATTGAGAGGATGAAAGGTGCCGATGGTGTTGCAGTCTTGCCAATTATTGTCTCAGATGGAATGCTCCCTAGATTACCGTATTTTTCGCCCCATAGGACGCACCGGCCCATAGGGCGCACCATGTTTTTTTTGGGGGGGGGAAATAAAGAAAAAAAATTTTATTTCCCCCCCAGGCGCTTGTGGGGCCAGCAGCGGGGAGAAGCGCTCTTCTCCCCGCAGCCCGCCTTCAGACAAGGTCCGGGGACAGCGGGAAGACGCGCTGTGCCTCCCAGCTGTCCCCGGAGCTTGTGGGGCTGGCGCTGGGGCTCTCCTGAAGCCTGGAGAGCAAGAGGGGTTGGTGCGCACCGACCCCTCTCGCTCTCCAGGCTTCAGCGAAAGCCTGCATTCGCCCCATAGGACGCACACACATTTCCCCTTCATTTTTGGAGGGGGAAAAGTGCGTCCTATAGGGCGAAAAATACGGTACTATACAGTGGTACCTCGGGTTACATATGCTTCAGGTTACATACGCTTCAGGTTACAGACTCCGCTAACCCAGAAATATTACCCTGGGTTAAGAACTTTGCTTCAGGATGAGAACAAAAATCGTGCTCCGGCAGTGCGGCGGCAGCAGGAGGCCCCATTAGCTAAAGTGGTGCTTCAGGTTAAGAAGAGTTTCAGGTTAAGAATGGACCTCCGGAACGAATCAAGTACTTAACCCGAGGTACTACTGTAGAAGCATATTCTCTTAACAAAGGCATGATGGGAGTGATTTTCCCACTACAAAATGCTCCTGGAAAAGCCCATCAAGGGTGAAGCTACAGGCACAAAACTCCTGTGTAATCAGAGGAAGAGTGAAAAATAAATAAGTAGATGAAGTGGCTATATTCCCCAAACTTTAGATGTTTGGTCTTGGCAGCTTTTGAGAAGTAAATTGAACATTGTGAATTAGAAAAAGCTGCACATGTAACTGTCACTTAGAGAATCTGGCGTTTGTTCAGTGTTGTTAACTAGAACTTCTTGAGGGCATGAAGAAGCAATTTCTCATTGATGTGTGTGTGTGTGTGTGTGTGTGAGAGAGAGAGAGAGAGAGAGAGAGAGAGATTCATTCACTTCCATTGTGCCAGGAGGGTATTTTTAGACTGACTCGCAGTTGCTATATTACTGAAATAAGAAGGGTAGGCTTCCACATTTTTAGCTGCTTTTTAAATATAATCTCTTCTTTGGTGTGGCCTTTCAAAATGATCATGGACAATATATGTGCTCTCTTGTCTCTCTCTCTCTCTCTACATTATTTAACCAATCATAAATAGCATCCTTAAGAGCAGGGAAAACCTTCAACCATAACTACTAAGGACTGGAATTCTTTGGAGACAAAAGACTGGAAACTGCAAAGGAAACAATACTGCTTTTGTTTGCTTTGCTGGTGTGTTAAATCTGTTGCAAATGGAGCATAAAGCTTGTCATATAACCTCAAAATGAGCAGCTCTTTGGCTTGTTTTTTTTAAAAAAGAGCATTAAAGTACATTAGCTTTGTGTTGCCTGCTGACTACACAGCAAGAATAAGCACCTACATAAAAGCATTAAAACTGAATCATATAGACCATAGGTTAATTTCATAGAACAGACTCCAGGCACAGTTGTCATAGTACCATCATAAGCAGCTGCCTCCTTGTTGGAAAAACTGGTGCACCATTAATACAAAAGCTGCAAATGCTACAGAGGGCAGAGATCCCAACAGGACAGAGGGAAGAAGGTGGTTTTTGAGGTATACTGAGACGAAGCCACTGAGGGTCACAGAATTAAAACTAGAATCAGCAGTTCTGCCCAGAAGGCTGTCAGTAAATGCTGAAGCTCTATTGCACAGCAGTCCAGCCTCTCATACCAAGTGGGCTACAAGAGCACTTCCACACAGAACCCGGGGCAGGGGGCACACACTGAATTACATTTCCATCTTTAGGGAAGTTTTTAATGTGTGACATTTTAATGTATTTTTAATCTTTGTTGGAAGCAGCCCAGAGTGGCTGGGGAAACCCAGCCAGATGGGTGGCGTACAAATAAATAAATTAATTAATAGTAATACTACTACTAAATTAAAGTGTTTGCAATATAGTTAATATCAGTGTTTTTCTTTTTTTAGCTGTTCCTGAGCAATAACTATATTTTTGGTTCACTTTTGTACAGACAGAACAAAGGCTAGTTGGGGTTGTTTTGAAATATTTACCTTGGATGGAGCAAATATGAAGTATGGCATAGGACGTAGGTGAAGCATTGACATATCTTCGTATACATGATCTTAAACCTATGGAATGACGTTAGAAAACATATTTCCAGATATATCACTTTTGGATTTTCTTGACTATAAACAACATGAGCCTGGGTAGTATTAGGTATGCCTAACCCCTTTGATTTTAATAGGGACCACTAACTCTGGATAGGATTGGGCTGAAGGGGCTTAATAATAATAATGTCCTTTTCCAAGGTAATAAATAATAGTGTCTTTTTCTAAATTTTGTGGATGTTGGATGGTAGAAATTGAATGCTTCTTTTGTGAGACATTTCCTTTTTGGAATGCACATTTTGCATTTTAACTAAACTTGATTGAAAATGCTCTGCATATTGCTTGTTTTATTCTCCCAAGTTGGAAAAAATAATAAAGTTTTATTAAAAAGAGATATCTATACAGGATCAGGATGGGGCCTGCAATCTCTCTCTCTTGCCTTGACACACAGATGTGCTGCAGAGTTCCTAGACTGGCTGGCTAAGTGAGCATTCTTGGCTTGTGCCCAAACAGGCCCTCCTCCCTTCTTCCCTTTGCCCTATGGATGCAACATCTTCCATATAAGAAAAACCTTAACATCTCGCAAGGAAGTGTGAATGTAACAGTGGGAGGTGAGCAGGGTGCATGCTCTCTTCCAGCACAAAGCAGCATGGTTCCCTTATTTAATTAACTTGCACCTGCTGTCTTATTTCCAAGGTCTGTGCCTATTTTGCGCTACAGACCAACTGGCAGGCTGCAAGGTCACATTACAAAAGCATGCCCCAATCAGAGAAATACGGCAAAGCTTGTCTTTCCAGGTCTTGTCATTGTGTTGCTTAGAATTTACGTGTGTGTGTGTGTGTGTGTGTGTGTGTGTGTGTGTGTGTAAAAGAAATAAGCTGGCAAAAGAAGGCACCTTGCGTTCCAAATCCTAAATTCAGCTGTTGAATTCCAGTGTGTTAAACCTCTTACCACAATAACTGTTAACTGAAGACTGAAGGCTGCATGTTGATTTTAAAAATACAGTGGTACCTCGGGTTACATACGCTTCAGGTTACAGACTCCGCTAACCCAGAAATATTACCTCAGGTTAAGAACTTTGCTTCAGGATGAGAACAGAAATCGCGTGGTGGCGGCAGGAGGCCCCATTAGCTAAAGTGGTGCTTCAGGTTAAGAACAGTTTCAGGTTAAGAACAGACCTCCAGTACGAATTAAGTTCTTAACCCGAGGTACCACTGTAAAATAAAATAAAGGTCTTATTCATGTACCATCATCTTCAGGCTGCAATCCCATGCACCAAGAGTAGAGAACATTTGTCCTTCAGACTATATGCAACTGGCCGAGATGACCGGCAGAATCCGAGATCTGGGAGAGGAGACGGTAGAAGAAGATTGGAAAAAATTTAAGACTTACTTGCAAAAACATTGTAAACTGTATGAATGCTAAGCAGGATGCTTGATTATAAACAATTTGGCACCATTAAAATAGATGATGCGAAGTAGGAAGATAAGTTAAAATGTAAGAAAAAACAACTTTTATTCTGGATAAACATTTGAGGAAATTTAATTGATAATTAGACAGTAAGGATGGAAGTAAGGTGATAATTTGCTGGATTAAATTTTTTCTTAACGTGGAAGGTAGGGGCGGGAGATGTGAGGAGGTCACAAGAAGATAAGAAAGTATGCTATGTTTCGTTATAATTTTGTTCGTTTATTATATTGTAACCTAAAAACTTTAATAAAATATTTATTAAAAAAAAAAGAGAACATTTGTCCTTCCAAATGTTGCTGAACCACAACTCCCATCAGCCCTAGCAAATGCGACCAAATGAGGATTCAAGGAAGTGCAATGAGTGCCCACCACAAATTGGCTGCCATAGGACATAAAGACTGCCACATCTTTAAAAAAGGAAGAAAAAAGGCAGAACACAAAATGAGGCAAGCATGACCCTGCCCCTCACCCTTTCAACTGGGGGGGAGGTAATTACATCTGCTGCCACCCTGTTCACTCACAGAGAAAAGCTCTTTGCACCTCTCCTCCATTCAGAACAGATGGGAGGGTGGGCATCAAATCCTGGCATCCAATGAAATGTGAGCTTATTGAAGGGAGCTGTTCAGCATAGGAAAGGCTGAGGCAGTGTAAACAGGAACTGAGCAGAAAAAGCAAACTCTTCTGTATTGTGGATTTTTAAAGAAAATATTTACAGTGGTACCTTGGGTTACATACGCTTCAGGTTACATACTCTTCAGGTTACAGACTCTGCTAACCCAGAAATAGTGCTTCAGGTTAAGAACTTTGCTTCAGGATGAGAACAAAAATCGTGCTCCGGTGGTGCGGCAGCAGTGGGAGGCCCCATTAGCTAAAGTGGTGCTTCAGGTTAAGAACAGTTTCAGGTTAAGTACGGACCTCTGGAACGAATTAACCCAAGGTACCACTGTACTGCAATTTTTCACAGGTGCCAAAGGATGTACTGATGGGCACACTCGCACCCAAGGGCACCATGTTGACAATCCTCAGACCACTCCTTAAAGTGCTTGAATTCAACTGCCCTGTTTCAGTTATCATCGGTGTATTATTACGTCCAGTTATTTGATCTCTTTCTTCTGGAAACGTATGTGAAAGTACATGACTCTCGCATCGCAGCAGCATCAAGTTGCTAATAGTAGCCAATTGCAGAAATCTCTAATTTAGGAAGAGTGAAGTTAGAGCCAAACTGCCTTACAATCAAATTATGTTAGCCATTCTTCAAAGTACACGGAGAAAACGAAACACCAGAGGATGTGCTGGGGACAGTTAATGACATTATAAAAATTACTATAAATATCATTTGAAGTCACATCAAATACGATATATCAAATGCATAAACGTAGCAGATGCATTTTGTGCCGGGGGAGTAAAGAAAGATAGCCCTATGGATGTGTGATACCATGAAATTACATTTGCATAATAGAAAGTGAATGTTCCCTTCCAGAGCTCAGTAGTAAAGCCTTCATATAGTCCGTAATGAACAATGATGCTTTCGAAGCAGAATCTACAACATCATCCCATGCATTTCATTGAGAAATAAGTTCCTCTGGGGCAAATGCCACTTAAATTCCCAAACAAGTGTATTTAAGATTGCAGGCTTTTGTGTTGCACCATTTCCTCATTAGCACCAGATGAACAATTTGCAATAACAAACTTATTAAACAATATTCCTTTTTACCAGTATCCATGGTGAAAAGCAATTTCCTTACACTTGTGTAAATTGTTGTACGAAGTGATTATGTAATTGGGGACAGTGGAAGTGGGAATCAGACACCTAGGATGCATCTTCATTCTAGATTCAGAATGCATCTTCATTCTAGATTCAGAATGCATCTTCATTCATGGGGGCTCTTTCTATCGGCCCATATGGGACCAGCATAGGTGGCCGGGCCTAGTGAACTTTTAATTCCTTACCCTACAGTTATGACTTGTGGGTTCCCACTTAATTTTATTTCGATTTTCAATGTGATTCGAATTGTATTTTAAACTAATCGTTTGGTTTTGTGTTTTTTATGTATTATATATTTGGTGTTAGCCGCCCTGAGCCCGGTCTCGGCCAGGGAGGGCGGGGTATAAATAAAAATATTTATTATTAATATTTATTATTATTGTTTCAGAATGCATCTTCATTCTAGATCTATAATGCATCTTCATTCTGGATTCAGAATGCATCTTCATTTCCTATGAAATCTGTTGCTACTTCCATTTCTAATTTTATGTCCAGAGATGCTAGCTACCATGAGAACAACATGATCATGGCTCTCATTGTGTTTCTAGATGCCGTTGGACCTGTTTGTGACAAGGTCCAGGATATGAAACCTGACATTCTGAAATTATTTTGTATTATTGAAACATTTGCCTTTGTACATTTACATATGTAACACAGTGTATTCTTGTAACTTTTTTCTGTTGTTGTTTTAGCTTTCTATATATCACTTAGTAATATTTTTATATATTAAATGGTATAGAAATTGTCTAATTACAATATGTGTCCCTTTGTAAATAAACAAACAAACAAAAGATTGAACTCTATCAATGCTTACTCTGTGTGGTGCATTTATACACCTGGGCATGTAGTCCTTAGGATCCTTTACAAAAGAGATCTTAGAGACCCCTGTGTGATTAATCATCATAGAATTTGAGGGGTTACTAAGGGAAATCTCACTTGCTCCCCACTCCACCCCTCTCTCTGGAGGGAAACGTGAGTCATTATATTGTAATATTTGTTTATATTGTTGGTGTCCCAAGCAGAAGGAGCACAATAAAGGCATAGTGAAAAGAACATATTGTTTATTTTTTTTATCAGGCTTTCCTCATACTGGGCTTAGATTTCTTCCGCCAAAAATTTTGGAGAATGTTTGCACTTTTTCAAATGGAAAAGGAGATGAACAATTGAATTATTAATTCAGTTAAGGACACATTTGGAAACAGATGAGACGGAAAATTTGATCCATGGTGAACTTGAGAGAGGAATGCACCTCGGCAAACCACAGTCTTTATTTCCATTACTTGCTTAGGACTCCTGGTAGTGAATAACTACTTTTTCATAAATAAATAAATAAAATAAAATAAATAAAATAAAATAAATAAATTGCATAATCTATGTAGATGTGCACAGAGTTGTCGTGCACAGACAAGCAAAGGAATGAATTCACAGGTAGATCTACTAATGCCATTTGGGTTAGTGGTGAAACTCTTGACCACAATCCTAGACAGCCACATCAGAGGCAGAGAAGAACACATGTTTAGAAGTGTTTTTCAAAAGTATTTCACCTATAGCACACCTATAGCAGACCAAAGCCTTCCTGGCTGCCTTTCCTCTAAACACAGACTTGCCTATCCAGTCGGGAGAATGGATGCTGCAAAAAAATGATATAAAACCATGGGATGCAAATATGTATCTTCTCTCCCCCCCCCCCCAATTGTCTAGATGGCAGCCACTATGGACGAGGGACATCCACGTTTATTGGAGTACCACATCCGTAAGAATTCCCTGGCTACTCGCCTTGTGTGGAATACACTATGAGAGGTTTCAAAACAAAGCCTACACTGCATTCTTCTGATGCGTTAAGACACTAGGTTTGACATTATTATTTTTAAAAACCCTGTCTTTATTGCAATCTCCTTGTTCACTCTCGTGCTCTACAAAGGTCACCAGCTCCCTAGTCAGCTTGATAATAAGGATCTGTAAATCAATATTTATTTGACGCTGCACTGATTTCCTCTTAGGCATTATGTCCATGCTGTTAATCCATATTGATGTTTTTCCTGCAGTAAAGGCCGGTTTTAAACAGCAGTATGTGCAGACTGAGAGCAGCACAGCTACAAATGCAGCCATCGATAAAAGTGCATTACATGTTTAGCCAGAACTCTGAGGTCAGAGATGAATGAACAGGAGACATTTCACTAGAACTCTCCATATTTGTTGGTTGGTAGGTAGGTAGATCACAGTACAGTGGTACCTTAGGTTAAGTACTTAATTCGTTCCGGAGGTCTGTTCTTAACCTGAAACTGTACTTAACCTGAAGCACCACTTTAGCTAATGGGGCCTCCTGCTGCTGCCGTGCCGCCAGAGCCTGATTTCTGTTCTTATCCTGAAGCAAAGTTCTTAACCTGAAGCACTATTTCTGGGTTAGCAGAGTGTGTAACCTGAAGCGTATGTAACCCGAGGTACCACTGTAGTCTGTTCTTACTTTCTTTCCTGACAGTTCAGTGGGTGCATATGGGTTTCCTTTAGACTCAATTACAGACCTGGGGAACTACGGTACTCTGGATTTTTAGCATTTCCGTGTGGGATTCACTAGCAGACAAAGACCAAGTATCAGGAGCCAGGATGATTTGTGACCAGTCAGGAGGCTGAAATTCTGCCATCCCTTGGCAGCAATGGAATCCATTATGAAATCTGATGAAGAATATGGTGAGTCACATTGGGATTTGACCTCACCTGGAAAAGGATCTTTTTATCTATAGCTCTCAGCCATGCAGTGGCAATCCAAGATTTCTTAAAGACAGGCCATTTCCAGACATTGGGTTGAAACAAATATTACGTTTTGATGCTGTGCTCATACTCTGCCTGCTTCCAGATTGTGTGATGCGCAAGGAGGGTTGCCACCCATCCCTAGAAAAACGTGATTGTCCTTTTTAAGAGAAAAGTGTCCCTTGTCCTGTTGGGTGCCTTTTTTCACATATTCAAACTCCTCCTCCTCAAAACTGCACAGGCAGAGGGTGGGTCTGGTGGGAGGAGGAGAGCGAGAGCCTGAGTGGGAAATTTGTGCAGGCAGAGGTGTAAGTCTACTCTATACAACACACATATTACTTTAAGGGATTGGTTCGCTGAATCAAAATAAATAATGACTAAGCTCCTTTGAAAGCTCAAGCATTTGCAAGTATCCTGCAAACTATCAGAGCTGTGTTGTCCATTGCAAAGTGTAGCGTAGTGTAGTGGATTGTTCTCATTAAGCTGTTTTTCCGTATGTTGACAGAGCGTTTTATTGAAGTGAGAGCTGAGTGGCTGTAGTGATGTATTAGATGTAAGGAGAGTGTGACTGTTAAAATATGCAGGGTTACGCGTTTAGATTAGTTTTGTGTAATGTGCAAGCACACTACCTTGCCCCTGCAATTTAGGATGCTGGGGTTGTGCAACATCAGCACACCATGCGCACACGCTGCAGGGCTTGCGCACATGACTCAAGCAAACCCATGGTGTGCGCACACGGCTGCTGCAGAATTTTGAGGGGGCCCAGCCCCCTCCTTGAATTTTTTTTGGGGGGGCCCAGATGGCACCCTTGGTAGTGTGATGATAGATAACAGTATAATCACCAGAATTACTCATATTAGTGTGGTTCCCATTTATGATATATATGAGATTTTCTATATATATCCTGTAATTACAGTGCATTTCGATGATTCATATACAATTTACATATGCACATTTATTTTATTTAGGAAGATTGATATATTTATTGTTGCTTGATTATTTAAAACGTGAAACGATGATTATTATTATTATTACCACTGCAATAGTAGTAGTAATATTTTTTCACATTGAATGTGGAATTTGCATTGTACCTTATTTATTTAATATTGATTTTACTGTGTAGGAGTGATATGTAAACCACTTATGAGATTTCTGTTAAAATGTGAAGCAGGAAACAAGCTAAATAAATATAAATATGCTGGATTACAATGTGTTCTTTATAAAATCTTTTCCTTTGATCATAACATATTGAAGAACCAGATCTGATGGCATCTTTACAATACCCAGTTATTCTTTATATTATTTGTAATAGTATCTTGGCACAGAGCCCCCCCGGACAGAGTTAAAACTTATTTACATAACCACTTGCACAGTGGACAACACATGTGAAAAAAACATCTAAAAACTTGGACAAACATCCCCATTTGCTGTCAGGAATCTATGACGCCGCCATCTTGTTAAACATACACCTTTAGGCTGTCTTGGCATAAATGTCCTTCCCTGGGTGATCTGACGTAATTTGAGTGTCTAATGATAGGCTTTTGAGGTCAACAAAGCCATTGGAAAAGGCCCTAACAACCCTGAGACAAAGAATATAAAATTATCAGAGGTTTGCATGCATAGTTTTCAAAAATGACAGCAGCAGCGTTGGCTCTTATGTTTGGTGTTTGCAACATATAATGTACACTCAAAATATAATGAGAACGTTTATTTATTAGGATAACCAATCCACCAAGCAATTGCTTATGTTCATATGGTGTAATGAGATAACAAGCTTTTCTACAATAAAGGCCCAACAGTGGAGGAGAGAAAAATCTGTGTTCCTGGACAGCAAAAATCTTAGGTCTTACAATTAGATCTTGAAGGAAATTTAGCTCCGAGTTCCACTCAGTTTGATGGGTCTTCAAAGTAAATAGGGCCAGACAGCTTCTTATTCCTCTTTAGTTATGACTGAACAAAAACTACATGTGCTTTTTTGTTCTTCTGTGCGCTTGTGTACATTCAATATTAAAAGAAAACTTATTATGCTAATATAACTGTTCTAAGTGGAATGAAGGATTTTTTGACAACAGTGTCAATGGGGTTCTGTGCATTGCAGACTATATAAATAACCAAGTGTTATCTTCCCACTGAGGCAAGGAGGATATGTATAATCTGGCAATTTTGGAGCCTCATTTTAACAGCTCCTGTTTTAATTAACAAATTTAATTTCAAATTATTAGGTGGCGCAGGAATAAAATAGCACAGCGTGTGCCTCCTTACATATTATTGTTATCAGTGGCACAGCAGGGCTCCAGTCAGCATTAAATATGAACAATGGATAAGTTACAGGAGCCATTCACCGGGCTCAGTCAGCAGGCAAGCATTTTGCTTATACCTGATAGAGGGATGGGGCGGGGGAAGGGAGGGGGAAATCCTTTGCAACCTCTTCAAAGTGCAGAGAAACGTATGAGGTAAACCACGCTGATTACTAGGCTCAAAAAAGGCTAACATGCAATTTGTGTTCTTTTTATGTAGATTAAATGCATTCACCACAGCTCACAGAGCTTAGATTCTCAGCGGGGATTCAGAGGGGTTGAGTATCAGGCAGCCACAGTCGGGAGCTGAACTGCAGGGCGACAAAATCTACTATTGTGCATTAGAAATAGTCACTTAATCTATCTTAATGGATGAGAAACCCATGGGACAAGCGTGCATTAAAGTCGGCAAGTAAGTTGCGACATTTAAGGAAAGCTGTAAATATAGTTTTTGAGATAACACTTTGAAAGGTTATTAATGAGCCTGAAATCCTCTCAACAGTCCCTTTAAGCTGTGGCTAACTATGGAATTGTCACTGCCCACTCTCAACACACAAGGAGAAGTGCTGCATTAAGCATTTAGGGTAAGGTCATACACACATGGAATAAACAAGGCATGGATGAGGCAGCTTTTCCTCGGGTGAACAGGAACTACAGCCAATTTGGATGCAGTTATGTATACAAGACGAACTGATCTCAGTTCTCTGCTGATTATTGCAGTGGAAATACAAATAAGTGTATACACCAGTTTTGAACATGTGAGTATTTTGATATGATGACTTATTGAAGCTAATGGCACACTTGGGTAGAATTCAGTGCGCAAATTGAAACACAGCTCTCCTTCAGAGTTCTCACTTGCCCAAAGTCTGCAATGCAGTTTTCTAACAATTGCTTTTGGGAAATGTGCGTATTGCACAAAAACAGTAAAAATGCACATATTCGCAGGAAGTGCGCATAAAAATATACCAGCGAATATGCCACACGAAATGCATTGTGTTGGAGGGAAATGCTTGCAAGAGGTGCCTATTGGATAGAACTGGATACAGAAGTGTATGTTAAGATAATTTAACAGTAAAATGCTGATAAATTTTCATATGGACATGGACGGACACACACACACCTCAAGTTGATGTGGAAATGTGGTAAACCAAACTTCATATAGGAAAACAGAGAAACAGCTAAAATTGCATTGCTTTATCATGCATGCCAACCATAGCTTTAGTGAAATCCAGCAAGCCAATGCTTATGCTCTGATGAGATGATGAACTTTTCTGTAAAGGAAAGCCCCAGAGTGGGGGGAGATGCTAAAAATTGGTTCATCATAGGGTGCAGGTGTTAAGTTGTGGGTGAACGTATCAGACGACACAGCGATTCTTCAACAGCTCTTGTTTATTCACAGGCCAGAACAGAACTGAAGGGTTCAGCCAGCCTGCTTATACAGAGCTCCACTACAATGCAACAGTAACAACTTTCCAATCACTGAACATCACTTTCAATTCCTTATTTGCATATGTGGACCTGAGTGAAAACTATCTACCGTATCCCCCTGCTGGCCCAGGGTGAGAACTTCAGTACATAACAGGATGCACAGTGTACAGCCTCATCCTTACACAATTCAGGTTACATGACCAAGGTGCAATCCAGATGCTCTCTGAGATAAAGATACGGAGAGGGAGTGATCGTCAAATGAAAATAAAATATGTAAGCAGCAGGGCTGGTTCACCCATGAGGTGGGGTGAAGCAGCCGCCTCAAGCAATGGAAGTCCCTGAGGCAGTGCCCCCATGAGTGCCCCATCTGCTCTGCTGCTGCTACCACCGGTAGAGAACCAATGCCAGCACCACTGGCATCTCTGCTGGCGGTAAAGGAGGCACGGTGGTCAGTGTGGAGGTCTGTGGCACCATTCACATAACAAAAACTACCATAGAAATATCAAAAATATTAAAAGCAGGGGGTCCATGGCTTGGCTTTTGAAAAACAGCAGGTCCACAGTACTTAGCTAATTGGGAACCACTGTTCTAGATCCTTAAGGTAAAGGTAAAGGTACCCCTGCCCATACGGGCCAGTCTTGACAGACTCTAGGGTTGTGTGCCCATCTCACTTAAGAGGCCGGGGCCAGCGCTGTCCGGAGACACTTCCGGGTCACGTGGCCAGCGTGGCAATGCTGCATCTGGCAAGCCAGCGCAGCACACGGAACGCTGTTTACCTTCCCGCCAGTAAGCGGTCCCTATTTATCTACTTGCACCCGGGAGTGCTTTCGAACTGCTAGGTTGGCAGGCGCTGGGACCGAGCAGCGGGAGCGCACCCCGCCACGGGGATTCGAACCGCCGACCTTTCGATCGGCAAGCCCTAGGTGCTGAGGCTTTTACCCACAGCGCTACCCGCGTCCCTCTAGATCTTTAGCCTTGTGTTAAACCCACTGACCTCTGCATACAGTGTCACAGTCGATACAGCATGAGGCTCTAAACCTCAGGGTCATGGGTTTGAGCCCCACATTAGGTAAAAAGATTCCTGCATTGCAGGGAGTTGGGCTAAATTAGGGCCATACTGAGTGTGGCCTGAAGCCCTGGTTGCATCTTGGCCAGCTTCCTGTCTCAAAACTACCTAAGTAGGCACAGACTTGACTTCTCTCTTACAGCTTGGGTTTAACAGAGAACCTTTTAAGTTGGCCAGTTCTGGGAATGCATTCACCATCTTGCAGTGTAGTATTTGTATTAATATACAATTATTTTATTTTCAATCATATTTTTACTCATTTGAAAGCTGGGAAAGGGCAACTGTTGATGCCTTATTCTCTGGAAAAGGAGAGGCTTTCGGGGAATTTTGCATGCTCAGAATTCCTGGCATTTGAGAAGCAAATTTTATTGTCTTTTCCCAATTTGTCTGAAGCAGTAATTTGCCCTGTCTTTTCCAGTTCACAGAAGCACTGACGTAAAAAGCCCAGAGTCTTCTGATACAACTGTTTGCTTCTATGGCATCATTTTCTTCCAGAGGAAAGGAGCTGCTGTTTCATTGTGTAAGCTCTGCTCAATTCTTCCCAATGGCAGTGAACTTAGAAGCTGGAATGGCTGTGTGCAAAGGCTTAACCCTGTGTATTCCTTTCACACCTTTTCCTGATCCAACAGACATTCACTGTAATGAAAGTATATGACAAGCTCAATGTGATCCTACTGCTCTTTCCCTGACTAGTTCCATTAAACTTGTGTTGTTACTGTTCTCATTCTTAATTTAATTTCAAGAAGCTCTTACACTGGCCTCCCACATGATCCCTTATGTAGACCAGGTTGAGTCCTGCTTAGTTTTCACAATAAAAAATGTGTCCCCAGATTATTAATTGGGCCTCTTTCCTACTGCCTGAAAAGATAGGGTTTTTGGGGCTGCCCCTTTCTTGGGGGGACGGGACAGAAAGGTTATATTGAAAAGCCAAATACTGTAGAGGCAAATGTCCAAGCTGCAAAACTGAATGCAGAATTGAAAAGAGAGTGAGAAGGCTTAGTTTGGAAATCCATGATAAAAAGTGAGGGAAAGAAGTCTGGCGGAGAGGGCAGAACATACACTTCTGTCACATTTTTAATTATTGCCCAGCGTTGTAAATGTCTCCCAGCCCAGCTACTACGCAACTTCTTTATATATAAAAAAGTTGTTTATATTCATTAAGACAAATGATCTAATCCTTAGTCTTCCATTCAAATTAGCAACATTGGGAACGATGGCTTTACTTTTTGGCATGAGGGAGGGAGGCCTGGTTCTTGGAGATGCATCATATTCTGAACGCTCCTGTTTAAAACTACTTTGGATAGTATTCAAACAAAGTAATACTTTGAAAAGACAGACTAGCTAAATGGGAGTAGACTCCATAGGCAATATTTGGACAGCCTCACTTCAAGGCAAAGTCCAAACAGACATAAAAGCATAGCAATATAGTTTTCTGAGGAAGAGGTGGGTTTAGGGAGCAGGGCTGAGGGGGTGCTGCAGTGTGCCACAACCATGACATACTGCATGAGGAGAACAGAAGGCAAGGGGGGAGGGAAGGCACCAAATTTTGGCCTTGCACAGAGCAATGTTGAAATTTAAAAGACCAACGTCTACCCCTGACTGAGGACAGAAAAACAGAACCTTAGAGCAACATGAGGCTTCGTAGGAGCCCTAAGCCTACTCAGTGATCTTTGTTGACCCAGAGGGGGAAAGAATCACCTCAATTCACCTCATTTTTCAGCAGCACAGGGAAGTTGCACCCTTCCTAATTATGCTTTTACCAAAAGCAAGCAAAGGAATAGTTAAGAAGAACATCATAACAATTGCCCTCAAAGGAGAATTATTTCCTAGTGTTATGAAAACACTGGCAGCTTTTACAGAGTAGGTTTTCAGTTTCAGCACCAGTTGGAGCTTCACGCTTCTCTTTGATAGCTGATTTATTTAAGATATTTATTCATATCCTGCCTTTTCCCTAGACCTGGACTCAAGGCGGCTTACACATAAAAATACCAAAACACAGATAAAATAGAAAAGGCTAAAAACATAGAAAAAATAATCAAAAAGTAATAAAACAGTAACAGAATTAAACAATATAAAAATATATTGAATACAGAATACAACAACAACAACAAAGCAGTAACCCTTTCATTAAAAACCGTCAGTTCCTAAAGGCCTGTCGGAATAAAAAGGTCTTCACCCACGAGTGGAAGAACAACGAGGAAGCCAATCTAACTGCTCTAGGAATGAAACAGATTTGAGAAAATAGCTGCCTTTCTACCTCTTGGGGAGCTAGAATAATCCTATTATTTCTAATAAATATTTATTTCCCCATGATAATTTTTGCTACATAGATACACAGCTGTGTAAAGATGCAATAGTTGTCTTTACAAAAAAAAGTCAAGGATGTTGAGCTGAAGACTTTATTCCCACCACCACAACCCAAGGACATGCAGATTGCACACTAATGTACGAAAGTACTGAAGTCCAGGTATATAGCAACCCTCATTGCCTTATTGTTCACAATTCAATGCACAGCAAGTTCAAGAAATGGATTCATAAGGCAACACTCCACCAATCTGGGCTTGGAATCCCAAGTGTATCATCTGTAATTTACAACCAATTTAAACAGCATTAACAGTCCTCTCCTTATGGGAATTTAAATTTGCATCCTACCACTGAATTAAACACCAATTGAATTTTTTTCCTATAGAGGATGTAATGCTCTTTGAAGCTTGTTTTGAATAATAAAAGTGCTTATTCATGAAAGGGGGGCAATAGGGCCCCCAAATCTAATTGAAATAAAATGTGGGTTAAAGGCACATTGTTCTTGGCTATGAGTTTTATTATTAGTTTATCTAGATTTCATTATGTTGTTAAAAATGAATCTCTCCCCCACAACTGAATCCCACTCACTCATCATAGGTAGATTTCCTGAAAGTAGTCAGGAGAAAAATAGACAGCCAAGTTCCTATCTTCTTAAACAAAAGGCAGACAGAAGGCTGGAATAAACATTACATTCTGTGACCTCTTGGAGAATATCATTGTGGAACATGCTACTCCTCAGTAACTTATGTCAGTCAAACAGAAGCAGAGGACATTTAAAAAAGAAAATTAGACAAAAATAACTGTGCTGGTCTCTTCTTTTTGCCTCATTTGCATGAGTCTAATCAACGATTCTGGAAATAAGGTTAGTTCCAGCTATTACTTCCAAGGTAAGGACGTTTAATGATTCGGAACTCCAGTTAACCACATATTCCTTCATTTTATGGATGGTACCTGTGTGTGTGTGTGTGTGTGTGTGTGTGTGTGTGTGTTTAGTATATCTGAAAACACAAGCCTAAGATATTGTGTGTGTGTGTGTGTGTGTGTGTGTGTGTGTGTGTGTGAATATAATGTGGGAGAAAGTATCTGGGGACATATAAATGCAATCTTATTAATTTATTTATGTTGACCATTGACTCACGTACTTGGGGCTCATTGTACAGTATTTTCTAACACGATGCAAGCCACTTGCAGAAAAGGAGGATATACATTTAAAGGCCACAAGGAAGCAATCCAAAACACACTTATAATCCAAAACACCTTCCACTGGTAATTACTGTATATCCGAATAGATATGCATGGTTTCGCACTGTAATTTTATGTATTCTGTATGTGCTCCTCCCACTTTTCTGCACTACATATTCAAAGCAGTTAACAGAGCCCAATATACTGTGAAAATAAACTATTTAGAATTATTAAAATAATCAGTGTATGAAAACACATATAAAAAGATGCCTTGAAACATTTTTGTAGTAAGTAACAAATAAATTTAGCAGTTGTTGGAGAGGTTTGGAAGAGAACTTCTTACTTTCTCATAGCAGGGTTAGCACAATGGTGATTACTCCAAGCATACTGAAACTTGGTTCGATTTATATCTCCGCTCATTCATCTTTAAACAAACATTCCTCAAGAAAATACTTAGGCTGGGATACTTCACTTTCCAAATAAGTGAATATTTTACTCACAGTTTCCAGAAGTTACAGCAACCAAGTCTCCATCCACTGGCAGTAAAACAAAGAAGAAAAAAGTTTCAAATAACTTAAAAAGACATTTGTTTCCTTACAAAAAGGATCTTGCATTCTTTGGATTAGCAAAGATGCAGGCTGTAAAATCTCCATTTTTGAGAGATTCAGTTCACTTGGCTTTTCTTGCAGCTGGGAGCCACTGGCTGTATGGCTCCTTGCTTGTTCCAGAAAGCATAAAGTGAAAGAAAAAAAAATGGGAGGGAGGAAACAAAAGCCTGATAAGCTCCACCCCCACTGGCAACCTGAGCTCAGGTTAATCCTTTCACGCATGCAAGTGTGAGTCAGTAATTGTATATTACAACAGTAATACAACTACTAGCACTACTGCTAATAAATAATAATAATAGAAGTATCACCATCAAAAGTGGCATCAGCATTCCCGCTCTGAACAGTATTTAAACTAGGCTGTCAAGGGTCTTTGGAGTGTGGTAACACCTGTACCGGCAGTTGGAATTTCCAGGAGGCTGGCAAGAAGACTCATCATCATAGACATCCTCAGCATTTACTTCCTGCAGCTGTTAGCCTCCTTTGGAAGAGAGATGAGGGAGGCAGCTGAACATCATCTAGCCTGGGGAGAAGACCTCTCCCACTCTGAACTGTATCCAAGCCAGGGTGCTGAGGCTCACTGGAGTGCACCAACAGATGGAACTTCTTTATCTGATCACTTCCTTTTTGCTCTACTTATATATTTAAGCCTAGATTATTAATTTTGACATGTTTAATTTATTCTATATTTGCTACAATGGTTGGATTTTTCTGGTCTTATTTGAATGTCTTGATACATTTTGTAAACTGTTTTCTCCCCCAACCTCCACTTTTCGTATTTGATAAGAAGTGGATGTCTATCGTAAGCTGCTTTTGGCACAGCTCACCATGGAAAGACAGCACATAAATAAACTAAATCAATCAGATCAAAGCCAACATCAGTTGGGTTTTTTAAAAGCCTACTGGATTTAGTTCTTATTTTGACTGTATTGTAAAAGACAAGCGAATTATGGAGCCAGGTAAATCTCCCCATACATGGTATATGGCAGGCTTCCTCAACCTCGGCCCTCCAGATGTTTTTGGCCTACAACTCCCATGATCCCTAGCTAGCAGGAACAGTGGTCAGGGATGATGGGAATTGTAGTCTCAAAACATTTGGAGGTCTGAGGTTGAGGAAGCATGTAAAGAGATTGACTGCAACTATTGCTCAGTATGACTCAGTAGGTAGGCTTTAGAGTGTGTCTGTTTCAACCCTCTACCAGTTTGGTTCTGTGAAAGCTGGCCTCAGATCTAGTCTTGATGATCACCAGTTTAATAAAGCAACTGTTTGGCTGTTCCCTTGGATGTGCTATGATGCATGGTTGACAGGAAGGTGTGTAATGCTATAAGAAGATGCACCTTAAGAATATGGCAGGATAGTGGCAACAGGTGGTAGAACAGTAGCGTACAGAGTGAACTATGGAACTATAGGGGAGTGGCAGCCCAGGAGAGGGCCTTTTCTGTGGCAGCCCCTAAGCTGCAGAATTCCCTCCTGACAGAGGTATGTCTGGCAGCTACACAGTACAGCTTTCATCATATGTTGAAGGCACACATCTTTACCTGGCTTTTGACACTTGATACTGATACTAATACTAATATTTGTATCTCGCCCATCTGGCTGGGTTTCCCCAGCCACTCTGGGCGGCTTACAGGATATCTGAAAACACCAAGCATTAAAAACCTGCCAATACAGGGCTGCCTTCAGATGTCTCCTAAAAGTTATGTAATTCTTTATCTCCTTGACATCTGAAGAGAGGGCGCCACTACTGAGAAGGCCCTCTGCCTGGTTCCCTGTAACTTCACTTCTTGCAGTGAGGGAACCAGCAGAAGACCCTTGGAGGAGAACCTCAGTGTCCTGGCCAAGTGATGGGGGTGGTATACTGGGCTAATGCCATTTAGGGCTTGAAAGGACAGCACCAACACTTTGAATTGTGCTTCAGTTCTATAGCTTTAGAAGCCTATTTTTTTTTTGTAAAATGTTTAACCGATTTTAATAGTGCATATTTTGCATTGCTGTAACCTACTCTGGTACATTATGGTGAAGAGCTAATAATAATAATAATAATAATGATGATGATGATGATGATGATGTTGTTTCTCAAGGTTCCAGCACAAAGTGGTTGTTAAAAATGCATGTGAGAACATATGTACTGTTAAGGCAGCTCAAGGACTGGATTCATTTACAGTGTTAAAAATCTATATCCTTGAAGCAACACCTACCGCTTATGTTTTTGTTTTTTTAAGAATCAGTTGTTAATTTTGAAAATAATTAATGGAACAATTTTTTTAAAACTTCGGGATAAGATGAAATTTTAAGGTGGAGATGTATTCTTTATGGTACAGTCTAGTCTTAACTTGAATATAATGGCCTCATAATTCCCCCAGAAGGCAAATTCAAGTGGTAGCTGAGAAAGGTTTCAAGCTTGCAGGTGGTAGGAGACAGGAAGCGCAAGTGGCTTAGCTTTCATGTCCTCCTTTGCTTATTTGTAATGTCTGTAACAGAACTCATATATCTTCATCTGGAGCATATAGATCTCGCCCCGGGAGGTGATACATGAGTTTGGCTGCAGGAGTGACAAATAGGAGCAAAGACCAGGAAGCACCAGTCATTCTGGATTGTCAAGGTTGCAGTCCTGGGCTCAGTTCCCTGAGAGTAAGTTCCATTGAATTAAATGGGGCTTACTTCTAAGTAGACATGCACAGGGTTGCACTGCTAAGCATTGTTAATGTCTAAAGCTGCTCCCAATGTTTGTAGAACTCTACAAACTAGAGACTTATCTTATGGGAAAGTAGAATGTAATTTAATATATCAGGTGAAACAAGTAGTATGCAACCCTAGGCACATTTTCCTGTGCCTTACTATTGAATACACAGGGTCAGAATTCTAAGCAAGCTTGCAGAAGATTGCCCTGTAGGCAATACAGGGCAATAGAATTGCAAAGAAATTGGACGTTTTTGAGCTGTTTCTGAGGGAAATTGGCAAAAATGACACGGGCTGCCACACGTCCAGATCTTCCCGGACACTTGAGCCAATTTCTGCCCGGACACTGCTTGCGGCTGCAGTATTCCTGATATATCTGGAAAATTCCAGCCGTATAACAACCCTATGAAGCCTGGTTTTTAAAACTAACATTTTTCGCACACAATAAAGATTCACATTGTAACAATGCAGCCTTTAAAATGAATAAACCCATATGAAAGAAAGTGACATGAATGTAGTATAATGTCATGCGGCTGAAAAACAGAACAGGAACCCCCAGTGAAATTGCTTGCCTTTTGTGAGCCCTGGCAGGGTGAGTAAGTGATGTAAAAGGGGCAGGGTGTGGGGAGACAAAGGTGATGAAGCAGAGACAAGCATCTCTGTCACCATAGCAACAGCAGCATTGCTGTGACACAGCAGTAGATTCCCTCCAAAATATGCCGGCACAAATAAGCTGCGTGTTAGGAGGCAGAGAGTCAAGGCATTTCATCCAGTGAGACTGCAAAGCATGTAAGTAACAAAATGCAAATGCAGCCCTCACAAGAGTGACTCATTGCTACTTGCAAATACACTTTCTAGCAATACATAATTTTAATGGCATATCTTATTTCCTTGATTATAAAAAGGGGAAAGAAGCAAATTGCCAAATCTTATACACACCAGCGGTAAATACAGGAGGTTGTCTGACATGCTATTTGGAGTGCTAAAATATTAATTGAATAATAAACAAAACCAGTGCAGTTTTCTAAATCTTGGACGGGGGTGGGGGGGAATTCCTTGCTTTGCATTAATAATGCAAACCAATGTTCCCCATTTCGTACCGTGCTGCATTCAACACATCACAGAATTATAAACACATTAAAGCTCAGCTATGAATTATGTTTTTTGCTTTTGTCTTAAATCACAAAACGCTTGCACAGGTTAGCCATACATCAACAGTTGGCTTTGCCATAGCCTGGCCTTTACATCTGCAAGCTGATACTAGGCATTTGGCCAAGCACAAGCAGTCCCTGATATCCAACATGTTGTGTGTGTGTGGGGGGGTGTGTGTGTGTTCTCCACCCACCCTACCCCACCAGGCTCAGTTCGAGGTGCAAGTACTGGGGTACAAAGCACAATATAGCTGGCAACCGGGATGCCTAAAACACAGTCTCATCCCTTGTATACCCAGCTGATGCTCTCATCCCTTACTTACCCAGCCCAAGAGGGCAACTTGCAAATTCTATCCTATCAGGAGGTCTATTCCACACAATGTCAGGACCGAGCTTTTTGTGTGGTGACACCTACCCTCTGGAACAGCCTCTCAGTCCTATCAAACAGGCACCATCTCTATCGTCTTTTCAGCACCAGTTGAAGATCTTCCTTTTCTAACAAGTCCTTTAAGTATACAGTGGTACCTCGGGTTACATACGCTTCAGGTTACGTACGCTTCAGGTTACAGACTCCGCTAACCCAGAAATAGTACCTCAGCTTAAGAACTTTGCTTCAGGATGAGAACAGAAATCCTGCTCCAGCGGCACGGCAGCAACAGGAGGCCCCATTAGCTAAAATGGTGCTTCAGGTGAAGAACAGTTTCAGGTTAAGAACAGACCTCTGGAATGAATTAAGTTCTTAACCCGAGGTGCCACTGTACATTTTATCCCACTCTGTGGTCCACATTAGACTTGAAATGGTTTTTCTAGATTTTTAAAAAAATGCTAATTCACCCTGAGATGTCTTATAGGAAATGATTCATAAATGAAGTAAATAAGCAAAACTTCCCTTCATCTTAAGGATGTTTCCCACATGTCCCCACTCAAATTGGCACTACAGGTGCCACATTTGTAAAAACTCGATCGTTTAGTGTGGCAGCCCCTGCCACTTTGGAACTAACTGGCTCTTGAGATCCTGGCACCTGGAACCTGCTAAAAACACTCTTGTTTGGACAAGCCTACCCAGATGCTGAGGTGATTTTAATCTGTTTTGGCATGTTAACTTTTGTATGTTTTAAAGTATGGCTGTCAATTTTGCTCCATTTTATCATTTTATAAACCACTCTGAGGGTTTCTTTAAACAGTGTACGGATTTCATGAAATAAAATAATTATGCAGTTGTGAACATGTGTTTACAACATGCATGCACAAAGGCAGAAGTTGCAGCCATTCTTGAACCCAAAGCTCCTGCTCATATGAAAAGCCTTATAGCAGAACCACTGGCATGCAGTGGACTCTAAATGTTCCTGGTAAATCAGAGTATTAAAGTAGAGCCTACAAGAATTTCCACTGCACACCACTGCAGAACATGGGCAGGTCCCTTTCACACCAACACTGAATGTACCAAAATGGATGGGGAAGCATGCATTCCTCTGCTTCTCTGTATGTTGATGGGTGTGGAGACTTGTGAAGGACCCTAAAGTCTATTGAGTTTTGGTTTCGCTTTTATCATTACTGAAAAACAGGTGTATGAGTACCTCCCAATGTCTCACCTGGTGTTTATCCAAGTCCTGGACAGTCAGACACTGCTCTCTTGCTTGGGAGATAAGCTGGCAGGTGAATGGGTCTCCTCCTTCTGGCTGCCACTGTTCACCCTCTCTGGGAGACAGGGAAAGGATAAGCAAGTGATTATTATCAGGAGCAGCAGCAGTAATAGGACTAGGTTGGCTGCAAATGGGGTTAATGCAAAAATGACATTACTCAGTTGGAAGTCTTCCGGGATAGCATTCACTGTGCATACTAATTAAAGAGTACACAGAATTAATGGCTGAGAGATGGGTGTGCGGCTCTTTCTTCCTCGACTTGCCATGCCAGATTATAATAGCTTTTAATAGCTTCACAACAGAAATCAGAGCGAAAATGTAATTGAAAAAACAATACATGGCAATACAGTAGTTCAATATAAGGTGAAACACAGTTGGTCGGTATCTCACCACTGACCAGTGAGATCAGTTTCCTAATTCTATTTTGTTACTTTACACTAGAAGAAATCCTTTCAAGTTCATGTGTTAATAGGCTGGCTACAAAAAGCAGCTTTAAACTGTTTTTAATGTTGTATTTTGAAATGTTGTAACCATTCCTCAAAATTTAGAGAGAAGAGCAATAAATTTAAATATATATATTTATAATGGTGATAATAGTGATAAGAATGATTAAAAACTAGGGCCGATTTGATCTTAATCAGTTTGAAGTGCTTTTCAAAATTATTTTTAGCCCCATGTTTCTTGTGTTACTTATTCCCCTTCTACTATATCTAAAGCTTAGATAGTGAGCATTAAGAATCAGAACACACTTAAGAGGAAAAGGGAGCAGTTGTTTTCACAGCTTCTTATTTATTATCCAATTTCAGGAAAATGTGGGAAAGCTATCACCTAATTGGGCAAATCACAGATTATTAGGTAACGGGAACAGGTGTAATCCCCAGCAGAGTCATTGGGAAGTATGTTTCATTAAAATCAATGTTCCCAGTTCAAAGCTCTGCAGGTGCTCTGCTGCACACAGAGATCTCCCATGCAACCAAACCTCCCCATTCTCCTAACTGATGGGTGTGAATGGCAGATACACAAGCGGAAATTGATGCAGTTTGCACGTGGTCAGGAATGGAATCAGGCAAGCAAATACAACCAGTTGTTGTTGTTGTTGTTGTTTTAGTCTACAAACAATGTACAGTGGTACCTTGGGTTAAGAACTTACCGTAATTCATTCTGGAGGTCTGTTCTTAACCTGAAACTGTTCTTAACTTGGGACACCACTTTAGCTAATGGGGCCTCCTGCTGCCGCTGCACCGCCACCGCGCGATTTCCTACCCCGAGGTACTATTTATGGGTTAGCAGAGTCTGTAACCTGAAGCATCTGTAACCCGAGGTACCACTGTAGAGTTAATAATTAACCCCTGCCCATTTTTACATTCCCTTTGAATAGAAATGAATGGTGTGAAATTAATTACATCATTAATTATATTTGACCATAGCAAACAACAATACAAATCAGCTAATTTTTGGTGGAAGCTGAACTGCAGCGGAATGGAAACAGCGCTGATTATGATCAATATAGGATGGAAATTGCTGCCTTCTTACATTCTGACTGAAGGGGCAGGTGGAGTCTGAAGAGGTGCACCTTCATTAATGTGAGCAGGGAGGCTTTCAGTCTACACCAGAGTAGCTGTTTGCACAAGGAACCACTGGTGTCGGGTGCCTATGTAACAATTGTTGCTTTCATAAGCCTTGAATAGAGGTTCAGGTGCAGCAGTGTCCCTTAAGTTCAATTCTGTGTGCACTTTATCATGAGAAGCCACAATTCCTGTAACTCCAATTCTGTCTCATTTTTTGGGGAAAAGAGGAGCAAGGCTATCTCACAGCAAGCATTAATTACCCCTAAACCACTGAGCCTCTTGGGCTTGCCGATCAGAAGGTCGGCGGTTTGAATCCCCATGACAGGGTGAGCTCCCATTGTTCGGTACCAGCTCCTGCCAACCTAGCAGTTTGAAAGCACTTCAAAGTGCAAGTAGATAAATAGGTACCACTCCAGTGGGAAGGTTAATGGTGTTTCCATGCGCTGCTCTGGTTTCGCCTCTTTTTTTGTGTTAAATTGACTAGACCAACAGAGAGCCACTGTAGTAAATGTCACTGTTCCAATTACTTATATGGGACTAAGAAAAGGGGCTGAAATTTGCCACCAAGATAGAAATTAACGGACATCCCTCTTCCTGCAGGAAAGTTTCTATCCCCTCCCACTGCATGAATATATTATGGTGGTTGGAGAGCTGACTGGTGCCATGGTAACATTAAGAGGAAGGTGTTCCCATTGCTCTTCAGGAATGATCATCTGTAACTAGACCTGATCTCACACTCCAAACACCACACGTCCTTGTACTTCAGTCAGCTCCTTTTTTGCAATGTATAATAGCAGGATATTTCCAAGAAGCGTATGTTACTGATGGGCCATTTAGGGAGAAAATTAAACTTCAAAACCTTGCTCATCCTATTTCCTCCAGGGTCAACATTGTCCTTAAAACAATGAAAGGGCAAAGGCATTATTATCCATGAAAACGAAGAAGCATCTCTAAAAATCAGCAGCTGGAAAGGTTGTGTGCATGCCTTGAAGCAATGGGAGATATTTCAAGAGTGAAATCTCATTCAGATAGGATCAGTCTTCAAGGAGGTAGAAGAGAGAGGGAGCAAGGAAGAGCAATAAGAGTTCCATTTCTGAAGAGTTAATAGAATTTCTGGTAAATGATTTTAACTAAGATGATAGCTTGCAATGGGAGGTGGATGAGAAATTCAGTTTGATTTGAATATTGATGCAAGCCTATGTAATTTGCACATTATGAAATATGAAACCTGAAATGTAGTATCCTTGGAAATTCACACTTTGCAGAATTTTTCAATGCAGTTCTCCAGCTAAAGTCTATGCACAAAAATATGTGTATTACAGGAAAGCGAGCATACAAATGCATATATTAGTGAAAATGACACAGAAATACAGTGCTTTTTTCTGGGGGTACACAGGTGTAAGCATATCCCTAAGTTTGGCCTCATTGAGGGGCAGCATTTCAATACAGTGGTACCTCGGGTTAAGTACTTAATTCGTTCCGGAGGTCCGCTCTTAACCTGAAACTGTTCTTAACCTGAAGCACCACTTTAGCTAATGGGGCCTCCTGCTGCTGCCACGCCACCGGAGCATGATTTCTGTTCTCATCCTGAAGCAAAGTTCTTAACATGAAGCACTATTTCTGGGTTAGCAGAGTCTGTAACCTGAAGCATATGTAACCTGAAGCGTATGTAACCCGAAGTACCACTGTATGAGTAGGAAAATGAGAGTACCCCTAAACATTTTTTTGGGGGGGGAGCACTGCAAAAATACTGCAGAAATACATTGCAGAAGGGGGGAAATGCATTAAAAAATGTGCATGTTAAGATACATGCATACTACAATGTTGACAAATTTATCATCACATACTGAGAGATCCCAGAGTTCCCTGGTAAGAGGCACTGATTGTTGAACCACTCTGAGAATTGTAGCTCTGTGTGAGGAATACAAGTATCCTAGCAGCTCTCAGCACTCTTAACAAATGACACTTCCCAGCATTCTTTAGGGGAAGTCATGACTGTTGAATGAAGTATGATACTGCTATAAATGCATAGTGCAGATGAGAATGCTTCTCAGTTGAGCATGACTATACCCCAGAGGAAACCTATATGATGTGTTCCAGATGTGATGGATGTCCATCAGCCCCAGCCAATCAGAGATGATGAGATTTGTAGTCCACAACATCTGGAAGACACCACACTGGCTGCTCCTGCTGTACACAATGTTGTCTGGTTCACCTTCAGGACAGCCACAGAGCCCCTTGTCAGAGAGGTTCATGGGTTAAACCATTAAAAAACATACACAAACCCAATATAAGAAAGAGAAATACGTGGATTTTAAATTCAAAATAAAGTTCTCATTATCTGATCATTATATTCATAGCTGTATCAGTCATATTAGGTCATGTATATAAAAATATGTATGGGATAATTTTGTTTAGTTAGTCAAAATACTAGACAAAAAATAATACATAACATAATCATCTTATGTTCCAAAGTTACTGATGCTTCAAAAACCGATTAAATTAAACCAGCAATAAATTGATTGAACCAATTATTTCAGCATGTTATGAAAGTATTCCAGCTTTCACTATAATCTCTTGTATTATTATTACCTCTCCTATCCTTCTGGAATGTGACAAGATGTATTAATTTGATCAAATAATGTACATGCCGTGCATCTTTTGAGACGGTCTTCTAAAACTGATCCTGCAGTATCTTTTTACTCTTTCTAACTGTGGTGTTATAATCCATAAAATTAATTCCTGTGATACATTTCATATAATTACATATTAGTATTTTAAATATGATTAGTCTGCAATCCAAAACCCTCTCACATTGCGCTGCGGGGTGTGTGTGTGTGTGTGAATTGAGCAGAGGTGTCCCTCTGTTCATGTGTCTTCTGGTTGACCTAGCTTCCTGCTAGTTGCCATCACTGGTACAGACCTCTCCCTTCTTCCTATCAAATGTGCAGGAAGGCAGAAGACCACTTGAGCTAGGGCAGCCCAGCAAAAACCCCCAAGCAGGGCATTCTGAGGGCGGCAGGGCTGAGCTGGCCTGGGATCCTCTGGATCCTAAGCTGGTATCACAAGACAGCATTAGACCCGATCCAGGACCCCAACTGCACATACCTGGAGCTGACACACAGGGATCAAACCCAATCTGTCGGTCCACCCACATTCTTCCTGTGCTGCTGGGCAGGGCTACTGATGCATCAGATGCTCTGATTGCAGTTCTAGTTCGGCAACATTTGGAGACCTCAAAGTTCCCCAAACTTGAGATTCTGTTTTGTGTTCCGTGGCAGGAGCTTATATACTTCTTGTGAGATCCATAGCTGGCTCAAGAATTGGAATCCTGTTATGGTTGTGGCGTTGGGAATGTCATAAACATTATGCTGGCAGTACACTTCTTCCAGCATCGGGGATTCTTTTGCACAGGTGCAACATTGTGCTCCACCGGTGCCGAGAGATTTGGGAGCAATCCTATCTCTCCCGGCAGGCTTAAACTGAGAATAGGATCTTCTTGGCTGTAAATCTGCCCCCTTTGAATTCAACAGGATTTACAGTGTGATCCTCTCCTCATATTATACCCCGCTGAGTTCCCTTTTCATCTTGGTTAGTGCAGATTTAAAATTTGGTGTTTTGTTTTCCTAGAGCAATACACAGCCGAGTGTACCTGCTGGTTTTGATTGGAAAAAAATATATACATAGAGGAGTGATAGCGTACATAATCCAGTCATTGCAAGAGAAAGGAATAACAAAATGCAGTTTAACATATGAGATCATGGAAATATGGGCATTAACATTAGGTACTGATTTAAAGAGCCCCTTTTTATATACTCTTCAGGTTGACTGGATATGGAGAGAAATAATGGCCTCGCATTCTGTGCTAACAGTTTCCTGCTGCAGGAACTACGTTAGGATTCCTGCTGTGTTTTTGATTAATGACTTACCTGTGACTTCTGCAGATCTAGCCTGGGTTTTATTCCCCTGCAGGCAAAAGAGGGGGAGGGGGGAAGGAGAAGCACCTGGTGCCATCATCACAGGGCTTGATTTCAATTTCATAAGGTGCTTAACATTTAAATTAATTGCAATGTCATTAAAAAGGCATTTCTAAGGCAGGCACACACATAGTCCTAAATCGGAAACTAATACTGAAAGTTGGGGTCCTGTCATTTAATCTTTGCTGGAGAAGAACACTCCCCTTCCCTTCTTAAGTTCCTCTGCTTTGGTTCCATTTGTTTGTTTTTTCCACCATACTGATAAACTTGCCCAAGTTCCGTATTTCCCTCTGCATGCTAAGTTTCATCCTTTTCTTCTTGTACAACAAAAATGGTTCATTTTAAAACCTTTAAATAATATTTTTTTATTATTGTTGTTATAGTAACATTTTCTCTCTGGTCTTCCTCTTTCATTGTCTGAAACCATCTCTTCCTCCCAGAGTTCTTTTGCTTCCTTTATTTATCTCAAAAAGTGGTCATTTCATTTTATTGTTCTGTTGCATTTCGTCTCATCAGAACACAACAGAGCCCTACTCAGAACCGAGCCCATCGGGTCTGAAAACCAAGCCTTACGTTGGGGGTGTCACATGCCTGTTTAGCTGGGAGAAGAGTAGACTGCAGTGATATGATAGCCATCTTCAAATATCTGAAGGGCTGGAGGATACAGCAAGCTTGTTTTCTGTTGTTCCAGAACCAAAACCAATGGCTTCAAGTTAGAAGAAAGACAGTGGACTCTCCTTCTTTGGAGGTTTTTACACAGAGGTTGGATGGCCATCTGTCAGGCATTCTTTAGCTGTGATTCCTACATTGCAGGGGGTCAGACTAGATGACGCTTGGGGACCCTCTCAACTATTATTTTAGTCTAGCATCCTGTTACCCATAGTGGGTCATGGTAGATGCTTCTGGAAAGCCGACAACAGAGCATTAAGCCAATAGCGCTTCCCACTAGCGCAGGGGAGTGAGACCTACGGCTCTCCAGATATTGCTGGACTACAACTCCCATCACCCCTGGCCATTGGCTGTGCTGTCTGGGGCTGATGGGAGTTGTAGTTCAATACCTAGAGGGCTGTAGATTCCCTACGTTGCCTTGGCAACTGGTTACCAGTGGCATGCTATATTTAAAGCTAGCGTTTTCATTTAGTCATAATGTTTTATAGTTATCCACAGTTATCCATACATTTATTTAATTCCTTTTAAAACTACGCATGACCTAACTGTGCAGTTCTGCCTTACTGTGCCCTTATTAGTCTCTGTTGTTTAAAATATATATTTAAATGGGAGTTTCCTCACATGTCTGCTTAACCTCGATGCTTTGCCAGCTGAGGCCGAGACACTGTCAGCTGGAGTTCCAAGTATTAGAGTAAGTAATAGCAGGCAGGATAACGTTAGAAGTTTGTTTTCTCCAAAATTTAGAACTGCATTTAAGGTGTGGATCTGGTGGATTTAATCCCTGACTCGGAGTCTATTACTATCTGTAGGAGGGTACGTAATTGTAACCACTTCTGGGAATTATACATAAAAAGAAGCAGGAAGGGAGATAACACAACAAATGGGTTCCAAAGAAGTATGGTACCTACTACTTAAAATCTAAAGCTGTTTGCAGTATAAATTTAATTTTAGAGGTTATACAGACTATTATTTTATTTCTTATATCTTCATTAGTTGTTGTTATTTACCTGAATTGTTTTAGGTGTTTATCGTTTGTAACTTGCCCTGGGATTGGTGATGAAGAAAGGCAGGGGAGAAATTTACTAAATAAATAAATCACTTAATGTACTGTTCCTGACACACACGAACACACAAAGACTAAACTCGGCGCCCCTGCTATGTCAAGGATAGACTTTCAGACTTAACGTCATTCTTTTCTGTAAGCAAATTGTAAGATAGGAAGAAATACAAGAAACCCTGTGAGGATTTGGAAAGAAAGGATGAAAGAAAACATAGGGAGAGAGAAGCTATTTGAATTACCAAAGAATATGGGACGTTGCCCATACTCTTGTTAATAAATTCTTGGGCATGTCTAAAGCAGTCCTTTGGGTCCCAACCACAGCAAACACCAAGAACACCAACTTAAAGCACCTGGCTTTCACACACCCCTAAATCCTGGGAGCTGTAGTTTAACCCCCCTGAACTACAATTCCCAGCACTCTTAACAAACTACAGTTTCCAGGATTCTTGGGGGGAGGCAGGAGCCAGTGATGTGCTTTAAATGTATGGTGTGGATATGACCTGCACTTACAATGAGAACTGAACATTGCTCTGAAAGGGTATTGATTGCTTTCTATGTGCCTGTAGGGCTGAAGTAAACGGACAAGGGTAATTTCACAGCTGTTTTCCCCACCTCAGAATTGGTGATTTTAAGATGTTTGATTTGAAACCAGGCCGAAAACTGTCCCCCTGAAATTTATTTGTTTGTTTGCTTGCTTGCTTGTAGCAGTGGTGGAATCAGAGATGAACAGTACAGTGGTACCTTGGTTCTCAGACTTAATCCATTCTGGAAGTCCATTCCAAAACCAAAGCGTTCCAAAACCAGGACACACTTTCCCATAGAAAATAATGCAAAACGGATTAATCTGTTCTAGACTTTTAAAAACAACCCCTAAAACAGCAATTTAACATGAATTTTACTATCTAACAAGACCATTTTACTATCTAACAAGACCAAAATGAAAGCAATAATCAATGTTCTGTACTATAAAATAAATAAGACAGTATTGTAGATGATAAAAATAAAAAATTTTTTTTTCTTACCTGCAATGATGATAGTCATTGTTTGGATGGGGGGCTTTTATCCATTTCCGCAGTCACACAATCAATCAATCCATCAATCATAAGACAGAAAAAACCCACACAAACAAAACCACAAAAAATAGCAAAAACAAAAGCACCAAATATCACTTCAGAACACTGCAATCAGAAATGGAAGGCTTTAATTATGATGGGAAGGACTTAAATGAGCTGCACAAGGGTAAAAATGGCAGGGGAAAAGCCTTAATTATGATGGGGGGGCCTCAAATGAGCCGTGCAACAGTGAAAACGGAAGCTCAGGAGCACGTTCGGCTTCCGAGGCAAAGTTTGAAAATTGGAACACCTACTTCTGGGTTTGCAGCATTCGGGTTCCAAGTTGTTTGGGAACTAAGCTGTTGGAAAACCAAGGTACCACTGTACAGTGGCACCTCTAGTTACAAACTTAAATTCGTTCTGGAGGTCCGTTCTTAACCTGAAACCGTTCTTAACCTGAGGTACTGCTTTAGCTAATGGGGCCTCCCGCTGCCGCCGTGCAATTCCTGTTCTGATCCTGGGGCAAAGTTCTCAACCCGAGGTACTACTTCCGGGTTAGTGGAGTCTGTAACCCGAAGTGTTTGTAACCTGAGGTGTTTGTAACCCGAGGTACTACTGTACAACCCTGTGCTTTTCTAATAAGCTAATCAGAGTTAAGACCCACTGAATTGGATGAAATGATTTGAAAAACAGCTGGGGGAAGGGCCATTTCACATAACCATTTCTCAATTTATTTCTTTGATGCTCTCCATCTCTGCACTGCACTGGGGGGCACCTGGCAGCTGAACTCACTGTCAGGAACCTCTAATGGAGGGTGCAGCAACAATTTGGACCCACGGAGTAGGACATCTTGTCAAAAGACCCTCCAAAACTGGGAAGTGCCCTTCTTGTGATGTTGCCCACAAGGGACAAGGCAAGCCATTTCCCTCAAAGCATCTAAGGTGGCCCTGAGAATTAGAAATCCTACTTACACCTCAGAGGAAGAAAGTTTCTTCATTGTGCTGGAAAACATACTCACAAGCTACCGCCTCTTGCCTGAACTATCCTCTCAAATAGTTGCTGTTCCCAAAGTCCTCAGCCAAGTCACTCAGCAGGGGGACGTGTCACAATGGAGGACATGACACCATTACTTTAGCTACCTTGCTTAACAATGGGCATGGCTCCCCTTAATATTCATTTTTAAAAATATATATTTTAGTGGGTTAAGCGGTTTTATTTATTTAAAAAAGTTCTAGACCCCTTTTCATGCAGCACAGGGATTTTCTGGAAAGGACAGGAAACGCCACACAAACACACATGCTTTTCAACACGGCAAGGTCACCAAAGGAAAACACTTCTGGCCTAGACTATGGTTGCTGTTTCTCACTTAATAGTTAAAAAGAACCCCTCTCAATACCCTGTAGTAATCTGTGCAGTATTGTGATGGACAGGAGCAAGACTTCATCCTTAGACCTCCTCATCCCCCTGTTTCTTTCAGTTTCTGCCCAGTGTGTTCTGCCAATAAACAGCTTTCCTTAGGCTGCAATGAAGTGAAATGTTATGAGTTTGTGGGTGCCAGACTCCCCTTTGTCATGAGTCTCTGGGTGCCAGGCACTGAACCCATGGATTCAGCAAATGGGTTTATTTCAAAGAGATCCAAGATTCTGGAGCAGGAGGTCATGCAAGTTCAGTTCTTTGTATATGCCCAGAAAAACATGTTTTATCGTGTTTTTAATATTTTGTTGGAGCCGCCCAGAGTGGCTGTGGAAACCCAGCCAGATGGGCAGGGTATAAATAATAAATTATTATTATTATACTGGATCAATTTCATAATTTTTTTGGGTGGAATCCCTATCTCTCTCAAGCTTTTAGGATGATCCCATTTTTGGCTGCATGGTGTGGGAATTAACTACCCCAGCACTGCTGAGCTCTGAGCACTCACAGCACTGGTGAAGGTGCTTTCCATACAACATGGGAAGCACATCTGAATATTCTAACAGCTGTGCATAGTCCTAACCATGTGGTGGCAATTTAAATTCAAATCATTAAAGCACAACTGAGAGGTGTACAGTTGAGATTAGTTTCGTACTGGAGGAAATTGCTTTGCATTGTTAAACCCAGAATCAAATTAGAAGAGGGAGAATATTTCTGACTGGCACCACTCTTTTGATTAGTTACGATAGAATAATTCACAACAGATAATTTAATGAAGGGTCTGAGTTCCTTTTTATTGCCTGGGAGTGTTGCAAGATCAAATCATAATTCCCTCAAATATTTTTAAGATGTGAAAGGATTTCTTTTTTTTAAAATCCTGTGATCTTTTTTTCAATTTGTAGTTTAAATCAAATAACACCTCCCCCAACTCCACAATTTATTTATTGAAGATGCTTTGGCTAGGTCTGAACGGGTCAAAATCAGCCAGTTTGAGATCTGTACTCCAGTTTCTTAAAGCTACTTACATCTCAGCCTCAGTCCCCAGCACATCTCAAATGCACAGATTCTCCTGAAATGTTTATGTAAGAGATAGTCAGCTGCATACAAGGCTGTCATGTGCAAACATCAAAAGGCCAATGTTATTTTTTTCAAAGGACTGTTTGCAGATGTGTGCACTATTTGCTGACCTCTACACAATAAAAAATTGAAACAGATTGATTATTTTTAGCAGCAACCAGTATTTATTGTCTGCTGAAAGAAACATCATTGACAGCTCAGCCCCTATGAACCACTGCAACTCATATGTGGACAAACTTTAATGAGCTGTGTAACCTCTGAGTGTCACAAATGTTATGCTAATACACAATTCATGGACAAACCTTTAAAAAAAACACAAAAAAACCCCTAAACCCTAAAGGCAAAGAGAAAAGAAGTCAGAAATCATCCGTGGCTCTCATTTGGTTGGGAGAACAACTGTCACGAGCCTTCTACAGGAAATAACTTTGTTGTTTAGTCGTTTAGTCGTGTCCGACTCTTCGTGACCCCATGGACCAGAGCACGCCAGGCACTCCTATCTTCCACTGCCTCCCGCAGTTTGGTCAGACTCATGTTTGTAGCTTCGAGAACGCTGTCTAACCATCTTGTCCTCTGTCGTGCCCTTCTTCTTGTGCCCTCAATCTTTCCCAACATCAGGGTCTTTTCCAGGGAGTCTTCTCTTCTCATGAGGTGGCCAAAGTATTGGAGCCTCAGCTTCACGATCTGTCCTTCCAGTGAGCACTCAGGGCTGATTTCCTTAAGAATAGATACGTTTGATCTTCTTGCAGTCCACGGGACTCTCAGGAGTCTCCTCCAGCACCACAGTTCAAAAGCATAAATTCTTCGGCGATCAGGAAATAACTACCACATAACTTCGGCGATCAGGAAATAACTACCACATAACTATTGTTCTGCTTCCTCCTTTACCCACTGTTTCATCATTAACCATTGCAATTGCAGCAGTATTAGACTACGGATAAAGAAAGCTGGATAAAGTTGAGCCTACAATCCTATACCGTACAGCCGTGTTTCCCAAACTTGGATCTCCAGCTGTTTTTGGACTACAATTCCCATCTTTCCCTGGCCACTGGTCTTGCTAGCTAGGGATGATGGGAGTTGTAGTCCAAAAACCCCCTGGAGACCCAAGTTTTGCTGTACATGCTTCCCTGGGAGCAAGTTCTGAGTAGCAGGCACGGATTTGTGCTGTAAGTGACAGGGTTAACCATCTAGCTAGCTATTAAGACACATTTCAGATTAATACAGTGACCAGCAAGGAGTAAAGGCAGGACAAACCTGGCCTCTGGTACCAGCCTCACTGTTGCTTCCCAGGAGGGACTGCGTGTGAGGGGAGGCAATGGGGAGGTCAGTGCTGTCTAATGCTCCAGCAGGAGCTCCCAGATTGATGAGATGGGCTACTCTCATAGTTCCAAGGCTGCCACTTAGGGAATATGTGGGGAAGCCTCCAAAGAAAGGGGTAATTTGGCATGGAACAATTTCAGAATGAACGGTGCAGCTTAGATTCTCCAGGGAGCAACCTACCAATTGCTATTGTACGCATCAGCCAGGGAGAGGAGTGAATGCCTACACCAGGGGTAACCATTTTGGGACCACAGGCAGCACTGACTCATGGTCAAACCTCTTGGGCCCATATGTCAAAGTGGACATGGCCAAAGTGGGTGTGACCTTTTTTTTTTTAAGTACAAGGAATTTTAGGAAGATGGGGTCAGGGGATCACAAAGCCTTTTGACATTATAGAACCACAGCAGAAGACCCATAGGAGTGGTCAGTAGAAACTTAAAAAAACACACAAAAAACCAGGCAGAGGTTGGGGAGGGGGCTGGAGGAACCACATTTTTTTTAAAGGCATCACAGAGTTTATCTTTTTTATTTAAACGACATTTTTAGAGGGACCAAAAAACAACAACAACTTTGGGCATCACAGTTCTTTTTAGAATAAAAATTAAATGGGGGACAGAAACAACTTTGGGGGGCTTGCAGGTCACAGGTTAGCCAACCCTGGCCTACACTGCCTGCGTGGCTAGAGGATCACGGCCTGTGAAATCAGATACCTAGGAAGATGTGGCCTAATTAGAGAAAGGTGTGTAACCGTTATTAAAAATGTGTATTAACCAGGTGTTTCAGAATAGCACTTCACCTGGGTTCAACACTGAGCTGAGACTACCGACACCGCCTTTATTTCTGTCTTCAGAGGTATGGGGAGCTCTAAATTTGGTAGCTGCCTTGACTGGTAAGGAATTTATTTCCAACCTTTAATTTGTGCTACGAGCCAGGCAGGTCGTAAAAACAACTTTCTTCAGAGTGTTCCTGTACATTTATGTGCATTCTGATAGGCATTCGGAGACACCTGAAAAGGATATTTGCAAAGTGACCTTTTGCTCTTTGACTTCTAGTGCACATAGTAAATCTGCCAGCCTAACTATCGCTAGTTCTTTTTGAATGATTACCTGTATTGTAAAGGCACATGTGTAAAGGCTAGAGGGCTGTAGATCACATCAGATCTCATTGCTAACGTTAACATTCATTTCTAACCTGTGCACTGCTATCCCTACATGTCGCTCTTGCATAATGATTCTTCTTACTTGTATCCCTTTGAAGCTGAAACCCCAAGAACTCGGGTCAAAGTTTTACCAATAGTTCTGGCAGGTGTGAAATGTTAGCCTATGTTCACAGCAAACTGGCAGGCTCCTGCTGACAGACGGCAGGGGCAGCTGTTGGTTATAGGCAGTTACCCAAAAGAGGAGCATAAAAAACTGTGCCAGTTTTCAGTAAGACTTGCCGCTGTCCTCTTTCAGATGTTCCTACAAGTCTATTATTCCCCATGGAGCTGTCCATAAGGCCAGAGCAGGCAGAGATAAAGGCCTGCCTCAACTCTTCATTAAGCCATTCTACATTTCCTTACAGAAGGACTGAGTCAGCAAATGGCTACCTAATGATTTAATGAAAATTCAATACTAGATCTCAGATAAAAGCTCAACAATTGCACATGTCTGTGTGGGTTCTCAAAGAGGAGGCTAGCTTTGGGTTTATGATATTGTGAGTGATCCTACAATTCAATGGGGTGAGCCTAGAGTGGCATAATCCAATAATAATAATTTTATTATTTGTACCCTGCCCATCTGGGTGGCTTCCAGCATGTACAAAAATGTAATAAACCATTAAAAATTAATAACTTCCCTATACAGGACTGCCTTCAGATGTCTTCCAAAGGTTGTATAGTTACTTATCACATTGACATCTGATGGGAGGACGTTCCACAGGGCGGGCACCACTACTGAGAAGGCCCTTTGCCTGATTCCCTGTAACCTCACTTCTCGCAGTGAGGGAACTGGGCTGAATAACAGGGATGGAGATGCTCCATCAGGTGCCAAGCATGATTTATATCACTTAAGAGCCCTGTGCTTTCTTGACTAGAGGCACTGCAGATGCAAGAAGGTAGTTTGTGTAACAGAACAGTTCTACTACCACCTTACTCATCCTTCTCACTGTTAATGCTGGGAATTGAAATATCCACCATGCTCTCCCTTTGACTCCCCGGGGTGTCTGGATAAGCCAGGGTTTATGGAAAGGGAGCCACTGCCCACTAGTCTGACCCAACATGCCACTTCTTACATTCTGCTGAGCAATGGCTTTTGCCAGTGATTTATCCCTTCTGCCAACCACAAGGAAGGATTGTCAGATCAACATTTAAAAAAAGGAGACACTGCAGAACTTTAACATTTGTGCTGCAGAGCAGATACAAGGGGTGTGCAGTATGAACCCAGGAAGTCACCAATATTCTGGATTAAAAGATTTTCCTTCCAAGCAAGGGGGACCAGGAAAACCCCTGGATCACTAAATTTTTGATCCAGCACTAATCCACCCACTTTCTCTTGTGATGTCCCTGCCCTGCCCTGTTTAGCTACTAAATAGTTTGTCAGTGTCAAAAGGATGCTTGCTTTTGCTATCCTGCTGCCCACATTCCAAATGCAAAAAATGGTCCCCGCCCCCCCCTTTTTAGCAGCCTTTTCTTTTCTCTGTGCACTAGGAGGAGTAACTGAAGCAGTCTCTTGAGAGTGGCGTTCTGTGGTCTTGTTTCACAATTTCCTTCAAAAAGCCCTCCCCCATCAAGAAAAAAAAGCCAGGGGGGAAAAAAATCACATTGAAGTACATCTTCAAAGCATTCTGGGGGGTTATTCACCACTTGACACATATTTGACTGCTTTAATAGGAGTCACATGGTTAAGTCCTTCCCAACAGTTTGAAATTGCCAAGTCCTTTCTGCTATTTTTCTGCACAATGAAAAGCCACTTGTTCCCCCCCTCCTGTTTTCTGTTTTGTTAAAGTGAGTGTTGGTGTTGCAGAGTGATTAGAATACACACACCAGGAATGGGAAACTGCCTTTGTACCAAGTCATATCAAAAGATACTATTTTGTTTTTTAGAACTGTGATGCTCCAAGCCTTTCAGAACAGATTGCCTTCAGGATCAATGCACCTACAAACACTGGCTCCCTCGGCCCAGTGGCGTAGCGTGGGTTGTCAGCACCCGGGGCAAGGCAAGTAATTTGCGCCCCCTAACCCGTGGATTTGCGCCCCCTAACCTGTGGATTTGCCCTAACCCCAGATGTTGCGCCCGGTGCGGCCGGCCCCTCCTGCACCCCCCACGCTACGCCACTGCCTCGGCCTAAAAAGCAAGGTGAGCATTGCACCCCATAGTTGACTTTGACTGGATTTAACTGTCCAGGGGTCCTTTACCTTCTTTTTTTTTTTTTACACCAAGAGAGTAGCTCACAACTGAATGCAGTTTTTAGTGCAATACTAAAGCAGGACCCAGAAGTCCAACTTTGTGAACTCTCCACTTGAAATTTGATCTAGGTGTGTGTGTGATTTGGGGGTGGAAGTTGGTGAAGGCCTTCTCCTAGGTGTTTGGCACGGCAGTGCCAGTAGTCTTTCCCTCCCTATTCAAAAGTTATTTTTGCCACTGCTGCAAGTGGGAGCAGTGAAACACTTCTTTGTGGCTGTTGGAAGTTTCTGCTCCCCAATGCTCCTTAGAGCATAGAATCATAGAACATAAGAAAATCATAGAGTAGGAAGGAATCATGAGGGACATCTAGTCCAACCCCCTGCAATGCAGGAATCAACATGGGGCTCGAACTCATGACTGAGATTAAGAGTCTCATGCTCTACCAAATGAGCTATTCCATCAGCTTCTGTGTCCTCCTAAAGGGCATGGTGTCTTTGAGGGGCAGCTTCCAGGAGGTGGCTGCTGAGAGGAGGGGTGGCTGTTGCGTATGAAGTGCAATAAAGGGAAAAGGAAACGTCCTTTAATGATTGCGTGACAAGAAGCAATGATGAGCAGTTCAAACTTCTCATCTTACGCAAGGCACAGCACTTTTCCATCCCCCTCCATCATGTGATGAAGAAACTTGTTCCAAATCTATGGAGAACTTGGAAGAAGTTCAAGATAGGTACCATTTCCTCACAGTGGTATTCTGACATACAGCAAGGACTTTATAATGTATCTATCCTGTTGATTAATCCAACCCAGAAACTGAGGAAGGACAACAGTTCTCAAGAAAGTATACATGCGCTTTTCTTTTGCACGTTGAAGATTCTGGTCAAAATGCATTTTCAGGGAACACAGGACAGAGCAAGGGTATCACCATCATCACAAACCTTGATGTTATATTAGCAGAATCCGACAGTAGTCACTCAGATCCAAAGGGCTAAGTGGTTAACAGTGTCTACAACAGCATTTCCTAATGTAGTGCCCACTGGAATTTTATACTACAATCTTCATTAGCCCCAGGGTTATTTTTCTAGAAAAAGAGGTGCCACAAGTCACCACAAAAACCTCCTTTGTTCTCTTAGAATGACAATGGTGTTGGAACTGAGTTCTGGTGAGTTCTGGCTGAAAAAAAGCCCCATGCTGACAGAGGTCGATGGGAGTTGTAATTCAACAACATCTGAAGGGCACCACATTGGCAAAGGCTGTTGTAGACTTTAGATGGTCTACAAAAAGAAAGTAGATATGCTTCACAAGGACATCATTGAGACTTTTCATTTATTTCCAGAGTATTTTAGCCAAGAAATGACGGGAGAAAGGCATGTGTGCATTATCCTAGCTTGGTTAAGTTCCTTTTCACATCTATAACATCATGACTATTTCCATGACAACCAATTTAGGTTGACACATTTTGTGACGGCAAGAGGATTTGCAAATCAAGGACTTATTGTCTAAGGATCATTGTTAAGAGATACATCAGCATCAGACAGACAAACTACCCTTATCTGAAATAATTCAAATAGCTGTCTGTCAGGAGAAATTGGTAACGTGCCAAATACCATGCTTAACATTCATAGCAGCATTTTCCCACCTTAACGACGCCTATGTGCATTTGATCACTGTTATAAACTGAACCAACTAACCAAGTACAATCACCACCATTTCTACATTCTTATTTGCTGCTTTATTGTTGAACTGAGCCATAAAGCAACTTAAATTGATTTTTTAAAAGCAGGGGTGGGGGGGGGGGTAGTTATTTGAGCCTCTCCCTGGAGGTCTATAGAAAAATGGAAACTTATCATCAATCACTGAGTTGACCTTACACAGTTGGTACTATACATGTTGTATAATATGACCACAGTGCCCTATAGAAGGGTCATCATCATGATGAATGCAACCCACATTGGCTTGGCTTTGAGGATTCGCCAACATAACCTGACCAACTTCATCTTTTCCAAGACTTCCCAAACCCCAACTGAAGAAGGCTGGTGGTATGGGTGTATGCTCAATGTCTTTCTTGTCCTGGCTCAGAAGTGTTGTTGATTCTGACCCTGTTCTTTCCTAAAAACCCCTCCGACCATTCGAAATATCAATCCTGCTGTTGAGTGGAAGGTCCATTTCTCTGAATATGTTCACTCATGTGTTAGCCTTTACTTAAAAAACCCACCAACCCAACCCTCTCCCAGGATTGTCAGCTACTGCACATGTAAGCCACAGAAACGTGTCTACTCCAGTTATTGTGCAGCAATTTGGAAAGCGTGTTGTTTTCTAACAGTACTCTTGACTATTTCTAGGAGCTCCTGAAGGTGTTCTATTTCTTCTGATCCCACAGATTTGCACAAAACCAGAAAACTGCACATGCAAACCACATTAAAAATACCTATCCTATACAAAAATTGCTCTTTGTGTACAAATTTAAATAAGTGTGTGTGCGTACTACGTCTATTTGAATGGGGAAAAGGTGGGTTAACAGTTAAATCATGTTCAAATGTGAATAAGTGCTTAGATAGATAGATAGATAGATAGATAGATAATACCCTACCCATCTGACTGGGCTGCCCCAGCCACTCTGGGCAGCTTCCCACAGAATATAAAAGAATACGACAAAACATGAGACAATAGAAGCTTTTTGATACAGGCTGCCTTCAGACGTCTTCGGAAAGTTGTATAACTGTTTATGTCTGACAGGAGGGTGTTCCACAGGGCAGGCACCACAACCGAGAAGGCCCTCTGCCTGGTTTTCCAAAACTTCACTTCTCACAGTAAGGGAACTGCCAGAAGGCCCTCAGGGCTGAACCTCATTGTCCAGGCTGAATGATGGAGGTGGAGAGGCCCTGTATACAATTTAGTGGTTGAGCACATGTTGAGCACATGTTATGCATGAAGGCTGTCCCAAGTAGGGTTGCCACCTTTGTTCTGGCAAAATGCACAAAGCAGGAGAGGATGGCTGCTGTGGAAGCACCTTTAAGGGTATTTTGCTTTCTGAAATACCAACAAAAAAATAAAATCACTCAAAAGCAAAATAGGAAAGTTAAAAGAGAACGGGGATGGGGAGGGGAGAGAGTGCAATATATGCTTTCACAGTTGAGATTTACTTTTAAAAAAATGAAAGTATAAAAAGGAGGAAAGCAAACTACAATAGAAATTATTATTATTTGTATATGCTTTTGCAGCCTCCCCAACATGATTAATGGCTTAAAAAAAAAAAAGCTGGATAAAAGAGTGATCCACTAAAGTGGCCAATTGGGCAAGTGAGGTCATTTTCTGCTGAGTATGGTTAATGCTAGAGCTTATCATAAAAGCTGAGTGAATGCAGATGAGCTGGTATGCTGGGAGAGACTGCAACTAAATATGACACAGGAAAGGAGGATTAAATCTATTGGGAAACAGGGAAACATTGAGACATCTGCATCAGAAGAGGCGTAAGGGAAAGTAGCTATCGCCGGCCAGTCCCCGAAACATTAAACTTCATTTGGTTGATTTTAACTCAACCATTATTTTCAAATATTGACATTTTTTAAGTGCTGTGTGTCATGAATACAGCATGCAAGCATTTATGTGCCTAGGAGAGAAATATGATTATTTTTCAACCGTCTTTCATTTGTTTCTACAGAGGTAAACAGGAACTAGACATGATTCAAGCAGAAGAAAAATGCTTCTCAGTGCACAGGTCAGATAAACTCTCACACAGATTATTTATTAGTGGGGCGAATTTTGGTAGTGAAATCTTACAGTTCAATATTGCAGCAACCTCTTAAATAAAGCATTTGTGGGCTTTTAGCCAGTTAAAATGCTAAATCTTGACCTGCTGTGGCCAACAATAAAACTGAAGTAATTTAAAATGTTAGCTGTTTAAAAGCATTTAGAAAGTGGGTTAACACACTGGGGGGCAGAAGGGCCCTGGGTTCCACACATTTTTGTGCCCTGGAAAAGCAGGATTCAAAAACATGAGCAGAAACTCCACAAGTACCAGAGGCTCCTCACTTCAGGAAAGGTAACCCTCAAACTCATGGAGAAGGATGAAAATGCTGAAGGGGATGAGTTAGTGTGTTTTTCTCAACGCTCCTCTTCACATGCTAAGATGTGTTCATTAGCATGTAAAGGGGTAGACTGCACATCGTGAAATATCTAGCGGATTAAACAGTCTACACTTTGGGACAAGTCACATTGTCCTTGGTCCTGAGTACTTGGTCCTGAGTACTTCATTTCGAGAACAACTCTTGATTTTTTTTTATTTTAGCAAAGTAATAATAATAAATAATAACAAATAAAAATGTGCACCCTACCCCTGTGACAATTCCATTGTAACTATCCAACCTCCCAAAATTTCAACACCTCTTGCGATGGTTTGACCCCTTTCCGTCTTAACAGTTCAAATTCTACAAATAACTTCCATATCTCCTCAAAATCATTTCTCCTGCATATTCCCCGTCTTACCTTAATGGCACATTAATTTATCATTAATAGCTATATCCCACACCTCTTTATACCATTCTTCTATTTTATATTCACCTTGCCCCTTCCACTTCCTAGCCATAACAACTTGTGCAGCTGTCAATAAATTTGTGAGCAAGTCCTTCATAGCCTGCGAACCTTCCACCCCATGGTAAATTGATAGCAATGCTACCTCTGGACTTTTGGAGAGCTTTAACCCAGTGATTTCTGTTATCTCCCTTTGCCAAATAAATAATAATAGTTGTTCATATTTGCACCCCCATTAACTTTTCCATTATTTTTATGCCTTTTACATTTCCATCTTCTCTAATTACATTGGCCAGAGTTTCAATGAGCAATACAAATAAAACTGGGGAAAGGGGGCATCCTTGTCTTGTACCTTGGGCTAGTGTTATTTGTTCTGTTATACCATTGTTCACTACAACATATGCCTTGTTCCTCAGGTATAATTGATTTATTAATCCCTGAAATCGTTCTCCAAATCCTAAACTTTCCATAATCATTTTCAACACCAGCCATTCTACACAGTCAAAAGCCTTAACAATATTCAATGCTACTATGCCCTCTTTTAATATATTTCTTCTTCTTACGTAAATCTATTTTATTCAACACTCTTCCTATTAAACTTGTGATCTGTCTTCCTGCTACAAAGCTACATTGGTTTTTACTTATATATTTATACATAAAAATATTCATCCTTTTTGCAATTATTGTGGTCAATATTTTAGCATCTTGATTTTTTAGGGAAATCGGCCTATACGACTCTGGGTCCTTCAAATCTTTTCCTGGTTTTGGAATTAAGATCATTCTTTATTGTTCCCACAATGGAGGGATCCTCTCACCCTCTTTTACTTAATTATATAATACTTTTAATTTAGGAACCAATATTTAAAAAGTATCTTATAATATTCTGTTCCCAATCCATCTGCTTTTTGTTGTTTAGTCGTTTAGTCATGTCCGACTCTTCGTGACCATGGACCAGAGCACGCCAGGCACTCCTGTCTTCCACTGCCTCCCGCAGTTTGGTCAGGCTCATGTTTGTAGCTTCGCAAACACTATCCAGCCATCTCATTCTCTGTCGTCCATCTGCTTTTAGTTTCCCTATAACTACCTCTATTTCTTTTTTTTAAAGTTGATTGTTCCATCCTTACTTTCTGGCTTTATCTTCCAGTGTGTCTTTATATACTCTTTCATCTTCCCCATAGAATTGTTACCTGCTAAATATAAATCTTGGTAAAACTCCTGAAGTAATCTCAATTTATCTTTCATTGGATTGTGAATATTACCTGTTTTATCTTATATTAGGCTAACTGAATTCTTTACTTTTTTTTTTACAGTAAAGCTCTAGCCAGCAATATGGAATTTTTATTACTATGTTCAAAAAATCTTTTTAAGAATATCAAATCTCTCTGCAATTTTTCCATATCTTTATTTTCTCCTTCCTTTTTACCTGTAATTGTGCATAACTTCTTTTATCTTTATCATTAATATATTGATTTTCCAGTGTCCTAATTTCTTCCTCTAACCTTTTCATCTCTTCTTCTTCTTGTTTCAATTTATTGGATTCCCTAATACCAATTTCTCTCATCACTGCTTTCATTGAATACCTTATTATTGAGTACTTTGTCCCTTCTCATTAAACTTCCATATGTCTTTGAGAGCCAGTGTGGTGTAGTGGTTAAGAGCGGTAGACTCCTAATCTGGGGAACCGGGTTCGCGTCTCCGCTCCTCCACATACAGCTGCTGGGTGACCTTGGGCCAGTCACACTTCTCTGAAGTCTCTCAGCCCCACTCACCTCACAGAGTGTTTGTTGTGGGGGAGGAAGGGAAAGGAGAATGTTAGCCACTTTGAGACTCCTTAAAGGGAGTGAAAGGCGGGATATCAAATCCAAACTCCTCTTCTTCTAATAATAATTCTTTCCCTATCTTATTTACTGTTTGACTATTATTGAAGATCCTCGTATCTAACCCCCATCTTCTGGCTTCCTTATAATCTTTATTTTTAATACTATGTTAACCAATGTGTGATCAGTTACCTTTATTATTCAAATTTCCATATTTGTTATTTTAGATATTAAGTTGTTTTTTTAAATGAAGATATAATCAATCCTTGAATAGGTGTAATGCATTGGTGAGAAGAAGAAAATCTTCTCCCCCCCCCCCATTACTGTCCATACATCTTTCATATATTTTCTTTTCATAATTTTAGCTGATCCTGTAATGTTATAACATTTTCCCTCTGGGGGTAGGATTCGACTTATCCATTTGTTTATAACCATATTTAAATCTCCTGCCATAATCATATAGCCCTTTTGAATGTCCTCCATTTCCTTAAATACTTTATCAAAAAATTCCACCTGATTTTCATTTGAAGCATAAATATTAATCATAGTGTGTTCTACCCTTGTCATTTGCCCCTGGATTATAACGTATCTTCCCTCAGTATCTTTCTTTATCTTCAATATACTAAACCCACATCTCTTTGAAATTATAGTTGCTATCCCTCTTGATTTTGAAGTACCATACACTACCATACTACCCTGAACATGCCCGAACTCGGAAGCTAAGCAGGGTCAGTCCTGGCCAGGTTAGTATTCAGATGGGAGACTCTTGAATTTTAATGCTGTTGTTTGATAATGAAGACAGCCACTCTTTTTTTAACCTTGAAAATGCCCAGAGCAGCTCCTTCAAATGCTGCTGGATGAATAAATTGGTAAGTGGCTACTTCCTTAAGCACTTCATATTCTTTGGAAACCAATTATTTTTTATTTCAGGAGCTATGGAACCTGAAGAGCTCTTTACATCTCTTACTTGAATAATGTATTTGATAATGTCACTTCACTTTAAATTTATTCCTTTTTTTTAAAGGGGGCTGGCAGTGGAAATTGACATTCATTTGTAAAGTCACGATATTTGATGAGACATGAAAGCTTTCGCCATTTTTAGTTCTTAACAATATCTTTACTAAATACAGCGTATTTCCTTTAGAGAGAGTGTCAGGCATTCAGCTTTGAGTGTGCAAGGGATGCTTGAATCTGACTAGGTAAACTACATAGGGCGTTAAGATGAGCAACTTGGAGGAAGGGGGATTTTGAATGGGAAAAAGAAAAGGGATTGAGCAACTCTTCTGTGTTATTCATCCACTTGCAACTTTATAAGAATATTTAGGAAAAAATGTCGGAGGAAAGATACACATAACTGAGTGCCACATCTGTAGACAAAATGAGGCAGTCATTTTAGACAAGCAGATGCTGGAGGGCCAGGAGGAGTGATGAGGTGTAGAAGGGGAGAACTGGCTGTGCTACATGGTCTACCCTGTTCCTCTTAAGCTAGCCTACTTGCCCTCAGGAATGTTGTTCTGTTGCTGGTATTGAAACAATATTCAATGACCAGTCTCATTGGCTTTTGTACATTGAATGGGGGGGAAGGGCTTCATCTTTACCATAGGGTGACTCATTATATCCGATTTGGACAGGCACTGAGAATCAACATGAAAGGTGACACAATTGGTCTTCCCTTTTGACACTGGCTGGGAGTAGAGTAACAGGTACTTCTGCTCAAGTCAGATACTGGGAGTCCGCACGTTTCTCAGCACAATGTGGGCGTTTGTGGTATACTCACCACTCTGGCACAGAGGTGTTATTAGGGCTGATCCTACTTTTTCTCAAAGTAAGATGAACAAATTTGGGCAGGGGTCTTAAATGGCAGTTATACCATTTTTTCATACATCTACTGTTGTGGGCAGGGGGTAAGGAGAGCCACCCGGGGTTTCCTACATAAGATACTAAAAAGTCTTCTGGGGCCATTGTTGCCTGTTGTTTTCACTTCCAAGTTAACTGCTAGTTGTGTACCACATTATCCTTAAGGAAACGAAGACAGCAAAGCATATTTCAGTCTCGCTTTGTCTGCTCATTCTTTGTAAACACTGGACACCATTTACTAAATAGACGAGTAAATTACAGTTGTACTGAAGAGAGCGTATGCTTCTCAGTTGTAGGAGGATTCATTATGAAATTTCTTGTTTCTGTGATACAAATGAGTCTCTGGCTAGTATTTGCCACTTTGAGGTAGATGTAAGGAGATGCATTTTTTAAAAAAAAAGAATGAGAATGATTTACCATAGAATCCATTTGCTCCTAGAAAAACTGTTAAGTTGTGGAAGCAGAAGACACAACTGAAATTTAAACTTTAAAAATGCTCACACCCTGTTTGTGTGTGTGATTTTTAATCTTTGATTCTTTCTGTCTTTGGCACCTGTCCATCAAAATTAACCTCAATACTAAAAACATCATTACTCTCCCAATAATCCAATGGGAGTAATAAATGTGAGTCAACAGTGCACAGAATGGTTCTTTTTTAAAACTTCCTTAATCTACACAGCTATTAAGCAGAAGATCTGCTTCAGGCCACAATCTGCTTAAATTCTTTATAATGAGGGTGGAGGGGAGAATCTTATTGGGAATGATGGCCTGGTTTTCAGTGTCATTTCTCAGTCAGGGTGCATACAGGATGGCAATCAGTGACTCCTAGGAGGCTGCCTTATCCTGGAGGCAGACCATTGGTTTCAGATGGGGGCCTTTTCAGCCCTACCTGAAGATGTCACAGATTTAACCTGGGACCTTCTGTGTGGAAAGCCGATGATCTACCCCTGATCACACTCTACTCATTGTCAGATTGGACTAGCTGGGGAAGATCTGGGAGTAACCTGAGATGTGCGACTGTTGAAGCTAGGTTTGGGTGGACCCAATCAGCATCTGAATGGGAGAACACTGTAAGCATGTAAGGCACCAAGAGCTTCCCTTCCCAGAAATGAGTCCCATTGTATTCAACAGGGTTTGTATAGGATTGCAGTCTTAGTTTATTTATTTTAAATATTCTCATACTCTACTTTAGTTATACCCCCTTGCAGTGCTCCCCCCTCCCGGGGTACACATACCCCTAAACATTTTGTGAATCTTTGTACTTTTGTCTATTTACTGTATTTATTTTTCCCAACTTTTTAAAGAAAAAAGCACTGCCCCCTTGACAATTTGCAAAAAGAACAAAACAGATAAAATGTAACTACAAAATCACAACAAGCAAAAGGTCACCAAAGCATGAAATCAGCCTAAAACAGTTGACAGGATAAAAATTGTATAAAACAAGCTCCGAAAAATAAAAAATTATTTGTCTGGCACTAGAGGAACAGTAAGGTAAGTGCCAGGGGACTTTCTTTGGGGAAACTGCTGGTGCCGCCACTGAGAAGGCCCTGACTCTGATAGCTACCAGTCTGAGCTCAGATGCCAAGCACATCCATGCATAAGAAGCCCTCCACATAAGATCTTAGCACATTGGTAGGTACAGATGGAGACAGGTGGCCCTTCAGCTATCCTGTTTCTAAGCCATAAAGGCCTTTCAGTTATTGTTGTGAAGGTGGGGGGATGATTAACAAAACCAGTCTTCCTGACAAACTGGGAATATCCCCATACTCACGCAATTTAGGATATTCCACACCTTTCTTCAGCAGAGTTTCTTTTTTCTTTGAGAAAAAATAAGTGGCTCATGTAAATGTAAACAAGCTTGAATAAAAAAAACCCCTAACAAATTATCACAGTGAGAGAAACTAAATACAACACCAAGAGGCAAGTCTGAGGCAAGAAAACAAAAAGAGGCACTTGGTCCCTCTTAACTGAACAGAACTAGTGGAACACACACCGAAGGGAGGGGCTGATTCCAGAGCAAAACACACAAGCCCCGCCCACTAGATACCAAGTACTTTACTATTCAAATTAGGCCCCTAAGTGTTCTTACACTTAGCACATCAGTAGGTACAGATGGAGACAGGTGGACCTTCAGCTATTCTGTTCCTAAGCCATAAAGGCCTTTCAGTGTCACAACCAAAGATTTGCGGATGTGACTATAGTTCTACAATAAGCAAACCATTGATTTTAGATGATGCACATATATGTGGCAACAGGCATTTTAGAAAAGGCATTCTCCAATTCTTACACAGGAGCTAGTTCCTCTTGTAACATGCCATAGGGAGTTTATATAAGTTATATAAGTACCGCTAATAAAAAAAAATAAGTTAACATTTAAAAATCTAACTCATTAATCAATAGCTCCTTTTTAGCTCATTGAAATGTTATAAATTAATTTAACCAATTAATCAACTAAAGTCTACAGCCCCAGCTCTTACATGTGATGATCTAGAAACTCTCAGGCTTGAAGGTAAACACTAATGAGACTCCAGCACTATACAATTTAGTGTAGTCTCTTATGACCTTATAGAGCGGGGTGGACCACACCCTTATCTCTATAGGCCAACTTTGAGAGGTGGGTGGGACCACCTACTTGTCAATCATCTAGCATAATGAAGTCAGGTGATTGTCTGGTGGGTGGTTCCACCCAGCAGTGGTGTGGGGATATAGTGACCCAAGTAGGATTGAGCTCCCTGCCCTTCAATGGATTAGGGGTAGGGAGCAATCCTGCTTCCTGCCAGTAAGCCAAACAGGATTCAATCTACTGCTCATCAGCTAATGGGTGGCAGACTCAATCCTACAGAAAATTATGGAAGCATACCTAAATCTGTGCGTTTATAGAAGTGAGGCTGAAGGAACTCAGTATTCCTGACATTGTGGTGACACAACATTTATTGGAACCATACGGAGACAGAGAGTGGAAGAATAAGAGATTTTAGAAAGGAAGGAACTTAAAATAAGCCCCATCACAACTGAAGATAGAAGATGGATGACTACATAGACATGAGGTGTTATGTACTAAGTTGAATAGGATCCAAAAGGCAGCAGTCTGATTGGTCCTAGAAGAATAGGATTCAAAATGCAGCAGTCTGATTGGTCCACAGGAGCCACCCAATCCAGCTCCAGGTGGAAGGGAATCCGCAACCTGATTGGCCTACAGGAGAATCCCGGAATTAGCCAATCACGTGGGGCCCATTGTGTAACTAATGTGTAAATAATATATATAAGGCAGACATTCTGGGCGAACTTTCATTCCTCCTCACCACTATGAGCTGAATAAAGAGCATGAAATCCACTCTCAACTCTGAGTATATTTCATGAATAAAGAGGCATTAATTGCTGCTCGTATTGAAGAGAACATTGACCACGAGGAAAAGTCAGTAAAGAACTTAAAGTTATGCTGTTTAAAAGTGATGATGCAACTGTTAATCCAGTATTTTCTAGTGCCATTCATTTAGATCTGAAACAGGTCCATTTGGAGGAGATGTGGTTGCAGATCCAGAGAGAATGTGCGCAGCAGGAGTTGCAAATCCAGTGAGAGCAAAGAGAGAGAAGGGGAAAGGAAAGAGGAGGAGTCGTAGCTGGAGGAAAAGTTTATATTGATGAAAGCCCAGCAGCATGAAGAGCAACAACAGCTTGAGGAAAGGTGGTTACAATGGGAGGAAGAGCATCTGAATAAGGAGAAGGAAATTATTCTACATATACCAGTTGATTATTTTTAAAGAAAACTCGCCCCATTGTGTCTTTTAATGAAGAACAAAGAACCAGAGAGGTTTAAAATACAACAGAGGAGCATAAATATTTCTAAAAGGATTTTTTCAAAAATGCTTTCCCATAACACATCATCTGCTCTCTAAGCTTGGGCTATTATCTCGTTCTCAAAATTTATGGCTCAAATAACAACCACATTTTCTTTCTTTTAAGTTTCCATGCAGGTTCTCAAATCGTTGGCTATCAATCTAAATCATGCAATGCTTTCATGTAGCAGTCTAAGCTGTGGCATAGCAAGATACCAGGATTTGGTACAAACATGACCAATGCTTTCCCCTCCAAGTTGAAGAAAGCAAGGCGCATTCACATACAAGTAGTATGGGTGCAATTTCTTAGATGTTGTCAAAATTGCTTTAGACAGTTGCAAATGTTGTTCCCGCTCCTTTTGCCTATGAAGCTTTTGGGAAATTGTTGAGGCCCCCAGAGCTGTCCAGCTATGTCCAGCTGCTTTATATTCAAAATGCCATCTGTGTTTTGTTTTCTATTTAGAGGTCTGAACCAAGGTTTGTTTGTTTTTTTGAAGATAAAAAGTTATCAGCTCACTACTACACATACAAGGCCAGTTCAGGCATTCAGCCCTCATGCAATTCCTATCAAATGAGGAGAGGGACAACAGGGCTTTGCCACCATCATGTCCGCTTCACCAACCCTGCAGCCCCTCCAAATGTTGGGGGCTGAACTTTTGCAGTGGGAAAGATTTTCTGTTCATGTAGGCTCCTTACATGCTTTAAGACCTTGATCGTCCACTGTTCCTCTTAAGCTGTGGGTGAACATATCAGACAATACAGCGATTCTTCAACAGCTCTTGTTTATTCACAGGCCAGAACAGAACTGAACTGAACTGAAGGGTTCAGCCAGCCTGCTTATATAGAGCTCCACTACAACGCAACTGTAACCACTTTCTGTAACTATCCAATCACTGAACGTCACTTTCAATCCCTTATTTGCATATGTGGACCTGAGTGAAAACTATCTACAGTATCCCCCTGCTGGCCCAGGATGAAAACTTGAGTACATAACAGTTCCTAAGTAACACAGCAAGCCTACTGTCATATTCTGGGTCCATGTCAGGTCAAAGTGAAGTGGCAAGCAAGAGGACGACCTTGGACAACTCCAAAGAGGCCCTGCTGGCTAAAGCATCATCTGCCCAAGGCAGTTACAGGAAGATGTCTGCAAATACCATAACTAGAACCAGCTGAAGCCTTGCATAGGCTGACAAGACCTGGTGTGTGGTAGGTTCTGCTTCCCCAGAGAAGCTCGCTATGGAAAGGTTGCATACCAATAAAATTCAGTGTGCATGTATGGTGCTCTAACATGTTGACAAGCTCTGAATCAGTCTCCACCATTCCCTTGCAGATGTTAAGAGTGTTTATAAACATTCCACGACATAATAGCTATTCAGCAGCAAGGGCAGAGAGGTGACTTGCAAGTGACAGGAAGCCTATCAAAATAATACTATAATTACAGAGGGTATGCTGAATATATTATTCCCCCCTCCATTTTGATGGACTACAATGTAGATAATTCCAGAAACTGCTCTTTTTCCCTGTGGCATTTCATAGAATGCAAAAGGTATAATTTTTCCTTCATTAAAAAGGAAGATGTGGAAGGGAAGGTTATTAGAAATGGTCCTGATGAATTTGGCATTCATATCTCATGGGGAATTAATGACCAGCTGGAGTTAATGTCTCTTGGCTTTGCCTCAACACTCCCAGTCAGACTTAATCCATAAGATAGACACTGGGCTTTATTACTTAATTAGAACACAAGCAACTAAGCAAATAGATCCAAAGGTTTGATTTGCAACAACAAAAGCATAGAAATAGAGGATTAAAATAGAAATAAAGTGTCTGAGGCCATTATCACTGAGGCTGAGTACTGCCAAATGTCTAGGGCTAAAAGCTTCATAGGCCAAGGACCTCCCAGAAATCCAAACCTGGGTGGCAGAAATGGTAAATTTGGGTTCTGACGAGCAGATGGCTTATAAAAGCAGACAGGCATTACAAACATTTGAAAATTTCTGGAATCCATGTTTAAATGTTGTGACTAAACACTTGGCTGCCGGCATACCTGCTCAGTCACCACAACTTTCCCCTCTCCTTTTCCCTAGTGTGGGTGTGTATATGCATCTCCTCTCTTTTAAAATAAACTAAAAAATTGCACCAGTGATAATGCCAATTGCATTTTATTATAAGCAACAGTTGTTGAAGATGAATGGCATGGTTCCAAAGATATTGTAAGTTGACTTGTTATTTTCTGGAAGTAGAGTGGTTATACAAACATGCTCATGTACCCCTATACAGTGCTCTCTTCTTTTTTTACATCCAGTGTTGACGAAACAATTAAACTTGCAGCAAATGTTAGCGGAGACAGTGCTAAGCTAGATAGGACAATGGTCTTATTTTAATATAAAGCAGCTTCCTCTGTTCCTATGATAACTTCAAAACAGAAGGATATTCCTGTTCTGATGAATGATGCCTGGGTCCTCTGCAGCAAAAGAACAACAGCCACACCGATTATTGCATCAAGTATTATTGTGTAGGAAGCCCTTGAAATATGGTCTCTTCACAACTGTGACCCTTGGAAACTGAGATCAAGGGGTGTCTTTCTTTCTCTTTAGATATTACTAAAAAGCTACCATGCATTGAAACTACAATTACAGGCATGAAACTATTGCTTCGTTCTTTATTTCTTAATTTGGGGGGATGGGGAATGTGACTGCAGCTGAAATTCAGAAAGCTTCTAAAAGTATTGCCACACACACAAAACCAGGCATTCTCTGTATTTACCATTGCTCTCTCTTTTGGGACAACACACACACCATTAACGGCTAATCAACTCAAGGCTCTGAAATCCCTAAACAGTCCTTTCAATTTCCCAAAATGTAGCCTAGGATATGTATTTATTTTTTTATCCCATCCTGGCTAATGGTAACAAGCTCCCAAGGGTGACCAGGTGCAGCAGAGATGATTGTACATTATGTTCAGCAGTCATGTGCAGTTCATAGTTTTAAACAACCACAACACTACCAAAGCCCTACAGAGTTACAAATGGACCTGCTTTTCAGCATGTCATGTTATATGGACCTTGCCTGTCAATTAAAGGAGGTGTGAGAACGAAAGCCAAAAGAAAAAAGAAAAAAAGGTGGAGTTGACTTTTTTCTAAATCTATGCATGCAGCAGACAAAGTTTAAGGGACGTAGCAAACTAAATGCTACTCAGAGTGGACTCATTTCACTTTCAGTATGAATAGTATTGGATGCAACTCTAAGAATGCACTACTATGAATGTCTACTCAAATGTAGGTCCCACTGAGTTCAGTGGGGCTTGCTCCCTACTAAGTGTCTTTAGGATTGTGAGGTAAAAGGTAAAGGATCCCTGGACGGTTAAGTCCAGTCAAAGGCGACTATGGGGTGTAGTACTCAGCTCGCTTTCAGGCCAAGGGAACCGGTGTTTGTCCACAGACAGCTTTCCTGGTCATGTGGCCAGCATGACTAAACCACTTCTGACACAACGGAACACCGTGATGGAAGCCAGAGCGCACAGAAACACCGTTTACCTTCCTGCCACAGTGGTACCTATTTATTTACTTACACCATAGCTGTCAACTTTTCCCTTATCTTGCGAGGAATCCTATTCGGAATAAGGGAATTTTCCTTAAAAAGGGGGGAAAGTTGACAGCTGCGACTTACACTGGTGTGCTTTCAAACTACTAGGTTGGCAGGAGCTGGAACAGAGCAACAGGAGCTCACCCCATCGTGCGGATTCAAACCGCCGACCCAAGAGGCTAGGTGGTTTAGACCACAGCGTCACCTGCATTCCAGTTACAGGGTGTACCTTATATGAACAAAATGTTAGACAGATCTAGCTGGAAGACAGGTCAAGGCCAAATATTCAGACATAAATAGAGATACTACGAATAACTACTAGCAATGATAAAATATATAATTGTACACAGAACACTGAAAACAAAATTATAAAGAGGGACGCAGTTTAACAGTTCCTTCAAACCTAATACTTTAAGCAATCCCTCCACGGAAAGAATATAGTTGATCCAGTATAGGCAGAGGAATGTAATGGGAAGGGCAACTCCTTTCTTTCACTTCATTAATTCACAGGCATTGACTGTAAGCTTCCCTAAATATGCCACCTGGTGGCTAAAAAGCAGAACAGTTTCTTAATATTAAGGTTGTTTCCAAATGGGGTGTATACTTGTAATGACCACTTTTGTAAAGTCCACTCACTTTTCAACTGCAAAACATGATTATCATCATCCAATTGTTGTCCTCTTGTGTTTTGCTTGTGCTGCTGCTGCCTTAAAGCAAAACACAATACAAAAACAGTTACTCTGCAATTACTCTGATGTGTGGACAAGAAAAAGTGCAATCAAGACAGGATGAGTGCTCTATTCATGGGTGTGATAGTCATTACACATTTGCAGTGTTATTCTGCAATCCCTCTTCTGTCTGTTCCCCCCCGCCCTCCAAGGAGGGTTCTGCCCATTCTGAGGCCCAGCTGAGAACCCTTTCAGAAGCTGTATGTGAGTTGTAAAACCACCCTCTATCTGTCTCTCTCCTTGCCTGCCCCCTCCCTTAAAGGACAGCCATGCTGAGTCTGTTCTTGGACTGAAATTGGGGCATCAAACTGTGGAAACACCCCCCCCTTGCACTGAACTATGGTAATCATACCCCTCAACCCTGCAGCAAGCAGAGGAGCACAGAAATTCAACAGTCAATCCCTCTTCCCAGGGAACGCTGGCAATGGTAGCTTTGGGAGGGGGAATTATAGCGATCTTCAAATAGGGTTGTCACATGGAAAATGGAGCAATCCTGTTTTCTCCTGCTCTGGAAGGTAGGACCCGAACCAATGGCTTCAAGTTACAAGAAAGGAGATTCTAACTAATCATCAGGAAGCACTTTCTGAGAGTAAGAGCTGTTTGACAGTGAAACGAACACCCTTGGGAGGTTGTGGCTCTCCTTCCTTGGAGGTTTTTAAGCAGAGGTTGGATAGCCATCCGTCATGGATGCTTAATTGAGGTTCATGTATTGCAAGGAGTTGGACTAGATGAGCCTTGGGGTACCTTTTCCAGCTCTATTAATTATTTGGTGGGAAGCCACTACTGTTTAATGTGGTGTCATAGTATTTTAAAAGGAATGATGTTTATGTGGCCTAGAGCTAAACTCTGCTCTTCCTGAAACACTCCAAACCTGCCCCCTTTCCCCTATCCTTTGTATATCTTTGACTACAAATGACTGTTAATAGTTGTGCTGTAAGATTACAGAGCAGAAAGATGAATGTCATGGCATACAAATGTGCACAGTGCATTTCACATCGGCATTTTGAGTTCTGCGCAACCTCCTTTGCACCTGCTTACTGATCTTCAGCAAGTTCTTTATCTGCAGTGTTCCTCAGTTTCCTTCCTTTTTCAAGCAGAAAGACTATTGCTTTTCCTTACAGAGCGCTTTTGAATCAATATATATATGAGCTAGGTATTATTAATTAGCAGTGTAAGACTTGCAACTCAATGGCATACATCGATTTCTACAACACAACCTGAGGTAATATTACCTCCATCTTAAACATATTTACTTCAAGAAAATTTAATTGATTTAATTGGGAAGATTTTAGCTTTTGGCCATGATCTACAATCTATCTGACACTCAGATTTAAGGCTTAACAGATTCAGTCCCAGAAAGGAAGTACAAAAGACCACCACTTCAAATTAAAATCATGACTTTAGTATCCAACATGACCACTTTTGCAGACAGAACACTAATTGTCAGAGAGAGATGAGAAGCAGGATCGTTCTATTGACTCTGCTATAAGAAGAGCTCTATTAGACCCTTCTTCCCACGATGGTCAGCTGCCAGCACCTCCACCTCCAACTCCATCAGGCTGCGGCAGAAGTAGAGAAGGGAAGCAAGACCACCCCATTGGCTCTGCTGAGACACCTGCTACATTTGACTCCTTCCCAAACTATTTCATTTTCAGCTGGCCATTCTAAATACTACAATTTATCTTTCAAGAACCAGTGCCTGAGTTTGCTTTTCCCCCTCTTCCACAGCCCTGCAGACAGGGTCTGTCTTGTTTTTATTGATCATATGATCAATATGGAACTGTTGGGTTGAAGAGCCTTAGATGGCAGTAATTAAGCCCAACAGTTCTGGTGACATTGGTCTACTTTTAAAGACTGTCCCAGTCATTTCTGGCCTTTCCTGCCAGTACCATACTTCCATCAACTTTCCCAGCTTTCTTAACCAATCCCTATTCCTATTTTGTCACCATTTTCAAAAATTCAGATTGAGTTGCAGCAGAAGGAATGCTTAGTTGTCCCTGCAAGCATATAATTACATATAATATGTAGTCTGGCCCTTGAGACCCGCTGGTTGCTACTCTTAAAAAGAATGATGGGCTATGAACCAGCAAGACACTTATGTTCTTAAGCAACAGTGATGTCCAAGAACATATTAGCTATGCCTTCTTTTTGCTTTGTAACTTTCAGGGGACCACAGAGGTTATGAGAAAAAGAAAAAGAAACTATTGACATGCTGATATAGTCCATGTTAATGCCTGCCCCATACACTTGGCTTGCACCCATTGGGTTTGTAAAGCAGTATGTTGATAATAGATGCAATGGCACATGGGTGATCTAGAACTTGAACTCCATGGTCACTTGTGAGAATTGGGGTTCAGATCGCTCTTGAATTCTGGAATAATTCAGAATGCAAGGAGGGAGATTACAATTCTGTGGCTGGTTAAGCAAAGTCAGGAAGAGTTTATCTTGTTGGAGCTGAGCAGGTCTGCTCAGAAGGCTGGCCTAGCCTCTAGGAGTTGCTGTCTGGTTGTATATTTATCCCATGAACTTCAGAGCAATTTGACTCTGGTTCTTGGCACCTTTTATTTGCAAACAACTACCTTCCACTAACGGTACCCTTTTTATTGTTTCATTGGAACTCTGAAATTCCATCCAGCTGGCTCCATCTCCATAAACTTAGGGCTGACTGGGGAGGGGAGTCAAGCTGGATTTTTTTTGTTATAGTTGAGACTGTGCAGCCTAATGGGAGCTGGCAGCTAAACAGCTAGCTACTGCTTCCATTGGAAATGATGTTGCTCAGAATGGGAACTAATGATATTGCATTTTATTTGGAGCCATTATCTTATATCCCCAAGGAAAAGGAGAAATGCCAACTCATTGAGCAGCTCCTGTTCTTTTGGCTTGCATGCATCGAGACAAATTCATGTGTAATAATCAGGATATCATTAACATCATCAGCTGCATGCAAACAAAACTATGGTGGGAGTCCTGCTTTGGGTATTGGGGTTTCCAATAGCAGGTTGAACTCCAGAAAGGTTTTGTCACTGCAGATGCTTTATGCAATTAGCCAAATACTATCCCCCCCCCCATTTTGAAAATGTGCCATCTGCTTGTATATGAGCATTTTCTGAAGCTGAAAATATGACAGTTGTGTTAATTATCAATCCTGTATCACTAATAGAGCAGTAATCTAATGGCAAGATGCAGATATGAAACTCCTTCATTACAATGCTGCGGTGCATCAAAATGGAACAAAGATAAAAAATGGGTAAAGCAAATTTATGGATAAATGTTCGGATTCCCAGCTATGTGTCTAAGGGGAAACGGTCTACTTTGAAAGACACAAAGAATAGTTCAGTGGTAGAGCATCTCCTTTGAATACAGAAAATCTGAGGCTCAATCTTTGACATTTCCATGTAGGGCTAGGAATGTCTGGAGAGCCATTGCCAGTCACTGTGACCAAGACTTGTTCCTTGGAGAAGCAAAGAAGGGGAACTTGAAGCCCAGTTCAGAGTCTTGCCACACCAGATCATACATGTTTCCACTGGGAAGTCCTGTCCAAGAAATAGATGCCAGCACCAGCTATAAAATATGGAATTATTCGACTGAGCACATGGCTTTAGGCAAGACCTGAAAGGGCTCTCGGAGCTGCAGATTGAAGGCTTTTATCCAACTCCCTGAAGCTGGTCAGCTGCTGAGCCTTGCTTACTGCCTTTGTTGTAAATACACGACTGCATTTACAGCGCCAAATGGAAGCGCAGGTGGGTAAAGGCCAAGAAGCAAGAGAAATAACTGAATGATCCTTGCCGTTATACTTCCAACAAGTTATTTTTTGGTCCGGAACATATCTTGTGATTATCAAGGGGCAAGAAACAGGGGCAACAGTTCGGCAGCTCTTGTCCTTTTTCACAGAGAACCAAAAAATGGAACTTTGAAAACCTTACAGACTTGCAAATAGAAGGAAATGTGGCAAAGATGTGCTACTCCAAGGCTGTCAGGAGAACATAAGTTGGTGTGATATTTTTGTCATTTACCTCATGATGATAATAATGATTCAGAGGACAGCAAGTCCCTCTCTGTGCTCACATACCGAGGGATGCAGCTTATATACTACCCCTCTGCTCATGATATAAAGAAACCTTTGCCAAACTGGAAGCCTCCAGCTGTTTTGGTCTATATTCGCCCCAGTCCCAGCTAGCACAGTTGTGCTGACTGAGACTGATGTGAGGTGTAGTCCAAAACAGCTGGAAGGCACCAGGTTGGCAAAGGCTTATCAATAGTATGCAGTGTGACATAGGGGGGGCACTTTCTAATTCCTGTTGCCACCAAGATTTCTTGGCATTGATATATCTAGAGTTCTCTGGAATGCTTCATGCAGACTTGTGGGAAATACACACACAGCACACACAATTTTCAACCCCAAGAAATTAAAACAAATAGAGCTGAAACTCATTCAGTGCTAGCAATTAAACCGTGCATTGTAATACGCCCCCCCCCCCACCCAATACATTTCCTGGTAATTACTCCAAATTATCTGGGTAGGAAACAATGAAAACAGGCATGCTGAGGTCAGGAGCAGAGTTTATTGTCTTACCCATTTGGTAAGGTGGAGACTTGATGGGGTAAACATCCCATAACAACAAGGGAATGGGCATGGGGGTTTGCTGGTTATTATGCAGGAAAACAACACATTTGAGCAAGAGTTACTGCCTTCTCTTGGAAAGCACAAGAAGGCTCTCAAATCACATCTTGTATTTTAACAACCCACATTCCTTCCCAGTCTCCCCTTTTGCTTTATTAAGGGGGAGACGTTTCCAGACCAAGTGCCCTTCCTCAGCCACACTGCCACATGTGGGAGAGGCTTTATCGAAGGAGACTGGTGTAATACTACTTTGTTGCTTTTCAATGTTTTAAAACAATTGCGCTTGGTGTAATTTTAAGGGGGAAAGAAAGAAAAATAAAAGAGGGCTTTTGAAAGAGCCAAGAGGGGCAGCTTAAAATCTCCGAGGTGCGTGTTAGGAATGGTACCAGCAAAGGCAACTTCTTGTGCTTTTATAGATTCATGTGCTTCAGGGAAAATGGGAGACACCTGTACAAACAGTTAAGATTGGAGAAAAAGGCCATTGTGAATGATGTAGAGTTGCATCATCATAACTGTCTGGTGGCTCAAGTGGAATACGGGACAAGTACAAGGTGGCGCTGTGGTCTAAATCACCAAGCCTAGGGCTTGCCAATTGGAAGGTCAGCGGTTCGAATCCCCGCGACGGGGTGAGCTCCCGTTGCTTGGTCCCTGCTCCTGCCAACCTAGCAGTTCGAAAGCACGTCAAAGTGCAGGTAGATAAATAGGTATTGCTCCGGCGGGAAGGTAAATGGCTTCTCTGTGTGCTGCTCTGGTTCACCAGAAGCGGCTTAGTCATGCTGGCCACATGACCCAGAAAAACTGTCTGCAGACAAACGTCGGCTCCCTCGGCCAGTAGAGCAAGATGAGCGCCGCAACCCCAGAGTTGTTCATGACTGGACTTAACTGTCAGGGGTCCTTTACCTTTTACAAGGTGACAGAAGGCAGAGCCCTCCAGAAATCTCTCCTGTATATTGCTTAGGTCTCTTGTACAACCAGGGTTTTAAATTGCATGGTGAGGCTTCACAAGTAGACAAGCTTCAGATGTTCACCTCCCCAATTGTGGAGGGCTTTAAATTGGGTATGGAGGGGATGGAACTTGCCACCAAGGCTCTTGCTTCTTCTCATGTTTGCTTACATGCAAGGAGACTGAATGCCCAAATAGGAGTTATGTGGCCAGAATAATATGAAACAGGCCTTAGTGAGAACTGCAGTGGTCTTCCACAGCTTTTATGAAGTCACGTTTACAGGGACTGAGTGGCTTTGTATCACAGATGGGAGTATTTCTAGTACAACTGCTAGAGAGAAATTATCAGGAAAAAGTCCAGAATGCATGTGGATTATGTGCATGTGTGCATCTGGACCATAGCCAATATGCTTGCTTGTAAAATATTCTTGTCAGAAAATGTCTGACCAACCTTAAAGTGTGTGGTGGGAGCTGTGGAAGAGACTTTTTCCAGACAAAGGAACAAGTTCTGCTAGTGTTGCTTTCGGCTAAGTACTCATGTGGCATGTGTTTTACGTTCTCTATTGTTCTGACATATACTCGAGTACATAATATTTTCAGTTCTGCAGCAGCATGCTCTTTGGGAAACAGACTTTCAAAACATACCACTTACAATCATGTAAGCTGCCTTCAGATGTTGCCCAGCTGTTCCAGCATAGTCAATAAATTTTATCTGGAATTTTTAAAATTCTAATCTTGGTCACTGTGCTAAAATCGTGGAATGTTGTTTTGTGCTTCTCCCTCTTGCTTTGTTGTTGTTGTTGCTAGAAATAGCACACTGTACTAATGCATAGTAGTAGATAGCTGTGACAAACAGCCCAATATAAAAAACATCAACAATGTGCATGGCCCAGTGTATTTTCCCCAGGGTGTTGCAACTCAACTGCTTCCTTCTGCCATAGTAAAATGCATCCTGCCAAGTTCTTTATGACCCACTGAGGACCATTACACATTGGCAAATCCAGGTCTGCTATTCTGCAATGAGTGTACATTCAACAGGGAGCTACAGCCAATCACAGGTCTATATTAAGTGTACTGGCATGATACATATTTAAATACATTTAGGTGCAGGTGTACACCTAAAATGTAACATGTGAAATCACAAATCTGAGCATCTATTGGATAAGGCTGTATATTTGAACTGGTAGTTTTGTGAGGGGCTTTGGGTTTTTTAAGAGCATTTCTTGCAAAAAAATTGATATTTTAATGGGCATTTATTGGAATATTTTATATCTGCTCCCATATTTCCTAGTTATCTGCTCTGAACCACTAGGTCAGAATGGGCTATGAATTTAAATAAATGCAATACATAAATGAAAGCAATTTAGCGCTCTGCAGCTGTTCCCCCCTTTTTATTATATGCATATAAATTAAGGAAGCTTTTCAGTTTTTACATTAAATAACACTTGAGTAATCAGCTTGTAGCAACTCCAGTCTATGAGTAAACTGAAGCTATCTAATGAATTTGGGAAGCAGCTAAAATTTGTAGCAGCTTATTATTATTATTATTCAATTTATATACCATCCTTTATCTAAAGATCTCAAAACAAATGTTACAAAACATCCATGATAAAAACAGAATAAAAACATAGTAAAAAGCATACTGACAAGACAGTCCAACAGTAAAATAATCATAATGGTAGCAGTCCTCTGCACCACACTTTCACAGGCCATAGATTATTTAATAGCCATAGGCCTAGGTAAAGAGGCATGCTTTTGCCTGGTGTCCAAAGACATGTAATTATGGTGCCAGGTGAGCCTTTCTAGGGAGAGCAGACCACAATCAGGGAGCCACCACAGAAAAGAATGTATCAGCAGTCACTTTGTTAGACATGTGTCTTTTTAGCCAAGTTTAAAGCTATTCTGATAGAAACTGGCCTTTTTTAGGCCTGGAAAATGTGCTTAGTTTTTAGAGATGTGGAATACCACAACAATGATGTGAAACAAGCTTGCTTTGTACCTTATTTTAATAGATCTCACCTTCACAAAAGGAATATAGGAATATTGTGCCATAACCCTACACAGGAATGGTAGAGAAATTTCATATTTTAAAAGTGACTCTTCCTAATTCACACCTCTTAAAACAAAATATTAGCTGAAGGACCTATCATTCAACACCAAATGCACATATTTGGGGAAGGTATAAATAAAAATGCCCTGTTTTTAATGCTTGACATTTTATTTTTTATATTTTGCTGGAAGCTGCCCAGAGTGGATGGGGAAACCCAGCCAGATGGGCGGGGTAGTATTTATTATTAATTATTATTATTATTATTATTACCACATATAAAATACATAATGGAGTAATTCAAACAAGTGTACTAGGCAAAAAATGCCTATGAAAATGAATATATTAAGAGAAATGTGCACTAAAATGCTGATGTGATAATGTTTTTTAAACCAATGGAGGCAGGAAATATAGTGAACTGAATTTAAGCTTGGAAAACTGAGAAAAACTGAAATTGACAGATTCAAGCAGCCCTAACTCTGAACAGTGCTACGTTTTAATAAATATACTGGTGCTGAATTGAGGCCCCAAAGCTTTCTGTATTTTTCCTTCTCATGCACCATATGTTTTGTTCTGCTGTGCTGTTGAAGAACAATACTAAAAGCCTCCTGAGGTTAATTTTACACCTGTAAAACCTTCTGGATTAAAATCAAATTTCTGAAGGCAAGCAGCTCAGGCATCTGGCTTATAATGGCCGCATAGTGCATTTAAATCCCAGTGGCTTGACTTTCATTGGAAATCCTCCCCCTTCCTTCATTTTCTATTTGGTGTCCCAGTTATCAAAGATTCCACTTTGCTTTTCATCCCAAAATCTTAAAGAGATTCCTCTGAGATAGGAAACTTACAGACAGTGGTTTTGGTGCTGTTTTGGACTTCGTTAACATCCTGGGCTTGGTTTTTGTGTGATCAGCTTCTTTGCTTCTTTTTGACAGTTTCAGAATAAAAGGCACATATTTGCTAAGAGATGTCCTGCTGTAACTACACTACAGAGCCTGGGTTGTTAGAGGGGCATAAAACAGATTTAAGATTATCCACATGGGTTCTGTGGCTGATCCTGGTGATATACAAGATAGCTTGTTCTGTCTCTTAACACCTATGATGATTTACTAATCCCTGGCTCTGGTAGGAAGTCCATAATAATAAATTCAATATATGACTTATTGTGTCACTTTCAAGCCTTAACGGCAGAAGTCAACTATTTCCTCCAATGGTCCTTTTCTATGGAGAAAAACTGCTTTTAGTTCAATGTTTGGTCCCGACTCAGTTTTAAGAGATTAAGACTTCATCGTGCTAGTTTGTTTTAAATTCAGATTTCTTTTTAAGCTATTCTTTTAGACACCATTTAGTAAATGTAGGGGATGTGTGTTGGCTGTGTGTATATACTGTATAATGTGAATTGGTGTGATTCAGGGCAGGCTTCCACATTACTGAATTAGTTCATGCCATTGACCATGCTATCAGGAAGTGCCTAACCTTCCAAGTCACTCTATTGACTTAGTTTTTCCATAAAGCTAAACCATTTCTCTCTCTCTCTCTTTTATTCTGAAAAATGAAATCAAGCTCATTGGGAAAATATCCAGAGCTTTAGAGAGGAAGGGACAGAGAGGAGATGCGACGGGTAAAAAGGTTTGGGGAAGGGGTTGGAAATCGTTTGTTTTGACAGACAGGTCGAGCTTTAAGTCACTCTGAATTATTTCCCAGTGCACTCCAATCACAGTGATTGGATGTTGAAGTAAACATCGGAGGACCAAAACCAAACTGCAAATTTAACTTACTATTTAATCCCCTTATATGACTTCACTGCTAATGATTTAGCAGACAATTTAGCAGCTTTGGGGGCAGACAACAGAGCTTTTTTTCAGCTGGAACTTGCCGGAACACAGTTCCATCACCTCTCAGGTGGGCACCACTGCCATTATAAGAATGAGGGAGGAGTTCATGGTGAGTTCTGGCACCTCTTTTTATAGAAAAATAGCACTGGCAGACAGTATTTCCAGCCCGGATAACTTCTTCCAGCTGCTCCAGGCTTCCTGCTCAGTTCTTCTCCACCACCCCCTCCTCCAATCTCCCTCTCTTTAGCCATCCTCTCATCTAATCTCTGGTCTGCTTCCCAACAGTGGTAGAATAGGTCTATTTATGTCTCAGCCAGCCTATCCTTCAATCTGATTTGACAGGCATAGTATTTCCCTGCCTTCATCAGACTACCTATTCTGTCCAATGAATGATCAAGAATTTCTGTCCAATAAGCCAGTCAAAAGTCTAATTCACTATCCTCAGGATTAAACCTCACCTAGTTTCCCCAGACCAGACTCAGGTACTTACTTAACAGCCAACTGTCAACAGCAACAGATACTTAGCATTTTCCAATGTGACCCTTACATGACCCCACATGCAAATACATCTAAACCAAAAACCTGTTCTATCAAACATATTTTAAAAAGTGTTTTTTTCACAGCATAATATTTATATTGCATTTTTGATTGTCAGCAACACTTGCCTAAAGACTCAGTTATATGGGCAGTATAAGTTGTGCAATAAATAAAAAACTTTTTTAAAGGATTAAATTTTAAACTTCTAATTTATGAACCAAAAAGCCAGCATCTCTCCTCGCACTATGTTGTTTCTGTCTGCCAATACATTTTTAAAATAGATTTTCAGTTGCCTTGGTTATAGCACAACTGGGAATGATTACTATCAGGGTGTGTTGCTTTTGTACAGTTTTACTATAGTAGAGCTTGGGAACATAGCCGGTATATTCTTCTGCTCTCCAGCTGAGGCTGTTTTACTATCTTGAGTTTTTAAGATTGATGACAATTCTGTTATAGCAGTATTGTACATTTTCCAGTGATACCTAGCTCCCAAATACATATGTGTACACACACAAATGGTCTTATAGACCACTTTTTACAAATACGTGGACTCAGACACATCATTCAGAAATGGAAGGTGGGGGGGGGGAGCAGAAATTGTCCCCTATATTTTGGAGAGAACTAACTCAAACCCTTATCCTGCTGGGCGGGGGGGAATAATTTTGTCATTTTGTTACTGGATAATACATTAGCACATTAAACAATGGGTTTACCAGAATATTGTTTTATATACATTATATGTCTCAATGTCCTTGTAACATCATAGCAAGCTGGAAATGTTTTGAGATTCCAGCTAAGGATACTCCTGGTCAAAATTCAATGTAAAGGAAGTTTGGACAGAGCAATTGTTGTTGTGTTTGGTGAATCTGGTAAGTGCTGCTGGGTTTTTCCAAGGGTTTCCAGAGCTTTAGAGGATGTTTGGAGGCTTTTTCAATGGTGTTCTCAATAGACATGATTTCACTTAAATGTAGGGCCCCAGAATGTAACCCCTATGTAAATGGAGAGTTGCCTGTACATCATTCTTGCTTTGTATTAAATGTCACATAAGGACCTATAATTGTATAATGTTGTCACAATGCATTTATTTTATGCACAATGCAATTATTTTAATCTGAAAAGGGGAATTATGAAGGACTTGGCTTCCTCAGTTTGGTATTTTGTGTCACTAGCTTTTAAACAGAAAACTCTCAACATAGTAAGTAGGCACCAACAACTTCTAGAACTGGATGGGCAGGGACATGGCCATTGATCATAACTCAGATTTCCAGCCCCACCATTGTATTTTCAGAAAAAGGGTTTTCTTGTGTGAGTTTCTTGTGGCTGTTTAGCTGCTCTCCCTGTGCAAAGGTCAGAGGGGGCAGGGCTTCTGTTGAGGTAGGTGATTAGCTGTGGGAGGAGCTTATCAGAGCTTTAGGGCAGCAGCACGCGCCTAGTGGCGCGCGCAGTTTGATCCATTTTTTAGATTTAGGGGAGCTAGTCTCAAACATTTGTTGGGGGAGACCTAGGTTTTTTTGGGGGGATTTATTTGTCCTGTCTCCACACTTTTTATGATAGAGGACCACTGTAGTCACCCCCAACGACACGTTCTCAAGATGGAGGGTGAGGGAACAGCTGCAGTCGCCTGTGGTTCCTGCGCAATGTTTGCCATCTTGCCAAAGGTTGCAGGCAGCTTTACCTGCAGCAATTGCATGTTGATTGCCCTCTTAAAAGACAAAGTCCAGCAACTGGAGGAACGTGTAGCTACGCTCCAAAGAATTAGAGAGCTGGAACTCTTCTTGGAAACAACAGAGCACACCGTCTCCACCAAGGAAGAGACAGGGGACTCCCCTGAGAAGGTGGCTAGTTCACCAACACAGGAGCCAGATATATGGAGAAACGTGACTCAAAGAAGTAGGAGGCCCAGGGTTCGCTCTGATTGTTTAGAAATACGCAATCGCTTTGAGGTCCTTTCCCCTAGCATGGAAGACGAAGAGCAGACTCCATTTGAGGATCTCTCCCTCATTACAGTCGATCAGGTATATGAAGACGAGCAGCAAAGGCAGTCCTCAGGGAATGTCCAGGCGACCTTGGAACGGACAGCTCACAGAAGAACCCCGACCAGACCTAAGAGGAGGCGTGTAGTGGTGATAGGGGATTCCCTACTGAGGGAAACAGAAGCAGTGATCTGTGGGCCTGACAAGATGTCTCGGGAAGTGTGCTGTCTCCCCGGGGCTAAGATCCAAGATGTAACTGAACGACTGCAAGGAATCATAAAACCCACTGACAAATACCCCTTCCTCTTGGTTCATGTGGGAACCAATGACACTGCAAGCAATAGCCTCCAGAAGATCAAAAGAGATTACGAGGCTCTGGGCAGGAAATTGAAGCAATTAAATGCACAAATTGTCATCTCATCTGTCCTCCCAGTTGAACGACGTGGCCCAGGGAGAGAGGGAAAAATTGTGGAAGTGAACAACTGGCTTCGCAAATGGTGTAAACAGGAACGGTTTGGATTCTTAGATCACGGAATGCAGTTTCTTGAAGATGGACTTCTGGCAAGCGATGGGCTGCACCTCACAACGGTTGGGAGGAATGTTTTTGCAAAAAATCTCAGAAACCTCATCAGGAGGGCTTTAAACTGACTAATGTGGGGGAGGGAGACAGTGCTCCTGAAGGTAGGAGTCTATCAATTGATGAAGATGATCATCCAAATGTCATAGACCGAATGGAGCAAAGAGCATGCAGACCTAGTGGTGTGAGGAAAAAATCCTTAAATAAGAGACACGGGGGAATGATTAATGGACTTCAATGTCTGTACACTAATGCGCAAAGCATGGGAAATAAACAAGAAGAGCTTGAGCTCCTGGTACAGCAAACTAAATATGACATAATAGGAATCACTGAAACCTGGTGGGATAAATCCCACGATTGGAATGCAATAATGGAGGGATACAATCTATTTCAAAGAAACAGACCAGACAAGAAAGGAGGAGGAGTGGCGTTATATGTCAGGGATGTGTATACCTGTGAAGAGATCCAAGATTTAGAACCTCAAAGCCAAAGTGAGAGCATTTGGGTCAAAATTAAGGGAGAGAAGAATAACAGTGACCTCATTGTGGGAGTTTACTATAGATCCCCAAGCCAAACGGACGACATAGATGATGCCTTCCTGGAACAGATGGCCAAGCATGCAAAAGGAAGGGAGATAGTAGTGATGGGGGACTTCAATTACCCGGATATTTGTTGGATGTCAAACTCAGCCAAGAGCATAAGGTCAAACAGATTCCTCACTGCCCTTGCAGACAACTTCATTGTCCAGAAAGTGGGAGAAGCAACAAGAGGAACAGCCATTTTAGATCTGGTCCTAACCAATGTTGATGACCTGGTTAGTGGGGTAGAAGTGGAAGGATCATTAGGCGCGAGTGATCATGCTCTTCTGAAGTTTACTATACAGCGGAAAGGAGCAGCCAAGCATACTAGGACTCAATTTCTCGATTTTAAGAAAGCCGACTTCATAAAGCTTAGGGAAGTGCTGGGTGAGATCCCATGGACAGTAATACTAAAAGGAAAGGGAGTTCAAGATGGCTGGGAGTTTGTTAAGAGGGAGATAGTAAAAGCACAACTTCAGGCAATACCAATGAGACGGAAACATGGAAGGTGCCTAAAGAAGCCAGGGTGGCTATCTAAAGAACTTTTAACTGAGTTAAGATTAAAAAAGGATGTGTACAAAAAATGGAAAAGGGGGGAAACCACCAAAGAGGAATTCAAACAAATAGCCAGCACGTGTAGACACAAAGTCAGAAAAGCTAAAGCACAAAATGAACTCAGGCTTGCTAGAGAGGTTAAAAGCAACAAAAAAGGCTTTTATGGGTATGTTCGTAGCAAAAGGAAGAACAAAGAAACCGTGGGGTCACTCAGAGGAGAAGATGGTGAAATGCAAACAGGGGACACAGAAAGGGCTGAACTCCTCAATGCTTTCTTTGCCTCAGTCTTCTCCGATAAAGAAAACAATGCCCGACCTGAAGAATTTGGAGCAAATGATTCAGCAGAGGAAACACAACCCAGAATAACTAAGGAGATAGTACAAGAATACTTGGCTAGTCTAGATGTATTCAAGTCTCCAGGGCCAGATGAACTGCATCCAAGAGTATTAAAAGAACTGGCAGATGTGATCTCAGAACCACTGGCAGTCATCTTTGAGAATTCCTGGAGAACAGGCGAAGTCCCGGCAGACTGGAGGAGGGCAAATGTTGTCCCTATTTTCAAAAAGGGGGAAAGAGAGGACCCAAATAATTACCGCCCAGTCAGTCTGACATCAATACCAGGGAAGATTCTGGAGCAGATAATTAAGCAAACAGTCTGTGAGCACCTAGAAAGGAATGCTGTGATCACCAATAGTCAGCATGGATTTCTGAAAAATAAGTCATGTCAGACTAACCTGATCTCGTTTTTTGACAGAATTACAAGCCTGGTAGATGAAGGGAACGCAGTGGATGTAGTCTACCTTGATTTCAGCAAGGCATTTGACAAGGTGCCCCATGATATTCTTGTAAAGAAGCTGGTAAAATGCGGTCTTGACTATGCTACCACTCAGTGGATTTGTAACTGGCTGACTGACCGAACCCAAAGGGTGCTCATCAATGGTTCCTCTTCATCCTGGAGAAGAGTGACTAGTGGGGTGCCACAGGGTTCTGTCTTGGGCCCGGTCTTATTCAACATCTTTATCAACGACTTGGATGATGGACTCAAGGGCATCCTGATCAAATTTGCAGATGACACCAAACTGGGAGGGGTGGCTAACACCCCAGAGGACAGGATCACACTTCAAAACGACCTTGACAGATTAGAGAACTGGGCCAAAACAAACAAGATGAATTTTAACAGGGAGAAATGTAAAGTATTGCACTTGGGCAAAAAAAATGAGAGGCACAAATACAAGATGGGGGACACCTGGCTTGAGAGCAGTACATGTGAAAAGGATCTAGGAGTCTTGGTTGACCACAAACTTGACATGAGCCAACAATGTGACGCGGCAGCTAAAAAAGCCAATGTAATTCTAGGCCTCATCAATAGGAGTATAGCATCTAGATCAAGGGAAGTAATAGTGCCACTGTATTCTGCTCTGGTCAGACCTCACCTGGAGTACTGTGTCCAGTTCTGGGCACCACAGTTCAGGAAGGACAGTGACAAACTGGAACGTGTCCAGAGGAGGGCAACCAAAATGGTCAAAGGCCTGGAAACGATGCCTTATGAGGAACGGCTAAGGGAGCTGGGCATGTTTAGCCTGGAGAAGAGGAGGTTAAGGGGTGATATGATAGCCATGTACAAATATATAAAAGGATGTCACATAGAGGAGGGAGAAAGGCTGTTTTCTGCTGCTCCAGAGAAGCGGACACGGAGCAATGGATCCAAACTACAAGAAAGAAGATTCCACCTAAACATTAGGAAGAACTTCCTGACAGTAAGAGCTGTTCGACAGTGGAATTTGCTGCCAAGGAGTGTGGTGGAGTCTCCTTCTTTGGAGGTCTTTAAGCAGAGGCTTGACAACCATATGTCAGGAGTGCTCTGATGGTGTTTCCTGCTTGGCAGGGGGTTGGACTCGATGGCCCTTGTGGTCTCTTCCAACTCTATGATTCTATGATTCTATGATTCTAGGTAGAACATGAAGCTTGCAAATTGGGACAAAGAACTGTAAATATATAAATGGCATTTTAATGGACACACTCTAAAAACCATTTCTAGAGCCATGTGGCTGACCTCCAGATACAGCTTCTCTGATGGGGACTAAGGGGCCTATCATGATTCGTAAGAGCCAGGAGAAAAATTCAGCCTCTAGGAATTTCAGATCTAGTGTCTGAAATAATTAAATAAATAGAAGGGCTTCACAAGTGAAGGCTATTGCAGCAAAATTAGGTGCATAGCTGAGGCTGTAAATGCAACTATGAGTTTAGGCCTTAAGCAGCAAAATGAAATATAAACTTCTCCAAATAATCCAAAAAACTATAAAAGATGGTACACATTCAACTGAGCTGGTTTGCAGAATATGATCAAATAAAACTACCAGGTGTTAAATGTAAACAATATAAAAAAGAAAAAGACAGGGACAGGTGATTGTAACTTGGAAAAAAATAGCTTGGAGCTGTATTAGACAAAAAGGAAGAAAACTCATTTCTAGTTTATAATAAATATTCCAGAATATTTATGCAGAAATGTCAGACAAAACCTATTCTAAACGAGAACTGGAACTCACAATAAAAATGTTCTACTTTATCAAAAATATGTGCCTAGCTATTGTCCTTATATCATATTCAAATGTGAAGTGATGTTCTGAATCCCTGGCCTACCTGGCAGCAAGTCAGTATGTCAAATCCAAAGTCCTGGGGTCAAGCAAAGTCCAAAAGTCAGGAAACACAGTCCAGATGTCAATCCAAGTAGTCAAGTCTGAAGTCCAGCAGTCAGGAGACAGTACAGAGTCAAGCCCGAAGACGTCCAGGAGCATCCAAGCCAAGGCCCATCAACATGGGCTACTGAACAGACACAGCACCTCAGCTTTGCTTCCCTTTTGTACTTTGCATGCTGATTGCAGCACCTGGGCTTGATGAGGCATGTGACCCTCACCTGTTCCAAGCCTACTCCAGCTGAGGAGTCACACACTTCCTCCCAGAGCTAGCTAGCAAGCTCCACTTGGCCAGCTAGGGAGCTATAGGCCCTTGTCTGCCTTAGCCTCCTAGAGTGCCACTCCCACTCAGAGCCCACCGTGTTCAGGGAGACAGGGGTTCCTCTGCTGGTTCCTGTGCACTGACCCCCATCCCCTCTGTCACCCTGTGAATACTTCTTTCCCCACCCCCTGCTTGCCCCAGTGTGTCCCCATCCCAGCTACACCCCTTGCTGGGATCCTCTTCCTTCTCCCCTTTGTCCTGCCAGTTCACGACTGGTGAAGCTAAAGGCTTTGGTACCAGGAAAAAGAAGTTAGCATTTTTGGTCCTTTATTCAGTTGTGGATATCTGCTACCACTCCCTCAGGCTCAATACTGTTTAGGCAGACCCTGCATCAACGGCATGATTCACTTTCCGATATTGTACAACATTTCACTATTTATTGAAAGTGCTCCCAAATTAAAATTATACCCCATGTGAAAAATTTACACATCAGAAAGAAGGCTAACCACCCTGGTATAGATGCACAAGGAATTAACCCCAAATAACTTGTATTCCTTCAAAAACTCAGGAAAACATCCACTTTGTGCTCCTCCTTGGGCTCCCATTACAGTGGTACCTTGGTTCTCAAACTCAATCCATTACGGAAGTCCATTCTAAAACCAAAGCATTCCAAAACCAAGGCGCGCTTTCCCATAGAAAGTAATGCAAAACAGATTAATCCATTTTAGACTTTTAAAAACAACCCCTAAAACAGCAATTTAACATGAATTTTACTATCTAACGAAGACCATTGATCCATAAAATGAAAGCAATAATCAGTGTTCTGTACTATAAAATAAATAAGACAGTATTGTAGATATTTATTTATTTTTAAAACATTCTTAGCTGCACTGATGATAGTCATTGTTTGGATGGGGGGCTTTTATCCATTTCTGCAGTCATTCAATCAATCCATCAGTAGCTGAACTGGGTTCCACACAGTCACAAAAACAAATTAACTGAAAAAGCCTCAAAAACAAAAACGCGAAATAAATAGCAAAAACAAAAGTGCCAAACCTAATCCATTCCAGAAGTCCGTTTGACTTCTGAAATGTTCAAAAACCAAGGCACAGCTTCTGGTGCAGGCATCCTGGAAACAATAGCCGACAGCCACTTCAGACGTTCAGCTTCCAAAAAACATTCGAAAACTGCAACTTACTTCTGAATTTTTGGCGTTTGAGAACCAAGGCATTTGAGAACCAAGGTACCACTGTATTCTACCTTGTAATCCATGTCCAGTGTAACTAACACGCACACACCATTTGCAGGTAATTTCTCTTAGGAATAGCATTTCTCAGCAGAAGACACTGTGCATCGAGAATGAGTTTCCTTAATGCCTGTCATCCTCTACAGCAGACAGAAGCATCACTGACACAAGATAGAAACCAAATTCTTACTCTGATCTACTAAATTTCATCTTGTTAAGAATACTAAAACTCTCCAGTTGACAGCTACTGAAAATAAACTATTGTACCACATCTTGAAAAAAGTCCATTGTGACTGTAGCAGAGGCTACATCTAACACAGTTATGGCTGACAGACTAGAAAGTTCCTTTTATATTATTAATACTACAACAGGGTTTCACAGGGAACATTTTGAACTTCGTGACAGTGGAGGTGGTTTAGCTGACACTTTGCTTTGGACTCCAGATGAGGCCTTTTTATGGTCAAATCTCAGGCTGCGAATTGTGCTGTTTATAGCTGCAACACATGCTTTCCAGTCATATCCAGTTTCCTTCAGCTCAAAAGATGGGTAAGTCTCTTGCAGAAAGTCTAATAAAAAAAAAAGCAAGTTACAAATTATTGTTTATTCAAGTTTTATATTGCTTAGTAAGTATTGAGTTATACACTGTTCAGATTAGGCAAATTAAAGACATCCTACTTTGAAGAAAGAATGCTACAGTACCCGTAACTGCTTCTGACAAGCAACTACTAAATCAGGAATCCTACAAATGAGCAGTAAATGCCTTTAGAAGAGCCTCATCAACATGACTGCTCCTCTGGTGCTGTGAAGCCCTGGTATCCTAGGGAGCAGTGTGTGATGAAACAGGATGGAAGATGGTGGCACAGAACTCGCTCCAAAGCTGACTGAGCACAGATTAGGGTGCATAATCGGACCTACCGTGTGGCAATAAGGGCAGCAAAGAAGTTCTACTTCACAGCCTCTAGTAATGATCCAGCAGAGCTCTTACAGACCATCTGGAATCTGGTCTCATGTGCTGGTGGGGACAGGCATTTGGAGGCCTCCTTTGACCATTTGGTCCATTATTTTGAGGATAAAGTCACTTGACACTGCAGCAATTTCGATGCTGCCATTATTGTAACAATTCCACTTTGATCACTGAAATCTCTAGATGGGGCACTTCTGGTGGGTTGGCCTGAGATTTGGTTGGCCTATGCAGTAAAGACCAAACTTTGAAAGTGGCAAGCCCTGCTGTAGAACACCCTACAAGTAGAGGTTTGGCAGGAAGCTTCCCTGCCTCCTTTTAGACATATTTTGAAAGAGGTCTTGTTTAGACAGAGCTCCACAATATGAATTTCTTTTCCACCAACAAGTATCTCCTGATGTTTTACTAATGTTTTAAATCTTATGGATACATTTACTGATTTTACTATATTTTGTATACCACTCTGATATATCTTGTTAAAGAGCAGTTTATAAATATTTGAATAAATATTTCACAGCCTGACAGCTCAGTCCTATATAATGTCTGCTCGGAACCAAATTGCACTGAGTTCCATGGGGGTTACTCTCCCATTAAATTGCCTTTAGGGATTGCAGTCTGCATCTCTCCTATTGAAACCGTTACTGACCTCTAAGAGCATTTATTTTGTTGCAGTCCAGTGGATGTGTGCCACGGTCCAGGTTGCCATACACATTGCTTTTTATCAGGATATTCTCTGTGAACAGATGACGTATCAGGTAGCGTGCTGAAAGTTCTGGCCGAGTTTTTCCCTTGGCTGCAAAAATAACTGAAAAGGGCAACTGGACATTCCTTGATGGGTTCCCAAGGTGTGCTAGAGAGGAGGTATTATTATTAATTATTATTATTATTATTATTATTATTATTATTATTATTATTAAAAAGATTTCAAACCCTGTTCTTTAAGCAGAATGGCTCAAGAATGGCTGACAAATGTCAGCCCTAAGATTGTCAGTCTGAAAGCAGGGACCATCTAAAAAGCTTAGAACTCTAACTATCCTGTTTTGTTCTAAGTGGAATAGTTTCATGTTTGTTTTCAAATTTGATTAAAAATGAAGAGTTCTGTGTCTACAATGAGCAGATTCCTCATAATTCTCTATTTCTGAAATGCCTAAGGTAGATAACTAAAACAAACCCATGTCTGCATGCTCAGTCTAAACTGAAGCAGGGAAAAAATGAAGGAAGATTTATCAGCCAGACTGCTAAAAGTCTAATTTAACTTGTGAGCTACCCAGCTAGGTATAACCCACCTGCCACTACTATGCTCTGCAAGCTGCTTGGTCGCCCCACCCCCATTCTTTCCCTCTTAGAGAGACAAGGGGGAAATGCAGGTTTTTAAATGCCTGGAGGACTGGTTTACAGTGCTTGCATACTGCATATGGCTTGCACAGTTCTGACACGGAAAACAAAGGTTCAGCAGCTTACCCATTGGCTCTAAAGAAGGCGGTTCACTGGAAGAAGGTGCATTTTTATTATTATCCCCTGTTGAATTTTGAAGCTGGTTTGATATTGAACTGGTTTGAGAATTGATGTCCCTCTCTTCCTCAATATCAATTAAATCTACACACATGGATGTGTCTGGAGCTTCAGGAGCTTTCTCTTTTCCCTCAGTGATCTAGGAAGCAATGTAGCAGGGAGGAATATTTCCATAACTAATGTAAAAATGCAGTAAGAAACTTCTACAAATATCATAAGGAAGAAACTTAAATGAATTAAAGCAAGAACAATATTGTCTATTATTTTATTTCATAGTATTTTCAATTGAGTAAGCTACATTATTTTTGCTCTTGGCAATAGCAGTTGAAGGAGTCCACTGACACAGTAGCAAAAGAGGTAGGCTTTCTTCTGTAAATTCTCTATTCAATTTGAAACATTCAGAACAATGGCCGTGAATCACTACTTCAGTAACTAGAGATCTATAAATATTTTGTATCAACGAGCCTGAAACATGCTTAATACTTTCTGGGTTTCAGCGTTTATTATTAACTTCTGATTTCAAACTTAAAATAACTGCTTTCAGAGCAACGGAGTCTGGGCTAGGATGTGTTTATAGAGGCGTCAACACAAAGAAAGAACTTACTGGACTTGTTTTGCTTTCATAACGTAAGCAGCGGATCATTGCATTCACATTTGTAATACAGGTTTTCCAGTCTTTCCCACGCTCACTTAGATCATAACTTGGGAAATAAGCAGCAAGAAATTCTGCATTCAAAAACACAATTATTATTTTTTAAAGCACACTTATGTTACTATGAAACACCGCACTTCTGTTTTAAACAAACCATTGAATAATAATAATAATAATAATAATAATACCCCGCCCATTTGGCTGGGCTTCCCCATGCCACATTGGGTGGCTTCCAACAAAATACTAAAATACAGTAATCCATCAAACATTAAAAGTTTCCCTAAACAGGGCTGCCTTCAGATGTCTTCTAAAAGTCTGGTAGTAGTTGTTCTCTTTGACATCTGATGGGAGGGCGTTCCACAGGGCAGGCACCACTACCAAGAAGGACCTCTGCCTGATTCCCTGTAAGTTGGCTTCTCGCAGCGAAGGAACTGCCAGAAGGCCCTCGGCGCTGGACCTCAGAGTCCGGGTAGAACAGTGGGGGTGGGGATGCTCCTTCAGGTATACTGGAGCGAGGCCGTTTAGGGCTTTAAAGGTCCGCACCAACATTTGAATTGTGCTCGGAAACGTACTGGGAGCCAATGTAGGTCTTTCAAGACGGGTGATATGTGGTCTTGGTGGCCGCTCCCAGTCACCAGTCTAGCTGACGCATTCTGGATTAGTTGTAGTTTCTGGGTCACCTTCAAAGGTAGCCCCACGTAGAGCGCATTGCAGTAGTCCAAGCGAAAGATAACCAGAGCATGCACCACTCTGGCGAGACAGTCCGCGGGCAGATAGAGTCTCAGCCTGCGTACCAGATGGAGCTGGTAAACAGCTGCCCTGGACACAGAATTGACCTGCGCCTCCATGGACAGCTGTGAATCCAAAATGACTCCCAGGCTGCGCACCTAGTCCTTCAGGGGCACAGTTACCCCATTTAGGACCAGGAAGTCCTCCACACCAGCCCGCCTCCTGTCCCCCCAAAACAGCACTTCTGTCTTGTCAGGATTTAACCTCAATCTGTTAGCTGCCATCCATCCTCCAACTGCCTCCAGATACTCACACAGGACCTTCACCACCTTCACTGGTTCTGATTTGAAAGAGAGGTAGAGCTGGGTATCATCCACATATTGATGGACACCCAGTCCAAACCCTCTGATGATCTCTCCCAGCGGCTGCATGTAGATGTTGAAAAGCATGGGGGAGAAGACAGAACCCTGAGGCACCCCACAAGTGAGAGCCCATGAGAGTATCCATTTTGAGAGCTTGTGTAAATTGAAATATTTATGAAAATAAATATTGATTACCTGATTATAACCAGACAAAGGCGACTAGGTAGTAAAATATGTTAAGAATATTTCAGAAAGCAAAGAAACCCATATTTCATCTGAACTGAATTAAGTACATGTATACCATCAGGCAAATTTGTTTGCTCTAGTCGCAATAGGAACTGCCATTTTTGTGTGTGAATGTATAAAAACATGCAGTTTTTTAAATACTTGCAAGTATATCAGACTTGCAAGTTAAAGGCAACATTAGGGAAAGAATGTCTGCAGAGGAGAAAAAGTGCCCAGTGAGGGTGGTGTTTAAACCTTCTCCTGTTCATGGATTCTCCCCCTTTCCATTGTCTCCTAGCCATATTTCTTTCTGTTGTTCTAGGCAGCTGGGGGGGGGGGGAGGAGAAAACCACTTGAGAAGGAATTGTGTATGAGAACTGGCAGGGAAATGATTAAGCACTTTTCTTCTTGGCTACTTCCTACCTACTGTTCTACTCTATCTAAATATTGGGAGAAAACATAAAACTGGAAACCCTGTCAGAGTCTTATTATCTAGTTCTGGCCTAAGGTACTGCCAAGGGTTGAAAATCTAACCCCTTCTCTTAAACCAGTGTGACATCAGACGGCGGTGAGCGTCCTGGGGGGCGCCGCTCACGGCGATGTCACCCCCCTCAGGGGTGACACCCAGGGCAGACTGCCCCCACCTTGCTCCGCTACTGTGTGACATACCTCTGATTGCAGCAACTTTGTTTGGGTCTAGCGTCCTGCGTCCTCGAGCCCTTGTACCCATAACACTGCATAGCAATGTTTCTTTCGGGAACAAAACCCGGACCAAGTAGCGTGCAGCATACTTTGGCACGGTCTTTTGCCATGCTTTCATCAAATAGTTGCCAAGGACCTTCACATTCCGCTTTGGATCACCAATGAACTCTAGATAAAGGAAAATATTAGAAGAGTATTAAAACAAAATTGCACTGCACCCACTGCAAGTCCTCCAAAGTGCCATTCTGGGCTTCTAACATTTCACAGACATGGTCCACATGTTTGGAAGCACCCCCGCCCCCAACAGGTTCAGTAAAGACAATTTTTCTAATCTCTTAACCATGATTAAGAGACTGGGAATGGGCCACAGACTCCTTACCCCTTCTCCTGCAGCACATGAACTTCCCCATCCCTGCTCTTTTCACAAATAACAGTAGTGCAGTATTATTTCTACCCAGATAGTAATGCTAACCATCCTTGCAAAGTCTGGTTGCAAACTTCAGTGAGCTGTAGGGAAAGTCTCCTAAATATTCAGTCAAAAGAATAACACTCAATAAAAAAAGAAAAGGAAAAGGATAAGGATAAGGATGCAACACAGAAGCACCTTTTAAAACAGTGCCAGGCTGAGTGATGGACAGGGAAATGGTTGGAGGATAGTGGCTGCTATGAAAATACAACCTGCCATTATGCCCTTGTGACGCCTCCACCAAAGGGCAGGTACAATTGGGATGCCTTTTGCCTTTATGGAGCAGGAATTGAGAAAGCAGAACGTTGGTGCTATGAGAAACAGTGGGTGGCTACCTTTTCATTTTAATGGAAGAATCCCTGAGCATGCAAAAGAGTGGAATTAAAGAAGGAATTAAGAGCTAAACACATTATTCTTATGAAAACTGTAACTCACCAAAATTATGACTCATAGAAGAAGAAGAAGAGGGTACCTCATTACTAATATCTGTACCACCGGTTGAAGTTCTGTAAGTTACCAGCGTTTTTTCCCTCTCCAAACTGGTTTGAGGTAATATCAATGGTGAGGGTACAGCTGAAGATTCTACCTGAGCTGGACTATCAGTAGTTGAAAGACTAGCTTGTGAAGGAAGGTCAGTCATCTTATTAGCTGTAACTGGTGCATTCAATAAACGACTAGAGGCAACTGCTGAACTGGCAGAAACAGAAGATGACGAGAGTGGCTCATTACGAATACTTCTACTTCCAGGTGAAGTTTTGTTAGTCACTGTCCTATTGTTTCTCTCCAAATTAGCTGCCGGTGGTGTAGATGCTACTGATGACACCACTGGTGAGGCTATTGCCAAAGATGCCACAGTAACAGAGCTTTCGTTGACTAAGGTTGCTAGATTGGTTTGTGAAGGAATATTAGGCATGTCACTAGCCATGTTGAATGGGGGACACAGTGAACGGGTGGAAACAATTGTAGGAAGTGGTGGACTCTGCCTGTGCACAGGGGGCTGTGATTCAGGTTGAAGGGTGTGTGGAACTGGCTTAACTGCAGATCTGGTCAAAATAGGAGCTCTTTGTAGCTTAACCTTCATGGGTTGGCTCTGACATCCATGCCCAGGGGGTAAGATCTGACTTGGCTTTCTTTCTGTTGCCTTCTGGATTCTGATTTTTCCAGGTAAGAGATTTCTAGGACTTCTGTATGTAAACCTAAGTGGCCTCTGAAAAGGAGAGAAAAACATTGAGCAAACACTCCATTTTGCCACACTGCTTGGCATTAGCCCCATTTCAAAAATGTGGAGATTATCAGGTGAGCACGAGTACTCAAATGCTGTGCTTTGAACGGAACTGAATTGATATGTTCAGATTTGTTTTGCATCATGTTTTGTTAGCCATCTTAATCATAGTCTACAGTGGTACCTCGGGTTAAGCACTTTATTCATTCCGAAGGTCCGTACTTAACCTGAAACTGTTCTTAACCTGAAGCACCACTTTAGCTAATGGGGCCTCCTGCTGCTGCCGTGCCGCCGGAGCCCGATTTCTGTTCTCATTCTGAAGCAAAGTTCTTAACCTGAAGCACTATTTCTGGGTTAGCGGAGTCTGTAACCTGAAGCGTTTGTAACCTGAAGCATATGTAACCCGAGGTACCACTGTATTTGTAGCTCAAGCTATATAAAGTTATTTCAGCAACTTTGAAAAAAGTTATACAATATAGGCTAGCCTTTTGTATGCAAACATTAGGTTTATGTTTTTGTGCAATGTTTTCTTATTACTATATACACAATCTTGCATTGTAATAGAAACCAAACTTGGGCCCTGTTAAATGTACTGTGCTATCCCAAGCTGTACACAGTTATGTGCCTCTGGTACAGGGTTAGGGATGCACAGGATGTTAGGATATTTCCATTCCACCTTAAAAAGGACAGGCTGTTGTGAGTCACAGCCTGCGTACTTCCGGCTCACAGGAAGTTTCTGTTTTTGTATATAGTTTTTGTTTCTCTCTGTTGCCTTGACATGCAGGCAGGCAGTCATGTTCTTCCTTTGTTCTGACCAACGCTGAATAAAGCTGTAAATATGCTGCTCTCCTGAGTGCATCTTTCGTTGTGCGAACTCTGCGAAAAGGGCGTGCATGAGTCCTGGGATGTGGACAGCTATTTCCAAGGCTCGTGTCGCTAACTGACTGATACTGTATCTATGGGAGATTGATGGATCGTTCTGAGACGACATGGAGTCATTATGGCCTTTGTCTCTCTGGCAGTATCCCAACACAGGGATGGGGGACCTGTGCCCTAGAGCAGTGTTTCCCAACCTTGTGCCTCCATATGTTTTTGGCCTACAACTCCCATCATCCCTGACTAGCAAGACCAGTGGCAAGGGATGATGGGAATTGTAGGCCAAAAACAGCTGGAGGCACAAGGTTGGGAAACACTGCCCTAGAGATACTGTTAGACTACAGCTCCAATCACTCCTGACCATTGGCTATGCTGGCCCATCCCTGCTCTAGTGCATGGCCAGATTAGAAGCTTAATGCCATTTTTAAATCACCATGAAACACAATAAGAAAAACACCATTAAAGACAATTAGAAAATTAACAAAACATCAACAAAAACTAATTGCAACTACAGCAATTTAATACTCACTGGTTTTAAAAGTAAAGGCTTTAACCGGGTGTGTTGCATTTCTGAGACCTTGCGATGAAGGCTCTCAAACTTCTCATCCAGTTTCAGAATGGCATCATACATGGCCTGCAAACATACATTTATTTATGTCAGATTGGAAGAGAGAGTCAAAGCCAGCTGGAACTCAAGGGAGAAGACCAAGAAACTGGTGCCTAAACAGACCTTGTTTTGGAAGAACTTATAAAAGCAAGGATGGAGAACCAGAAGTTGCTGGATTTAAACTCCTGTCTATTCCAGCCAATGGTGAGGGTGTAATGACATTTGGAGGGCCACACAATCCCTATCCATGACAAATGGCTTCTCAAACAAACAATGAAGGACGGTACAGTACCTGACAATAATTAAGGACTTCCATAAGAGTTTTCTGCTGATCTCCTGCACATGAAGTTTCAGATACAACACTCCCCTAGTGTAAAGACAATGAAAATGTAACCCTAGTCACAGGAATAATTGGAAACAAAAATGATAAAATAAAGCTCTCAAATTTAAAAGAAAGCAGTATTTTAATTTGCGCAGTTCCTCCTACAGAGAGGCTATAAATTATTTTTGGAAGTATACATACACATTCATCATCAGGGTCGTATTCATAAATAACATCTCCATCTTCATATTCAGGCTCTTTGGCTCTCATCTAATAAAAATATTGAAATAAAGAATATAAATAACATATATTATAACTGATATGGCACTTATAATCATTTGTTATTATTGTTCCGTGGACTGACTAAGAAAAATTATTTTAATCCATACTAAGTTTTGTTAAGAAAAGCAGAACGCTGGTGCCACGCTGTGGATAAGAAATTCATTACATGGAAACGACCAATGTGCTCCACAGATACTGCTAACAGTTCATAGAAAGACAGTAAGCAGGGCTTATAGAAACAGTTTGAATTGTTATATTTTTGTGTCAGTTATTCGATAAAAGTTTATAGTCATACCTCGGGTTACAGACGCTTCAGGTTTTGTTTTTTCGGGTTACAGACCGCCGAAACCCGGAAGTACCGGAACGAGTTACTTCTGGGTGTCGATGGTCGTGCATGTGCAGAAGTGCCAAATCGCAATCCGTGCGTGCGCAGATGTGCCACTGCGGGTTGCAAATGTGCATCCCGCACGGATCAAGTTCGCAACCTGAGCCTCCACTGTATTTTAATGCTGGGATTTCAGTTCAGTCTTTTGCAGTCTACTTAAAAAACAACCCCTAAAACCCTAGAATTTCTGTGACCCAAATTAAGTTCTTAATCTGAGGTACCACTGTACAAGTAATTTATTGGAACATACTTACCCCCGTTAGAGAGGATGCAAGTCGGCGCCTTTTACGTAAATAAACTAATTCCATTTGTGCTGGATTGCGACTGAGCCTTGGCGCACTTGTGGAAAGATTTTCCTGTGATCCCGCTTGCTCCTCCATATCTAATAAATCTTCATTACCTTCTAAAAATGTAAGTTAGGCAGTGTCTTAATAATGCCTTAGATACCACTCAAGAAAGATTTAATTTAGTTTTATAACTCACTATCCCAATTAATTAGTCTTCTCATAGAATGCTACATTAAAAAAGTATTTCCAGAAAATTTGATTCACTGTGGGTAAGATTTCAAATCTGTCACTGGAAGGGTTGAAATCTGGAGGTCACAAGTTTTGGCTTGGCTACAGTACCAAGGCCAGACAAAAATTATGCTTCCCTAGATAACATCGCTGAACCCCCTATATGAAAAGTCATAATCATCTTTCAAAATGAAATTAAACATAATTACCATATGTAAGATGAGTTACATAACGACCATCACACTTCCCTTGAGTTTCAGGTCCATTTTCTGTATCTTCCATTTCTGAATCATCAATTATTACAGTGTTGTCATCATCTTCAGTGTGCACTGCAATATAGCCTAAAACATGTACACAGCAGGCGAGATGAATTAGATGCTATTAAGTACAGTAGTTTACACTTCTCTGTATAAGCCCAACAGCCCAATGTATCTACAATAAAAGCCTTTTATTGAACCATATAGTAGATTTTATGTCTACTTTACTTTATAATTTAACATAACGTAAATAAAGCAGCCTTCTCTCCCCCCCCCCCGCCCATTCAAGTTAATGGAGGGATTCGGTTGACTTGTACTACAATCACAAACCTCCACTTTCCACATGGAAAGTGAAGGTCTAGAGAAAATGGCTTTCAAATTAAGCACAGCTGCACATTGATAAGTACTGCTCCTCCCAAGCAGTTATGACCATCCAGTCACCGAGAATAAAACTTCATTCCCACAGATTAATTCTCATTCACCCAAGGTTAAAGAGTAAAGATGAGGTGGAGCAGGGGGGAAGTGTAGTGAACCTGTTTTGCAGGTTTGAAGAGACTCGCAGTTATAATAGCAATAATAGTGTGCAGCTGATTCATATGGAAACGCACAGTAAAAGAACAATGCAATAAGTTCATCTTAAAAGTAGCCTGAGATATCACAAAATAAAGGGGCAGAAGTTAGGAGCATGCATTGTGTGAATCACACAAAACCAAGAATCAGCACTGTACTGTATTTGGTGGAGGGAATGCTGGATTGTGGATTGGACCCAGGTCTTGCATCACTCATTTACTTCCTTATTAATTGTTTGGGGTACATTTCACTTTGTACCTATTAGAGCTGCGATTGCTTCACTTTTCCCTTGTCTCCCTTTTTATTTTAGGAGGGAGGCTTTGGGCAAAAAAACAAAAACAAGACTTTCCAGTGGTCATACTGGAAAGGATGATGTGTTCATTTGACTTTTAGATTATGCAAAGCACATGCATGTGCTTGCCCAATTATGTTCCTAATTGTCTCCTGAGTAGATTCTCTTCACTCTCAGCAATCTATTGAGCAAAGCACAGAATCCTAGTCTGACCTGGATACATAAAATAGGAGTTAATGAAATGTCTTACTGGATGCTAAGACTTACAGTACCCTATCATTAGGTATGAAGCACTTAAATTTTATCATAAGAATAAGTGTACCTCTTTTAAGGACACAAAACCCAAGGATCAATGACAGCCAAAGAAAAAGACATCAGAACAAAGATGACAGCTGTACCATTCAATGTGGCTCCATTCAATGCTTTTGCGGGGGAAACCCCCTCTTTTTTAAAGGGAAAAATGTTTGTACTAAACACACACCCCGACACTTTATTTTTTATGCTGCAAAGCAGGTCTATGCAGCTGCCTTGTTTCTGGTGTTAGAATGACAATACATGGCCTAATACTTCCTCATTTTTTAAAAAGTGATCACAGTAACCACTATGTTTTAACTTTTGTGTTCAACGTGGGTGTGAGACAATTTCTTGGTATGAACTCCCACCACTGGCTCTTTGGGATACTGTCTGGATGTCCTCATTTTATCTTATTTGTTTAAATAATTGTTTGAAATAACAGTTTGGAAATGAAAGGGGGGAAATTAAGCACCTTTGGATGGAATAATTTCACCTTTCCATTCTTGTTTTCAAAGACCTTACAAAGTTATAGGAAAATTAAGCACACCACAAAGGTATAATTTCTACAACTCTGAGGAAGCTGCTGTTCTGAGCACAGGGCTGGTTTTAGGTTTGATGAGGCCCTAAGCTACTGAAGGTAACGGGCCCTTTATATGTCCAGCTGTCCTTTGTCAACAACAAATTGTTGCTGTTTTTTTGTGTTGAATATATGCTATATGGTAATTTATGGACCTAATAGGTATCTAAAGCCATTTGCACATAACAGTTAGGAGCCTAGACAACACAAAACACTGTTGCTGTATGTAGGTTTTATTTTGTTTTTTATCTTATATTTTTGATATGTACATCCAGATTTTTTCCCCCTTTAAATTTTTTTGGGGGCCCCAAGAGAGTGGGGCCCTAAGCTATAGCTCGTTTAGCTTATACGTAAATCCGACACTGTCTGCGCAGTCAGAACGGCCCTTTTACTCTCAGCTTTAAAGTTTAGATGGACGACTGCGCTGCCTTTGTACACACAACTGAGCGATGCTCATTTCTGAGGAAAGACGCGTAAGACAGCTCAGGGTGGCTGCAGCCTTGTGCCCCATCGAGCACAGGGGGAAACGGACCTGCGTCTCCCCGCCCCCTCCGCACGAGAACGGCTTCCTCGAGCCACCTGCCGTGCAAACGGCTTCCCGGTGTTCTTCAACGGCAACGCACGCGCACGCGCAGTGGCGAGGGAAGCATTTTCGTACATGCTCAGTTCCTTCGCGTAGCACAGCTACAGAAGGTGGGCGCTCGCGTCCTCCCCACACTCCGCGCTCACCAAGATAGCGAGCTTTCATTATCCCCCTCAGTTCAATAAGGTTTTATTCGCCAGCCAAAGAAATCTCCTCAAGCCTGGCCTCGTTTCCCCCGCCCGTTAATCTCAAGCAGCCTTGGTTACTCCCCCCCCCAACAAGCACCGACGTAACGCTGACAGACAAGCGCGCTGCGCAATAGCAGCGCCGCTGAGCACGAAGCGGGCCAATAAGAGTTCAACACGGAGGTGGCTCCTCGCGAACGGCTCGGCTGTTCGAGCAACGGCCGTTTGCGCGTCCAGCCGTTGGAAACGTTTCTTGTTTGCGCATGCGACCAGGCGGCGGGTGGGCTCCCGGCTCCCTGTCCGTTTCTAGCTTCTTACCTTTCGCAGACATGGTGCCGAAAGAGAGGAGGAGGGAGGGGAGCCGCGGACAGCGAGGCCCAGCGACGGAACAGACCCGGAGTCGGGATGCGGAAGCGGCTGCAGCGACGTGAGGCACAAAACAGTTTCGGTTACCCTTGCGGCTGCGCAGTAGGGACTTGGGCGCGTCTGGCTTCGCCTGTCCCTTACAGCGTTTGCGGGAAACGGCCTTGAGAGAGCGCCCTTCCCTCCGTCGCCTCTCCCACCCCACGAGATTTCAGGATGTGGTGACGGCAAGCGCACGTTCAACAGGCTCTGTTTTCTGCGGCACATGCAGCCGTCGCTGGCAGCGCCACTGTTCCCTCGCTCTCACTTGGTTCGGTTGTGAGGGGATTGCAGAGGGATTCAAGGAATGAAAGAAACCAGGACCTTGATTATGTGAGTTCCAGGTGAATGGGCTCGCAAAGTTGCTTGCCTATAAGCAAATACTTACAGAGCATGAAGTGTTCTCTCACTGTTTTCAGATGTTGTAGCAGACATTATCTTAGGAGAGGCTTCCCTGGGTTAGGAAATGTGCCTCTTTTAAGCTCGTGCTTGCCACCTGCAATTTTCATAAGTACTTACATTCAAAATGGTAAAATAAGATCCCTTGGTGTATGTTGTGAGTTCTTTTCAAGTATCCTCCTTCCCATAGTACAGTGGTACCTCAGGTTAAATACTTAATTCGTTCCGGAAGTCCGTTCTTAACCTGAAACTGTTCTTAACCTGAAGCGTATGTAAGATATGTAAGGTTACATACGCTTCAGGTTACAGACTCCGCTAACCCAGAAATAGTGTGTCAGATTAAGAACTTTGCTTCAGGATGAGAATAGAAATCTGGCTCTGGTGGTGCGGCAGCAGCAGGAGGCCCCATTAGCTAAAGTGGTGCTTCAGGTTAAGAACAGTTTTAGGTTAAGAACGGACCTCCGGAACGAATTAAGTACTTAACCCGAGGTACCACTGTACATAAAAGACCCCACACATTTGTTAAGTTATCAAAAGCAAAAAAATTATACGATCTGAAGAGAAACCAGAGTATAAAAATGAATAATAATAAATCCCACTGCAAAAAAGGCACCTAGACTTTCCATTGTGCCGACCGTAAACCTAGGTTTAAGGTGCCACTTGGCAATTAGTTTAGATATATAGTTTCTAACACTGAATTATCAGTCGTTATCAATATTCTATTTTTGGGGCTGAAATGAGGTCTAGAACTCAAACTAGCCTGGAAGGTTCTTTCATTTTTTTGGGGTCTCATGCTCTGGGCAAGTCATGCAAAACTAGGTATGAGGTCAACAATAGCAATGCTATTTCCTGCCCTGTATTTCTTTCCTCGGGAGTACGGATCTCACTTCCAGCTGAGCTCCATAAAGTTACAACACTTTCGATTTTCAGGAAGGGCTTGAAAACCCACTTCTCCCTGGCTTACCTACAGAGAGTGGGTAAGTGTATATTATTGTGTGCTGTTTGGCTGATGTATTTTGTTAAAACTGTATTTTATTTCTAGCCCAGATGTGTACCAATAGCTACTGGTTTTAGTGATGTTGTGGCTGTATTGGTAGTTTGGTATTGTATATCATCTTATTACTGTTTATAAAGTTATATTTTAATTTGTGTGTAAGCTCCCATGAGAAAGTTCTGCTCATAAAGGCAGCCTATGAATATTTTTTAATGAGAATAAACAAATGGTGTAAGTTACAAAAATCTTAGTGGAACTTTTGTGTGAGCCTGTGACCCAACTCCATTGACTGAAATAATGGAACACAAAGTTTTGGATCAATTTTGTAGACTGTAGGTGCATTAAACATTTTTAGATATACGTATAAGACACATAGATAATTTCTACTATTTAGCATTTAGCAACAACAGAAGATTGAAATGTGCTGTTTCTGCACAAAAGTATTTTTGATCACAAATTGATTTTGTTTTTTATTCCTGACAAGACAGACATAAAAGGGAAACTATGGCAACCGATGTGTGATTAGTGGGGCTTTCTTTCAGAGATTATTTGTAGCTGTGAAAGCCTTAAAATCTAGATTTCAAACTTTTTGACCGTAGCTAGCCTTAACAGCACACAAGCCACTGCATGTTTAGTAAGCAATAACTTGAACAAAGGCTTGAATCCTGAAGTCATTCGCTAGAGAGCAAGGCCTGTTGAAGACAGTGAGGCTTCTGAGTCTGACTAAACATGCATATGATTGCATATACCCTGGAAGTGGACCATTTATACTTGGAATGGTACAAAAGGACAAAATAAAATCTGAGTAAAATAGCTTTTAAGAAACTGGTTTTGGTGTTTTAGTTTGATTTTTTTGTTTGATATCACAAGTGCTCAGGGTTGGGTATAGCAATAGTAAATTCAGAATAATAAAGGTGACGGTGTGTGCAAGTGGTATGAAGCTGGGGCTCTGCTATTGGTTGATGAACACTTGTGTAACTTTACCCTCTGCTTAATTTTCTTGTTTTTAGCACGTATCTATTAGAAATGCTTTGTGGCCGAGTTGGGATCTTAACTTGCATCTAATGGTCCTCATCCAAAACTCCTACATTATAATACTGATCAAAGATGAATTCTGAACAATGCATAATGAATTTGTGGAATCTGGTGCCACAATAAATTATGATGACCTATAGCAAGAGTAGCCAATGTGGTTTCCCCCAGAAGTTTTTGGACTACAATACCCACCAGCCCCAGCCAGCATAACCAATGGGGATGGATGATGGGAGTTGTAGTCTAACATCTGGAGGACACAACATTGGCTATCCCTGGCCTATAGTTTAGGTGGCTTTAAAAGGGGATTAGACAAATCCTTGGAGGAGTCTGCTGCAATCATGTTCTCATGTACTTGGCAGTAAGTCCCACTGAACTCAATGGATGGAGCTTCCTTCTGAGCAGACATACAGAGGATTGTACTATATGACTTACCGTTGGCGATAGATCAGGAGAGCTGTAGTCTACTTCCGGATTTAGAAGAGGCATACATTTGAAGCACAATCTGGTGAGGAGCAACTGTAAGGAACGACTGTTGCTTTCATGCCCCTGTTTGTGAGCTTCCCAGAGACATTTGGTTGGCTGTGGTAGGAAAGGGGATGTTGGATCAGGCAGACCTTTAGGGCTGACCCAGCAGTGCGGCTCTTGCATTGATTGCAGTGAAGCGAAGAGAATGGAGCAGTTTAATTGCAGTCACGTTTATTTGCCATTTCTATACACACTTCCTAGATAATCAAACTTTTCTGACACATTTTAGAGAGGGGGTTCACAATGAAACTGTCACTGTTTTTACTAAAAATAAATACAAGACTTAAAGTGTTGCACAGCTCTAAAATATACAAAGGCTTGGATTTAATGTAAACTTTGAAAACATTTTACAAAAGAAACCATCTTTGCAACAATTTAAAAAGTTCATATTTACAAATATTACAAAAATACAAAATGGATGCAAGTCCATAAACCATTGTCTCTTCTGCCAGCATGAACTGGTGATAGTACCAAAATAGTTACACTGTAACCTTCTTAATTGGTTTTTTTTTTAAACTTTTAAGTCATAACCTACAGTATTTCTCTAAATCTGCCACAATTGCAGCAAATGCACTCTATCAGTGACCTTTGGCAAATGCAAACATATGCTTTATTTGCTTCAGCTAATCCATATTCTCTATGCTGCCACAATATTAAAATAGGAAAGAAAAAATGTTATTGAAAAAAAGATCAAACAAACAGCTGCATAACTTCAAAAACCATTCTTGTAACATCAGTGCAAACAACATAATTGCAAGTTGGAATGATGGCTCACAAATTACTTATGTGTTTATACCCTGTTTCAAGATGGGATGTGTTTTGAGGGCTCTGAAGACACTACTTGTGAGCACAATCCTATGCATGTTTACTTGGAAGTAAGTCCCACTGCATTCATTGGGGCATGCTCTCAGGAAAGCGTGCATAAGATTGCTGATTTAGGTTGTTTTTATCTCCAAATTTTGTCACCCTGGTCCAGAGATCTATGCACTCATACACAGGCAAGGAGCTATTGCTGGTTATTCCCATTAACGTCAATGAAAGGGCATCACTGTGTGCATAAAGTTATGCCCCATCCTCAGTTCTAACGGGAGCAACCCTTGTGGGCAGCAGAGCTCCATTTGACAACCATCTATTGCTGAATCAGGGGTTGTTTGCCAATATATATATTTTAAAGTGGATTTACAATCCATATTCATTTGGGCTTTTAATCTGATAAATAGAAAATAGAAAAACTTTGTCATAGATTTTTGAGTAAACAAAATAAGTTTTTTATATGATAGTTTTGTGAGCATTACATAAGAAGGTGTTTCACTGCCTTCTAATTCAAGTTGCATGTACTTTTTTTTTAAATATATCTCTCTATATTTATATAGCTCTCTGTGGTATCAATACGAAATCATTAAATGCCTTGGAGTGTTATCCACAATGGAGGCGTTCGCCAGCCTCAATGCACTGTGGATGGCACCTACAAGACTGACATCTTGGAGAAACCAATTCAGCTGTTTTCTATAACAGTTTTGCTATAAAACACATTAGCATTTTTTAAACAAATGAATTTGGCACTTGGATCCTAAACACGTGGTGGTGATATTTCTGCCTGTGACACTGAAGCAATGCCATTGGTGATGCTCCATTGTTAGCACCAAGAGTTAAGACTCAGTTGTCTTAGCATCAGGAGTTTGTAAGGGTACTCTGGCAGTAATTGAGAGTGGCCTCAAATGGCACTTGTGCCTCCCATATAAAATGTATTATATTGTTCTTTTCTTTTTTTAAAACTACATGAATCTTGTCAACCCACTAATGCTTTCTACTTCACTTGCTTTTTGACCACTTTTTAGAGCTTGCTTAGTAGCTCTATTAGGCTGCAATCCTGAATACATTTCCTGGGAGTAAGTCCCATTTAACTTTATGGGACTTACTTCTGAGACAACATGCATAGGATTGCACCATTAGACTTGCTTGTAATACTAACTAACACCTCTCTATTACACATCCCTACCAAACATTTAGGTTAGGTTTTGCTTGTAGCAGTCCAGATCCTAAATGTCTGCCCCAGCGTATCTGCCTACTCCGCCTCCATAACATCTCTGCAGTGTGCCAGAATGTTGTCATAGTTAGTGACAACATACTGGCTCAGAAGTGCAGATGGCCCATCCTAAATCTTTATTTGCCAGCATGGCAAATTTTAGAATTGGGCCAGTGATTTCCTGTTCTCACTAGTCTTTTTACACACATGCTTACCATTCATCTTTTGCCACACTGGAGGACTATAAGAAAAACCTAAAAAAAGAAAACCTTGTATATTTTTCACGAGCCCCTGATGAAGATGAACTTCAACAATTTGTGACTAATTTTGAATGTTGTTATTTGCTCAATCATTTCAACTACAAACAATATATTTAAGCTTATCCTTATGAGCAAACTAAAAAGTAATCCTCCCTCTGCTTTCCACCCCTTCTAAATTCCTAGTAAAACTTATTTCTGCTTGAAGCCAACTTACTTGTAGACTTACTAGTGACTATCAACTTAATTCTGCCATTTGATTCAATCTGTACTGCACAACACATTCCTCCTTAAAACTGCCCTCAGCGCTAAACCTTCCTGCATTTGTATTCCACAGTTAATATCAATGGACTGCATTTTAGAAAACTGGGCCTGAATGTCTATTTGATTTTGGAGTCTATTGCAATGGGGAAACTGATGCATCTATGGAAAATATTCTATTCTAAAAATAGTGACATTGTTTTGTGCATATGAGTGTGTTTTTTAAAACCCCTGTTGTACTTGATCTCATATCAATTTGTTTTTGCTCCTAGTTTTCCGACAAGAAAATTCAAGTAACTTCAAGTAATCCAGCTTTTGTTTCCCTGCCTTCATTTATTCAAAGTATTTGCTTGGATTCCTTTTCCACCCCACCCACTATATATTCCCACCCTGTTAAGCATTTCTGGTAAAGCCAGGACCAAAAGAAACTGAGCTGTATGTGGCTGGCGTAATAGACCAAAGAGCTTCCCCATTCCAAGTTTAGTAAGCTATATAAAGTATGCATACATACACCTATTTCTCAGCTATTTTTTTCACAGTGTCATTTTCTAAATATTTAGGTAGCATGAATGTTGTCCGCACAAAGCTTCACTGAAAAGTTGTTACACAATTTTATTGATGAATCAAGAGCATTTGTTGCATGCTTAATAGTTATTTATTTTATGAACATGAAACTAATCTTGTTTCAAGATTTACGTTACCAGGTTATGACTAGGTCACCCAACAGCCTAGTAGTAGTAGTAATATGAAAACATTTCCTTATACTTGCCCCCTCTTTACAGTCATTGTTCAAATTAAGTGTCAAACATCAGAGTAAAGTCTGACAGCTCATATTTTGCATTTAGAAGAGGGGGAGGTGTTTATTTTCCTATTTAAAGTGTGCTTTTTACCCGAACAATTGTTCTTGTTGTTATGGAGGCACTAGAAACTTAAATCCGTTTAACAGATGTGGCTTCCCCCAAGAAATCCTGGAGTTGTAGTTGTGTAATGGGGCTACGAATCTCTATGGCATGTGTGGGCAACCTTTGGACTGCTAAGTCCCTGCCCCCCCCCATGCTTCTGAATTTTGCTGTTTACATGCAAAGGAAGTCACACCGAGGAAATCATCTTTGTGAGCCTTCCTTGCTATATAAATTGCACTCCCCATAGGTTGCCAAATCAGATGGGGAGGAAGATGTCTGGGAAGAGACAATAGGATTAACTTGATTTAAGAGACTGATATTATTCTCATTTTACCAACTGCAGTCTGACTAACTACACTTCTCTAGATTCTTGGCAGGGGGTTGGGAGAAGCCTCAACTGCAAATCTGGTTTATAAACAGTTTGTATTTGTAGTGCCTGCCAATAAGCCTCTTGCCACAAGCTGCTCTTCAAAATTAGCTTGTTGGAACAGCACTTTTGGAAAGAAAATTGATCAGATAATATCAAATTAATCTTATAATAATATTTTATTCAGATTTTCCCAAATTAAAGGGTTAAATTTGTGTTAGAGGCTTTCATTATTCAATTACAAGTGGTAGATATGTAAATTATGTTTGATATTAAAATTGTATTCACAGAATACAGTCAGTACCTTTTTTAATCCTTTTTTTGTCTTTCAACAAGGTTATCGTTTGCCACCAACCAATTTTCTCTCTGATAATTCTATTTACACATGTTTATCAAAAATATGGATATGTACATCTGTTTTGTTCATTTCTTCTAAATTTTGTTTCTGTTCATTTTAATGTAAAAAAATACCAATTCCTCAAGCAATTTAATGTTTTTTCCCTAGGGAAGCACAACAGTGAAGGTAATGTTTTTGATCCTAAATGACATCTTTGGAGGGGCAGAGGGAATTCTGAAAATTGGATAATGTAAATCTACATTGACAATGAGAAACATGAAGACAAATGAAATGAAAGTTAACCATTTAGTAAATTTCTACTTATAGAAAAATGTGAAGTAATAAATAGCTACAGATCATCTTCTCATCTCCCAGTCTCTTAAGCAACCCTTAGCATTTTCAAGCATCAATATTGCCCTGCATGATATTTGACTGCTACAGAATTGGCCTTTTATAGTCAGGTGAGCCAAGTGATTGCAGAGTCCTCCCATTTAACAGTCAGAAGTGTGCTCTGGCCCAGGTGTAGCCTATGTGGAACTCTGAGAAGATCGATCATCATGAGGACTCCCGTCGGAATTCTCAGTCTCTCCTTCGGAAATGGCTTGCATCGGGGTGTTGTACAGTCTGCAGCGGACACTGTAGCGGCTACTGCTGGCTGCCGGGGGTGCCCGTGACCGCCCCACTCTTGAAGATGCTGATGTTGGAAAGCTTTTTGAGGAAATCCCTTCTGCATTCATTCTCGGAGTGGAAGGAGAGAGAGGAGCTAATGCCTCGGCACTTGATGAGGCTTGGGGAGACTCATCAGCATTTTGAAGAGCATCCCCAATTAGTTCTCCAGGAGATTTGGGTGAAATAGGGCTCTTTAGTATCTCTGTGGCTGACATCCTGTAGCTAGAATCAGACCGGCTGCCCTTTTTCAGGAGCAACAGTTTGAATTCTTCATTAGATGTGTTGGACTTTTTGGCATTCCTGTAAATAAGCCCAGGAGATCGCTGGCTGCTTGCTGGGCTTGCTGCACTAGTTGTAGGGGGAACATTAGTTGAAGCCGCAGGTGATGTGTTGCTGGCACTAGAAGACACGCTGCTAGTACTAGATGAAGCTCTCAATCTGTTCCTTGCAGAAACCTCTCCAGAGTCCTTTCTTCCAAGAACTTTCCTTTTTGAGCTGTAATGGGGAGGGAAGAAGCCATCATATTCACAGCTTTGATACCTATCTCATACTGTTTTTGCTGAGCAAGATCAGAAGATATTTGCAATTATATAGACAGCAAACAGCGTCCTCTATAAAACTGAACTATATTAATATATTTACCAGTACAGTATAATGGCTTCTGCATCTGTGCATTTACAGGAGAAACAAATATAACAGGCTCAGAAATCACAAGGGTGATGACTATGATTCCAAGGGTCAGGCTTCACACAGCTCCCTGTCCTCCTTTCAGTAGAGAGGGGGGTGAGCTTCTGACCAACATAGGAATCTGAAAATAATTTCTGTCCCGCCTCAAAAACAAGTAGGGGGCGGGAAGACCTAGCAGTGCTATTGCAGATCTCATACATATATGCAGTGCTTTCCCCCCTAAAAAAATGTTTAGGTATACTCTCATTTTCCTACTCCTATTGAAATACTGCCCCTCAATGAAGCCAAACTTAGATTCACAAATTGTTTAGGGGTATGCGTACCCCTGCGTCCCGCCCAGAAGAAAGCACTGCATATACGTGCATATGTCCATGCATTTACACAGCCCTCATGTAGTCTTCAGAGCAGGTTCTTAACAGCAGCTGGAAGAGGTTTTATTGCAAATCCGCTATGCCTGCACCAGGTTTGGAAAGTCCGCCTCTCCCATTCCTGTTTCCTCTCTTGACTGCTACTTGGACCTGTTGATCCAATTTTTCCTTCACCCTGTCCTCAGTTTAACTCCCAGTAACAAGGTTGTTGCTCATGAATGACAACTAGAAAAACATAAATGAGGCATATCATGAAGACCATTACAAACATTCCTGTGCAGTGGATTGAAGAATCCACATTTCAAAGCTAGTAGTTTATCACCGCTGCTCTGAATAGTTGATTGATTCACTTTAGGTCTATTCCTATTGCCATGAAATTAGCACATTTGCTTTTTTTAATAACCCTAAAATGAGCTTACCGGTGAATAACTGCAAATAGATCCTCAGTTGTTCGAGGCTTATTTGGAGACACAAAAGCTTCTTCTGCTTCAGCTTGAGAATCTTCACTTAAGGGTGAGAATATGGAATCATCACTTGGGGAAGATTCTTCAAAACAAAAAGAGAAGACCTACTGAGACTTAATCAAACACTTTCCCACACGTTACAATAGAGCTGGTTAATGTAATCTACTTGCTCAATAATTAATGGAGCTGCTAGTATAATGACAGGCACTAGACAATCTAGTCTAAATATTGGATGATCTGTCAAAATAATGCTTAGTTATAAAGGGTTACTGCTCTTTTCACAGCTGAACTGAAATAAAAAGAAATGCAAATTCATTCCTACACATATATATATTTCTGCAAAGCATGGTAGGTTTTCTCTCTCTCTGCTGAAAAGTATTGGCAAAGCTCCATTAAAATAAATGGAGCTGTCAGCTGGCTGATCTCTGTGAACTGCCACCACAGAAAGCCATCTCACTCAAACAGAACAAAAATAGTTACGAACGTACCTTTTAAGACATCATCATCTGGGGTCCTTTGTGACTCAGCTGCTCTGCTGTCACTCTCATCAGAGGCACTTTTGGTTGGAATACCTGACACAATTTCGTTTTCCTGCTCAGATGATTTTTCACTGAGTGAATCTACAGTTGAGATCTCTGATTCATAGCTGATATTCCCAGGCACTTTGTCATCATGTTGACTTGGATCAAGCCGATGCTTTAGCTGATGACTAATGTCTGTTCCCCCACCTGCGGGGCCAGACTGGGACATAGTTTCACGTATAGGTTCGTATTCCAACTTTTGTTCACGGTATGCAGGTAATTCTTGCTGAAGCTGCACAAGGTCAAGACTCCTCTCCTGCTCTGATCCATATGTGGTTCTTTTCCCAATAGAATTGCTTGAAAGGTCATCTGAGCCTTGTGGAAATGGTTCAGCAGAACTGCCACAGGCTTTACTTAGCGTACTCTCTAGTAAAAAATCATGAACCCGATGCATTTGATCTGTTACATATTTAGCTGTTGGAGCACCCACATTTCCTGAGGTCACCATCTGTTTGCAGGTATTCTTTTCACTGAAAGACAAACTGTTAGCCATGTGAAGTTGTTCTGGGGTTATCTGTACTGGAGATACATCAACATAGGACACAATGGCCTCTTCCATGGAGTATTGTCGTGATATTTGCTTCTTGCTTACATGTGGCTTCATTTTACCAGAAATGGCAGTAACCAATAAAGTGTTTCCTTGAACATGGAGCTCTGTATGATCTTTTTGTTTCACTTCTTCAGGCTTATTAATGGATCGAAGATGTACAGACTTCAGAACAGAAGGTGTGATTGCAAGGGCTTGTGGAGGATTGGAGTTCAGTGCTTCTTCTACCATACTTGGTTTATTGTAATTAAAAGCATGTAGTTGGTGTCTGTGAGCATATGGTTTATTCAAGACATTATGAAGAGCACTTAGGTCAAGATGAGTAGGAGGTATAACTGGAAGTTCTAGATCTTTGTTTAGAGATACGCTGCCATCTTTAGAAGAAGGCTGTTGTAATGAGGACTTCCTTTCTGGTACTTTTGGCTTTCTTTTACTCCCCCCTGGGGATAAGGGCCCAGAAAAGAAAGCTGTGGGAAAAGATGATGTTGGTGTTTCAGACTGACTTGAGTAACCACTTGAAGGAGAAGCTAAGCCAGCCAACTTTTCTGGGGAAGCCAATTTGAACTCGTTCTCAACAGAAGGGAGGGAGGGAGTGGTGGCTCTTGATCCAGACTGTGACGTTTGTGATTCAGAACTTTCTGGCGACTTTATGCATTCTATGACTGTAGTACCCGTAGCAGTGCTAGAATTGGATAAAGACCTATAAGGGTCATTCGATTTCAAGTCATTTAAAAGCCAGAGATCTGCATAGTGAGATTGTTCAGCACCTTCGTCTTTAAAGGATGGGATGTCCATGGTGTCAAATGGAGGGTCTTTTAATCCGCTCTCCTCCTGATTATCCCAGGCGTGTTCCTGCTTGCTTGGCAGACTAGCGTTTTCTGCTCTCGAAGGTGTGTTTGAAAACTCGAGGGGCAGCTTCATTTCCCTGGAAGTGTGAGGCATGTGCTGCTGCCCACTGCTTATCTTTGGTTCTTTCTTCTCAGGAAGATCTATGCTGCTGTCAGATTTCCTTAAAGATGAACTGCGTTTTGGTGGGGCTGGCTTTGCCTTTGGTTTCTTTAGAGAGATGCTCTGCTTTCCTTGCCTCCTATGGTTTACGTAATCCTGCCAGGCGCAGTTAGTGAGATTGGAAGCAACGCTTGCATTCTGGCCACTCTCGGAGCCCACAGCTGCATAGTTACAAATATAACTTTTAGTTCCCTTGAGACCACAGTCAAAGTGCATGGAGGTATAATAGCCTTCAGTGTCAACTGAAAAGTGTGAGCTACTGTCTGCTTTGTCAGATGGTGTCTTCTCTATAAAACTATCGTATGTGGCCATGCTTGTAAAACTTGGACATCCCAGACTGTCTGTCTTGGGGCGTTCAGGGCTGAAATCCTGGCGGCAGGATGCATCGTGGTGGTGATGCAAGAAATTCCATTCACTGTCACTCGTGTTGCTGTTATTAGGGTCATCAAGTAGATCCGCTACAGTGGAAGTGAAAGAACTTGTCCTGTGTCCTCTAACCTTATCTAGCTGATCACTGTAGTGTTCGGTTATGAAGACACTAGAATCTTCATTGGCATTAGGGGCAATGTTCAGGGATAATTCTGAATCACAGTGTGAAGAACCAGTCAGTGGGGGAGAGGCAGCAGGAGGAATTGTTTCGGATGTTTGGGAAGGACATGTTGAGCTGCTTCCACTCCAGTTCCCACTGGATGACTGGTGATCATCTTTCTGGTCCATGTGACTGCTAAGAAGAACCCCAGCTGTGGAGATGGAGTGAATGGGACTTCCAAAGGTATCGGAGTTTGATGAAATATCACAGCTTCCAGAATCTGCCATCCTTGACAACCTTGACCTCCCCCTCTCGTTTGAATTACAGTCTGGACTATGAAGATGCTGAGAACAAGTTAAACCTATGGGATGGTGTTCTTGTGAACACTGGGTATTGATGACATCTTTACTCTTTGTGGAGATCCTTTCTTGGCTTGCTAGAAAGTGTTCTGCATCGTATGCTGACATTTTGGCACCAGAGTTGTGGTCCCCTTCATTGGCTCTAGCACCTTCACGAGGAAGACTCCTAGATCTGACGCGGTTGCTTACTGATGTTGTAAACATGGGATCACCATTGTCTGTCAGCACCAGTATGTTGCCAGCTGAGTGAGACAGGGAGGCTACTACGCTCTGACCCCTCTGAGCTCGAATTCTTCTCCGGGATGGGGCAGCAATAAGGATTTCTTCTGTCTGGCATTCAGAGTCTCTGGTACCTGACCTCCTGTTGACGTTATTAGAGAAGTCTGGATTTGCATGCACAATCACATTCCGCTCTCTTGCTACGGGTGATTCGTCAGAATCTAGGACACACACAAAACTCTGTGAGGCACCATTTCAGTTGGCTGACAAGCTATGTCCCTTACATTGGCCTTAAAAATGCATCACATAGGGTTTTTCTCCTCCCTGCCCAAGCCTTTCAACAACAGTAACTAACATGAAGAAAAAGGATTTGCTATGGGCCAAATGAGAGGGTTCAAGCAGATGTGCTTAAACATTATATCCCTTGTTCAACAGGGAAAGCTGCTTCCGGGGGGGGGGGTGTCTATTAGAACAAGCAATTTGCATCAGGAGTGCCAAACTCATCACTCCAAGTCATCCCCCTCCTTGGTGGCTTTTCCTTTGAGAAGTACAAAATGCAAGGGAACAAGCAAACCACCCTTATCTAAATTCTGAGTATTTATTATATTATGATAGCTTGAATCTTCAATTCATTATCTGTCATTGTACAACAGATGTGAGCTGTGTACACACCATACATTTAAAGGACATTTAAAGCTCACAGATTCCCTCCAAAGAAAGGAACTACAACACATAGCACCCTTAACAAACTACAGTTCCTGGGATTCTTTGGGGAAATTCATGTGCTTTAAATGTATGGTGTGTATGCAGCCAGTAGAAAAAGTCTGTGCTTCTTAGGTCCAGTGGACTTGACCCTGATTACCACTGACTCAACATTTGTATAGAAAAGAGCCAAGTCAACACATCTTATGTATGTTATCGTTACAATTCTTTTAAAAAAGGTCAAGGAGACAAACGTGAAAAGAGGAAAAATATTTGGGAAAGTTTTCAAACGTTGAGAGCTATCTGGCATAAATATTCAACTGGTCTTCTGTATAAAATCAGTGACAGTTCATTATCACGTTGCATCATATCATTTGTCACAGCTTTACCTTACGGGTCCCTTGGCTACAAGAATAAACTTTCACTGAATCTAGTTACTTTTTATGTACACATTATGGGTATCAAAACAAACAAAAATAAAAGTATACAACAAAAATTAAGTAACTCATTACACTTAAACAATAAGGGCTGGACACGTATATCTATATTACTCAGTAAGGCCTACTGTGCATCAAGACTGAAGGCTGTAATAAGTAATATAGTTTGGCTGGCAGTATTTAATAATAAAAAAGACAAAACAAAAAATAGCAATACCCAAACGCATTAGATTTGAAACTCCACCATCATTGAAGTTGAAGTGTTCCTTGGAAAGCAGTTTGGAAGGCAGGCTATTGCTGCAATTAAGGCAGTTAAGAATGCTATCTAGCGAAGAGTTTTATTGATACTACACCTATTTCTTGTTGGACTCTTCTGGGGATGCCAGAGATGGTTTTCCTCCTTCTCAATTTCCGTCTCCGCTGTAGTACGGATTGTGAGTGAACAAGAGAGCAGCGTATACTAGCCTCTCTGTCAAAACCAACTCCTGCAACCCATAAATAGGTCTCATTAGCTTTTGGAAATAGTAAACAAATTGTTATGACTGGAAGACAGTGGAGGTCATGTGAGCACTTTGGATTGTGCCTGCAAATAAATATAAGGCAGACCTTGTACAACTCTCATGGGAAAAAATCACCGTGTACCACAGCGTTGCTTCTATGATCCCTGTTCCCTCTGAGCAGCCTGCGTTGCCAAAAGTTACAAAAGGTAGGAGAGGGGAATGAAAGGGATGCAGGGAAAGTTAGGCACTCTCATTAGCAAGGAACATTTACTGTAATGGTTTGTCCATTTATTATGGATATACAGGCACTGACATCTATGAAATGAACAGTAGCATTCAAGATGATGATCAGAAATTGGGCAGCTGTACTTTTTTATTTTAATGCTTACATTGCAATGAAATTGTGGGGAAGCCAAGGGGCAGTTGCAAAAACCTGAGTCCAGCCTATCTTATTATACCGCATGTTTCAGAATAATGATGGCTCAAGAGCAGGATGCAACTAAGTTTTCCCTATATCAGTCCTTAGAGAACATTGTTAATGTCGAGACATATCTAAATGTTCACTCTGATTTCATGGTTCAGTAACTGTAAATTAGATTGGTAATGAGTAATTACCACCAGTGTTTAATTGAGCTGAATTCCTAAACTAATGCTGATACTGTCATTACAGAGCAGCCACATCACTTACGTGTCATTACATCACATATCTGTTTTTACCTTGTAAAGTTGTCCTGTCTGACTTCCTGTTCACTGTATAGATTCCTACATGTCCCTTTCTCCCAACACCCTTATGTTGTCAACACATGAAGAACAGGGTGAATGTTTCCAGATGCAAGACATCGTCGTTGCAAAGGGCATTTGCAAAGTGTGAACTAAAAGTAAGATTCTAAAAAGGAGCAGTCTTCTTATTACAAGCTTCTTCATCACTTCTAATGCAAATGATATCTAGTATATATTGCTCCATGGTACATAGTATTTCCCTAATTAATCTGGGAAGAGATTAGCAACAAATAAGAACAGTGTCCTCCACCTAGAACCTAGGTAAGTCAGACTATTTGTCCCTCCAACCCAATACTATCTGCTTTGACTGGCAGGGAGCTTTCCTGTTACCTGCTTCTTAACTGGACACAGATAACATGCAAAAAACTGGAAAAAAGCATTACTGAAGGAGATTCAAATTATTTTTTTAAAAATGTGTTATGAGTCTAAATAATTTGTTTTTCACTTGTTATTGGAGACTAAATTTTAGAAACAAATCTGAAAACCCTGTCAGCTATTCATCTGGCTAAAAATGCATTTACAAATTAAATATTGTGTTTCCATTTAGTAATAATAAACCATCTGATGTTACAGTAGATTTCCTTTCATCAAAGAGTTATAACTTGGCAAGGATCCCTTCTGAACAAATGTATCGGGGCAGTAGCTAAACATGAGGGTTCTCATAGTGTAATTTGAAAGGCAACAATATGAACTAAAAGTAGAGAGGAAGGGAATAAAAACCAAAAATCTTGATTCAAAAACCTGTACTTTCAATTCTGTATAATTATATCAACCATAATTATACACAGACATACACATACAGAGTACATTACATACAAATGTAAAACACCAAAAAGTAACTTTCTTGTAAAAGTTCTTCTTGAAATCTACTACAGGAGACCCCAGACAAAAATCCTATATTCCAACCATCACCAACACCACTGCAATAAGTGAACAGAAATCTTTAATATTGAACAAAAGCACTACGACACCCTACTGCCTTTCATTATTTTAGAACAAGTGTTAATGCATTGGGAGGGGGGTGAAGAAAAATAATGGTTCTGAACTTTTCAAGATGTTCCGGCAGTTCTGTTGTTTGGAAACTTTTAGTGATATCTACAACAACTGAACAGAATAATCTCTAATAGCTTGGACACTGGAAACAGATTTTATTACAAGTTTTTAATTTGGTGTCATTGTGAATCTATTTTTATCACAGAAAAAAGCCACAGCATTTGGAGCTTTCAAAAGTGAAATTTGTGCCCTAATCCTAAACACATTGGCCAGCATCCAAATAGCAGCAAAACTATCTTTGTGAACTCAAAGTGGTTTTAGACTTATTAATCTCAAATAATAACCTACTCACTATGCCATGTGACAAACTGATTTGAAATGGTGGAGGGGAAGGGGGCAATGTTAGCTAAATTTCAAGAGCAGTTATATGACGCTGGGATCAGCTATTCAGATAAAAGTGTCAAAAATTCAACTAGGCAAGACCAAAATGCTCCAAGAGAATGGCAGCTTAAGAATATTCACATCCACCACCTGTTATCACCATGACATCAGATGAAGTGTTTTCCCTTGCCTGAGTGGTTTGATTTCAAACCATGTAGGCAAAGGAAATGGGATTTGCAGCAACCACTGGTCTGCAAACCCCAGTTCCTTTGCCAGCACGGTTTGATTTCAAACTGCTGTGGCAATGGGATCCTTTCCTTTTATGCATCCTTTGCATGTGCAATTTGAAATAAAACCGTATGGGCAAAGGAACCATTTCCCTGTAGGGTTTGCTGTCAATGAGGCATGCTGTCAGTAGCGATCACCTGGTTGGTTGCAATAGCAAGTATTTGGGACAGGATAAAATCAGGAGTGCACTTTAAGGCTCCCAATTGTTTCTGTGCAGCTACGCTGTTACTTGTCTCACACTTTACATCACATATGATGTTACATCATATGTGTGACACACATATGTGTGGCAGCTGACTGTAGTTTGGGCAGAATGTCCACACACACATATTTGATCCCCCTTTCCTACAGAAATTTCAAAACACAAATTCAGATAAATGGATACCCCGCCCCCTGATAATTCCACAAGCCTAGTGTAATAAATTTTAGCACAACAGAGCACAAGTATATTTTGTTCTGGTTATTCAACTTGCCTTATTAGCAAGGATAAATGTGCATATATTACTTGGAAGGGTAATATAATTAATTAGAAGTCTCCTAAGCACTTCTGCTTTTGATAGACAAGCTTTCTAGGGGAAGACTGCATGGATATTTCTATTTAGTGTAATGCTCTCACCATGGAATGAGATAATGAACCAACAAGAGAACTGGCGAGTTCAGACATAGTGAGAAAAAAACAGTATGAGTCTCAGACTTCTTAGCTGCTCCTCCCTCCTCTTCCTTATTTGGAAAGAAATAAGAAGCTTCTGCTTTAGAACCCTGATATAGCAAAACTTAGAGGACAGTGGTTTATTTTAACTACGGTTAGTTGAAACCAACTATGGTTAGCCAAAACCACCCTTCCTGGTTTGTAAACTAACTTCCATTCTTGGAGGTTGGATATAATGGAGAACCAAGGTTGTTTCTCAAATGAAAGCAGAAGTTTTCAATTTTCTTGCATATGAAAGAAAGGCTCATCTCATAACAGGAATGTAAGGCAGAAAAAAATATCTCAGGGCTTTCAGAGACAGTTCTTCTGTAGGCATCTTACTTCAGATATAACAGCACCAGTGTTGATGGATACTCATGAAATTACCAATATAGCTTGTTTGGGCTGCAATCCTATGCACACGTACCCGGAAGAAAGCCCCATTAAACAAAGTAGAACTGACTTTTGAGTAGACATGCATAGGATTTGACGGTTGAAGCTATAAAGCTTTGTTACGTTCTTGCCTTGGAAACCTTACATTTGCTGATCATAAACTCCTGTGTTTAGAGATATGCTCACCGTAATAAAATTAATGACTTGAACCACCTTTTTGTCAACAAAAAAAGAAGTACAAGAGATCTGTACCAGTGACATTGATGGGGATAATGCAAGAGGAAATCACTTGGGCATCTTGTTTCATTTTCTCCTCTGGAGTTGGGAGAGGTAGTGCTTTGCTCCAATTGGTTTGCTTATCCAGTGTAGAAGGGATATTATGTATTGGATTTTTCGGCCTCTGCCCTAACATGACATCTGTATCTTCTTCCTCCGGAGGGTGGGACTGTAAATGAATACAATCAAAATCAGTATCTACTCTTTTTACGAGATAAAGTTACTTTTTTAAAATATCAGAAAAAAATAGATTTGGAAGTAGGTTTCAGGAAAGCAGTAATGAAGAGCGTGTTGCAATTTTAACACAGGAAGTCAAACTACCTCACATACTGGAAACATTTAGGAGCTGTAGTTTAAAATGAATTTTCAGAAGATGGAAACAGCTTCCAGTCAATGCTTAGCTTCTGCAAAGATGTATCCTGCTACATATGATCCATATGTACATGCCATTTTGGTAACTTTTTAGTAAGTTTTAAGTCCCATTATTGTATTTAGTTTGATAAACATATACTTGAATAAACATATCAAATCAGTTCCATGCAGACTTTCTGTCTATCAGTGTATAACTGACACAACAACCCTGGCTAATCTTGAATAAAATTACTTGAAGGCAAGTTACACTGGTTTTAATGGAATTCAGCATTATCCAAAGTATTGTTTGTACAGAAATTCAGTGGAACTTATTCCCAATCAGATGGGTTTAGAATTGCAGTTTAAGAGCCTGATCCTATCCTTAACTTCAAAGTAAGTCTCACAAATATTAATGAAACTGACTTCTAAGGAAACATGGGTAGGATCAGGACATATGTTTTATATCACACAGTAGCAACTGTGTACTAAAAGAAAAATGAAAAAGCAAAAGTTGAGCCACCACCTTCAAGTCTTAAGAATAACATTCAGAAGATCATGCAAAGTAATTCAGAATGTGCTACCCAAGCTACAAGGCACAAAAGATAAATAGGCACAAAGAGAGATTAGTTAACCAACTCCAAGAATAACTTTTTGAAAAGAGAGCAGGACTGGCATGCTTTGTAGTTTTACCAAGTGAGAGTAAAAGATCAGAAGCAGTTTGTTGAAATCTATGCTTATTGAGAAAACAGCAATTACTTCAGCAACAGGGCAGAAATACTACCTTCAGAGCTTTATAAAGTTCTCACTCTTCCATTTAATTGGTTACTGTTATTTGTACACAGCCCTGGAGGAATTTACTTCTAAGCATTTTCTGTTCTGTTCTAAACATTTTCACCTCTTGTTTCCATTTGTTTCCATTTCCTACTTTGCTAACATGGATTTTCTATCCTTGGCTCTCATTTACTCTGAAAAACTTGTAATACTTTTAGCTGTGGGTTAAAGGGCCAACATTTGCTTTTACTGTATCTAGAGTGCTTAATATTGTACTATTTTCTAACGGATAATCACCTTCAAATAACTATAGTTCTCTTCATAAATAAATATCTTAACAAGGCTGAAGGCCCTGAATAGGCTTGCAGGCATTCCTAACTGCCTACATGTAGACTAAAGACCACACTTCACATCTATTTATATAAAATACAAGCAAGTCACTTGCTTACCTTGTTGAATCATCTGCAAAATAACCCACAAAAAATAATAACAAAAGGAACCAGTCTTCCCTCAAAATATTTTTGTCCATCCCTGGGTTAGGAAAACATTGCAGCTTTCTTTATCTGTTCTGCTTTTGTGCTGTTCCCAGCAGACATGAATAGCTCATATAAACTACTAGCACAAAAGACTTTGTTTCCTAGGTAACCTCTGAAAAAAGTTGATGCGTGCAAAAAAAAAAAAAAAAAAAGGCGGTTGGGTGGGGGGAGAGACCCACATAGCCTGTACTTTGTTGCCGATTCCTTCCCCTGCATAACAATAGCTTTCTGGACAAAGAAAGTGAAGTGACCTGACCACAGACTCTCTGACTGTCTGCCAATGCTACTCTCTAGCAAACAATAGCAATGATAACAGTCTATAGAACAAATTCATGCTTTGCTCTGCTATGGTTTGGATGTCTTCTTGTGGTTATCCAAAATCTCTGTCTAATTCTTTTCAGCACCCTACAAAAAACCCATCAGAGACAAATTTGGTTGGGGCCTTTAAAACTAATTAGTGAAGGGAAACCCTCTTGTGAGCTGGTAAAACCTATTAAACTTACACCAAGGGGTGGGGGGGGGGAGAGAAAAGTTGGTGTTCCTTGTTGATAAGAGCATAACATAAAGACAACAAAGTTAGTCAGCCAAAAAAAGCAAGCGAGAGAAAGGATTAGGGATGGAAAGGGACAGAATGAGTGAGAGGCTGTTATGTTAGTCTTTTTTCTGATACCTTTCGACTCCATGGGGTCATGTGGCAACACTCGGTGGGGGAGGGCGAGCGGGTGCTGTAAAACTATAAACATGAAATGTGGGGGGAAAGTGGTTAAAAAAATTAAAAACACATAGCTGAGAATGTTTTTGTGGTGTGGGCCAAACTCTTTATCAAGGCCGGACAGTATTGAATTTAAAATGTATCACTGCAAGCTGTTGCCATTCTGCAAAATTTTACTCATAACGTGTTGTCAATCAGAATTTGCTCCCTGGTTTTCCATCTGCTTAACTTCTACACATGGTTGTTGGTTAGGGAGGGAAGTTAAGTGGCATTAATCACGTGTGCAGATTATTATTATTTTTGCCACACCAGCCTTTTGATAGCTAAGAATGCAGCCCTTAAAGCAACATATGAGGCTCTACCCATTGGTCGCAAGGCCCTTTGGTGTTTTCTTGTGGTTTTATGACACACCAACATAGAATTTTAAAGATTTTCCCCCTCTCAAAAGTACTTCTCAAACCTTTGAAATATGTGTGGGGAGTCTTAAGATTTTTTGTCCCCCCCCCCATCATCTCCTGTGGTGGTGGTGGTGTTTATTTATGGATTTTATTCTGTTGAAACAGAAACATTTCAAAAACGGCAAAAGAAATTAGTACACTTTTGGTAGTAGAAATGTAAAAAGCTTTAAATGCATAACCTTAGGGCTAGCTGGGGAGTCTCAGAAAACTAGTGATGCCACCAAAGCTGCTACTCACCTGGCTTAGAATACAAATTTTAATGCAACGTTATAAAATGCACCCAGATTAATACAAAGTGCTTCTCTAGCTCAGATCTTAAACTGAGGTGCTGTACCCTTCCTGATACCATGAACGGCAGCACTGTCGGCACCTAGGAGTGTGGCACTCCTAGGATACTTTCCTTAGTATGGATGTCATACTGGACATGAATTATTCCAGAACACTTGCACTTGAGATACTGTAATCATGATTAGCAGGTGTCCTAGGTGCCTAGCAGTGAGACCTCATAGTCGCTACCAGTCAGGCAACTGGGATGGGAAGGGGCAGCTGCATGGGAGAAAGGAGTTTGTGGAGGATTGTGAAGGCTCATAAGCAACTGAGAAGGGAGTTTGACTCCTAATGATGCCAAGACTATGTATGGCACGGTCCAACGTTCACAACTGAATGTGGAATTAAACATTTCTGAGCACAATTCAAAGTGTTGGTGTTGACCTTTAAAGCCCTAAACGGCCTTGGCCCAGTATACCTGAAGGATTGTCTATACCCCATTGTTCAGCCTGGACACTGAGGTCCTCCTCTGAGGGTCTTCTGGTGATTTCCTCACTGCAGGAAGTGACGTTACAGGGAACCAGGCAGAAGGCCTTCTTGGTAGTGGAACCCTACCTGTGGAACGCCCTTCCTTCAGATATCAAGGAGATAAAGAACTACATAACTTTTAGAAGACATCTGAAGGCAGCCCTGTACTGGGAAGTTTTTAATGTTTGATGTTTTACTACGTTTTATATATGCTGTAAGCCACCCAGAGTGGCTAGGGAAACCCAGCCAGATGGGCCGGGTGAAATTATTATTATTATTATTATTATTATTATTATTATTATTATTATTATTATTCAAATTAAGTTTCTAATTTGGGGAAGCTGGGGGAAATACCTGAGCTCTAGCCTGAATCTGAGGGGAGTTCACTTACCGCTATGGAAAACAGGTTTCTGAATATGAATTGCTTTCAGCTCAAGAGGCTGTCAGAAAGGTTTATGACAACAAAGTCTAGGTAGATCCAGATCTATAGGATGGGATACATTATGTTTTGCCTAACAAAACACTTCTCCAGTAGGCTTCTCCTGTTTACAGGATGTAGGCTAGCTTTCCATTTTTTAACTACCTGCCTACTCAGATGATAACAGTATGATAACATAAGAAAGGGGGGAAATCTAAATAATCTGCTGGGGAAATTGGTTTCCATTTCCATCAATTCTGAGAGTCACATTTAGCATTTGATGGACTGATGGGATTTTGAGTCTGGTTGATAGTGTCCCTACAAATAATGAGTATTTGAACTTCCAGAGCTCTTTTTCCCCAGAGTATTTACTGATGTTCTGACATTGCCAGTCACACCAAATGTATCTACAGCCTGATCAAGGAGCCTCTGGATAATCTGATGTATATTTAAGTAATTTATTTGACAATCTGGACTTGTTCAGGAACCCATTGTCACCAAAAAAATCTAAAAATTATATGCCTCCTGATCAGTATTTATGGGAGTATTTTCATTCCTTATTAGTTTCTATCAAGAAACATATTTTTTAGTCCACGTGCCATTGGATGCCCTATTGAACAGAACATTTCTACTCAGTTAAGCTTCAGTTTAATAAACCATCTGATGTGGCAAACTGCAGCTTGTGCAAACCCTGCAGACCATGGCTAGAAACCATTGTTTCCAATTTTGGTCCCCAAATTTGGTTTGCAAAGCTTGTGGAAACCATGGGTTGCTAGTTTCCTGTGTATAAAGAGCTCCTTTGCAGCCATTTCCCCTTTCCCTTTGTGTGACCAGCTGAACAATCCAGCATTCAGCATGTAACCATGGACTACCAATTAAGCCAGGGCATAAGGGCAACTTTAAAAACATGACTTCATATCCTGACGTGTTTTGAAGCCATCAACCCCGTAACAGGAAACTGTGGCTATGTGCTGAATTGTGGCTTGTTCAACAGCTACAAATGGGTTGAATGCTGCTCGTGTACATCCTAAACCAATATTTTTGGCTTACAGTTGCATGCAAGCAGAATAATAATAATAATAATAATAATAATAATAATAATAATAATAATAATGTAATTTATTACTTGTACCCTGCCCACCTGACTAGGTTGTCCTAGCCACTCTGGGCAAAGACAAGAACACATGATATATCAACATGGCCTATGTGTGAAAAAGGAGTACAGTTGTACCTTGGATCCCCAACACCTTGTGACTCAAATGTTTTGGCTCCCGAACTCCACAAACCCGGAAGTGAGTGTTCCAGTTTTTCAAATGTTCTTGGAAGCCGAACATCCGCCACGGCTTCCGCGGCTTCCAATTGAGTGCAGGAAACTCCTGCAGCCAATCGGAAGCCGCGCCTTGGTTGTTGAACGTTTTTGGAAGTCGAACAGACTTCCGGAACAGATTCCGTTCGACAACCAAGGTACAATTGTATATTGACTTTTCAATTAAAGTAACAGAACAGCACATTTTCAGCATTTAGCCCAGAAGATCATCTGTGTACTTTGGCATAGTTTGTTAGTGTCTGTGTGTTTGTGCGCACATGTGCATACATAGATGCAATGTTATGTACATTTACTGGGATCTGCTCATGCAGAATTAGTGTAAATGAAACGGCACACTTTGAAAATGTGCAATAAAGTAAGAGGCAGGATATGACTTGCCCCCATAGGTGGATTTAGGGGAGTGTGACTGGTTCGCCCCCAAAATGGGCACCAAGTCAAGAGGGTGCCACAATAATGAACAACGGAAGGTGAGGGCAAGGAGAGCTCAGCACCCTGCCCTCCATTTTAATGGGCTAATATGGTTCCTCACTTCTGAACTCTTAGAGGTTCTACATGAGTAATATGAATGCTAAGCATTGCTCTCCCAGTGACTGACTGCATATCGGCTGGACATAGGCCTGTTTTTAATTTTACAGCTTACACTAAGACCAAGGCAAAGAATACTGTGAACATTTTAACAATGCCTGGGATGGTTAAAGAAACATAATGAGGGGACTGGGAAAATTAGATGATAATAAACATGATTAGTTATTGTAACCACCTGATAATTAGTCTTGACTTTTAAAGGATATCTCTGTGCCTTCAGTAGCAGTATGATAAGATGTTTAGCAGATACTGTTTCTCCTGCCACTGTTTGGCAAATCTCTCTCAGCCACATGATGATTAAAGTCAAAGATGTTCTGTGTGGATTAGAAGCTGGCAGCCCTTGCCACAATAATATTGGGGGAAGAGGAATAACTTACTTTTAGCAAGGGATGGTTCTTTGTCTCTTTGTTCTTCTGGGTGTAGGTCACAGGGAGGGAGGGAAATGGGGGAGCCACCACAGAGATTTGGCCCAGGACTTTTTGTTCCCTGTTATCACTCCAGTTTCGTTGCTCTGTTTAGCAAAAACAGGAAATAAGAAAATTGTTCAGACTGATGTGTTTTTTAAAATAATCTGCCATGAAAAGCCTAAACTTAAGTCAAGATGCAGTTCATGGGAAGTGTGCACATTGCTATGATCTCGAGGATATTCATAGGAGAAAGCAAGCATTGTTACTGGACCAGTTCTCACGTGATGAGGATCCCCATCCTTAAAAGCACTAATAAGAGAAGTCCTTATTTGGCAATAATGGGCAGTGCAACGTGCATATCTTTGTACACATCCTCACACACCCTTCTCTATCCTACATTTAGGCAAGGAAGAGGCAGTCTCAAAGTTCAGTCTCTTTAGCAAACAATAGCAATGACGACTGGTGACACCCCCATTTATACTCCTTTGACGTACGTCTGACAGTGTATATGTGTGGTGCTGGGAAATAAATAAATAATTTATTTCATACCTGGAGATGGCGGGAGAGAGCAGCAGAGTCCTCATGGCTCGTGCGGAGATCCTCTTCAGAGCCCAAAGAGGATATCAGTGTGGGTGGAGGAAGCCTCAAAGAGACCGGAGGCACAGCAGGGCTTTGTTTATGCTGCTGAGCCTCCCCACCTAATAGCTGATGTGCGGGTAGCGCAGCAGTAGCAGCTGCTTTCCTGCACCACCTCTAGCCTCCTACCAGCCCCTAGTTGTGCAGATTTTTGAATACAGCATTTTTGGTATGGATTGAAGAGACAGCAGCAGAGAGGGCATTTAAAAGATTATTAGAGGGTAAAAAGGTAAAGGTACCCCTGCCCGTACGGGCCAGTCTTGCCAGACTCTAGGGTTGTGCGCTCATCTCACTCTATAGGCCGGGAGCCAGCGCTGTCCGCAGACATTTCCGGGTCACGTGGCCAGCGTGACAAGCTGCATCTGGCGAGCCAGCGCAGCACACGGAACGCCGTTTACCTTCCCGCTGGTAGCGGTCCCTATTTATCTACTTGCACCTGGGGGTGCTTTCGAACTGCTAGGTTGGCAGGCGCTGGGACCGAACGACAGGAGCGCACCCCGCCGCGGGGATTCGAACCGCCGACCATGCGATCGGCAAGTCCTAGGCACTGAGGTTTTACCCACAGCGCCTCCCGCGTCCCTTTAGAGGGTGCTCCCCATTTAATGCGATTTCACTTATGCATGTGGGACCCTGGAATGTAACCCCACGTAAGTGGGGAATCACCTGTATTCCAGGAGAAATCACTCAAGGAAGGATGAAAAGCAGGGCTAGTGAGAGGTATGGCTGGGGAGCAGATACGACTTTTAATGTTTAGGGCCAGACAGAGAGGCCTGAAGGGCTCTTATTTGACTTCTAGGCCTGGGGTTCCCCATCCTTGCCATAAGGGGGTAGAGTGAACACCCAGCAGGAACTGAGAAGCCTGATTTCAAGCTCAGCCTCTAAGCTGCTACACTATACCAGCTCTCAACGTACAATAAAAAAAGTACAGTGGTACCTCGGGTTACATACGCTTCAGGTTACAGACTCCGCTAACCCAGAAATAGTACCTCGGGTTAAGAACTTTGCTTCAGGATGAGAACAGAAATCGCGCGGCGGCAGCGCAGCAGCAGTGGGAGGCCCCAAAAGCTAAAGTGGTGCTTCAGGTTAAGAACAGTTTCAGGTTAAGAACGGACCTCCGGAACGAATTAAGTATGTAACCAGAGGTACCACTGTATTAGCAGTTTTTTGAAAGATGGCAAACTGAAGTGATATTATGCTTCTCCTGCACATTTCCTCCTCCTATTGGTACTGGACTCCAAGAAAGAACTAATTTGCACCCCTGGTAGAACATTTAAAACACATACACAGACAGATGAAGACAAATTTTCTTAGTTTTTGAATATAAATTCTGCAACCACCAAGTCACTTGCTAAGAACAAAGTGCAGGTGAATTAAGGCAAATGGCTCCAAATGATGGATGTGGTAGTTTAGTGGATATCAAATAATTTAAGCAGGAAGTTGTCAAGAACAAATTAACTACTTAGTCTCTCTTGAGTGTTATTCAACTAAGATATACCCAGAGTAGACTGAAATAAATCAAGTTACTTACCATATTGGTTCAAATATTAGCTACCCCTGAATATAGGCCACACCCCTAAAATGAGATATCTTAAATCACGGCTTAAATCACAATGATAGGCTACTTAAAAGTTTTATACAAGTCAGATTTGGGTGTGGAAAGTGCAACCTATATTCAGACCTATATAGTAAGTCCTTTGATTTTTATAGGCCTATTCACCCATTATGATCTTTCTGCTGTTTCACTCTTTCCTCAACTTGATGTCTCTTGGCCACAAGGTGGCAGAAGAAGATTAAATTTAGCCAAAGCAGTTGTGATGTAGACACACAAATGTGTGTATTCTAATTTTAACACTACTATGATTGTATTTTCCCTTTATTTTATTTTTGATATTTCTGTGCTGCTTTTTATTCAAATAAATCCCAAAGCGGCTTACAAACAAAAGATAAAAATAACATAATGGAACATCACGAATACAGCATAAATTGTATAGAATACTTAACAAATCACCAGTAAAACAATCACAAATCAATTAAACAACTACCATCTATGCAACACTATTTAACTAAACAACTAAAAAGATACGTTAAACATCACAGTTACACCAAAAATCATATTATAGGATTCACAAAGTACTACAGCAGCCATATCTATAAAACAATATTAACAGAAACAAAATCGCAACAAAATAAACGAACCGCTGTTGAATTTGTATACCTGCTCTCCCCTCTGCCATGACTCATAAACTTTCATTCTATTCAATGCATCAAGATACATCTGCAGATAATGCTCCTGGCAGCAATTCCCTTCTGAAGGATTCTTGTGAAGGTGGTGGTCCGCACAAAGACTCTCTCCCCTCACATCCTTTCTGCCACTATGACATTTCCATTTTCATAACAGAAAAATGGAATACCAGAATACGGCTAGGCTGCAATTTGGAGGTTAGGTGATTCTCTGACGTGTCTTCAACTCGGATTAAAAATATCATTAGTTAACATAGCTACATGATCTGTGTGGGAACGATAAAATACTTGTGAAATCAGATTACAGTGGTACCTCGGGTTACATACGCTTCAGGTTACATACACTTCAGGTTACAGACTCCGCTAACCCAGAAATATTACCTCAGGTTAAGAACTTTGCTTCAGGATGAGAACAGAAATCGTGCTCTGGCGGCACGGCAGCAGCAGGAGGCCCTATTAGCTAAAGTGGTGCTTCAGGTTAAGAACAGTTTCAGGTTAAGAACAGACCTCCAGAACGAATTAAGTACTTAACCCGAGGTACCACTGTAGACCCTTACAACCTGTTTCCAGTTTTCTTACGGAAAATGCCTTTAAAATTATTACACAGATCAAAGCTGATGGAAGACTAATAGGTGCTTGATTTATCTAACAAACTTCAAGACACTTGTGTGTGTGTGTGTTTAAATTTTTCCATGCCTTTATAGTAAAACATTGATCTACACAATTGCTTCTTCAGGTACTTCACTGCTAGCAAGACCATGCTCGGCATTTTCTGGTGCAAGAGAGGGCTTGTCCCTTGTGAGGCAAAAAGTACCTGGAGGGTGAATTTTTGTGGGAAAACAGCAGGAGACATAAGGGTTACACCCCTCTCCCAACATACATGGAATATTAGAATTGTAGTGCTGGAAGGGACCCCAAGCAATGCAGGAATCTCAACCTGCGGTTCCCCCATCCAATTTAAAACCAGACCAGACCCTGCTTATTTTTGCAAATGTGCTAGCTGGTGTCTCACTTCAATTTAGAAGCTTCCACAGCATTTTGTAAAAAAATAAAATAAAGAATTCCAGAGACAAACGCAGTCATGTGTACTTTTGACTTCTGTCAGAATTATGACTCAGCAAGCAAAAGAGAGTTAATCAAAGGGAAGAGGAGTCAGTTAAGGTAAGAGCTTAAAGTACATGCTGTTCCTGGAGATAGGATGGAGTCTAGTGAAGTAATTGTTTGAGTGGAATTGCTTATACTTGCCTAACAGAGCTGTCATTCCAAAACCTGCTCTGGGGTTTCCTCCACCCCTCTGGAGCAGATTTTTTTGGGGAGGGGGTATGTGGGAAGTGCATGGGAGAAGGGGGGAGGGGAAGTTGTATTGCACAAATAGAAGTGATTCTGCTTGGACAATGACTTTGTTGGACACCACCTTGCATCTTCTGTGAGCTACTGGAACGCAAAGCTGTTTCATTGACTACACAGAAATGATTTACCTTTCCTCAAGGCTCGCAGGTTCAGCTTTGCATGGCGATGCAGCTCTGCTACACAAGCTGGTCGGGTGGAAGGAAGGAAAATGTTTCTTTGCTGATGCCAAGGGGCGCGATAGTAGACACTCAGTTTACTCTCTGCATCCAGGTTTGAGACAGCTGCAGAACCAAAGAGAAAAGGACACTTAACTCACACTCATAATGGAGCAGTCAAATCTTTTCAAATGCATCAAATCTGCTCAGAAATCAATGCAACCCACTAAAAACTATAAAAAAACGCATTATAATTTGAAACAGGGAAGGTAATTTCTGGTCGTAATTCAAATCCATAAATTTAAGAAATACCAGGGTTCATGAATCCACCAGATTTTAGAAACATTTTGAAGAGTACCCACTGCCTGTATGTATGAATGAAAAAACGAATGAGGAGATGGATGTGAATAAACTCACTGAAACATTTTGAGAACAGCATGTATGTAATGGATACAAAATTAGACACAGAATAGCTTTACCCTCAGATATATTGGCTTATTTTTATTTATCTAGGTCAGTCAGAAGCATAATGAATTCTGACATTTACCAATAATCTTTAAAATTTTAGAAAGCCACCAGAAAATATAAGACCATTATTATATTAGCCGATCAATGATCAGATTTCATTCTCATTCCCATGATACACTAATAAAAGATGACAGTAATCATCACTGGTTTGCAAACCAAGTTTCCTAACACACATTTCTGACATTTACCAGTAAATCTCTGAGTAAATTTACATACATTATTGGTATAGGACATTTATGAAGACACACGTGTGTAAATGTCAAAAGTAAGTTTTGTGACATGGGAAGTCTCTGACATTCACTGGTATAACTTGAGTCTACTAAGCACCATCAGCAAATGGCCCTATTTCACTTTAATAATAATAATAATAATAATAATAATAATAATAATAATAATATATTTTAAATACAGAAAAGGCTGTAGCACTATAAGAACAGCTTATGTTGCCTTGAAATATATAATGCACCAACTTTGAAGTAGCCTTTCTTTCTCTTTTCTTGTACCTTCAAATCCCCCATCTTTGACCACAGTTAAAACCACCACTCTGTATTTCATAATCAAACACTTTCAGGTTCCTGATTACAAGATGCAGGTACTGGCAGAGTCTGGCAAAGGAAGAGAAGGAGCATAGTATGGTACAAAGAGGCAATGAAGTTGGTGGGAGGAAGAAGCTGCCAGGAGAAACTAGTTGTAAAGAGATCCTGCATGCTGGAGTCTGCAAATGGGAGTTGCAGGATTGGGTGTTGAAAGTAGCCAATGTGCCCTTGCTGTCAATAGTGGCTAATGCAGGTGACCCTGCCATTCTATTAACTGGAGCAATGTTAAGAAACAATACCTTGGTGTAGTAGCGCCTCTGGAACTCAATGCCTATTGACACCAGGCTGCTGCCTTCTCTGTACCCTTTTGTGTGCCTAAAAACACTTGTTTAAACAAGCCTATCCAGACATGTAGAATGTTGCTGTTTGCATTAATCTGTTCTTAGTTTATTGCTGATTCTATCTTTTGAGTGTAATTATTGATAATTTAATTTATTCTCTTTGTAAATTGCTTTGAGGTTTTCCCCCAATCAAGTGGTATAGAAATTTAATTAAATAAATAAAGAGATTTTAAGAATCTGCATCTTTTGTATTTTAACCTTGGAATTCCTTGGATGAAAAGTGGCATATAAATATTTTATACTGTACTGTCATCCTTCTTTCCTACACTTAAAATGCATCAGCTTCTGTCACTGATGGATAGTTATCTACATACAGGTAGTCCTTTTTTCAGCTGGAGCCCATCAGAGCTCAGTTCTGGCACCTCTTAAATGGGCGCCATTGCCATTGTAAGAGAACAAGGAAGAAGTTCATGGTGAGCTCCGGCACCTCTTTTTCTAGAAAAATAGCACTGGGTACAGGGCACATAGCCAATGTATGTGAACAGCTTTGTCACATGAAGACAGGCACCACATGGACTGGTTTACAACTGCCTACATACCGTGGCTATGCCATGTACCCTGGCCCACATTCTCTGATTACATGGCAATTGATGATTACATGCAATTCCCAAGCATGAAGAAGAGCAGATTTTCTAGTTTTTCACTCTTGATCATAAACATCCATCATTCATAGCCTCTGCTCTCAGCTTTCTTCTTCTTCTTCTTTTTTAATACTGTAGCTAAGCTGTGTATGGATGCTTGAAGGTAGTATGGCTTAGTTCACTCAGGCGTGTTTGTTCTAATAATAACAACACAAAGGCCAGCAAGAAAGATTTCTGCTCTATTTATTTTGATAGATCCAAGGGGTTACCCCCACGGCTCTGTCTGCTTTCCTAGACTCTCACATTTCCCTTTTCCTTCTTTTACAATTTCTCAACCCTTAATTACCAAATGGAGAATATGTTTTAAAAGAATTCTAGCCAGCGTCCCAAGTGAGGAGATTTTAATGTATATAAATAATAAAATTGTGTGTGTGTGTGTGTGTGTGTGTGTGTGTGTGTGTGTATGATTTAAAAGTCAGGGACGTTTTTTCCCCCCCAGCAGATGGAGTGCGGTAAGGGATGGAAAGGACAGATATGTAAAATGTCAAGTTGCCACATTGTAATTGGGAAGTCTTAAATGCATCCTTGAAAGGGTTAAGTCCCAGTGCAGTGCAGGCATAGGCCCAGTGCAGATGGAATTGAAACCATGGTTTTCTGATTTGTGAACAAGTTGTGGCTCCATCCTCATATCTCCTTTTTCTCATGCCATAGGATATTGGAAGCTTTTATTTCCTTATTTTAAACCTATCACACTTTCCCATTACAGTGGAACCTTGGTTCTCAAATGGTTTAGTTGATGAACAAATCAGCTCCTGAACGCCAAAAACCCAGAAGTAAGTGTTCCGGTTTTTGAACATTTTTTGGAAGCCGAATGTCTGATGCGGCTGTTGGCTATTGTTTCCAGGGCACCTGCGCCAGTCGGAAGCCGTGCCTTGGTTTTCAAACGTTTCAGGAGTTGAACAGACTTCTGGAACAGATTAAGTTCAAGAACCCAAGGTATCACTGTACATCCTAACTCAGGGGACTGTGGCTGATTACACTCTAGTTTAGGGTAACAAATCAAACATGGTTAAGAAATCAGAAAGACAATATCTCTTATTCTTAGATTATAATAGAAAGAATCTAAGAGTAGTTATGCAAGTACACAAGTTTTTCGTAGACAAGAGTACTCCACAAAATTTGGCTCAGATCAATCACTCCCCCATACAAAAAAATGTGTGAGAAAACTGGGGGATAATTCGAAGCAAAACACTCCCCACCTGGTCACAACAGGATAATACAGTGCCAAGGTATCTAAAAGCCTACAGACGTAATCTGTGGGTCAGGCAGGTTTTTTTCTTCAGTGCCACTTTCCTGCTCTTATGAAGAGTCAACCAGTTGCAATATTCTTCCTAATTAACATATTATTCATTAAAAGCAGCAAATTCCCTGGGCTGCTCCATTCAGATCTACTAAGCCACTGAACTAGGAATTGTACAGATTATAATTCATAAGCAACCAATGTCCTAACTTTCTCCATACTGCAGTGTTGGTGCAACTCCCAATCCTGCACCAATACTTTAAGAAATGCAGGCAAAAGAGTCTCATTTTTAAAAGCGTGTCCTCCAATTCTGGAAAGGGGCATGTGCATTCTTTAAATAAAAATACATGGAATCAATAGAACATTATGGGAAGGAAACAGGTATTCTTTTACAATTTGAAACCCCTTTTAAAACAGTCCCCAAACTTCAACCTGTTGCAAGAGAAAGGGGATGGGTGTAGCACTTGTTTTGCACACAAAAGGTATCAGCTTCAATCCCCCTTGGCAGCTCCAGGTAAGGCTGGGAAAGATCCTTCTCTGAAACTGCAGAAAGCTCCTGTCAAGCCTGTAGACAATTCTCAGAAGGGGCTCTGCTCTGACTCTCTCTATGGCAGCTTCCCATGTTCCCCAAGTCAAAAGTATTTCCATGTCTCTACAAGCCCTCAGCTGAACCTGAGGGAGGACCAATTCTTCCACATCTAGCTGCATGATGAGTCAACAGGAGCACTGTTTGTTTCTAGCACTGACTGCCACAGAATATTGTAAGAAAAACAGAAAATTAATTTCAAGACAGAACCAGTTCATCTCAGATACAAGATAAGCTGGGAACACGTCCAACTACATCAAGCATATTAGTGCATAAATGTTTCATGGAGGCAAGTGCCAAGACTGATGTACATTTTATTTATAGCCCAGAATGCCTTCAATGATATTCCCCCCTCGCAAGAGCTTGTGTCTTTTGCTGCCATATTTTGGAAGTTAAAGTCTATAATGCTGGCAAAGCATACACATTGTTGCTTGTCATGCATGACCATGCTAAACAGAGCAGTCACTTCTCATTCTGCAGAAGCCACTCTTAAACCTCTTGAGCCAAGGCAGCATGGAATATCCACTGTGATCCATTACCTAGAAAATTAAGACTTGGACCTCTGGATTCAGATTCTGCCAATAACTTATTTTTGTGGTCCTGGGCAAGTAAAGGAACTTATCTCCCAGCCTCAGTAAAATGGGAACAATAGTGACTAATCTCACATGGTAAAGCACTTTGCAGATAAAAAGTGCTGTAGAACTAGTTTGGTGTAATGGTGGAAATCAATGAGCTTAGAAGTAAACCTCCCAATTTGTTGGGTGGCTTTAGGCAAACAGCCATGGCCCAGTGTAGAGGCAATGGGCTTCATCTGAAGCTCAACACATGTAGTTCTGTTGGTGCAACGGGTCTTCCATTTGCTCTCCCCCCTGCACACACCCCAAATATGCTCTGGAGGGTCCCCCAACCCTTTGGAGCTGATTCTGAGGATGCATAGCCAGATAGAGGAAACTGCTGTGCTCATTTAAGACTGTTGTGACAGCAGAGCTGTAGCACTGAATATGGCCTCTTGCTCTCTTAAGCATATTTAAGAGATCAGAAGATCCCCCTATATTTGGGGGTGGTTCCCAGCTCAGTGGCAGTACTTTGCATGAAGAACATCTGCGAGCAGGGCTGGGAATGTTTCCTGTTTGAAACCTTCCAGAGCCACTACCTGTCAGTGCTGACAACAATGTGCTAGAGAGACCAACTGTATGATTTAGTATGAAGCAGCTTCCTCCCCTTCTTACTTTTATCCTGCACAATTCCCCCTCCACTCTCTTTTCCCCCCAGCATATCTAAATCCGTATCTGTGGCCTGATGTAGTTTACATAGTAGCCTGATATGTAACCCAAATCACAATTTGCAATCCTGCTTCCGACTTGATTTTAAAACTATGGCTCGGCACTAACTATAGTTAGCAAAAATAACCAGCTCTAATTGTCAGTATTTAAAAAACTGAACTGGATGGAGAAAGGAACAGGGAGGATGGGAAGGTTATGGGAGGAGTGTGCAAACTCACAGGGCGCTTGCATTCCCTAAACCATGGTTTGGTGCTCATCAGTTACATCTGCACTGGGCAGGCGTAGCTGGCATTAATCAGGAGTTATAAGACAGCTTCAAATTCTGATTTCACATCTCATTGTAAAGCCAGTGTGTCAAGACTACAGTGGATTATGGCAAACCACTTTGAGGGTGGTTGTTATTATTATTATTATAACCAACCAAGGGTATATAAATTTTATGAAATAAATAAAAATAAATGATATTGAAAGGGGAAGGAGGGTAGGAAATCATGTGCAAGGGAAGAGGGGAGGGTACAGAGTAAGTGGCAATTCTATATCTTATGGGGGTTTTGTAAAAAAAAAAAAGTTTTTCTTAAAGATTTTCTTGGGTTAAATTCTAATATCTTGTTAAGAGACCAGGAAATGTGTTAAGTCAGCACTGGGCCTGTTTCTGTTCTCCCATCTGTAATATAAGACTGGCCTCCCAGGACTGAAAGAGGATAATGTATATTAAGCATTTAGAACATTTAGAACTATACAAACAAGCATATACTTGTATATTATTAGTAATTATCATTTTTAGCAGTATTATATAGAATTTGTCATAGGGAACTATTAGTCATAAGCTGTGGCGGCTGATGTAAGGTGCAAGGCAAGAGGGCCCACAGGAGCCATAGCCAATGAAAGGCAGAGCCAATGACTTCTGTTTTTCCACCCATCTTTCTTCCTGCTGAGTTCTGTAAGGTCAACCCTGAGGCTGAAATGGAGGAAGCAGGCAGCCAAGGCCTGGACTGGTTGTAAGAAGGCAAGCAGATGAGGGTTTGCTGAGAGCAGGCTGTGGTTGGTGGCACAGTGCCCCAGTTGCCCTTGTGGACCAGCCTCCCCTGGTAATAAATGCACACACATAGCAGCTGCTAGACATGCCAAAATAACTTTCCAGAAGCTTCCGAAGGTCTTCTGGAATTCGTTCATGTCTCACCTCGAAGTGCCCATTCCAAGGGCGCTCCAAGCCAGAGCTCACTGAGTCCTGCAGCAGACGAAGCGCGCTGGAACAGAAAGCAGCTGTTCACATCAGTTGAGCTTATGGGCCATTTTATGTGGCATCTGGAAACGCTTGCTGAAAGGGTGTTTTATTTATGTTAATGGCTCTGGGAATGGCCATCTTTGATAACTAAAGGTCAACAAAACCACATGCTTCAATTATCCTGTCAAGAAGCAGGATGCTCTAGCGGGCCTGTTTTTCAACAGGCCTCAACACCCTTGTGGGGGTCCAAAATGAGTTACGATTCCATTCACCTAGGCTGCTCAGCTCTTCTGAAAAGTTGGCCACCGCCGATATACTGGAAGCTGCCATATGTGCAGCCACTTCTTGCTCTTTCCTAGGTGACTAATTAGGGTCTGGGTTTTTTTCAAAAACCAGACCAAATATGCAGATACTGCACAAATACCTGCCTACTCAACCTCTTCAATCTGCAGAACGTGCAGTTTTGCAAGTGCCATGTAATGGTGTTCCACATCTGTGAGGAGTCAAAAAAAAATTATTTAGCATGGCAGCTCTTATGCTTTGGAGCTCCCTGCTTATTAACATTAAGCAGGCACCCTCACTATACTGTAATATGGATATTCCAGTATGCCTACCCAGACATATAGTTTCATTATGTATAATTGGGTTTTGCCATTTTGTTGCTTTTATCTGTATATTGCTGATCGTTATTTTATGTAAATCACTGAAATGGGTTTTGTTTTTTTATTAAGCCATTCAGATTTTTTTCTGGATAAAAATAAATAAGTTTTAAAGCCACCCAAGCGCGAACATTTGCAAATATGCCTTTTTAAAAATAAAATAAAAATATCCATAGTATGAAGGCTACCAGGGATTAAAACCAGGTTGAGTTTATACACTACGTTATTCACATATCCTTTGTCATCGTTTGGTAAACTGAACTGTGAGAAATTGTTATATTTTTGTTTTAAAATCATGTTAAACATTATTACTGAATTTTGTTTTTTAAATGTTTCATTTATACCCTGTGGCGCTGTGGGTTAAACCACAGAGCCCAGGACTTGCTAATCAGAAGGTGGGCGGTTCGAATCCCCGTGACGGGGTGAGCTCCCGTTGCTTGGTCCCTACTCCTGCCAACCTAGCAGTTTGAAAGCACGTCAAAGTGCAAGTAGATAAATAGGTACCACTCGGGCGGGAAGGTAAACAGCGTTTCCGTGCGCTGCTCTGGTTTGCCAGAAGTGGCTTAGTCATGCTGGCCACATGACCCGGAAGCTGTACGCTGGCTCCTTTGGCCAATAAAGCAAGATGAGGACCGCAACCCCAGAGTCGGTCACGACTGGACCTAATGGTCAGGGGTCCCTTTACCTTTACCTTCCTTGAGGGAGCTCAAGACAGTGTGCTTGGTTCCTCTCCCATTCTGACAACAGCCCTGTGAAGTAGGCTAGGCCAAGAGTGTCTGTTTCTGGGATTTGAACCTAGATCCTCTCAGTTTTAGTCTGACACTCGTAACAAACCATACTAGCATTATTAAAGATACATGTAAAAAAAAAGAAAAGCAAAACAAATGATCAACAAAAACAAGACAAAGAGTTGTACTCATCATTGAGTAGGACCAGTGTAGGAGTGGAAGCAGACTCATTGAAAGGAATGGACATGACTAACTTAGGTTACTTTCACTGGGTATATACAGAATATAACAGTTGGATACCACCCAAACATCTCAGGTGGGTAGTCTCAGGCATGTAGCTTCATGAAAACAGAGGCAGATGTCAGTAGAGAAATCTCAACAACCTGCAACTGATAGATAAACATTCATCTCATGGCCCTCCTTGTTACTCAAACTTGACCCATTATAATAAATACATATGCATCAGTATTGCTTCAGTATATTTTCTTTTTCTTTGGGGCAGGGACAGGGACAGGGGAAGAAACAAGTATAATAAAAGAACTTCCAAGTCTTGATCTGCTTAACCTGACATGAGCTTATGAAAAACAGTTTGCTCCAATGCTGTTGCTATCCTACCTCGCAAGTAAGAGAAGATGGAGGCCTCCACTTAACTCGTGCAAAATCACTGTCAACAGAAACATGGAGCTCATGCATCCTACCCCTCTTGGGCCATATTTCAGTAATATTACCTGAACTGGAGAGAGTAGAGACCATCCGTTCACAGCAAACAAAGAAGCCTATACACAAAGAAGCCAGAAATATGTGACTGAGGCCTGTGATAGTCCGGAGGATGTGGGATGGTAGCAGGGAGAAAGAATCAAAGCCAGGGAAGGATTTCAGACCTCACTTGGGCAGTTTGGAGAAAGCTGAGAGGTCAGGTTTACTGATGTGCAGGGCCCATTGTCATTTTAGCAAGGGTTCAACATACAGTTGCAAAACAGAAGAGGTACTCTCGCAGGAACATTGGCAGTGGGTAGATCTTACACAGAAGGAGGAAGGTGAAAAAGACACAGACAGAAGGGGGAGGTAGGGAAAATACTTCCACAGAGGCTCTCCAAATGATGGCATCATAATGGCATCCATGGGAGTGTGGCTCTTCGGGCCAAATTCTACAACAGAGCCTTCTAAAAGGCTAAAAGTTTGGGGAATAGTCCAGTATTGTCAACTCTACCTAACGATGGTTTTCCAAGGTCTCAAGCAGCAGTCTTCCACATCACCTGCTACCTGCAGAATCTGCTACCTTTGTCACTAAAGATGGCTGGGATTGAGCCTAAGACCTTCTGAATGCAAAGGAGGTGCTCTCTAGCCCTATGATCCCTATGATGAGGGATCCTGATGTGGAGTGCACCCTACCACTTCACTCAGGTATAAAAGGTAAAGGTACCCCTGCCCGTACGGGCCAGTCGTGTCCGACTCTAGGGTTGTGCTCCCATCTCACTTAAGAGGCCGGGGGCCAGCACTGTCCGGAGACACTTCCAGGTCACGTGGCCTGAATGTAATATCTAGGCATTGCAAGTAGCTTGCCATGAGCCTGAGCTGTTCCAAAGGCTTTGTGTACAAAAGAACACCTGTCCCCGAGATGTACGTAGGCTTCATTCCTAGAAAGTTCCACTATAACCCAATTCCTTTTCTCTGTTTTCTCCACGTCCCCCGCCTCCTCCTTTACTTAGTGACCTAGATTGCTTCGCAGAGGAAAGGGTTCAAGCTGGGGGAGTGGAGCACAGAAGCACTTTGCCTGTGCTGAGTAGCAAAGAAAGGCAGTGAGAGGCTGAAGAGAGATGGGAGGGTGTTTCCCTAAATGGATTTGCCCTTCTAATCCCTCCCTCCAAGTGAGGAGTAGGGATAAAAATGGATTGTCTACTTGTATGTGCATTGCGTCCATGTGCAATAGATACACACACACACACACACACACACACACACACGCCTTCCTGTGCCGGTGGGAATCTCCCATCTGAAAAACACACTGTATTCCGCAAAGAACAAATCCCTCTGCAACTCATCCGCTCTAATGCGCTGTGACAGAATACACTGAGAAGTACCGCAACATGCTTATCTATTAATATATGTTTGAAACAATCAATAATGCATGTGCTGCGATACTCGCTCTCTGCGCTTGGTCCTGATACATGCAGAAGCAAACCTGTCTGGAGAAGCAACTTAGTAAGCAAAATGGAGAAGGGGGAAAAAACCCACCACACCAGTATAGGAAAGCTCCGGCATAATTCCCAAGACGGTTGAAGGGTTCCTGGTTTGCATGCATAAAACTGCAGCATTTCATTTTCCCTCGCAAAGGCCAGCGCAAATGAACCCCAGAGCACATGTGTGTGTGTGTGTGTGTGTGTGTGTGTGTGTGTATACTCCCGCCCTCTTTATATTCTTCAAGCGATTGGAGTGATCCCTTCCCATCATCCCTTCCTTCCTTGAGAAATTTGAAGCTGTCATTTTAAGTGGCAGGTTTTTGCTTTGTTATGTAACAGAGAGGCAAGAAACCCACATAAACTCCACGAAGAGACTTTGATCATGCAGAGGAATTGAAAGCAACTTCTTTCAGGTCCTGGCTTACTAGTGACAACCAGCAAGAGATCAAATACAAATGTTGGCACAAACAAGGAACAAGGGAACAAAACAGGCCTTTCCCAAAGCAAAGGCTGTAAAAGAATTTCAGCAAGGTCACCACGGTGTCAGAGCTCTCTTCAGTTTTATTGGACTACTAGTGGATAACAAGGTAACTGCCTACAGAGAAAGCCTTCTATTGTTGCTCTACTTCTGTGGCTAAGCAGACTAGCTGGGAATTAGTTGACTTACAAAATATGATGCTTGCCTCCTACACCAATGAACCTTTCTTCTAAAGCAGCAGAGAAATGGAAGCACACACACCAACAAAATAAGGAAAGAAACATGCAACTCACACACTCCACCTGTTTCTTCTGCAGAATGTTTTCCCTCACAGCCAAAGCTAGGTAAGGGGAAGGAATTCATTCTGCTTGCATTGTAAACTTGCACTGATGTGCAAATTCCCAACTCAACTTGCGAACTGAGACACAGCTATCCTTTGAAATTCAAACTCCCCCAAAATTTGGCGATGCAATTCTCTAACCAAAATAGTGCACATAAATGCATGTTGTAGTGAAAAGAACTTACAAAGCTACCCTGTATTGAGGAAAATAGCTTGTGAATGTTCATTTATTAGGTAATATTCCATAACAAAAAACATCTAACAGGAGAAATGAATGTGAAAAGGAGGATGCTGAAATTAAGGGTGGAAAAATGAGATACTGGCAGAAACCAAAACTTATAGATTTGTCCCTCCATCCCTATCCACAGCCAGTCCAAAATACAAGAATGCTCTAGCATACATTCAGTGCTGTGAGCATTCACTGAAGATACAGCAAGATGATAAAAGTTTTGGATGGCTGTAGGTTGACTGCGCCGTATATTTGCAGACTGCCTGCATCTAAACCTGAACTCTGATGCGTTATTTTAATACATAACTAAGAGTATAATACCTTCTGTTAGACTCTACGGTAGTCAGTTGGTCTTCTACCATGTGTTTCTAGGGTTCAGTCATATTACATTTTCAGAAGTGTCCCGTATCATCTTTCTTCAGGAAACTTCACGTGAAGAGACAGTCACAAGATTTGGCAACAATACAGCGTGGCAAAAAATGTTTTGTTTTGTTTTTCCCTTTGAGAAATCCTTGCAATATATAAATTACAAAAGTTACTTAACTACCTAAAGGGAACCAGGCAGAGGACCAGCAGAAGGCCTTCTCGGTAGTAGCGTCCTCCCTGTGGAACACCCTCCCTTCAGATGTCAAGGAGATAAAGAACTACATAACTTTTAGAAGACATCAGAAGGCAGCCCTGTATTGAGAAGTTTTTAATGTTTGATAATTTACTATGCTTTATATATGCAGTAAGCTGCCCTGAGTGGCTGGGGAAACCCAGCCAGTTGGGCAAGATGATATTATTATTATTATTATTATTATTATTATTATTATTATTATTATTATTACTACTACTACTACTATTATTAATAGCATTTGACATTCAGCTACTCCAGAGCGCTTCATCAAGCAATCTCTATTCCTGAACTTTGTATTGAAGGCACTGCCACCACATGGCAATCTGTGTTCAGCACTTATCACACTTCTTCGCATCTCTGTTAAGTCTGCCAACTAGGAGAGCAATTATGGTCGGCTGAGATTCATAATGAGGATGTTGTTCATTAAGTATTAGAGGGAGACCACCCAGTCATTTTTAACAACTATGGAACCATTAAGTGGTATATATTTATTAGAGCAGTAGAGCCCAAAGCACAGCACATTACAAAAGTTGCCATACTCTATTGCAAAAAGACAATGAAATGATTAGTGAACTTGTATCACAGACTTGTAGCCAAAAAAGGATTTGGCTAGCACTGACCCAGTCTGTAGGCCACCCATTAGCCACTCCAGGTCTAAATTATGGTACATGGGTGAAGTTCCTTAGGACTGTGAACCCTGATAAGGAAGGGCTCCCAGTTGCAGGAAGGTTTGTCACTGTGCTCTTCCAAAATGCACTTAGAAATCCACTTTATACGTTCCTAGTCGACTCAGGAAGCTTGGGAGCAGACTGAATTGTGGACATTTGCTTCCCCTCCCCAAAACTCTATTTTGAATGTCTCTTTCCGGAATGAGGAACTGAGATTTTAAAATTAAGTTTTAATTGGTGGGAATGAGAATCAGAAATAGGAGTAAGAACCAAATTGATCCATCTGAAAGGCATCCTTTCCCCTTCACCCTGACTTGGGTGAGAGGATGGGTCCCTTGTGACTCTTCCTCTGTCTCCCCATCTCTCTTTATTTCAACATTCATGGCCTGGTTCTTTGGATGTTGACTTAGCAGTGCATCCCACTGTCTTCAACGGGACTTGCTCCCAATTGGAGAAGTACATAGGACTGAAACCTAAATTATGCAACCCAAAATTGGATACGTTTCTAAAATGCTCTCACTCTTTGGGCATTTCTTTGTGATGGATTTTCAATTTTCATTAACAGACTTGATAACCACAGACCACAAATTAATTTGTTAGCGCTTGCTCCACTTAGCAAAGATTTGCATTCCATACATCCTGTGTTGGGGATGGGGAACCCCTTTCTGCCCAATAGTCACTTTCTCTTCTGGACAACCTTGTGAGGTGGGACATGCCAGTGGCGGGTGGGATCAGAGGCAAAAATGGACAGAGCAATTCATGCCAATTTTACCTCTGTGCACTGAGATAAATTTTACAGACACACCCCTCTTTAGTCTCCTTGCAGGCAAGCACAAAGCATTATGGGAGTTCAAGGGCACATTGCAATCAGGCAGGGAGGGTGCAAAGCAGGACATGTGATGGGCGTGGCCTGAGGAGAAGGGGTGTGGCCTAAGGAAAGTCCCAAGGGCCACATCTGGGCCTGAGATCCCCCTTCCTTCTTTATGGCATATGCATCTGATAGTGAAGGATGGGTAACAAATTTAATCATGATAAGATGTGCTGTGGTCAGGGCCAATGATTCCATTTTGCTGTTTGAGGCAAATCAGGAAGTGCCGGCCGCTGCTGCCTGTGGTGATGGCAGAGAAGCGATGCTGGCACTGGCACTGATTTCAGGGGAGATCTCACAAGATCTTGTCAGAAATCAGTGCGGAGGTGGCCAGGCGCAGCCTCACCCCACCGAACGGCTGTGGTGGCTGTGGTAGCCTATGGTATCTGGCCACAAGCAGGAAAATACAAAGAAGGAATAAATTCATTTGTCCTTTGCTCATCCTTATTCTTCTGTGTGTTTCCAGAATTTAAGCATTGTGCCACACCCTGGAAACCAGAAGCATGAAATCTCTCTCTCACACACACACACACACACACACACACACACACACGTTTATTTCTGCAGCCTCAATAATACAGGCACAATTTATAATGCCAAACCCTTGAATGCTCACAATATATCAAATGGCAGGACGTATCTTTGCTTTCCATGTTGCGCATGTCACCTTTTCATTCATAAAAGACAAGTCGTATCTTTAATCACTCTGCCAGAATAACAGCACTCGATTGCTCGCGTTATCAAACACTATTGGAAAAGTCTAGATAAGGAAGGCTGGGCAACCCCAGCCTATTAGTATTCCACACACAGCCACCTCCTCGTAAGCGAGAGTCATTGGTATCCCAGCAACCCTTAACTTTTCATTCTCCCTGGATTGCCGGATCTTTATCAAAATATAATTACATCCCTCATTTGGAAGATAAATTTTGATAGTCTGTGCCATGCCCAAATAAATAAAATCTGTGAGTGCTAAGGTGGTTACAAACACCTGCCTGCATCAAGGCACTTAGGTGGCCTCCTACCTGGTGGAAAGATTTGTTTGGTCTGCAGCATCTCCCACCTTCGCATCGATGGCTGAGGTGAAATGTTCAAATGTGGCAAGAAGCCGAAGGTTGGCCCGGTCTAGCATCCAGTTCCCAACTGCAGCAAGCCAGAGGACTCTGGGATGCCTGCAGCAGGGCAGGAAGGAAGGAGGCCTTCTCCCACTTTCCACCCCACTACCATCCCAAGGTATACTGCTTCTGAACCTGAAGGATCCATTTACCTATCAGGGTAAAATCCCATGACAGAGCCGACATCCATTCATTTGATAAAACTCAGGAAATGCCTCCATTTGGAAACAAGTCACAGAGTTGGAAGGGACTGTGAAGGACATCAAATCCAACCCCCTGCAATGCAGGAATCTTTTGCCCAATGTGGGGCTCAAACTCATGACCCTAGGATTAAGAGTCTTACGTTCTACCAATTGAGCTATCCCCCGATAATTCAAAATAAATACAGTGGTACCTCGGGTTAAGAACTTAATTCATTCTGGAGGTCCGTACTTAACCTGAAACTGTTCTTAACCTGAAGCACCACTTTAGCTAATGGGGCCTCCTCCTGCTGCTGCTGCGCCGCCGGAGCACAATTTCTGTTCTCATCCTGAGGTAAAGTTCTTAATCTGAAGCACTATTTCTGGGTTAGCGGAGTCTGTAACCTGAAGCGTATGTAACCTGAAGCGTATGTAACCCGAGGTACCACTGTACAGTCATACCTTGGGTTAAATATGCTTCAGGTTGAGTGTTTTCAGGTTACGCTCCATGGCGACCTGGAAGTAATGGAATGCGTTACTTCCAGGTTTTGCCACTCGTGCGTGTGCAGACATTAAAAATGACGTCACGCGCACACATGGAAGCTGCAAATTGCGACCTGCGCACGTGCAAATGCGGGTTGCGTTCACTTCAGGATGCAAACAGGGCTCCGGAACGGATCCCATTCGCATCCAGAGGTACCACTGTAGTATGCAGTTTTACATTTACTGGAGGCAAGCAGTGCTATTTTTCTAGAAAAAGAGGTGCCAGAACTCACTGTGAACACCTCCGTGGCAACGGTGCCCACCTGAGAGGTGCCGGAACCGAGTTCTGGCGAGTTCCAATTAAAGCCCTGGAAGCAAGCGATTCTGCACTTGACAGGCATCTGAGAGACACTGCAAAGTGTAACAGAACTTTAACATTTTATTTTGTGACCTGTTGAGTGACTCAGAATAAAAGAGGCTAGTTCTTGAGTACACCAGAAAGTACTGCAGGACAGGCAGCAACTGTTTGAGGCGTGTCCAATAAGTGCATGACCGTGCACGCATCGTGCCGAACCAGGAAGCAACCCAAAAACATCACAGAAAGGGACGGGATGGGCAGGGGACAAAATGGGGCTTTTTCAGGCTTTTTCAATGGTGTTTCAAATATACGCAATTTCACTTCAACGTGCCGTGCCTTGGAATGTAACCCCCAGGTAAATTGGGAGTTGCCTGTACTTTATGGGGAAGAAAAATAGGAAAGATGCTGGAGTCACACCATCGGTCAATCTAGCTCAGAAATGCCTACACTAGCCAGCAGTGGCACTGCAGGGTTTCAGACAGGGGACATTTCCAGCCACGTTTGGAGATGTTGGGGGTTGGACTTGGGACCTTCTGCATGCAAAGCAAATGCTCCATCGCTGTCCTAATGGCTTTCCCCACCTACTCATACCAGCAGTGGCCGGCAAGGTGGGTAGCACTGCTCACCTGGCTTCCCAACACTGCACATCACTGCTGGTTACCTAGAGGGAAAGGGGTAAGGCCCTCAGTTACTGGCAATCACCTCCATGCTGGGAAGCAGGGAAGCAAGGTGCCCCACCCCGATCTGCCAACTGCTACCGTTTGCCTCTAACAAAAAACCCCCTACCAGTTAGGTGACAATGATACTTCAGTATCTCCATAACTAATTAGGTTCCTAAAATACGTGCAAGACATTCCACCTTCCTAGGCAGCTCGCCTGCGATGGTGCTTATGCTGGGATTCAGTTTTAGCTACCACAGACATTTACAATGCAAACGCTGAGGTAGAAAGGGAGGAGGGAGGGAAGGAGAGACAAATGCATCCTGACAACTGGGACATTTGGAGGTTGGCGTTTTCCCTGGGGCCGGCACTCTGAAAAACATGGCAGTCCTGTCTGAAATAGGACCATTGGAGGGCAAGTTGTGGAACCGTAAATGTGAAGATAGCAGTCAATCCTGCCCTTCTTATGCCATTAGTAAAGTGGCACTAATTTAAGATTAGGAATGTTTAAGAGGCATTGCCCGTGGACAGGTAAAATAATAACTAGCAAACCATATTGTGTGAAGCACACTGGGATGATTCAGAGAATAGATTGAGTTTAATCTCTGGTTAGTTTAAGCATGCCTTTCCCTGCTAGCTGTGACTGGCAGCGTTTGGCTTCCATTCCAAAATGGACTAACAACATACATGCTGGATCAGGCCAAAGGTCCACCTTGCCCAGAATCCTGTTGTCCCGGTGGCCAACCAGATGGCCATGGGAAGCTCATAGGCAGGACGTGAACCACTTGTGATTCCCAGCAGCTGACATTCAGAAGCATGCACCTTCTGATATTGTAGGTAAAAGATACGGACATCACTATGAAAAAAACATCCATTGCTCATCAATGCTGTGCTACCTTGCTGTGTGTTGCTGAACCATAGGGCCATCACTCAGGGGTAGAGCTTTGGTCCCAGGTTCAATCCTTGGCATATCCAGGTAGGATTATAAAAACTCCCTGGCCGAGAGCTGCTGCCAGTCTGTGTAGATCAGTGTTTCTCAAACTTAGATCCCCAGCTGTGGTTGGACTACAACGCTCCTCATCCCTAGCTAGCAGGACCAGTGGTCAGAGATGATGGGAGTTGTAGTCCAACAACAGCTGGAGAGACATTGAGCTAAATGGACCATTGGTCTGACTCAATGTAAGGCAGCTTATGTTTCTATAAAATCACACATACACCATGGATAGCTGTATGTGTGATGGGGGGAAACAAGTGTAAACACAAAATACAATCTTTGACATGGTAATGAGCATGCAAATCTATCCTACATTCCATGTTCTGTCCCAATACCAGATCTCATGGAGAAGGGCAGCTCAGAGGTTGCAGGACCATGGATAGCTCCAAGTGAGCAACTTGACCCAATTGAGGTTGAGAGCAAGACTAAGCCTTTTTAAGCATGTGCACCCAGATTACCCCTCCTGGCTCTGCCCCGCCCTGCCTTCCCAAAATATGCTCCTATGCTATGCTCCACAAGCTGGGCCAAGCTTTGCAGCCACTGAATTCAAGTAATGTTGCATTATTCCCAATTCACAGAAAAAAATAAAAATTAATAGTCCGTTTTTTTTCCTTTTCAGTTTTACATTAGATTTATTAGAACCATTCGTCTGACTAGGTTTCAGCCAATTCCATCTGTGGGAATTGTGTCATCATTGCTAACAGACAGATATTTTTGTAAGCAGCCGTTCAGCATATTTCATTGTAGCCCAATAAGGCTAAGCATTAACATCAGGGGCAAAAATGGCGGCCAGTATCACGGAGCAGGAGTAAATATTTCAGGTGCTACTAAAGTACGAGATCATATTCTCCACTATTAATACAGGGTGGGATTCAGTGAATCAGTCCATCAACTTGCCTAATGGGCCTTTTCCACATCTCAGCACTGCTGGACAGTGAGGTGCAATGGTAAGCATTGGCTTCCTCAGCCTCCGTTGTCTCCTGGTCTCCCATAGCAGATTCAGAGCCCAACACCTAGTTTGGCTCCTTAGCTAGAGACTATGCAGCCTCCGACTGCTGGACTCTGGGTCATGACACTAAGGTTTCAATACCAAGCCATCTTTTCCTGGGTTAGCAGTTCTTGTGACATGAAGTAACATTTAGGCAACGTTTTGTTGGGTCTAAATGTGAAGAATCAGGTTCACCCCTGGCAAAAACAATGATAATTAATTTATCAGATGGAACTCAGTGGGATTCATGACCATTATAGACATTGCACTGAATGTGTTGGACTGAAGTGACAGAATTCAGACTATACTACCACCGATAGGTGGTTAATTTTTTTTCAATGCTTGGCCATATTAAAAAAACATCAACAAATGTCCCTACATGCAATGAGCAGGCACCTAAGTTAAACCTTTCTCCCTGACAAGCTATTTCCCATCTCACAAGTTTGGGGATTTCAGGGGGGAGCAGTGCAAAATATATCCGCCCCGAAGTGGTTCAGTCCTCAGGCGACTTCAACTGATCATGTGTACTGTAGAGCTCATCCAAGCAAACTTGTTCAAGAGCTAGTGGTAAGCCTTCTTTTGGTGTCCTCAGAAACCTTCCTGAATATCACTACAATAACAATCCATGTTTCTTCTGCAAGGCTGTTAATCACACAGGCAACTATGGTTTTTCTAGGTATAGAAAATATGCAGTGTCTTTTAACCAATTTCTAAATATGTATTGCTCCTGCACTGCCCATTCGCAAAGACCTGAACCTGGAATGACTTCTTCCTTTGCAGATACTCAGGTGAGGTTACTCTAAGCCAATGTTTCCCAACCTTGGGCCTCCAGCTGTTTTTGAACTACAATTCCCATCATCCCTGACCATTGGTCTTGCTAGCTAGGGATGATGGGAGTTGTAGTCCAAAAACAGCTGGAGGCCCAAGGTTGGGAAACACTGCTCTAAGCAGCCAATGAGCACATCCTAGTACTTGGTTTCCTATTTCTTTTCCAGCCTTAAGCTTTTATACTTTTCTGAGTTTCTCACCAATATGTTCCACTGAGCATCCTCAGTTACTGCTGCAACACCAATCACAGGAGATTAGACAGACAGATAGATAGATGATTGATAGATGATAGATATAGAAATAGAAATAGATATAAATATTACTCAATATAAACCCCACTCTGCATACAATCCTTTTCATCAACAGGATCATGTAGGAGCAGATCTACAATATTGGTATCATTAATGTCAAGTAGCAAGAACTCTGCATCATCAATGCTAAAAATAACTGAAATAGCAAGAACAGGGAGGGTTGGGAAACACTGCTACCTGAAACCCAGTCAGTGTCAACAATACTGAGCTAGAGGGACCAATGGGCTCATCTGGTATAAGAAACACCCAATGTCCAAGGGATATTTCCCCCCTACAGGTGACTGTGCAGTGTCATATTTGTGATAGAACATTGCCTAGTGTTTCCTGTACTCTTCCATCACAGCCAGATTAATTATTCCATATGCCACGTCCACAATGCTTGTCAGCCTAATTTATGAATGTAATAATACAGATCATTTATAAACTAGAGGTATGAAGATCACAGGGAAGTCAAAGTCTATTTAACTATAGATAGCATTTGGTGGGGGGTGGGGAATTGCACTATAGAGGTAGAACCCACTGAGGTTGCCCCTTCATTCATTCCCACATGCGATTCTGCCCTCTGCCATTCAGTCACCATGCAACCACACTTGCCCCTTCTTATTGCTTTCATTATAATCAGCAAATGGCAACACAGGTGCCTCTGTAGAACAGGAACCTGAAAGCTAAGCTGTGAACCGACCATTTAAAATAAAAATAAAAATACTGTTCTATCTTCCAAGGGCAACTGAGGATATGAGAAGGGAACGATTAGGGGGCATCCACTCCCTGTCGTACAATGCACCACACTGCAGAAAGAAGAGTTTGCTGTGATACAAGCCTCTAACATTATCATAATCACTGCAAAGCCAGCCTTTTTACTGAGCATGTTTACTGGTGGCAATGAATTTCACAACCCTCTCCAATATTTTGCATCCTGGATAAGTGGTGAGGATTTGTCAATCACGATCACCATTTCTTATTGTGCTCATAATTTTTCTCTGTGCCTTTTGCATTCCTGTGAAGGTAAACACACACACACACACACACACACACACACACACACACACACACACACCCCTCTCAAAAGCCCTTCCTAACTTCTTAGCTACTGCTGCCATCATAAATGGACTGGCATTTTCTGTATCATATATATCAGCAACACAACACAAATCCAAATGGGTTCTATGAGTCAGCTCTGTGCCTTTGCAGAGTAAGAAGCAAACAGATCTAGCCCTCAGCAGGAGGAGTAGAGAGGATTCAAGCACTAGTTTTGCAAATCATAATTGGGCTTACAGGGCAGGCATTATTAGCAGCTCTTGTGTCAGACCAAATAATGTAAAATAAAAATAAACCACGAAAAAGGGAGAATCGGCCAAAGTAGCAGAAGTATTGCAAAGACCAGCACCACTTAGCAACTGCCCACCATCTTGGCTCAATCATTCCACCATGTATGACATCCCCCCCCCCTTACAATGACCTTAGCAGAAACTACTGCATGAACATTGCATTTTATTTTTAGGTGCAAGCACTCAGAAAATCCCAGGTGTGTAGCTGAATGGCCAAAGGGCAGCCTCACCTTCAATACCCTTTTATGGAAGGGCTGGGGAGAGAAGCAGGCTCTGGGGAAAGGGGCCAGCATGGATAGTAGTAATCATTTAGGTTATTAGAATAGTTCTATTAAGGACACACACACACAAACAAAATACATTTTCCTTTCTTATTTGTGAATCCCCCCCCCCCTTTTTAAGGACAGATTTAGTGCCATTCCTTTGAGCTTTTAATACCCAAATAATTTCCCTTCCACCTGCAATTTGAAAAGTACAGCCTTGTTCCCATGCCAGAGATTTCTCGGTGCCTGACAGCTTCTGCATTTCCATACCTTGCTGGTAAGCATAAATGCTGCATACTAAACTCTTAGAGCCAGTGGCAGTGATTCTTACAGAAAGGAGCAACACATTACTACGACTGCTAAGATAAAACTTACAAGGCAATGCAAGAGAAAAAAAATTTAAGAAGCCACAAGCAAACACATTGCAATTATAAAATAAAATAAAATATTTGATTTAACCAGAATAAAAGGATTAGAAGGAGTGGATTAACATAGGAAATAAAATGTATTACCATTGGGGAAACTCCTGCTCATTTAGATTCTCCAGCCAATGCATAGAGTCACCCAGAGATTGCAGCTTTTCCTTTTAACTTCATTCCCCAACTGTGTAAGGAATTGGTTAAAAATGACGTCACTGCTGATCTACTCACTCCCTTCCCTAGTCCTCACCCCCATTCACTTGCCAAAAGAGCTGAAGCTGCTACACTTATCATCCCGACTTGGCCAATGAAACACGACTATCCAAGTTCCTGGTTCTGCATCGGGCCATGTCAGTGCAGTACTGCAAGTGCATCTCTGTTAAGTCTCCTGCAGCATCATTTTGCTAAAATGCACTGTCAAGAGGCCCCAGAAAATCCAGAGATCTCTTAAGAAATCCTATTGGTCCCAATCTTAGGATGCATAAAACACAGATTATGCCACACCACATTCATCATTAAACAGCAGTGAGAGTAAATCGCCTTGCCTGGATTCTGCCTGTGTGTGTTTATTTAACACACTTTTATTTCCTCTCCCTCCCTCCCTCTCTCTCTCTCTCTCTCTCTCTCTCTCTCTCTCTGTTGTAGCTTTCTTGTATCAGAACTGCAACATATCTTCTTTTTTATCCTCCTCCCCTCTGGATATTACATCACCAATACATGATTCCAACTCTTACTATGGAACTGGGAAAAATAATAATTCTGAATGGGAGCTACCCGCGGTGAGCTCATCTATTGAATTCAAGTGATGCCAAAGTCTGAATCCCAGCAGTTTTACACAAAGACTCTGGCCTGACATAGCACTGCTTGGATTTTTATAACCTTGCATTTGCTGAAAAGCGAAATGTCTCATTGTTATGCTATTGAAACCAGATTAGTTTGCTTGCCACCACAAGCTGTGCAAAGAAGCACTGGCTGCAAGCAATGCATGGCTCCATCCAGAACATTCCTCTGGAGAATGCACAGGGGTACTCAGCATTCTGGGGCTGCATTTAGCATTCCCTGCCTATCTTATCTGCCGAGAAGATGTTGCAGTAAAATCCTCTGACCGGCAAAGCTACAGGAGAGAGAGGGAAAAGCCGGCTTGCGAGCACACTGCAGAAATACTTGGAAGCATCTCTCTTCCCCCCGCCCTGCTGCTCTCCTAAGCCTTCGTTCTCTAAAGCATCACTAAAGGGGACTTTCAGAGAGAGAGAGAGAGAGAGAGAGAGAGAGAGAGAGAGAGAGAGAGAGAGAGAGAACCCCGATTCCATTGCTGACACTCACTGCAGAGAAGCTGACTGCATGGCACCCTCTCTACAGCCACAAAACCAGCAGCAAAGCAGGCCGGCTATAATTCAAGGCCTGCTGCATAGCTAGCTGGGCTGCTGGTTGCTATGGGCACCCATTCCACGCCCCTCCACCTCCCCAATCCATACCTGTGCATCTTCTCCTTGGGTACCGCTGCAGCTTGCCTTGGGATTTGCCCATCCACGATGTGGCCAGGCACTACCCATCCCTGATAAGTCTCAATGGCCTAATGGAGGGCAGGTGCTTGATACTGCATCCTCTCTCCCTCCCTCCCTCCCAGCAGCAGCAGCAGCAGCACAGTCAGAGTCAGAGTCAGTCAGAAGCAGCAGCAGCAGCAGCAGCAGCAGCTGTATCACTGGCAGCAAAGGGGAACCACTATATGTGTATGGGTAGCCTATGCAGATCTCTCTGATATATATATATATATATATATATATATATATATATAGAGAGAGAGAGAGAGAGAGAGAGAGAGAGAGAGAGAGACCTATTCTTCTATAGCACAACTTACTGCCATGGATTTGTTATGTGTACATTACTACCAGAAAACATGCATCACATTCGGTATATGTTGGGAAATTTATTTTGGGAGTTCAGACTATTGGACCCATCAGGGGCCATTTATTTATTTATTTATTTATTTATTTCGTACACAGCGCTCCACCCAAAGATCACAGGGCGGTTCACAACAATGAATCTAATGGAAACGCTGGCAGAAATCCTCATGCCTTTAGCACGCCAGGCTACGTGCTGGCATTCTGCTTCCATTCTAACTTGAAGGCCTGTTCTCTGCAAAGTGAGACAGAGTTGTTCCACCACCAAACTCTAAATCTGGGTGAGGGGTGGAGAGGAACTGTCCGCTGCTTTGGCCTGCTGCTCAGGGTTATCTTTTTCTCTCTTTTCTACATTAAGGGCTATTGAGCCTTCAAAGCAGGCATTTCACAACTCTTTCGTCACTTGGGGACAATAGATGAAGGAACCTGTGAAGTGCAAAAACTGTAGGATTTAAGCTTAACTAAAAACCCCAGCTACCATCTCTTTCTAAATATTCTCCCCATATTTTGTCATGGTCAGACATTTGGGATGAACACATTTGGGCTGAGAGAGGAAAGGAAGCGCACACAGTCCCTACCCCTCCATATCCCTGAGGGCATTGGCTCTCAATGGAGGAAGGTCTGAAATGGAGCCAGCATGCCTTGGGATGTTGGGAGCAGGGCTTGTGTGTGTGTGTGTGTTCCTACCCCCTTCCCACGTTTAATCACATGCATTCAGGGGGACATCTTAATAGGCTCAGAAGGTGGTCATGAAAGGTCTAACTGCTGGGTGGAAACTATAAGGCACAAAAGGGCTGAAAATCACCTTTCCTTGAAGGGGAGGGGAGGTCAATTTGGCTGAGAGGAAGAAAATCCCCACAGAACTTCCCATAACATATGAGAAGAAATCTACAGTCTACTGGTGGTCAAAAACTGCTGGGTGACCACATGGAATCTGTTCACTTAGGCCAATATTGGCTACCTATGCAGATATGCGGACATGCCAGAAAATTTCCGCCAGGTCAGAATTTGTTGCACACCCCCCTCATTCATCTCATTGAGCAAGTTCCCGGAATGGAATGTAGATTTTTGGTTTTGTCTGCAGATCTATGAACCTTGGGGGGGGGTGGTGGTTTGATCACTGCTCTTAACAAGGTAATCCAAAAGCTTGCTCTCTCTCCCTTGCCTTGTTTTAACATTCTAACACTGCTTAGAACAGCTTTGAAAGTGCAGCACCTCTGCTGTCCTACATAAACCACTTTTTACAAAAATAGTTGAGGAAGTGACTGCATATCATTTCCCGTATACCTGCATATGCAACACACAGAGTCCCCCATCCCCTATCTGAACACCATGGGTGCAGGCATCTTTTTGTACGTACAGTGACCCTTCATACATACAGTTTTGGTTTGTGTGTGTGACTGTTTCTCTGCACAGATTTTTAAAGAATTTCCCAAAAAGTATCCTAAAAAAATATGCATAGAAATGGGCCACAAGATAAGCTTTTAAGATGTCCACATATGGAAACAGGATGAGATGAGCTAGGCTACATTTGTCCACCCCTACAGATTATGTTCCACACGCCACCCTTGACCTCTACTATGGGGCAACATATTTTCTTCAGAAGAATTTCTTTTATTCTGGTCAACACCCCCTGAAGACACTCTCCTTGTGATACTCATAACCCCCTGAGTTTGTTGGTCCAATTGGTCACTGCTTTCTGCACACTTCAACATAGTAAGTACAACGCGAGCAAAGTGTGAAAGGAGAAGACAATGACAGTGAAGAGGAAGGCAACAATATTGTTTCCTCATGGCACTGCCAAGGTAGTGCAATCATTATGGAGTTTGTTTTTCATTTAGGGCATTCCTGTGTAGGAGGCAACACACTCAGGAAACAGGAGCTACCATCTCACAGACACACACAGTGACATAATTACTGCAGCCCTAAAACCTTTACACTGCTTCCTTGTAAAACATCGATTGATTTTTAACATCCTTTCTTTAGCTTTTATGGCTCTTAAGAGACTAGCCCAACATCCCTGTGAAACATCTTTCACCCTAAGCCTTTAGTCAATGTTTTGAAAAGATTGGTCTCATCCTTGTCTTGCCATTCTAACTTCAACCTTGAAAGAGGAGGAAGAAAGTGCTCATTCATCGCCAGTCCATCAGTACTATATATTTAAGGCACATTTATGAAACATAGCTTCCCCAAAGAAACCTGGGAACTGTAGGTTACCTCTCACAAAGCTACAGTTCCCAGCACCATCAATAAACTAGGTTTATTTTGGCACGACTATTGCCACTATTAAAATGAGTGCAAAACTCCCCAGCTAGACAGAATAATCACACAACGATATCAGCCACACAATATGAGACTCTTCTGCTACCACCAAGATTGTCTCATGCTGTATTTAACTCTAGGGTGTTTCTACTGCAGTTTTCAACTGGAGTAGAAACTGCCCGAGGGCACACACGAGTGAATATCTCAAACTTTAATGTGGATTGTGTCACTGGGAGAGGACATAAAGGTCTTGCACTTTTTGATTAGGTAATTCTAGTGTGCTGGCGACCTTGGAGAGGGTTTGCTGTCAGTATCTATAGTGGCTTCCCTTTCACTGCCTAACTCTGCATCTGAACCTTCAGGAGTTCAGCATGCAGATTAGCTGGGGGTTAAAGGGGGCCTGGCTGCACACTCACTCTCAGAGAAGAAGTAAAATATGAACTGTGAGTGATGCAAAAAGCAAAGGGTTTCAGAAATGAAATTACAAGGGTAAGAAAAAACAGGGAAAATGCATATGAACAAAATGTGATGGGTGATAAATGGAAAGGAGATAACAAGCAGACCAAGGAATTTTAAAAAAAGAAACAAGAGGAAAGTTCATTTGAACATTTCCGAGCACAATTTGAAGAGTTGGTGCTGAACTTTAAAGTCCTAAATAGCCTCGCACCTGTATACCTGAAGGAGCATCTCCACCCCCATCATTCAGCCCGGACACTGAGGTCCTCCTCCAAGCGTCTTCTGGTGGTTCCCTCACTGCAAGAAATGAAGTTATAGGGAACCAGGCAGAGGACCTTCTCAGTAGTGGCACCCACCCTGTGGAACGCCCTCCCATCCAATGTCAAGGAGATAAACAGCTATATCATTTTCAGAAGACATCTGAAGGCAGCCTTGTATAGGGAAGTTTTAAATGTTTGATGTCTTATTATGCTTTTCTGTATCTGTCGGAAGCAGAGTGGATGGGGCAACCCAGTCAGATGGGCAGGGTACTACTACTACTACAGTGGTACCTCGGGTTAAGTACTTAATTTGTTCCGGAGGTCTATTCTTAACCTGAAACTGTTCTTAACCTGAAGCACCACTTTAGCTAATGGTTACACAGATGTAGTTGGCTCCTTGATTTAAAAATAAAAATAATAAATTATACAGTGTCAAAATTGTACGTGATTATGTTTCTGTTTCTATGTATTAGTCAAAGCTGTCAATAAAAAGGAAGCATTAAAAAAATAATAATCATCATGTCACATTGGAGCTTTTGAACTTCTCTCTACTTTAATCAGGAATCCCTGACCTGTGTGCTATGAGAGGTATTGAAATAAGCCTTGAAAAAATAAGCCTCTGTCTATCCAGCATCTGTCAGTGATTCATCCATCAGTTTATGCCCCTCAGGTTGGGAAGACAGCATTGATCCTTCTGTCTGCCCATATATGGGCAGTGACATCATCTCAAGGGAGAGATTAAGGATTCCACAGGGATTCCACAAGGAAATCCCAGAAGTACCACTCTTGCCCAGAAAGCACAGCCCTACCCATCTTTGAGCTCTGATTGACACTTTAGGGAAAGCAGTGGGAGGGGCCTGAGGACGAAGTCTTAACTAGATTATTTCGTAGTTGCAGAGATGTTGCCTGTTCCTTTGTTCCGGGAGCTGAGAAATGAAATGAAATGAAATGATAAATAAAATAAAATAAAAACTGTGCATATATATATTTTTAGTATATGATTTGAATGTGCCTCCTTCCCATGTTAACCCTGTGCCCCAGATACATTTTTTTCTTAAAATGCTGCTCTAGAAAGACTCATTGGTGATATAAATGCAGGCCTGGAGTTTGTAGATTTTGAAGGTTTCCCCACAGAATTTTCAAAGAACAAGTATAAGGCAGAAACTCGGTTAATACTGGCTTAATTATATATCCAGAATTCTGAAAACAACACAGCTGTGAAAAGAAACAACCTTCTTGTTTCTTTTTGTTAAATAGCTGGTTGTTTATTTCAGGCCATACCCACTACTACAGTATACAATTTGCTAATTACCACTCTTGTTACAAAGACAGTCTCTGTTTATAGTGAAGTTGTTCTGGTTGGTATAAATCCCCCCCACCCTAAATTCCTTTGGGCTCTTTATAATCTGTTCACTGGTTGGAAGGGGCTCCCCCTCTCTGTGTTAGATTCAAATAATCTATTCATAGACTTCTAAAAATAGATGAATTTTATTTACATTTTAAAATGGTGCTTATAATTTATACAGCACATTCATTCCCTGAATGTTCATGTACACTCTCACAGTACTTCAGGTGTGGGGAACCTGTGGTCCTCCAGGTGTGGCTGGACTCCAACTCCCATCATCTGCAGCCACCATGGCCAATAGTCATAGTCCTTCATCTCCCCACCGCTGAAAGACTACCTGGTCCCTTACGCCCCTGGCTAGACTCTGAGATCATGGGGGGAGATGTTCTTCTCACAGGGCCACAGTCCTCAGATGGTGTGTGGCCACTTGCAAGAGGATATTCTCCGCTGTGGCATCCTGACTCTAAAATTCCCTCCCCTCTCATATGTGAGGAGCTCCAGCATTGATGGAGTTTCAACACCTGTTAAAATCATGGTGGTTCCTCCAAGCATATGACTAGAGTGGCATCCCTCACCTAGCTGATGTAGTTACGTTCTTAGCATACTGCACATTCTTACTTTTAAGTTGTATTTAAATGAACTATTGCTTTATTGTACATTATGTTCCAGCAAAGAGAAAAACAAAGAGCTAGCATTAAACCATTACAGTGGTATATGCTTCAGGTTACATACGCTTCAGGTTACATACTCCGCTAACCCAGAAATAATACCTCGGATTAAGAACTTTGCTTCAGGATGAGAACAGAAATTGTGCTCTGGAGGTGCGGCAGCAGCAGGAGGCCCCATTAGCTAAAGTGGTGCTTCAGCTTAAGAACAGTTTCAGGTTAAGAACAGACCTCCGGAACGAATTAAGTACTTAACCTGAGGTACCACTGTATATATAAAAGAACTCTTAACAGTGATTCTGTAAAGCAGTGGAGCTGTGAGGGTCTGGCTCAGAAACAATGGTTTGCTTAAGGCCAATGACCGCCTATGAGACAAATCACCGGAGTCGTATGCCCCAGCAAGATCTTCCGGCAAGAAGGATGCACAGCAGCACACATCTGGCCCCTTGAGCTCCCACTTGTGCCTCAGTGGGAGAAATGTGGGGGTTGTCTGTTATTTGTCCAGACCAGTTAAGAAACTGCAAATGAGCACGACAGACATCATTGGATTCCCATCATCCTGGACCACTGACTATGCTTGGGTATATAGAAACTGCAGCCTAAAAACTTCTGGAGGACTAGATGTCTACCTGTTTGACTTTCTGTCCTATGCCCTAGCCACAGGGAAGGTGTCACAGCGGAGGGGAAGAGAACATGCTCTGCATGTGCAAGTTCTGAAATTCAGTCTCTGGCACAGCCAGATGAAGAAGGGGAAGATTCCTGTAGGAGACCCTGGAGAGAGGCTACTTGTCAACGTCTACAGAACTGAGCCTTATAGACCAATGCTCTGACTCAGTGTAATAGGGCTGCCTTGGCTCCTAATGAAGGAAAGTCCTGCTCCGCCCCCCTCTGCATAAACCTTCTGCATTTGCCAGTGATGGAAAGAAGATGGGATGGATGGGGCAGTTGGTAGCAAGCACAGACAGAAGGTGGCTAGTAAGCCAAGGACCCCTGATGAGGGACACCCCACTTGCCTGTTTATGCTGCATCAGCTGCATACATCCCTGAAGGCTCCCATGTCACATGACTTTTTTGGTAGACGAAACACAGCTTGCACGAATGGATTTATGAAATGAAAATGTAGGAACAGAAGCAGCGTGTAACAGTGCACATGAATGGGCAACACATTCAAGCATCTCCCTAATGGTCGACTCACAAACTACAAAAATCCAGACCTTGTCTACTGGTCTTTGGGGCGTAAGAATCAAATATGAATCAAAAGCACCAACATTACATGAATACATAAGCTGATAAATGTTATGTTAATGGGAGTTTTTCCCCCATGCTTCACTATGTATGATATGTTAGCTTCAGGTTTGTGGTCAGGTCTGGTGCTGAACTAACTACCGTAATATGACTGATTCTGAGTGCTGAGTGTCAGCAGCTATATATCCAAAATAGGAGAATAACAACACCTTATAATTAAAAATGGAGAAATACAACTGCACTGATCACCCACTTCTGTTCTTTTTTGGATCCTTCTGGATCTTGGATGTGATGGCATGGATATTTCTTGTTAAGTGAATACAGCACAACCAGGTCTTACCAAAAGTATGGGGGTAGACATGTGGAAATGTATTTATTATATTTATTTTTATGGAACTATTGCTCCAGCTTAAGGGACGCGGGTGGCGCTGTGGGTAAAAGCCTCAGCGCCTAGGGCTTGCCGATCGAAAGGTCGGTGGTTCGAATCCCCGTGGCGGGGTGCGCTCCCACTGCTCGGTCCCAGCGCCTGCCAACCTAGCAGTTCGAAAGCACCCCCGGGTGCAAGTAGATAAATAGGGACCGCTTACTGGCGGGAAGGTAAACGGCGTTTCCGTGTGCGGCTCTGGCTCGCCAGATGCAGCTTGTCACGCTGGCCACGTGACCCGGAAGTGTCTCCGGACAGCGCTGGCCCCTGGCCTCTTAAGTGAGATGGGCGCACAACCCTAGAGTCTGTCAAGACTGGCCCGTACGGGCAGTGGTACCTTTACCTTTACCTTATTGCTCCAGCTTATCACTCTGACAACAGTGCTCAAGGTGGTTTGCAATATTTTAAATTTATAAGGACAGGAGAGGGGGATCACAAAGCAAACATAGGAGGGAGACTAAAAGAGAAATCAATCAGAAGGCAAAGCCTTCTGATTTGCCTAAGAAGAAGCCCTCACCTAGAATCATGGAATTGCAGAGTGGGAAGGGACAATTAGGGTCATCTAGTCCAACCCCTGAAATGCAGGAAGCCTCATAGTTGAAGACTGAGTTTCTGAAGCAGGATTTCCACAATTTGGGTGCCACCACAGAGAAGGCTCTTTCTCTTATTGGCACAACCAGCACTGAAGCTAGTGCCGAGACAACACACAACAGCCTCTGCAGCTTACCCCTGGCATCACAAAGACTTCATTCATTCATTCATTCATTCAACTTATATCCCTCTCCCTTCCTCCCAAAGGAGTCCAAGGTGGCAAACAACAAGAGATTAAACAATAAACCCATCTTAAAAAGATATCTTTATAACAATTCCAATACAAATGCAGACACATTTTTGCAAGCAAACTCAACCGCCTGTCAGTTCTACCCAAAGTATTCTCCGCCACACAGTTCTAATATTATCTCAAGTCGCATGTTCTAGACTGCTATATTCTGAGCTGCTAAAATAAACAGCAGCTGCAGTGGTCTCAGTTTAACACATTCCTTAAAACAGTGAAAGACACACACACACAGGGCACTTCCAGACTGTCACTATTTTTTGGCTGAGATTCAATCACATACTAGGAAATCCAGGCTGCACAATTATAATAGATCTTTGGGGGAAGCAGGTTTGTTGCTCAAGGCCTCCTGATCTGAGTTTTTGCCATGGAGAAAGTGACAGGAAAACGCATTGGAATGTGTGGAATAATCCTTGCTTTGAGTCAATATCATCTAACCTCCCCACAAACAAATCAGAATGAATTCTCATTCAGGAGCAAATGCCTCCCTGCAAATTAATCAGGATGCTCAACAAACAGGTCACCTGGAAGCACCCAAAAATACAGAGTAGACCTAAGAATAATCTATTCTATTCCAGTCCCCTCAGCAAAAAAATACTAAACTGAGCACAGTAATTTCATATACAAAAACAGACTTTTATCATGCCCTCTTCCCCTTCCCCCTTTAAAGAAATGTCAGACTTATTAGCAACTGAATGCTGTGCATACTGCTTACTGTAGAAAAGTGTAGATCTTGTGTCTACATTTAAACACATTCCAAGCGTCCCCATTAGGCCTCCAAGACCGGCTTGTTTTCTGAGAAAGTGAGTAAGCTTTCTAAGGGGTCAGCAGAGTTCTAATGTTTGCACTCTCTCATATCAATTTGTGGTCCTTCGATTAAAGAGCTGGATCACATTTCTGACTGGAAGAGCAGTCCTTTCCGCTTTTTGAGTATGGCCAGAAAACCAGGACTGAAAGAAACAATTGTTTTTTTCCAAAGCAGACAAAAAGGGCAGGTAGGGTGGGGAGTTAGAAAAAAAAACACAGCAGTTGTCCTTTATCAGGATGAACTATTTTGCATTGTTTCCAATTGTTCCTAATTAACAGTATTACACGACTGCTGTTTTTGGATACCATCACCCTACCTTTTATGCAGAACTTGCTTTTCAGCCACTAGATGGCAATAGATAGGCGGTTTGCGTCTCTGAAAGCAGTAAACGTTGATGATGTGACAGAGAGCAATTGAGTCACATAGAATATATACATACATGAAGATATTGCTCCAAGTCAGCACTTCACTGCTCACTGATTTTTTTTAAATAAAAAAAAAAACACACTATCAGTGCCATCTCTCAAATTATCAACACATTATTTCCTTTTGTTTGACTTTTCTGCCCCTCCACCCCAAAGGCTTGAATAAGCAAGGATGTTATTATCACATGCACATGCTTATCCATTAAATAAAAATCAAATCAGGAAAGCTCTTATCTGGAGGCAGCCATTCCAGCACTGGGAGAGCAGAGAAGCAGAGCTTACTCCATTGGCTCTGCTGCTGCGAGAGGCCAGCTCCATCAGGCCTCTTCTCCCTCAACTGGGAGCAGCCATTTCGTCAGCTATGCCAGCTGGTCAATGTAGGAACAACTGCCTAGAAATCGGTGCCTGAGTTTTGAGTTTTTATTTTCCTCTTGCCTCCTGATCCCTTTCCCCTTGAGTGTTGGTAGTTTCACAGTGCTATTTTTCATGGAACTCACCTCCCTTGTTCTCTTATAATGGGAATGGCACTCAGCTGAGAAGTGCCGGAATCGAGTTCCAGTAAGTTCCTGCTGAAAAAAAAAGAAAGCCCTGTATTCTTATCTACTTATTTATTAGAATGTAAGCCTACAGGTCATGGGACGCGGGTGGTGCTGTGGGTAAAAGCCTCAGCGCCTAGGGCTTGCCGATCGAAAGGTCGGCGGTTTGAATCCCCGCGGCGGGGTGCGCTCCCATTGCTCGGTCCCAGCGCCTGCCAACCTAGCAGTTCGAAAGCACCCCCGGGTGCAAGTAGATAAATAGGGACCGCTTACTAGCGGGAAGGTAAACAGCGTTTCCGTGTGCGGCTCTGGCTCGCCAGAGCAGCGATGTCACGCTGGCCACGTGACTCGGAAGTGTCTCCGGACAGCGCTGGCCCCCGGCCTCTTGAGTGAGATGGGCGCACAACCCTAGAGTCTGTCAAGACTGGCCCGTACGGGCAGGGGTACCTTTACCTTTTTAAGCCTACAGGTAGGGAGTGTCTTAGTTTTGATTTCATGTATGCCACAGTGGGAGCCTTTTTGGCTGAACAGCGGCATACAAACGCAGTAAATGAATGAATGAATGAATGAATGAATGAATGAATGAATGAATGGCATTCTAAAAAATGTTGTAGATTTCATATCAGGAAAGAAGATCCCCCTCTCCTGATCTTCTGCAGCTAATGAGAAATCCAACTCCATTCTTTCAATTAACCCAGAGTGGATCTACACACAGGAAAACCCCACTATAAATAAGTCATAAATTAAATTGTTATAACAAAAGGGGGGGGCCAATGTAAAATCACATAGAAAAGTTTTGTGCTCTACAGAACCATGTGGTGTTGCATGCTTATAACACATTTAAAATTCTGTTTGCTGAGTCCCCAGTGTGGTGTAGAACCTAAGAACATGCCGGGGGGGGGGGGGGGAGAGAAAGAGAAACCAGCTATATAGTTTGGATTGTCAATAAGATTGCAGAATTTAGTAACAATATTTTGTTGCTTTTGGCTGCTCTGCAGGCAGGAGAATTTTGAGAGCTCTTTCTCCCACCACAGGTCTTCTACTCTTTTATTCCACGCACACAAATTTTCCTTTCCTTAAGATCTGATTACTTTAATTCCCAATTTATTCTCAGAAATCTCAGACTATTCAGTCAAAAAGGAAAGCGCAGACCAGAGGTGTTGGTTGTGCATCAAACAGTCACCCAAGTAAATAAGAGCTAGAATGCAACATGCAAATCAGGAAAGGGATTCAGGTCTCTGCCTCTCTCATAAGATCCTTAGCTTGTTCAACTATTTCCTGTTTTCAGGCAGGAAATGCAGGACTGAGGGCAAAACATACAGCAAGAACAAAAACAAATGAAACACCCCTCCAGCTCATTTCTGTATTAAAAGGCTTTTAACATGAAAGCCCATTTCAGCTGAGTTTATCCAGGTGTAGGTTCCCAGGCGCATTCTTAGTTCAGAATTAATTACCCACCTCTAAATTACCAGAGAGGCTATCAGGGGGGTGGCAATCGGAGTTAATAGCTAGAGGCCATCCTCAGCTAGTTTTAGACAGAGGGCAGGGTGCTTGCAAGAAGGGTAATTTTCTGTGTGCTGAAAATGTAAATCACAATTTCCTGTTGGCCAGCCATGGATTCCATCAAGCAAGGAGAGAGAGAAATGTTTCCATGAAGGCCCCTGGCCACTCGCCCTACCCCAAGGCATTGGTTTCCTTCTTCTGATCAGTGTTTGACAAGTTTGGTCTGCAGAGTCACAGAGAAATTGCTTCTTGAAAACAAGATCATGGCCTCCCCATGCCCCATCTTACAAGCTCCCAGCATCTCAGCAAAGGGATGTGCTGGAAACTGACCAAGCAACAAGCCAAACTTAAATAACCACAACAACCAAAACCATCATTAATCAAAACCCACTGGGACTTGTTTCAGAAAGGAAAACATTTGTTTCGATGTCTATGATTTCCCACCAGCAAAAACAATAACAAGAGATTTTCAGCACTCAGCTTTTATTTCCCCAACACTCTTTAGGAACCTTTTTCTGAGAAAAGGTCATTGATTGAGGGTTAAAGTCAGTCAGGGCTGCAGCTGATCATGGGCAGAAACAGATCAGGTGGTGGGTGGAGCCACAGCCAAAAGTAGGTGGAGTTTTCAGCATCACATGACTGAATAGCCCTTCCTCTCTTGTCTATGCCACCCCATGCCTTCCCTACCTCTTCTCACCACATACAACAAACGAGGTGGTTGGTTGCCAGATGGGTGCTCAGGACATAGAGAGTGGACTGGCAGCATCCAGAGAGCCACAGAAAAGGATTCAGCCTGTGTGACAACTCTGGCCAAAGGAGAGACTAACCTGTCCTTCTCCTGGGCCCTAGGAAGCCTAGTCTTTGCCTTGCGCTATCCTCAATAGCAAGGTGGCTGGCTCAGAAAATGGTAGCAGAGAACCCATGTTCATACCTAATGTATTCTGCTAGGGACAGGGATAGGAGTAGCCCCATACCTAAGTGATCAGCTATCTCCAGAAGTGACTCTACGCTGCATTCCAAAGAGGATGTACCGGTATCTGTGTTCTGTGATAAGTGCCTTCCATGCCACAACTGTGAGCTCTGGAGTCCGATCCAAAGAGAAGCATAGCACCGGTCAGCATAGAACACAGAATGCATTTCCTCAGGATTTTAATAACAGGGTATCTCACCTGTGAACGATCCCCTGCCCTGCTCTATGTCTGAAAAAGGAAAGCAAAAATAGACAACACAGAGAAACCCTATTTGACTTCCAATCCTTTTCCAAGGCCATCCCATCCCAATTTTGAAACGTGAATGGAAATGGCAAAACACTGTGACCCTTACACATGTTCTGTACAGAAGGTACAGCAACAGAAGTTTAATTGGGGATGGGTGGGAATCTCTTATGAGTATTCTCCTCCTTTGTAGAAGAACATTGTATGCAAACCACACATGAAATTATTGGGGGATGGTAAAGGTTCTTTTTGCTTTCTGCATTTGTGTCAGAAAATGACTACTGTTCACCACCTGGTGCTATGAGGTCCTGTTTAGTGGGTCACCTATGGAAAAGTCCAGTTACAACACAGTAAAGCCAGAATAGTTCTTTTTAAGAAGCAAGAAAAAAAGTCATTAGTCCAATCTAATGTTGCACCTTGCACCCAGCAATTAAGGAAATAATAAACATTCATTTGGTTTCTTGTTCTTGAAAGCAGAGCTTATGAATCAGAGTCTAGGACACTGAGCTGGCATCAAGAGTTGTTTAATGCTATTATTCAGATGATTCAACAGAATTCACAAAAGCATGCAACTTGCTTTATGGTTGGCTGTCAAAGGGACCAACACCTGAGATCTGAAGAACCAACTCTTCTAATCTAAGGTGTCATCAAAGTTCAGACCACACATGTGAAAAGATAACCTATAACCAAGGCAGATGGGGTTTGGCCTGATACTACTTTTGACTGTATTTCCCCCCCCCCCCCATAGGATGGGTTCGGAAAAGGTCACCCTGACACGAGTTGTAACCCCACTCTAAAAATCCCTTATGGCTGTACACATTCAGCTCCAAGGTACCAGGCACACTGTTTTCATCAAAGGCTGCTAAACCAGGTCAGTTTCAGGTCAGCAGGAGGTCACCCTGGTAGTGCAGGCAGCACTGTCCACGGAAAAACACTCTAAGCTTAAAATGGCATAAATTTAAGGTTGAGCATAATGGTTTGTATGTGACTATGACTGCAATCCTATACACACTGACCTGGGAGTAAATTCCCACTGAATTTGACTTACTTCTGCTGAGACAGGCTTCGGATTGCACAGTAGATTGAATTTATTGTATTAAAAAAAATAAATCTCAAATCAATGAGACTATCAACATGTTTAAAAATTAAACATTTTCTGAATTAGACATAGCAGATCACATCTCAAGGTGCAGGGGTTGTCTTGTATTTCCATAACCATGGAAGCAATTCCTGTGTTAATAAACAGGGGTGAGCTCAGAGGGTTGATTCATGCCAAGGCTTAGTTCCAAAGCTCACCCACGCATTCGCCATTATATCTGAACCACAACTATGGTTTGCCCTCCAAACCATGATTGTAAACCCTGGATCAACCCTGGTTTGAATGGCAAGCAGGTTCAGATGTAATGGCCATCTATAATGGCCCTAATCATGTGTTCCATTTTGGGCTTAAATAGGCAAGGAAGGGTGACTTTTCAGAGGCATGCTAAACTCTGCCACCACACTCATTGGCACCTGCAGGTTGAAGGGCACCTTCTGCAGTGAGGAAGTCTCCTGTGCTTGTGGAGCCTCTCATGTGCTTTGGAACCCTGGGAAATCAGGTTTCCAAACCAGAGGCTTCACTGCTTATCCTAAGCTTCCTACTGCAGATTGGTACACGCAGAAGGTAATAGGGCTGGGGCTGGAGCTAGTTCGCTTGTTCCCTCTTTGGAATGCCACAATAGGTCTTTTGGCTTGCATCCATTGTGACCAGAATATTGTAATGCAAACCATTTTTCTTTTTAAAACCTCTAGCTATAGAGCTTGGTAGGTACAGCTCCTCTCCCTGTTGAGGCTAAGGACAAATTTTTACTTGTTGAATATTTCCCTTTGACAAAGTCATTAAAGAGGCAGGAAAACATTCCAAGGCCACGCATTAGGAATTCCGCTCAAGGGGTCTGAGAAGGACAGAAGCAAGCAAATAAGTTTTTGAACCTGCTGTACAGCCATACAACACAGGTTGCATTTTAAAAATGTGACTCATTTAGCAATATCTGGGGAATGGCTTTCTTGAGGTGAAGTGGAAGGGGGAGCCATTTCTTTTTAGTAGCGTTATCTCAAGCAATAATATAAATGCCACTTCTAATATCTCCTTGATTTCCCCCCTAAGTATCTATTAGCAAATCTAAATATCTATTAGATTTGTTTCTCTCACAGGGACGTTATTTTTAAAGTAGTAGATGAGTTCACAGTTGAGCTGTTTTATATAAACTTTTGTGAAATCCTTCAAATTAATTGAAGCAACTAGCCACTCTGTAAAATAATTTCAAAAGTGATGTGGGGCAGAGCATATTTTCAGTGGTACTCACCTTTTGGGACTCTGTTCTAGAAGACTCACTAAGACACCTTCGTGCTTTAGCTTCACCCAAAAGTGAAGACTTTGGCGTTGTTGTTTTTTTAATCAGCAGAGCCTTTTATAATTATTAATGCTGCTGTGGTTCTTTTGCCATATATTAAATGGATTTTATCTTTTAATGGAATGTTTTGTTAACTTTCTCATAGTGCCTTTTGAAATGCTCTGATTCTTTAAATTAAAAGTGACCAATGCTCAATAGATAAATGCATAATTATCATTTTTGTTCAAGAGTTTTGAACCGATTGCTGCATTAGTCAATCAATCAATCAATCAATCAATCACTAATGCCTTTCAGTTAAAACCAAGATTGCCTTGAATGTACAAGTCAGCTACAAAGAAGCAACAGAGGTCCTCAGAATGTCTATATCATCTATCTCTATCTATCTATCTATCTATCTATCTATCTATCTATCTATCTATCTATCATCTATCTATCTATATCTATCTATCATCGATCTAATCTATCTATCTATCTATCATCTATACAACTGGAGAATCTATTAAGTAAAAGTCACAACAGAAAATTATATTTATTGCTAATTGGCTGAGAATATACACCAACTTGCAAAAAGCAAAGTCAAAAAATTGTGTTAAACCTTTTAACCACGTTTATGCCTGTTGCTGATATATAAGTTACACTTTCTTTGTGTAACCCAAGGAGGGTCACCTGGTACTCACCTTTTTGGCATTGGGTGACCACCTTTTTATTCTTCCAGGTATTATAATGTTACAACACCCTCATGCTTTTGGTCCTGCTGTATAAATGTTTTGCTGCTGGTGATTTTTGTTTTGTTTGTTTTATACTGAGGTTAATTTTATTCTGCTTTAATCTTTATGGTTTTTTATTTATTTATTGCTAACGTCTGCTCTCAAGCAGCAAATACATTTTGTAAACAAACAAACTGCTAGAATACAACACACATTCCCACATCTTTACTTAGCGAATGAGTTTTGCATGGAGGAGTTGGGGGGGGGGGGGAGAGAGAGAGAGAGCGAGCGTGCTTTATTATCTCCCGGTTACACAGAAACCCGGTCTAGAAGGAAAAAGAGTATATTTTTATATATAAATATATATACCTGCATTCTTCAGCAGACAGCAGCCCAGGGCCATTTTTGATCACTTTGTTGTGCTTCTTAAGAAAATCTCCCAATGCCCAACAGGCTTTGCCTCTCCTGCATACTGTTCTCTGGATCTCAGAGTCCCAGTGATATGTGCAAACTGACCTGCAGAAGTGAGGGGGGAGACCAGAGGGTCGAGGGAAAATCCCTCCAGGAAACACGCATGGCACAGATTTTTTATGAACATCTGCACGCCCTCCAGCTTCCCCTTCTAGACAAGCACATGGTTCAGCCCAAGTACTGGGTCTTTCTAATCTCTTCACCGTCCAGCATAAATGGTAAATCAGAAGAGTGAACAGTAATCCTACTGCTCTCACTCTCTGTCGCATGGAGGTGGAAGGGGGAGGGGAGGTTTAACTCTTTTGTGGCCTGAAAGAATCTCTGGAATCTCTCTCTCTCTCTCTCTCTCTCTGTGTGTGTGTGTGTGTGTTTTCAAAGATGTTGCTTAAGTGACAGGCCTGGAAAGAATTACCCAGGTTCCTAAGAAGTACAAGAAAAGATAATTTACCTGAGAGAAGGAGACTAAAAGAAAAATCCAGAAGCTTCTGTCACTATTTGTTTAAAAAGATTTATGCTCCACCTTTCCATAATAAATTTCTGCCATTAGTAAAAGCAAATAAAAGGGGGTGTGGGGCGATAAAATAGCATATATCAAAGAATTTGAAACAGCAGCGAATAAAATCACACCCTTCATGTGCACAAGTGCTTCTGACCCCTATGATTCACCCATGAAAACAGTATGCTGAAATACTACCCCAAAGTTCATCGCATGAGCAGCAGTGGCATGTTCCACGGAAACTGTGGGGCAATTACAATGCAAAACTTCTGTAATGTTCTGGGTGGGTTAAAATATGCAAACATATATATATATATATATTCTGGAAGCAATTAACATGCACATCAGTGCTAAGTTTCTCCTTTTTCTGTAAGTATATTTTATGTCATGCAAAATATTGCTTAAAACTCAATAGTTATCATGAAAGGAAACATCGGGAAAATGTGGTTTGAAAGACAGAGAGAAACCGGGGAAAGTACTGGCTCCTCCCACTTTGGGTTTTGGTCCCGCCCAACAGTGGCATGGAGCCAGGCTTCAAACCAATTGCCCCTAAGGGAATGAATGCAGCCCTGGAGTCAAGATTTCTCACCCCTGACCTAAATTTTCTTCCATCTCATTTCCTTTATTTCAAGATAGTGTTTCTCACATACACACACAAAAGCAACGTAACTGATCTTTATGATTCATCTCTCACCTCTGCTGTCAAGTAACTGGATTATGACATGCAGAAACAGTGTCGAGGGGCGAAGGCAGCAAATCAGACATGATTATTAAGTAAACAGAGAAGCAGAGAAATAGGTACTATAGTAAGAAAAGCGCAATGAGAATCTGAATTCTCCTTTGTAAATGATAAGCACATGCCAAAAAAAAATGTTGTCTAAGCAAAAGCTGAGAGGTGCAACTTGGATTCATAACAGGAACTGAAGCATAGCAGAGGTTCTCTGATGCATTAAGACAGCCCAAGTCAACAGAAAGTCTGGCTGTAGCAGAGGCAGCGGGCTTGGAGAACATGACCTAGATAAGATACTTCAGCCCTCCAGACAAGAGGAATCAGCAGCTTACACAGCCATGCAGTTTCCTAAAAGGCTTGTAATTGTAGCCCCCACAGACTGCTCTTTCCCTTCCTCCTGTTTTTCTTTTATTTCTTACAAAGATAAGTCAATGCAAGAGATGAAATCAAGGGAAACAAAGGCAGGGGCCTTCCAACAGACTTTATTTAAACATCTATGAAAATCTAGAGTGGCTGCTTCCTAGCTGGAAGTCCTTGTTCAGGCTCCACAGAAAATTTCTACGCCCCCTTCCAAGCCCCCCACTTATTTTAGTGGTGGCAAAAAAATAAAATAAAATAAATAAAAGTAGTCACACATTGAAGTTGGTGGAAACCACCTCCTCCCCAATCATCAGATAGATTATTATATTGGTGAAGAGATGTTGATCATCTCTGCTGGATCACCAGGTAAAATAGTTTAGCTATCCCAGATGTAGAACGTACATCTAGATACATACAAGATACACACACGAATTCCTCCTGCCCTGAATGTTATTTAGGCATGGCTTCAGGATCTTTCTAGCCACTTCTCCATTTTTATTTTAAAGAAGAACCCCCCCCCCAAAAAAAAACCCATGCTGAAAGAGGGAAAAGGTGCTTGACATTTTGTTTTCTTTAGGAAGTCATAATAATTTTTAAAAGGCTGAAATATCAACAAGTCTGCTTTCCCCTCAAAGTGACCTCAAATACCAAAGGAAACATACTTGCTCTTGGTGCCTGAACAAACCGCAGTGAATTAATTCCGTGTTGTTAATGGCAAGGATGCAATTGCTCTGCAGACAAGCCATCCAGATGTGGGGGAAATAACTTGAGGAGTTGGACAACTCAGCGAGCTGGGGCCTGTCACTTTGACGGTCTCCCTCAATCTGCTGCACATTTGCACACATCTCAAAATTAACCAGCAGTTTGGATAGGATTGCATAAACAGACCTCCAGACTACTGGAGGAGGGAGAACATCTTATTTCTTTTCAAATGCCAGAAGAGGCCAGTTTATGGAACTGTATTTTTTTCACACTTTTCAGTATCTTTGCCAACCTGGAAGAGTCACAAGCGAATAAGCGATGAAAAATGAAAATGTGCAAAGTCACTCTCTCTCACCTCTCACAGGGCTGTTTTAGGGATGAAGAGAAGAGGAGGAGAACCACGCCTGCAGCCCTGGAGCAACCTAAGAGGGCAGGTGCGATAACAATGTAATAAGAATTATGGCATTTTGTTTCAAGCTTATACTTCTGTACCTGCAGGTTAAAACAGTCCGACCCAAAAATATTGTGGAGTCTATGAAGCAGATCCACCATATCCAATAGAGGTCAGACTCCTGACAGGATACAAGTCTCTACTTACGAGTAGCCCTGAGTTTTGGTGTATGTGTAGGAAGTGATAGAGACACACGTGAAGCCATTATCATACTATACTTTCCCCTCTGTCCAACCCACTATTATTACCCATGTCATAAATGTAAAATTTGAAGTGATAATTGGAGTGGCTGTAGGAAAGGATTTTCTCCAATGTTTGTATCAAGAGACATCTTGACTTTATACATACAGCCATACCTTGGTTGACAAATGTCTTGTGAGTCAAATGTTTTGGCTCCCAAACGCCGCAAACCTGGAAGTGAGTGTTCTGGTTTGCGAACGTTTTTTGGAACCTGAATATCCATCGCTGCTTCCACTGCTTCTGTTTCACTGCAGGAGCTTCCTGCAGCCAATTGGAAGCTGTGCCTTGGTTTCCAAACGTTTTGCAAGTTAAACGGACTTCCAGAACAGATTCCGTTTGACTTCCGAGGTACGACTGTACATTCCAACAGTATGATGGACCACGTTTTAAGCTCATCTCTTGAGACCACTCTAATTAGCTGCTTCTGTAGATGAGATGCTTCCATTTCTCCTGATCATCATTCCAAAACCAATGTCCTGTACTTTATATTATTCTTCACCTCTATCACTGGACAAGGAAGGCTATAGTGGAGATAAAGCTGTTGCTCAATAAATATTGGGATTTCAAATGGACTTTTCCACCAATTCACTTAGTTCTGAATTACACATGTATGTGCATCGCTTGATACAGGACATCACTTGTCTTACCTTCTCTGTCCTCATGGTTAGCAGTGTAGTGCTTCATTCATTTATATTGAATACATTTTTCTACTACAATGGTATAACGGCTAAATTGCATGAAAGTGTCTCAGTACAATGAATTTGCCATTCACCAAATACAGGGTAAACAACACAGGCTGCGTGCAAAAGGAAAAGCAAGTACATTTTGCCCCCTTCCTTGTTAGTGTGTTATTGCAAAAAGTTTGCAAAGACCCTCCTTGCAATTTCCCTCTCCCCTCTTTATAAACATGTACTTTACGTATCAGAGAGCATTGCAATTGCCAACGGTCTGTGAAATCGATACAGTTATTTATTCCGCTGCATACGCTGTGTGTGGGTGTACGTGTACAAGACAAAGCTGTTGACTTACGGAATCGGGTTGAGTTTGTAATCCATGCAGAGAGCTCTGCTCTCCCTGGAGAAATCAGGATGTGAAGAAGCAAAGCTTTCTTCATTTTTGTTGATTCCTAAGTAGGCCAAATCACTTTGGAAGATAGCCAGGAGTTAATTTAATATTCATCTCTGACCTGTTTTATTCCTTCAAGGTTTCAGTATGAAGTTGGCTGAAAGCCTTTTTCTCTGTTTGCCTGAAAATGTATCACCATTAATGCTATCCCCCAAAGCACGGTCTGCAGTGCACACATAAATAATGAATTCAGAACTACTGCTGCTTTCTTGTTCCATCAGCATATTACTGCAGGACCTTGATAGTCGCTACTCAGGTAATAGTCATGTGCATATGTTAACATAAAAGTTTGGGGCCTGCTCTTAATTTCACTTCTCCCCTCATTCCAGTTTATATGGCAGGTTGCAGGAGAATCTCTTCAGTTTTCTCAAGATGGTTCCTCAATCATATTTGTCAGAGCACAGCAGATGAGCGTAGCTGGCGGTGTCATAACCATTCTGGTAGCCACAGATGCAAGTACCTAGTGACTTGACCTTCTCAGTCTTAAGTAGAGCAGAGTTGGGTTTCCATCTAGGCTAAGAACTTATCAGTCACAAAGAGCATTTGCAAAATGCAAAAAGGCGCCACTGCAATGTGGAAATGGAAAAAAGGTGACCATAATTTTGCACCCAAGATAAAGCACTTTTGGCAGGCCTTGTTTCAAACCAATGGAATCCTTTGTAAAATCCTTGCTACTGTAATTGAATGATTTGTAATGTGCAATGCAGAAAGATTGCACATGCATTTGGACATTCATGTGCACAATCTTTCCTCAGTGGGAAGGAATCTTACACACAAAACATTTGCACATGCCCACAGATGTGTTGACCGCCTGCATGGCATGTAATGGGTCATAGGCATAGGCTGGCTATTGTAATACTGATTCCTCGTTTAATGTGGGTGTCATAGTCATATTATAATCATTTGTCATTTTATAATAGCTTCATTACCTACAAAATCATCTTGGAAAGTTCTCAGAGCTTCTAAGGGCATCCACCCACTATTTCACTGCCCATCACATTCACACCACAACTTCTAGATAGTGAGTCTCAAATATTGCTTTGCAATTCTTATAAGGTATATTACTATAGGTTGTTAAGATGATAGCTGATACCTGTTTCTCATATCACGTAACATTTGCAGTTCTAAGCCAATGTGTTACTATGGCCACAACTCATTATTTTTAGTTTCAAAGCAGTGATCTCTTGGGAGTTCTTATGACAAGGGTGTACATAGACTACAGCACTGCTGCACATTTGTAATCAATCTCCAGAAGACAATTATAGCACTAGTTGTAGGTGAACATGCTTTAGTGCAGGGCTTCTCAAACTTTTGATCCCCAAGATCCTCTTGAGGGGGCTGAAAATTAATGAGGCCCACCAGTTACCTCATGGCAACCAGTCACAAAACAATGGTGGATGGAGGCAGAGTCATAATCAGCTGGCAAGTCTCTTGCCTGCTCTTGCCACAATGAACTTGTATTCCATTCCCTGCCCCTGCCAGTTTATTTGATCCTTTCTTCCCTGTTCTTTTTACGATCACTTCTTCTATAACGTATTTCTTCTCTCATTCCCTTTCTTTCTATTCCCAGTATATTGTTCTAAGGTGAAATATTTAGTGTATTTCTCTTTATAAGTTCCTCCAACACCTCTTCTCACCCCTTCCCCTCAGAGGAAGCAGAGTTCTTCTTTCCCATCCCCTCCTGACCACCTTTCCTTAGCAGTTGGGGAGTTGCTGGTGTTACCATTGGGGCCAAACAAAAGGCTACAACAAGTGAGGAGGCACGGAACAGGCTTTGGCACTGAGGCCCACCAGAAGGTGAAGCGAAGCTCACTGCTAGTTCCATCCCACTGTTTGAGAGATGCTGCTTTAGTGAGATTCTTACTCCATACTCACTCCATCAATAAAAAGGACCAACATTTACAGGATTTGCATAGGAGGAGGAAGAAAGATTGTGGATTAGCAAATATGAAAACTCAGCCGTGGTTTCCAAGGGCAGACCTTCCAAGTGTCCCTGTTTTCCAGGGATAGTCTTGGATTTACAGAAGCCTTTCCGGTTTCCGATTTGATCCCAGAATGTCCCGCTTTTCCTTAGGACGTCCCTATTTTCATTGAAAAAATGCTGGAGCGTATGCAATGGCAGACTCAAATCTTGAGCAAGCTGACTTCCACTTGTATAACACGCTAGTGCAGGTGGAAGTCCATTCTGCTTGTGCATGGCTGGTGTTGGGTGTGTGTGTGTGTGTGTGTGTGTGTCTAGATAGACACACACACACACACACACACACACACACACACACACACAAACAACAACAACAATGCAGCCACATTTTTACTGAAACTCTTGTGATTGTCTGTTCCTGCCAGAGCATCACAGAGCTGACTCAAAGCAGCCCAACACAGCTGGTCTGATCCATCAGCTGTAGACAAGCTGTTCCAGTGTGTGAAGCAAACTGCTGCTTCTCTGCCAATAAAATACTGTTTGGTTCATTCTAACACGAGTGCTTGGATTTACAGCCCAGCCTGTCGAGCCTGAAGCGGAACAGCCGCTGCACCAAGAGGGGTGTAAAACTTTATTCCATCCATTCAACATGGCCTTAGCATCTGATCTTCAGGAAGCAGGACAACACAGCCTTCAACATTTAAAAAAAGAGACATGGATGTAACAGATTTGGCTAAGCCCCATTTTATTTTTCTCTGATTGAAAGGGAATTCCCACTTGACTTGCAGCCAAATCTTCTTGGCCTGAGGCCATCTTCAGGCCATGTAAGCCAGAACAGACCTAGAATCTACTCTTGGAAGGGTGTTAGTGCTTGAATAAATGGCATCCTTCCCAATGAAGTCAGCACTGCTCCACCAGTGTGTGAGAGCAGTCTGGCACCTATTTTCTTGGTGGGATGTGTTAGATCTTTGACTTGTTTGTAAATCCCAAGGATACGGCTATTTGGTGCCCCGGTTCCACAGAGTCACCACAAGTCCCCAGCTCCACAGAGGTGTTGCTGCTTTAATCAAAATACCATTTCCAAAGACTTCATATAACACAATGTACAGTGGTACCTCGGGTTAAGTACTTAATTCGTTCCGGAGGTCCGTACTTAACCTGAAACTGTTCTTAACCTGAAGCACCACTTTAGCTAATGGGGCCTCCTGCTGCTGCCGCAGCACGATTTCTGTTCTTATCCTGAAGCAAAGTTCTTAACCTGAAGCACTATTTCTGGGTTAGCGGAGTCTGTAACCTGAAGCGTATGTAACCTGAAGCGTATGTAACCTGAGGTACCACTGTATAACAAAAAAATAAACCCAAGGAAAAGTCAAGGAAGAACATACAAACATAATGTAACTAATTTCTATGCAGAGAATGCTGTTTATAAACTGCTTATAGGGCTTTTTGTTTTGTTTTGTTATGTTCTAGTAAGTGTGTGTAAATCCTGTTAAATAAAATAGATGTCATCATGGTTGTATCTATTTTTCTTCAGGATAGGGTGGCCCAATGCAAAAATAAAACGAAATAAAATAATTCTACACCTTTAATAGAAGAGTATATTTCGGCAGGTGGAGCAACTCCCTTCCATCCCGCCTTGGTTTTCCTCCTCCGTGCAGTAGTCAGTATTACGTATCCAGTGAGCATGCTCAGTCCTGGTCAGCTCATTTTGGGGAGAGGTGTTTCCCTCCATGTTGAAGTCGTCTTCTCTTCATTTTGGGGCTGGATGCAAAGGTCACCCTTGTACCTAACCCTAGCGACAGTAAAATACGGTATTTGATTTTTCTCCCATTGATCTTTATGGCTAGCGCTAGCTCCCAGTTCTGCCTTTGGGAATGTTTAAAAATAGGTAGCTAGAAAGATAAAAGCCAGAGAGGAGTTGTGTGTGTAATCCAGAAGAAAGCAGCAGGTTGGGTGGCTGGGAGAGACAGAGCCATGCCTGATTCCTGTTTGGATCCAAGGCTGTGGCTATGAAAGAAGCAAGTCCCTCTTCGAGTGTGAATGCTATGAGCCCCTCCATGCCAGGCTCACAATGTATATAAGTGTAAATAACCATATATCATAAAGACACCACAGTATTTGTCACTCATTATGAGGAAACCAAACCCTGGGTTAAGGACCTGGCACCCTTCGAATCTCTCACCGTTCTGCGTTTGGGGTGGCGTGCAACAGTACCATCACAGAAAGTCAAAGTATTTGACAGGTGCAACATGGCTACAATATTTGTGCTTCAGTAGCATCTAGAATGGCTTTAATTGGGAACAAGAAGGAAGGAACTAAGAAGAATCCGAGAACAGCGAGACCGAAAGTTCATCAAGGACTGGACCAAATTTGTTAATTATTTGAAAGACAATTGTATTCAATCAAATACATTGGTAGGATTGCAAGAAGCTTTGTAAGGAAAGGTAGAAAAACCACTGCAGATAAGAATAAGAATGTGTGATGTTTTAATGTTTTTGATGTTAAAGCAATGGTTAAATAGTGAAAATGCAGAAATTTGAAATGAAAGACAGAAAATCATAAGGAAGGGTTGAAGGAAGTCAGGGCCCTAAAAAGCCAAAATGTGTAATATAAGAGGAGACATTGCAATGGAAAGTATTATTGTAAAACTAATAAAAATGATATGGAAAAAGAAAGAAGGAAAGAAAATAGTCACAGTTATGTTAAAACAGCAACTGCTTAACCTCTCCTGAGGTGAAGAGGTCAAATGATAAGGCTCTGGATGAGGAATCAAAGGAGCGGAAAACAGAGTCCATAGAAATTAACTCCAAATCTCCTTATGCCGATTAATTTACATTAATTTGAAAGTAGCTTTGTCACATAGTTTTGTGGGGCATAATGCAAGACAGTAGACATACAATCTTTTTTGGTGTTTTTTTTACAAATTATTTGTATAATGTAGTTACCCAATGATTTTACGGTTGTTGTTTTTCCGAAAAGCCGTCAGTGAGGGAGGCACAGTCATGGATTTATCTACCACCTCCTGACCAGGCCTCAGGAAAAGATTGTGCTGATTGGAAAACTAAGTCAAGTGAATTAACCCATGTTGGATTTGGCATAAGCTAGAAAATCCTTCAAATATGATTACAAGCCTCCCCCCGCCCCTTATTTTAAATCCAAGTTAGGTTTCCCAATACAGTCACGGAAGATTTGTTTTGCTTCAGACATTAAATTGGCTGTAGGTTAACATCCCTCGCAAAAGGCTGCTCTCTCATATCCAGAAACAACTCTTTTTTTTGAAAAAAAGATACTTTGTTCAAATGCTGTGGTGGCCTTGACAGAAACAGCGGAAATTCTTTTGCAATCTTGGGGAAGGACTAAAGCTCAGAGTGAGGGCACAGGCATGATAATACAGAATATCCCAGCTTCACTCCTTAGCACCTACAGTTACATCTGCGAAGGTCTACTGCCTAACACCCTGGGAAGTTACTGCCATTCAGTGTTGACAATAAAGAGCTGGGTGAAACAATGGTTTGACTCACTGTAAGGCAGCCTCCTGTGTACCTCTCCTTGCACTCAAGGTCCAAGGTTGTGTGGTGTCAAGGTTCCCATCGGCTAATTACTGCTCCCATTATCTCGTCTCTTTGGCTGGACTCCATCCAAACCAAACACCCCAGTGTGACTCTGCACAGCGTCATGTGACTCCAAGCTTTAAGGGTCCAGCAAAATAATATAGGAAGCAGGGGTGCCAGAGAGTTCTGTCAGAAACAGAAATGGGAGCTGAAATTGCCACAATGTGCATGTCTGTCCGAGGTCAGGAACACAAATGACACAAGTCAATTTGAGCGGTATTTTTCATTGTGTCTTTAGTCTGCAAGCACAGCATAAATAATTGTTATTTTCTGCATGGTTTTTGATGTTTCCCTTCCACTGAGATGTACTGAAATAATGAAATGAATGATTCGTTACATTACATTTTGGCCATAGTGAATAGTGAGGTGAATGACATAGATTTTAGCAGAAGCTGAAGAGTAGTGGAATGGAAACAGCGCTGATTGCAAGGAAGGGACAGAAATCGCTGGCTGCTTACATCCCTAGCAGGAAGTAACTAGTCAACTAATGCAGATAAAAAGGTTCAGCAATAATCAGGTGACATATTTTCCTACTCTGATCTTGCCTAGGTGTGTTCCTCCTTAGTAGCACATTAACCCAGCCCTGATTTTCACATGAAATTTTGTACTCAGTTCAAAATATCAGCACCTCAGAGGCAAAGCTAGATGTGATACTCTCCATGCCTGATCCAGACTGGGATCATAGTTGGAAGAAGTGATAGAGCTTTAGCTCTTTGCCCATTGCCCTGCTGTAGTCTTGATCCAGATCATGCTCTAGCCATTAAATTTTGTTGCCTTTTTTCTCCACTTTTGGTCTTTCAGTTAGATCTGTGTGCATGCAAATGTACTTGCGGACATACAGTGTGTTTGGGGCAGTCCTTGGCTTAGCTGCTTGGTTCTGGAACCATTACATGTTATTTGAGTGTCACTGGCAGACAAGGAGTCCAATTCCATTAATATCTCATGCCAGGTTCTGCATTTCTGGGTTCTGGTTCTTCACAATAGAGCCCTGAACTAAAGCATTCTATAATCCATAATGTCAATGCAACAAGCAAACAAAACAATGCTGCAAATGTAAGAAGAGGGTACAATTGTCAGACTTATTTCTAGGAGGGGACCCTGTGCTCTTTAAAAGCTGCATGACATAAAAGCTTTTCCGTGACTATTGTGCAAAGTTTGCCTTGCAACCTAAGTACCAGCACATGGTTACGATTCAAACTAATCTACAGCTGCATATCTGTACAGATATATTGTGAAGTACATGACTTAAGAGAGAGTATGGAAAATTTGTGCCATAAGTACTACCATTAAATGTCCATTTTAAATATGCTCTTCCTTCTACGTACCATAGTGCTAAAGTTATACAAGTCAATCTTCTGCTCACATGGCAAGGGGTGCTGGCCTATTAAGAAAACTAAATGATAAAACAAACGTCTGGCAATGCTTCAGATCAAATACCAAAAACCTTGAACTGCCACTATTCATTGGAGACTCAAAGCTCTGAACATGGAGGCCTACCCACATTTTTTACATTATGAAGCAGATGGAAGCTGTAATCCTCTCTACAGCACAATGGCGCTCCCCCACCCCCGCCCCACCAACAGTAGCAGATGACAGGCTCATTTCCACAAAATGTTTTCTGCTTCTGTCCAACAGACCAACAATGTTCAGATGGAAAGGAGATGAGATGAGCAGCCTACAGATGCAGCGCAGAGGAAAGAAGCAACCAAACTATTACAAAACCTAGAACTCCTACACTGGTCTGATGATTGGCATCTTGTTAGAGGCAGTTTGGTGCTAACCAAGGTGCTAATCATGCAGTTGCAGAGAAACCTGGGTTTTACAAACTTCGTTGAGCACAGATCTTGAAGATGCCTAGGCAAAGTCGAAGTTGGTGTTGTATCCATCTCTGCATCTCTGTCTACTAGACCAAGTTCAAATATAGACAATTTATTAAGGCAGAAAACCATCCTTCCCCAACTTGGTGCTCTCAGCTGTTTTGGTCTACAAGCTCCCTTGACCAAAGGTCAAGATTGGTGGGGGCTTAAAACATCTGCAGTGCATCAGGTTAGTGAAGGCTGGTGAAGCAAAAACTTTCTAAACATGGTGGATGTGATTCAAACATCTATTCTCTGTGCTGAAAACAAATGCCTTGGAATGCAGCAAATGTGTATTCAAATAATTTCCAGTGCAGCTGGAATGTTAATTCCATCTGAATATTACCCTGCTGGATGAAGCTTACTGTACTTAAGAGTCTGATTCACAGCACTAGCTGTTGCATAGTGACTGACTACTCATCTCCAAGAAGTCCCTATGCCAGTGCAGATGTCTATGTTGATACATAGGGTAGATCTTTCACATCAGCATGGGACTACAGAGCAGCCACAAGCAAATCTGAGAAGATTACTGTTATGCAGACCCAACCTTGTCTATCCACAGCTCTGTAGGATAGACAGGCAGCAAAGCTTTGGAATACGGGAGGCTGGAAACCACAGGAGGGGAGAGAGCTCATATTCTGCTCCCTTGTTTCCCATAGGCATCACTACAGCGTTTTGGCCACATGAATTGGCCTCTACAATGAGAGGCACGCCAATATTGCATTGCTTTAAAATGCAAACAACAAGCTTCGGAGAGGTAGTTTTTCTTGAGGCCAGGTATGCAGAGAATGTATTAAATTTTCCCTACCCCCAACACTCCTCCACCTTTGCAAGGCTGTGCAGGCTTCCTTCCTCACAGCTACTTACATCATTTTAAAATGCCATTAGTTTCATTAATGCAAATGTCTAGTTTGGTCTTAGGTTTTTGTTTATTTATTTCTTCCCTTCGGTACTCCAAATATTCTCTAAATCCTACCCTTTATTAATTTCTAACTGTCCCTAACTCTAGCAGTTATGGGTGCCCTTGCACCTCCAAACTCCGTTACCCAGATCTGTAACAAATTGTATTCATTTTCGCTCTATTTCTTCTATCGACTTCTGAGAAAGCAGCAACTCTGTTTATTCCGTAATGTGTTGACAGCCGTTTTAAGGCTACTTTAGAATCTGGAGCAGACCTTTAAAAATAACCATCAGACATAGAGACATTAAAAATGTATAGCAGAGAGAGAGAGCATGAGAGCAACATTTGCTTTTAGTTTTCTTGTTCAAACTACATATTAGACAGCAAGGGAAGAATTTTCGGCGAATTAGCAGATTTAAATATCTCCAGAAATTAAATAAATAACTAATCAAAGTCTAATTTAGGGGACGGGGGAAGAAACAATTTCTTACACTTTAATTTTGGAAGGTGAACATTAGCATCTGCTATAGGCTACAATTGGGACGCGGGTGGCGCTGTGGGTAAAACCTCAGCGCCTAGGGCTTGCCGATTGCATGGTCAGCGGTTCGAATCCCCGCGGCGGGGTGAGCTCCCGTTTTTCGGTCCCAGCTCCTGCCCACCTAGCAGTTCGAAAGCACCCCTAAGTGCAAGTAGATAAATAGGTACCGCTTTATAGCGGGAAGGTAAACAGCGTTTCTGTGTGCTGCCCTGGTGCAGGCTCGCCAGAGCAGCTTCGTCACACTGGCCACGTGACCCGGAAGTGTCTCCGGACAGTGCTGGCCCCCGGCCTCTTAAGTGAGATGGGCGCGCAACCCCAGAGTCGGACACGGCTGGCCCGTACGGGCAGGGGTACCTTTACCTTTATAGGCTACAATATACATTTCACTACAGTCATACCTCAGGTTACAGACACTTGAGGTTGTGTGTTTTCCGGTTGCACACCGTGCCGAACCTGGAAGTACTGGAATGGGCTACTTCCAGGTTTTGGCGGTTGTGCATGCGCAGAAGCACTAAATCACGCTTTGCACATGCACAGATGTGGTGCTGCGGGTTGTGAACGTGCCTGCTGCACTGATCACATTCGCAATCTGAGCGTCCACTATATACTTTATGCACATAAAATGTTAACCCTTCATGTCAGATGGGGCATTGGTATCCCCATGCTACTTTAAACACTGGAAGGTAGAAATCCTAATAGGACACCATTGTGTGATTCAGGATATTTTTGCGAACCAAAGCATTTGACCTGTGCTATGTCATGCTGAAGAGAGGCCCCCTCTATTGGGCAAACACATCCCTCTCTCCCCCCACCCCCAATTCCAACAAAGAGCAGATAGCTTGTGTGATTTAAATTATATGTGAAATATAAAAAGCTTCTATGGAAACAGCATGTTTCAAACTCTGTTGGCCTTATTATTATTATTATTATTACCTCAAACATGCTGTATTTTCTATCATCAATCACCTTTTCAGGGAACTTCTCTTGTACTTCGAGCTTAATGCTGAGCAAAAGTGTCAAGAAGAAGGGATGTGTCCTATTAAAGTTCCTACAAAACTAAATAGGATATCTGGTATATAGTCATAAAAACTTCCTTGCAGGAAAGGCCCACTCTTGTTTTGAGAACCACACATCTCTCTCTCTCTCTCTCTCTCTCTCTCTCTCTCTCTCTCTCACACACACACACACACACACACAGAACACGATTGCTTCTTTTTAAAACTGAAAAACCCTTAATGAGGACTCAACTCTCTGATCATACCAGCTGCCTTTTCCAGCCTTGCTCAGCTCTACAATATCCTTCACTGCCATGATCAGAACTGTATACAGTATTCCAAGAGTGGTTTCACCATAGATTTACAGTTGCAAGTTTTATTTTTCCATCCCTTTCCAGATAATCTGTAGCACGGAATTTGCCCTTTCCAGCATTCCAGAGATGCATTGTAGCATTTAGAAAGATTTTCACACGGGAGAGTATTCAAAGATAAGATTCCCCTCAAGTATCTCTGAGCTGGGGACTGTCCCGTGTGCTTTGCTGAATGTGTGCATCACACCTCAGACAGACAAACTTTGTCTGCTCTCTGCAAGCACAAGCCAGAATAAATGAGTCACAATTAAATCCCATTCAGATCAATGGTTCAATATTAGGTGCTTGATGAAGGACTGATATGGTATGCAGTATCCCTTAGATCTCTCTTTGCACTTGACTGGGGCTGCTATGAATTTCACCCTTCAAGTGAGGATAGAGGTGGCAATCGTGTTTATGCAATCAAGTTCCATGCCTATGAATCACAGAAGCATCATCCAATGGCTAAGGAAAATCTTTGTTGTGCACACAATTTTGTTATATTAATCTAGAACCATGTAATCTTCCCTAAGGAACAAGATTAAAATAGTTTATGAAATGCAGAATGTATCATCACTTTTGAAGTTTATTTTATCTAGCAAGTTTGGGGTTGTTGTTGTCGTACTTGTCCTTGACTGAACTGCGTAATCTTCTCCTTTTGGCTTTACTTTGTACATCTTCAGTTCTATCAAGATTTACTAAAAGCTTAGAAAGCCAGACACCGCCATAACATGTTGGCAAAGTTGTCAAAACAAATAAAGGCAAACAAGAAAGCAACATGCTTCAGAAGAGACTTATTTAGGGTGAGAACAGATTTACAAAGAAGTGCAGTAGGAAGCTACAAAATCTCCCCTGCTTCTCAAATATAGCTCAGACAAACAACAGATGTCCTTGCACTATATTCTGGGTTGGATCCAGACATAGTCAGGCTTAGAGCACACCCACGGAAATCAAAAGGACTAACAATTCTCCTTCATTTCAATGGGTCTACTCTAAGAATCCACTACCACTACATCCCCCCCCCCAAAAAAAAATCACAGAGTTTGGGTCCCTATCATAAAATGGCTAATAAATGGCAGAAAGATTATTCTCACCTTACACTCCAACAATCCAACACCTTACACTCCAACAAGCCAACAATTCCATTTCTGTGACATCATTTCCTGCCCCACCCACATATCAGAACATGGCTTCCTGGTACTACAGAAGAGCCATTAACAGGACAATCCTATGCATGTTTACTCAGAAGTAAAACCCCACAGTGTGAATAAAGTGTCCACAGGAATGTGGTCTTAGCTGTAGTATTTAATTCTCCCACTGTTATATTGGCTCTTCAATCATCCAACCTTATATTGACTTTTCTATCTCATTTTGTGAAATAAGCACAGAAATCCAAGTGCATATTTCAAATATCAACACAGCTAATAACGGGAATTCTGAATAGCTTCCCACATATAGACATACATGGAATACAGTGGATCATTACAGGGGGTAGCTTGGGTACAGATAAGGACTTTAAAAAATGATAGTTTTCAAAAGGCATTGCAATGGAGCAGGTGCTTCCAGTTGTATAACAGAAAAGTAATTGTAAGATCGGTTTTGGCCTACAGGCTCTTTTTATGGCTATGTCCATAAAATCTTTCTAGTAGTCTGTACTTAACTGTATGAACACACAATGGGGTCTTTCATTAACTGTTCTTTCTATGGAAAGTCAGGTCAATGGAGTAAATGATACCTTAATGTTTCTTTTTCAAAGTCAGGATGACTCGAAAAGCAGACTACTTATGATGCCTCTGAGCAGCCTCCTAGGACTCTATTCCTTTAGTCCATACTAAACTTTTGATTTACAAAACGATAAATATTCAGCCAACTGGAAAAAGACAGGGGGAAGCACAGGTTGGTTAAACTCTCCTAGGAAACACTACAACCAAATGCAATTTTTGTTTCAAAGCCATAACACGAAGTATTGTAAACCGCTTTACAATGCAAATCTCCATCTTTGCATGCAACTTTCCTATTAAAATAAGTAGAATGTGCCTGTATGGGTAAGGCACTCTGTGGTGGCAAGCTTTAAGTTGACTAAACAGTGGTACCTCGGGTTACATACACTTCAGGTTACATACGCTTCAGGTTACAGACTCCGCTAACCCAGAAATAGTGCTTCAGGTTAAGAACTTTGCTTCAGGATGAGAACAGAAATCGTGCTCTGGCGGCGCGGCAGCAGCAGGAGGCCCCATTAGCTAAAGTGGTGCTTCAGGTTAAGAACAGTTTCAGGTTAAGTACGGACCTCCAGAACGAATTAAGTACTTAACCCGAGGTACCACTGTATTAGGCATTTTCCCTAACTGAAACAGTAACTAGTAGAATTGTCACCTGGTTAAGAAAATCATGTTGGTCTAATAAACTGAGTGAACATTGTAGCTCCAATAAGTAGGCAATGGAACAAGTTCCTTGAGAAGATGTGAAGTTGTCTTCTTTACTTGGTTATGAAGGCCAACAAACTCAAGTTAAAGCTGGTCCAGTTTTAAAGCCTCACACCAACAAAACATTAAGCGATGTCACACATGATGATCTCTGAAAGCAAAAGTGATGGTTACACTTCTCAACCCCAGGGGAAGAGGGTGGGCGATAGAGACTGTCCCATGAATATGACCTCTTTGTTTTAAAAGAAAGTTAAACTCTGACCTACTTTTTGAAAACATCCTCACTCTTAACAGCTCTTGCTTTGCTCATTTTCTTTTCTTGCTTCCCTTTCTTTCCCCCATGAGCCTTCTCCAAGGATTCATCACAACAGTTCGAACAGATCTGACCACGGTGTCATCTTAATAGACTCCAGCAATGCGGGGATATTGCAGATTGTGACAACATAAAACAATCCCACCCCCACTGCAAAAACAAAACAAAAACCAGAAAAGAAATGCCTGCACTCTTTGAAAACAAACTAATAAATAAATAAAAGCGTTTGCGCTTCTTCTCTGGTGTGACATGGCAATATGGCACTGAATACTTATATAAAAACACCAATAAACATTTCAGGAATTCTATATTAAATCTCCAGTCAGTAGTTTATTTCGGGCTTCTTTTTTTCATTCCCCATAACTGGAAGGCTTGAGGCCAAATTTTAACTGAATGTAGCATAGCCGCAGGCAGTAGCGGTTGGCAGAGCATCTTATGCGCCACTGCAGCTTACTGGGAAGAAGAGGAGCAAGGTGGCTGCAAGGTGGAAACACTGGAAACTGCTCCTTTGCCAACCTTGTCACTGCTTCACCTGCTCCTAGGAGTGCCTCCAGCAGCTGGAGATCAGATTAGCCCCCCTGACTGCCACTAGCCCCAGGGCTGGTTTTACTCAGATTTATGGCCCTTATCCACCAGGAGCTGTGCAGTCAGTATTGTAGGCCCAACCCTTCCTTCTAGTTGAGGTCAGACAGGTCACCTTCCCTGCTGAACTTCTGGCACCTGCCCAAAACCTTTTAAAATAAATTCCAGCGAGCATTTTGACAGAAATCTCATTTTAATCATTTTTTAAAATCTTTTCTGCGTTTTATTACTCGAACACCCTTATGGGGCAATTAATTAAGTGGTATATAATTTTTAAAAATAAAATAAATAAATGGATAGATGATAGATAGATAGAGATAGATAAGTGAAGCAGGTGGGGGTGTAATTTCTCCCTCAGGTCATTTTACTGATCTGTTTCTTTTCCTTGCCTCCATGGGCTATTTCCTTGGGAGATGGGGAGGGAAAGGGTCCTCATGCTATTGCCCTGATCAAGTTCCCCATTTAGTTTTCTTTAAAAAGAAAAGAAAAGAAGTAACACTTTTTTGGTCATGGATCTCCTGGCAGAATCTCCTTGTGGTTTCACCCTAAAACAAGTACCTTAACGATATGCATGACTTGCATAAATTATTTTGAACTGACATAGTTAATATCTTCTTTCCCTGCTTCATGCTACACACACTGTTACCTGTAGGAAACACTAACATTCCTCAAGATGGGAGCAATGAAGATTTTAGACCTTATAACTTATATCTTGATTACCTCAGGACGCTCATGAAACAACCAGCTGTGAAACAGCTGCCTTTGATCTCTTGAGTTAGCCTTGTAGCTCAGAGACAGCTGCTTCTAACCACAACCTTCAGCTGTACCTGGTCTATTAGTTCCACGTTTATGGGATGTGACCTTTAACTTGTGACCTTTGCTCATGTTTCAAGTTTGAAATTGGCTTCCTGCTTGCTGATTAAAGGTTAGCTGTTAATGGGAAGGCATTGGAGACCCTATTTATTATTGTGCTAATTTGCGTGTAATTTCTCGGTTTAGAACAAATCTGTTCATGTACACATACGTGGAGACTTACATAGTGTGTGTGGCTTTGTTAAATGTTAAAGGTGCAAACATTAAAGCAGTTTCCCCAAAATCCTTTTGGATGCCTGCTGCATCTATCAACAAAGGATGGCATTCCATGTCGCACTATTACAAATGTTTTGTCTGAACAAGTATATCATCTTGCCAGACGGAACAATCACCCTCCCCCCATATAATGTTCTGGGGGGTGTGTGTCTTCCAACACCCCCCAAGCGAATTGTGGGGGCACATGGGAAGGAATGGGGAACCACATCAAATCCCATATACAGATAGGAGAAGGGTTTTGATTACTAACTATATTTGTGAGTTTCTCTAAAATCTAAAGCATCGGGGTATCTGATCTCCTTAAAGTCATTGGGAGAATGATCACACACATATATCCTCTACCCTCACAAGCCCCCCAATAGTCTGGTCAACACTTTGATTGTTGTAAATCATGGACTGGGAGCCTGTGACCCTCAAAATGTTGGATCCCAGTTCCCATCATCTCTGACCACTGACCATGCTGACTGAGGCTGTGTTCACATTCCTATTTACTGTACAGTCACAGTGTTTCCAGTGCTGGACTTTTAATCAGTATTCACACAATGTTATCCCAAAACCACGTGTCTCCTGTAGCTTGTTACAAGATATTACCATTCAAGGCATTGTTTTTCAAACTAGCTTAACACAGATTGGAGTCCTTAAGTAGTTCTTAATTCATCTCTAGGCAAGATATGAACATCTGCAAAAGGCATCCTGCCCTGTTAATGCCTCCAAGGTGAGCATAACTTGAGGCTTATGGAGTCCAACAACATTTGGGGGGGGGGGGGTTCAGGTCCTTCATCCCCATTGTAAACACAGAAAACTATGCATACTAACACTCCAATCCCATATTTGCTAGCATGCCAACAAATAGTAGGCTGAACAGGTAGATCAATCCTGAATTCAAAATTACTGCCATGTGGCTCTTCTCCAACATTTAAATAAGACCACAATCCAGTAGTGAATTAAGTGTCTTTAAACTCTTGGATTTCAACTGACTTCAGCATGCCTTGCTAACTCAACGTGGGACTGAAAGTGCAGTGTTTAAAGTCAATAAATTCATAGCTATGGAATTTAACCTCCCACTCCCATCACTTACTGGTACATTTAAAACAGGTTCTTTCTCCTAAGCTTTCAGACAGAAAGGAAATTTTGAAAACTGAACTCCCAGTCTTGTTTGACATGATCAATTAAGTAAAGATGTCTAATTTGCAAGGAGAGCCAATGTAGTTGTCAGGACTCCAACTCCTATCATCCCTGACCACAAGCCATACCAGTTGGTGCTGATGGGACTTGCAGTTCAAAACATTGATGGCCTTGACTTATGGGGACAGAATAGGCTACAACCAATGACTTTATTATTCAAAATGCACTTGTGATGTTTCGTCCAAGACACTGGTACAAATTCAGCGATTGCCATCTTTTGGTTTTATCCTGTTTAAGCAGCTATGTATAGTACACAACATAGATTTGCAGGGCGTTTCATGCTATTTGAGGCTCAGAAATGAAGAAGAAGAGGAGTTTGGATTTGATATCCCGCCTTTCACTCCCTTTAAGGAGTCTCAAAGCGGCTAACATTCTCCTTTCCCTTCCTCCCCCACAACAAACACTCTGTGAGGTGAGTGGGGCTGAGAGACTTCAGAGAAGTGTGACTGGCCCAAGGTCACCCAGCAGCTGCATGTGGAGGAGTGGAGACGCGAACCCGGTTCCCCAGATTACGAGACTACCGCTCTTAACCACTACACCACACTGGCTATACCAGGGTCCTAGCATGCATACATGCACCCCAAGCCCTGAGTAACCTATGCTGGTTGGCCTCCTGCTTTTAAGCCATAGGGAGGGGCAGAGGCATCACACATGCTCCTAGCTCAGGCCTGGCAGAGGCCTTAAATGAGGGACTCTACTGAATCTTGTGTGCCACACTTGGCAGGCAGACCCAAGTTCCACATATGTGATACGTCAGTAAGAAAAGCTAGTTTGAAATGCATTTTGCACAGTTGAGGAGAGAGAGTAGGCTTTATTTCTATTTTTGTAATTGTAGCAGTAGTTGCATGCTGGTAAGCAACAGGGGCAAGATACATCTGAAGACACTGCAGTACAGAAAGCAAGAGAAAAATAACACACACACACACACACACACTTCTAAGTCATCTGGCTCTTATTCCTCTGGAGATACTAACTTCATTGTGTGCTGTAACAGACAGAGCAGTTAATCCCCCTCCATCCGATTATGCCTGCCTTCTTCTCAGTGACCGAGTTAGCTTTCAGTTTCTAGCTGCCCAATGACAGAGGTGACACTTTAACTCTGTAATCTTTAATGCAATGCTTAGCCACAGAGCAAACAAGGCAAACAATAGCGACCTCTGATTAAGAAAATCCTTCCGGCCATTTCCTAGCCATGCCTATTTTTGCCATTATTTTTTTTAAACCAAGCAAACAAACAAATAAAACATGTTTCCATTCCACCCTGTTTTGAAAACCCATGAGCCTCTTTGTCTCAATACAGAACTGGACAGCTCCCCTTCCTAAATCAGGAGAAGTGGGGACATGTGAAGGAGAACTGTTCCTTGAAATCAGCCCCCACCCAAACCTGATATGTCCCCGCTGCTTTGGGATAAAACACCCCACTAACATGAGCCTGCGTTCAGACAACACACTAAACCAAATCTTGGCTTAGCTTGCTGCAGTACAGCAGTGAAACAGAGAGCAAAACAGCTGTGAGCTCCTCTCTGGGAGCTTGCACGTTTACTTGTTTGTGCTAAACCATGGTTTGGTCTAGCACTGTGTGCAAACAAAGTCATGGGCAGAGCTCCTTGACAGTGACTTCAATAGAATATGAATGGCCTAATTATGCGCATGGTGGTACCCTTAACAGAGCTGTGCAGTTCCACATAAAAAGAGAACTACTTCAAGCTTTTGTTATGCTAACACCTTCAGATTTTATTTTATTTTTTCTCACTGGGTACTTGTGCTTGGAATATTCCTGCTCAATGGCTTTTAATGACTGGTCCCTAGCTGCTGAAGTCATTTATCATGCCCTGAAGAAAAAATCTGCAACTGAAGGTAGCCAGCAAAGAAAGTGGACATCAGAGGATTTGCAGTTGACCAGGCAGTTCCAAGGATATGCTGTGCTTTGTGAAGGAAAGCTTTCTGGTACTTTAAAAGCTAGCATTATCTGTTTTGGTGCTTGCTCAACTTGCGGATTTTTAAATTACTGAGTAGAAATTTAATAAATAAATAATAATTAATGAATAAATGAAGAGATGCTATAAAAATGTTAAAAGAAACTGGTCCTGTAAATAGTTCCGCCTCTCCATCTCAGAATTTCTTAGTTCTTGGGTAAGTGGAGACCTACATAACACTGTGAAACACTGAGCAGCAAGGAGCAAGGAGATGAATCATGTAAAATTTCCTCTTTGCCCCTTATTAAAACCCCAGAAACCCCGTCAAATATGGCAACCTCACTCTGTATTCTAACTCATACAAAGCCATACCTGCAGCCCACCAGACACATCTTTCCCCAAGAGATGACTTTCTCAGCTCCCTCCTTCCCTCTCTCCTGCTGATTTCTGCTGCCATTAGGAGGTGGCGGCTACTGCTGCCGCTGCCTGGAATTAAGGCGGCAGATTAGAAATGTTAAAAATATGCAATTTTTCTCTCTTGCTGTTTCTTTGGGAACCTGTTTTTCAGGCAATGCGTGTGTACTGAAAACAAACATAAAAGGAAGAAACATCTCCTGTGCAGCAGTGAAAGTGTAAGTGTGTAAAAGAGTGGGGACCTCTCAGAATTCCTTAAAGCGCTACGGCTCTCTGAGGCCTTCCTTACATCTCACACCCATCCACAGACTTTCTGCATGCAGGCATATAGGAAAGAAAAATCTGGTTTCTCCTTTTCTTTTTCCTCTTATCTTTTTTTGGGGGTGGGGTGGGATCCCTTAGCTGGCACAGTGGCAAGCCTTTCTTCCTTCAAGTGAGAAATCTACCTCAAACAATAAATCATCACCCAAGGGAAACTGATAGGAGGATAAGGCAACCTGCAGCCACTACTGGCTGTAAATACTTGCAGCTATGAACAAGGAATGCTTGCATCTGCCCCTGCATGAACCTCGCATGGCTTGACCGTAAATCCACAGCCCAGGTTAGTTTCGAGGGACACGGAGACAAACAGAAATCTCTTGGATGCAATTCTGCAGATACAGAAGTGACACATATACGATCCCGCCAGCACCCATCCCGTATCAGCCCCCTCAAACTGTGGTTCACAGTTTATAGCTTTTTGTCTCTCACTTTATTCACACTGCCTGAAGGAGAGGAAAAATACACTTAAATACTACTGTGCTTAGCCTTTAAAATAAAACACACACATGCACAGCACCAAAGGAAGCAAGTTTTCCCAACAGTTTGAAAAAGATTCTGAACCTAACTTAGTCATGTTCATTAATTTCAATGGATCCACTCTACACCAAACAAAACTTAGTTGAATGCCACCCACTAATTCTAAAGTGCAAAGAATTATATTACTGGGGAGATTTTGACCATTTATGCAGGTTTATGTAGTTGTAAGTTGAATATGAGTAAGTTGTAAGTTGAATTTGTAAGTTGTAGTTGTAAGTTGAATTAGGTTTTTTGGAGTAGGCATTCACTATTTGGTTATGGACATGGGGCTTAAATTGTCCCTTATAAAAAACAACAACCAGGGCCTGTGGATTTATGATAAGTAGGGACATAATCCATTGGAGTAATAAAGACAAGAGTGCCTTTGAACATATGCAGAATGAAATCCCCCCTCCCCCTCTATCCATGCCAGGGATAGGATCTGCAGGCAAGCGTAATTCATTCAAACAGCTTTAAATTTTAGAAACACATATATCTTTCGCTAAACTCCTGTTCGTGTGAAAGTCCTTACAAGAGCTGGATATCACTAGATAACTGAACATCAACATGCAGGTGTGACTGGACCACCGCAGATACAAACCTCAGAGAATGCAAAACCACCTAAAACTCAATGGTTTTCAATGGAGTTGACACACCTGTTCAGATGCCAATAATCAAGTGCACAGAAATGCAGTTTTGTTTGTGAATGTGTTAAGCAGACCTAAGACATTGATAAGCATCGTTTCCTCTCCATTATAATCATACACAAAACCCCCAGAGGTTAATGGCATGAACCTATTATTTCCCACCAAGCAGGAGGAAAACTCCAAATGTGGTAGCAGGAAATTGGCTCTGCAGCTAACATGGCATGCCTAACCATGTCTGCTCAAAAGCAAATCCCATTAAATTCTATGGGACTTTCTCCCAGATGAGTGGAGGGCAGTCTAATAGGATCAACATCACATCATATCCTCCTCGGTGATGCTACTTCCTGCTCTATCCAGTTGGTGTCCCAGAGATTCCCAGAGGCACCTACACCTATAAATTAGCATATGCAAATGTTATGCAGATTTGTGTGCCCTGAGTCCTGGAAGGAAATGCTAGAGTTGCATCACAAGTGGCTTTCCCACAAAATGCTCCTTTTAAATACTTCCCAACCTTTACCACCCAAGGGCAGGGGGCAGGATTTGGATCAAAGCCTTGCTGTTGGGTGGAATATACACATGTTAAAAATGCTGTGAAAATGCTTTTTAAAAAAAGTTTTGAAAAATACATTGAATTTTGCATAGCTCACTGTCACCATCTAGTGTCACATTTGTATATTGCACTTTACAACACATTTGCAACTTTCTATTTACAGCTGTGTAGCTGAGTACATAGTCTCAACAGACACTACGGCAGCCTTTCTCAACCTGTGGGTCCCCAGATGTTGTTGAACTACAACTCCCATCACCCCTAGCTAGCAAGGCCAGAGCTCAGGGATGATGGGAGTTGTAGTCCAACAACATCTGGGGACCCACAGGTTGAGAACCGCTGCACTAGGGGATCAAACAGAGTCATTACTGTAAAGAACATTTCTAGTCAGAGGTCAATGCTTCCGACCTTTCAGATGACTGGAACTAATGTGTTGAGAGAGTTGCTGGCAGCAGGGCCATCAAGTCTGAGAGGGAGAAGAATTATTATTATTCTTTTCAGAAGGCAGCTTGGACTGACAAAACCAGATGTTCCTTCTTTCACCAGATTTTCATCCTCCATACTTTTGTAGGACCAAAAGCTTTGTGGCTTCACTGAAGTGCACAAACTGGAACTCAAAAGGCTCAATGAGCTTTTGTTGGAAATGGGTACCAAAGGGGGGGAAATGTCCATGCCATCAGAAATTTGCTATCATTTGATGAAATTGCATTTTGTATGTTGTCATTTTCCAAGTAAACAGGCAGACAGGGGTGACTGCATCGCTGGAGAAATACTGTGGTTGGTCAATTATGTGGTTAATATATAGCCACAACGTTCGTGTGCAAGATGAAATTCAGCTAGAGGCTGAACATGGCTGCCCTCAGGCTGTTTACTCAGCTCCAGAAAACATTAACCACAATAACAATGGCAATGCATTTTGAATGTATCTTTTTTATAAAAAAACAAAACCATGCCCACACTTTGCAGAAGCCAGAACCACCACAGAAAACAAGAAACATTTGAAATGACTTTGTAGCCTGTTCTCAAACTAGTGGTCTGTGTTCTCCTCCATTTCAGAGTAAGAGAGAAACTTCAAAGAACTTTGCTTACAAATACAGACTCATTCATCACAATAGAAAGGAAAGACTATGCTTATTGTATTACTTTAGTATGTGCATTCATTTGTAGAATGCATACAAAACGTATTTAGTGGTCTGCTGAGACCACCATTAATTTTCAAGTAGTCTACTACTTTGAGCATCAGTTTGTGATACATATTTTTAAAGTCCTCATGAAAATGCTGTAGCCTTTTAATTGTGAACTTCTCATAATATACACGTGTTTGTATGCAGTTTTGCCTAATATATATATTTTTGGACAACAATGTAATTCATTTTTTAAATATAATATTAATTATTGCATGCATTTTAAGGCACACTTTACTGCAGTGCATACATTTTTTAAGCACGTTACTTGGCTGGATAACTGGAAACAAAAGCTGACCGTGTTTCAGTTTGCGTATTGTTTTGTAGAGTGCAAGTTTCGGTAAGTTTGCCTTTAAATGCGAACTGAACAAAAATTTCTCCCCCCATCCCTAAGTACCACAAGCCTAGTAATTAAGAACATGTGCTATATTCTGGAAGTTCCCCGTCCACATCTCAGCTCAGTCTGTATCAGGAAAGCTTCTAACTCCCACCTAGCAAAAGGGGCTTAATCAATTGACATATCTTACAAGGCACCAAGTGACAGATTCACCACTGCAGACCTGCCAGCTTCTGCTTGTTAGGGCAGAAGGCGGCTTCCTTCCACTTTTTACTTTATTTTTACTGTGCTAGCAGTTCTAGGCTTATGCCATGGAAGGACCTGAGTACAAAGCCACTATGGCAGTGATGGCCAAACTTGGCCCTCCAGCTGTTTTGGGACTACAATTCCCATCATCCTTGACCACTGATCCTGTTAGCTAGGGGTGATGGGAGTTGTGGTCCCAAATCCGCTGGAGGGCCAAGTTTGGCCATCACTGCACTATGGGGATCTGCAAAGCTTTAGATCTGCATGGACTGATGGGAGTTATAGTGAGAAGAACATAAAAAGAGCCTGTTGGATCAGGCCAATGGTCCATCTGGTCCAACATTCTGTTCTCACAGTGCCCAACCAGATGCCCAGAGGGCACCAGACTGCATTTGAGCAACCAGACCCTCCTCAGACTTGGCCAGGAGCACGGCAAGGTGTGAAATGAGGTGGGAAGGTAAAATGAAGCTTCATGAGAAGCTGCTCCACACCTTCCTCCTCTCCACTTATTCAGCGTGTAGGATTATGACCACAGCCACTAGCATCACAGTGAAAGGTGCACCAGCTTCCACAAAAAAAAGCTTGATGCTAGGAAACAAATGTTATTTATACCCTTGTTATTTGCACAGAAACCACTGGCTGTACTGAACCCAATGCACATGGCTCCAGCTCTATTTGAAAGGCAACCCTGTGCTCTTGGGAGGGCGTACCAAGTCCCCAGTGGAAGTTATGGCTTTGTGGTGCTTGCTTGCACGGGGTGTATTTTGCAGAAGTAATGTGAGAATACACTGACGCAATATTCTGCAGAAGCATTTATAATTGCAACCAGGATATTCAGAACTCAAGTGGCAAAGCCACTTAGCTCTGACAGGTGGCACCAGAGAGCTAGCACGCTACTGCTGCCTTTTGAATACTGCTTGACCAGTTAACATTGCAAAGGAAAAATGCAACGAGGAGAGTGTGCAGAGTTTAAAGTCCACTACAAACCTTGGAGGCTGCTGAATTTTTATTTTTACCTTAAATCTCATTATGGCACAGGAATTGCACGCCACGTTGTTTTTAAGGATATACGTCATCAAAGAAGTTCACCAAAGCTACCATAAGGCATTTAACAAAAACAATGCCAACCTGTTTAAGAGGTGTATGCTATTTCTTCCCACCACTTTTCCTTGATAATGAAGCCATCCTCTAGCAACAGCCATTAAAACGGATATGGGACTAGGCAGGAAATTTGATGTGCTCCACTGGCAACATTGTCCACAGTCAAGCTTGCCTTTATAAGAGTCTGGTTGTTGTTTTATTGCTTAACTATTACTATTTGTCATGTTGTGGACAGAGGAACTGACACATTGTTTATCTTTATCATGTTGGCTGACTTTATGGAATTTTTATTTTCTTAGTGTTTTACGCTTTAGCCTAGGAATAAAGCTGAGAATGAGACTTTGTGCATAACAGCCTTTTCATGGTGTTTCCAACCCATGATTTAATAATCAGTGTCTAAACCAAGTAAGGATGGGGAAAGGTTTCAGCTTCCCTCACACTTAGCGAAAGCAAATTTCATTTGTCTCCAAACACACAGGGTACACATGGATGTCATGCTAAACCACGGTTTAATGCGATGTGAACGAGCTTCGCTTCGTACTGGGATCATGTGCTCCCATCTTTCCTTTCCATGTCCAGACTGGAGGTGCTAGGAACCTTTAGTTTTTCCTTAATTGCAGTTTGTTGTGTCATCTGGTGTGACAAACCGTGGTTAGCCCTAACTGTGGCTCATTTCAAACTAGCCAACGTCAAATGGTGGGCTATGAAGCTGGCTTGAGAGATTCCCGTTGCACTCATGTCCTGCTTCTGCTAGTTGACCACTGTGAGAAGAGGAAGCTGGACTAGATGAATCTTGCATTCTGGTTCAGCAGGGTTCTTCTTATGTTAATTCCTGGTTCAGATGATATGGAGAACTGCAACTCAGACACTAAAGCTGCAGAATTCCTTCTCTTAGCCATGCAGAAATAGGAGAGAAGAGTGTGTGGGATTGGGTGCATGTTAGGCTCATTCACATTGAACTAAACAATGGTTCGGGGTAGCATTCCAATGCAGTCATAGAGAAGTGTATCCTTTGACTTCAGCAGACACATGGGAGATTTAAGCTAACCTCTGCTGCATATGCAAGCCAGCAGAGTCCCGGTCCATCAGCCACAAGCCCATAAGATAGGCTGGGAGTGACCAAGGTGAAATTTGGATCTCCTGTAGCAGCAGCCTATGCCGCAGCTTTTCTTAGGAAAGTCCACCTCCCAGCGTGATTGACTACACACCAGCCTTGCTTGGGTTTAACTCTTGATAAGTTCTTTCTCTATACTTCATTCTTTATACTGACAGATGGCCAAGATGACTGTCAGAACATCATTATTCCCCTGAGATATCTTCAGAATTCCATGTCATCACAGAGTCTTTCTTGCACTCCCACAAGTGACATCTGATCCTAATCCTTTTCAGTAAAAACTGTTATTTTTAGTAGCAGAAGAAAAGATGGAAACAGAAACAGAGACACAGAGGCCCATGAGAAACATTGTAAGAATTCTTTCAACATATCTGCTTGTCTTTTTGATGCTGTTTTCCCCCTCCCTAGACTTGGCTGAGCCTATCTGTGTCTTTTTGAATGGCTTAGTTAAGAATATATTAGGGTAAGGCTTTGTTTTCAAGTGCACCTTTTCATCAGAGAAAAAGTAATTATTTCTAAGATCAAAAGCCTCTCTATGTCTTTTAAAAAAACTTTTAGAGCCTGGATTTGGTACTTGATCGCAATAAAACATTTCTCTTTAACTTTTGTGAAGCCAGGGAACAAATTTAGGACTCTAGGAATAATCTTACCTCCTCTGGATAAAAATTTCTGCACTATAACTTTTTAACTTCTAAGTTTTATCATTTGACTTGACATTTACTAAAGGGAAGAGATAATTCAAACTGCAATTCTTTGATTTATGTGTATTCACCTGGATTTCACGGGAAATGTGATATTTTCTAAAAGTCCACTCCCCCCCAGGTTACTACTAGATTGACAAGACAAAGCCTAAACCTCCAGTCCAAGTCTCCTAATTACATACTATCTATGATGTAGAAGTTTTATTCAGTAGCCCATTGACACCAGCCAATAGGAGCATTTTGCCCTGAACACCACCTGGTCTGAACAAGGATGCAAAATGGGCACAAGAGCATGCAATAGATTGGCAGTTATTAAAATAATGTGTTCTATGTATTGCTTTCTTTTCAGCATGGAAGAATTAAGCACATTTTCAAAAGCAGTCTATCTGAGCACTATGCACATGGGGTTCACAGAATCACAGAACTCTAGAGTTAGAAAGGACAACGAGGACCCTTTAGTAGTCCAACCACCTGCAGAGCAGGAATCTTTCACCCAAAGTGGGGCTCAAACCCACAACCCTGAGATTTGCATTTAACCCTGAATACAACCCTTGAATATAACAGTGAAGGTACACAGCCAGTCTTACATCAGTCCTGCACTGGTCCCTGGGGGGTCATGAACAGGAAGTAATTTACAGGATGGGTCCAGCTAATTCACAACAACAACCGCTTGATATTATTTTGAAGCTTAACCCAGATTCCTCAGCGACGGAATATAGTTGCAGCAAGGCTAATTCTGAAGAGGTCAACTGGAAAGTATTTTCAAACAAATGTGGACAATGTTTCACACTGGTTTCTAGGCAAGGCACTTTAGACCAGACTATGCTAAATCAACCAATCACACAGTCAATCAGTAAAGTATTGTTGGAATGTTTCAATTTTTGACCCAACTATATATTTGAGATATTTGGGCAAATGTAAAGATGTACATATTTATTTATTTACAGTATTTATATGCTGCTTTTTAGGCAGATCGCGCAAAGACGTTTGCATAGGATTATTAGAATAATAAGCATTGGCTTGTTTGTTTTTAAAGTTATAGCGGAATGGAAAAGACATCCTGTTTGTTCAGAAAAAGCTGTTACTTTTTTAAAAACAGAAACCTTTCCACAGTCCCTCAGAGGCTCATACAGTGCCCTTTCTGAAAGCTGAAAGCCACAAGCTAGCAGCTCTACAAGAAATAAGCTGATCTGCACCTTGGTGACAGAGCAAGCGACACCATCACAAAAATAGATTTCAGTTTTAACCTACCATCTGCTTATTCTATATCACGAGCGAATGTATTTTAAAAATGATTGTTTTACAATGTGCATATCTGTCTCATTCCGTTGCGCTCCTTGGATATCAAATATGTGGCATATTTCAGATATGCTACGCTGCTTGACATTTCTTTCAATACAGCAGCCCAACATGCTGCAAGTTGCACTGCCTGCGTTCACATTTGCTTAGTAACTTGGGGCCGAATCACATATTCATGTGCAAATAGCCTCCTCGTATGCGTTGTATTTTTAGACACACGCAAGCAATCTTCCTCAGCAACACCAAATCTGGGCCAGAGCCCTTAATTCATGAAAACACAACACAGTTCAGCATTTATAGTTGTAAGAAAAGCTTTGCCCTGACTTCTGGGTCCACCTCTCTTCTGAATATGAATGAATCATGTCATCCATAAAGTGAACTCAAACGGCGCTTCTCCCATCTTGTGCAATTTTCTCATAATCAATGGCATGTAGTTGTTCAGCACATATTTATACTCTGTGTAACTCAGTGTTTCCCAACCTTGGGCTTCCAGCTGTTTTTGAACTACAATTCCCATCATCCCTGACCACTGGTCTTGCTAGCTAGGGATGATGGGAGTTGTAGTCCAAAAACAGCTGGAGGCCCAAGGTTGGGAAACACTGGTGTAACTGACAAGCCTGATTTGGAGCCTCGGTTGGGGAGTGGTGTAACCATCCTCTTCCCAGGACTGCTACAAACGATTAGTTGTTAGCGGTGGTTTCTTTTCTTGGAGGAGGGACAGACACCCCCCCCTTTTCTCCATGCAGGTGGTACACACCCTTCATGTCAGCACCTAACAAACCACTTGCATGAGAAAAGGCAGAGAAATCACATTGGAATGCTCTTCATGCAATTAAGTGGAAACCCTAGTCGTCGGAGGGGAGGAATGACCCCACTTCTTCAAGCATGGAAGAACAGTGCCTTGGCTAGGGCATAAACCGGGGCACAGAATACCACAGGCTGAGAAACCAACCTACTCTACAACAAAGCAGAAAAAAGAGTCATTCATTGAAATACAGCTGGTGACCATTTTACGCATGTTCAGCTGATGCGTAATTGCTGACACGCAGATCATTTTGGACCTGGAAGAGGGCAGAATGGGGGTGGAACAGGGGTGAGGCATAATGGGGCATGACGGGGCAGAGTGGGTTTATGTGTACTCTGCTGATGTGTGCAGGGGCCTGGAATGCAACCCCCCGCACAAATTGGGGGTTGCCTGTATAATTTCTATCCCAATTTTTAGCCAAAACCAGAGCCCCAAGACATAACACAAAAGGGAAAGCAGAGCAGAGAGGAGGAGGAAGCAGTCAAACTCATGTTCAAGTTCTTGGGTACAGACATGTTTTTAGCTCCGTGTACACAGTAATTTGTAGTTTTAGCTTAAGTCAACCACACCAGGCTCTTCCCGAAGAAGGATGACAGATAAATAAATAAATAAATAAATAAATAAATAAATAAATAAATACTAGCAGGAGAGAAAGCATCAAGCTCTAAACAGGTGATGAGGCACATAACAAAAGCAAGCAAAATACATATTTATACAACTGCAGCAGAAAAGCCCTAAACATATTAAACCATAAAACCTCACATTAACTCTTGGACTCTGCATATCCTCACGGCATTGATTCCAATGCTAGGGAAGCATATACTTATTTTAAGATTTTTTTCTCATCCCTCTTTCCCTTGAACTCAAACGCTCACATTGGACAGGATCCCAGAGTAATTCACACAAGAACTGCATAGGGGCCCCTTCTAGTGGAAGATCCCTCCACCCCCTGGAAAGCTCCCAGAGGCCAGGGTAGCAGAAAGGGCTACAGTCAGAAGGATGTTTCACCCACTCCCCACCCTTGGTGACATGTGGAAACACTTTCTGATCATGCATGAGAGGGTTGGACCTTACATGGCACTGATCATTTTTCATGCACAATTAGCCACAGTGCACCGAATCCTCCCTACAACCATTACTTATTGGTTTGTCCCCCCAAGTACTGAATGAAATTAAACCTGCAAACTTGCAGAAATGGAAGCTCCCATCTACCTAGGGATCACAGAAGCTGCCACCCAAAATTTCTGAGGGCACCAGCTTTGGCAAAGGCTAGTTTATATAATCTGCAGCATTCATACACTGGCATCGCCCATGTACACAAAACAACAATTTAAGAAAATTCCAAACATCAATCCCGGTTTACTAGAAATGGACTTGTTTGTGACAGCTCTTTAGATATCTGAAGATGGCTTTCATGCCTCCTCTTAATCTCCCTTTTACCAGGCTAAACATGCCCAGTTCCTTCATAAGGCTTGTTGCTGCTGATGTGTAAGAACTTGGTGGTGAATATACATGTCAGCAAGGCCTATGTGAAGGATTTCAAAAGAATGGAAAGATCTAGCCACACATGAAAACAAGTCAAAATAATGCCGACCCCCTCAGTCTTACAACCATAATTCAGTAATATGAGAATTACAAATCAGCACTTTTCAAACTTACCTCTCTCTTGAATTTTGTATGGCTACTTTTATGTAGGATTTGTTAAAAATCTTGAAACAAAAAGTACGCACAATATGGCTGCTAAAATAATCAAGAGAGAGTCACAAGGCATATCCTTACAGGGCCAGGGGCTGTGATGACATAAATACTAAGGGAAAGTGTTGACCCAGACTCTGCCTTGTGAGACATTTCCCAGTATACTTGAGAGGTAGATTACTCTTGTGTACAACCATCATCCGTGCCATATTGTCTTCCTGTTTTCTTCTAATTGCATATGTATTAAATCTGTGTGAAACTCAAGAGCCTTTTTCATTTTTATGCATCCCTTCCAAAAGCTACAACAACCCATGGCAACAAAAATACTGTCTACCTCTTTGCTTGCCTTTTCTCTAACAATGTTTAGGGTTATCACAACAAGAAGTCCTGAATCAATGCTTCTGTTATAGTGCTCTCATAACAAATAAAAAACCCCACGGAGGACCATAAGCAGCATCAAATGTCACAAACTTTGATCTTAATAAAGTGGATGTTATTCCTCTGAACTCTCAAAGTAGATCTGTACCATCTTGGCTCAAGCATTCTAGAACTCATCTCATGGCGCAGAGTGAACTCTTATCGCCCTTTGTGGAAGCTTAAGGAAATGCACTCTTGGCTCGTTCTGTGTGCTACACTGGGGATGGAAAATGGGCTAAATTATGGATGAAGGGTAGAGGCTGACTCTGCTACAAAGGGAATGGGAGATTCGCAGCTAGCACAGATCACAGGCCAGCCTTCTCAGGGATTCGTCCACCAGAAGAGAATTGGATCGACATCAAGGGAATGTTGTATCATTTTGTCCCTTGCCAGGAAATGTTAAATGACCACTGGCACAAAGGCTTGTGGTTCCTGGAAAGGAAACAGTTTAATTTGTTGGTGCATCCTTACATATTATCATACATTATGCTAGAACTTCTGTTAACATAATACTTTGCATTTATTCCACGTTTTCCCTTAAGGAGCAGAAAGCATATTTCCCAGGGTTACTCATAATAACAGACTACGTTGGTTCATGTAAAACTGACTCTAGAATCCAAGTTTCCAAATTTTCTGGATCTAAGCGTTTGTGGTAAACATTTTCGCTCCCACAATTGCCATGAAACTACAGATCTGACCAACAGGACAAATGCCAGACATCTTTTGTACCATCAGGGAAAAATATGTGATGCTATTAAGAGCATGGGGAGGTTAACTCTTCTGTTGGCCCACACTCCATCCATAAGTCACAGCCTCATGTGCAAAGTTTCACATACAAAGGCAAATTCACTCAGATACAAGCATGCACAGAGAGGTGCCCTTATTCCAACCACCCCATCTTACTGGGCCATCGTCCTAAAATGTTCTGAGTACAACAATTTTCCAGCTTTTCATCCTGCCTTGACTACCTGCTTTCTGATTTTTTCTTCAAGTGCCAAGAAAGCATCCACTTGATTCTGAGCTGCAGGGAACTATGCAGGGAGCTATGGGGTAACTTCCTAGATTATTGCATCCTATCTGGATACCTGGTTTTTCTGGGCTCTGTCTGTGGGCTCTGTTTCCAAACCATTACTTAGCATGACATGCATGCAGCCCTGCTTTTAGGACAGAACATAAGAAGAGACTGCTGGATCAGGATAATATCTGTCTACTTCCTGTTTGCATAGTGGCCAAGCCGATTACCTGTGGGAAACCCCTCCTGGTTTCAAGCAACTGCTGTTCAGAAGCAAACCACCTCTAAACATGGAGGCAGAGCATGGTTAGTATGAACACCCACCCAGTTATAGCACCAAAGGCCTCTTTGACATATTACAACACAAGTGACTTCAGCACAGTCACTGCACAGCCTGAGCTGATCAGGAAATGACTGTCTGTCTCTGCCATTTAGGTCACTACACAAGATGTAATGTGGAGCGGAAATCCTTCAGTTGGAAGCCTTCCTCTCTCAGGCTTTATTATGGGATTCTCTTATTACTGTGCATGAAATAAAATTGGTTTCATTTCCAAATGTCTCAAAATTTAGGTCATCTGAAGCATACTTAACATTATGATGAGACAAGTAATTAATCTTTGGCACTTTGAAAAGGACGGCTGGACCTGCCAGGCAGCAGGATGAAGTGACCTCCTTCAGGCGGCCCTCTGGGGGATAGGATGAACCCATTTGTTTGCTTAGGCGACGGCGGGATATTAGTTTTAGTTTGTTATTGCTGGAGGTTGTTGCCTGCTCTATGTTTTAGGGACCTGGATTTTAATTATATTCTGCCTTGCCTGCTTTTGTCATTAAGTGCCTTTCTTACTGTGACTGTTTCATTTGGATGAGCTTTACTTCTGTTGTATCCTGCCCTGAGATTGGTTATGATAACCTGTTACGATGTTCTAAATAAACAATAAGGTGTCTGAATGGTACTGACCATCGTATTTGGGCCTCACTTCAGGCGGTAGAACGCCTTGGGCCAGTACATTCTGCATCAGGAAACACCTCAATGGAATGAAGCTAACTAAAGAACGATGATGTTGGAGGAAACCAGACGACAACGATCACCATAAACGTCTAATCACATACCTAGAAATGACCACAATACCCACCCCCTTACCAAAAACTATCAGCTTCACAGTGGTTAAACACGGGTCAATAAAGCCTTTCTAGAACCCCGTCTGGAATCAGTCTTGTAACAAGTGACCTTAAGGATGGCAGCCTTGAATTTACCCACCTCCTTGCTTAGACAAAGGGAGCAACGGCACACAAAATGGCATGCTGGCCAGGAAAGTCTCCTTGCCTCTAGAAAGGCTTATTCTGGATCAGAGTTCTGAGCAGTGAACAATGCATTTGCTCTTCCTCATCCTAGACTGCACAGAAGCTTTGTCAGACACGCCCTCTGAACATCTAAGAACGAGTCTGTTCTAAAAGTATGCTCCTTGGCAGATTCCTTTCCTCCTTAAAAATAAGGAGAGGGGTGGGGGGAATCAAGAAGAATTTTATGTGAGCAGCTCTCCGTGTGAGGCTTTTGTGGTTAAGATATAACATTGCTAAAGAAATCCTCTATCCAAAATTTAATAGGATTTCAGCCACATCAAAGTGTTTCATTTTTAACAGTTTTAATCCCTTTCAGCCTCTGGCTGTCTCCCAACAAAAGTCAAGTCAATTAGTTAAGAAGTCATTAGAAAAGCTCTCACATGTTCCTCCCCCCCCCCCAACACAACATTGCATCTCTAAGTCCAGTCTCTTTTCAGAACTTGTCATATAGGCCCAAACTACCTCAGACTCCCATTCTGCCCACCCGCCACACTGGGCTGGAGAGCTAAAGCATTTGCAAAAAACAACAACAACAAAAACCAGGCACCATGCTAGGCTCCAGAGATCTCACTACAAAAAGAAGTGCCAAAAGCCTCAGTCATGTTTATTTTTAGATTGGCAATGCATACAGCTGAATTATAGAGAAGCGTAGAAAAAAGCAGCTGCACTGCTGGGCTAGTGTTGGCTGCCTAAGAATAATAACAACAATCATATAGATTAATAATCCCATAGAATCATATAAATAAGTACACCAAACATCTTCTATAGTCTTTCTTGAATTTACAAGTTCTTTACAACCATTATGGAACACACAAAAACAGGTCATTATTATTTCACAATCCCCTGCTTCATGAGCACAATACATACAAAGGGGAGGAAGAAGACATACAACAGAGCACCCATGTAACTTTCTGAGCTGGGGTGTTGAATAGTGAACACAGAGCGTGCCTGGGATAAGGGTTCAAGAACCACACAGGGAAGGAAAGACAATTCTGCCAAGGAACTGAGATCAATATCACAGAAACACAGTGAAAGTGGCAGCCTCCAGTGGCTCCCTCTACTAGGCATGGGGTTGAGAAGCAGGACATAGAAGTCTGAGCCCCTCTAGGGGGGGGAACTCAAGGCCCCAACTTTTGCATCAGGGATGGGAGAATCTGACAATTTCAGGTTCTTTCTTCCCATATTTCCTCTCTTTAGTACAGTTCTCCACGTTTCCACATAAGTTTGTGGGGTTTTTAAATGAATTTTTGTGAAAATTCACCAATATTTTTGTGCAAATTTATCTTAATATACACATTTTTGCAAAGCAATTTCTCTTATATGATGCATTTTGACATGCTAGTATCACTAACATACGCATTTTTATGTCTGCTTCCCCCATGCATTTTTGTACTGGAGAGCTGCATTGCAAAATTGGGAAGGATGGTTGTGTTTCAGTTTGTATATAATTTAGGAAAGAGCGAATTAGGCAGGTTTGCCTGTAGTTGCGAACTGAATCACATTTCTCCCTCATCCCTGGTCAGAAATTAAGAGAGGAGGCTCCTGCAGCTCAATCGCACACTGCAAGCTGCATGGAGCAGTTTCCTAGGCACGGCAGAAGGAGCTTGTCTTCTCTCCACTTCCAGCCTAATCGTGGAGACCCCAGGAGCCCATCGAATGCAGGAAGAACCTTAGCCAAGCAAAACAGCTCACATTTTCCCTGCAGGGGATCCCAGGCAGCAATCTTCCATGGAAGGCTTTTTCTGCTGACCTCAAACTGGGCGAAGGGCCTGCCCCTCCCAATGCTTGTTCAGTGGTAATATTTCGGCAGCAGGTACCATTCCCAAACCCATGTCCAGCCTTGATCACTTATGCTGTTGAAAGCCCAGCTGGTAACGAAAAGGCTTCGTCTCTGGGAGATAATTTTCTAACCTGCAATCTCCAATAAGTGTGTGCTGCGTTGTGTTGACCAAAGCTCAAGAGAGTTTAATAACACGTCGGCTGAAACTTTCCCACTGCAAGATTGGACGGTGCGGTGAAAGGAGGAAGAAAGTTTCCGACCCCTCACTGTGCTTATTGCACTTGGCACAAAGAGTGAGCGCTTCCTGAGCTCTGCCCCTGTGCACTTCACGCATCACGAAATATCATGGAGATGCAGCCAAAGACACTGCTATTAATGTCAGTTCTCTTGAAAGCCTGACACTGTATGTGATGAAATATTGCTGCTTGGCAACAGAAAAGGCCTGATAATCTCTGAGTGGTGTGAGATTCCAGGCGCTTACCCAGGGTTTGGATTCCTCGGAATGAGGGACAGTGGAGACTGTGGTGTCTTTATGATTTACAGCTTATTTTCGCAAATATACAACCTGAGCCTATGATTATAATTAACTACGTTTATAGCCTGTCTTTCGTCTGAGAAGTTCAAGGTTGCCTTCATGGTTCTATTTCCCCCTCCCCTATTTTATTTCCCAAGAACCCTGCGAGGTAGGGTAGCCTGAGAGCATGTGACTGGTTCTGAGTTACCCAGTGACTGTATGTTATCTCACATGCTCTGAACTCCCCTGGGGATTTTGAGTTGACACATCCCTCACAGTTATCTCTGGTGAGTGGAATTCACAGTGACCCACAAGCAATTCCATGTGCAGCTGAAACATCTTGGAAGAATAACATGTGCAGGAGGACTGTTTCCAAGCACAATTCAAAGTGTTGATGCTGACCTTTGTACTTGTATACTTGAAGGAGCCTCTCCACCCCCATCATTCAGCCCAGACACTGAGGGCCAGCTCCAAAGGACTTCTGCCAGTTCCTTCCCTGAGAGAAGTGAAGTTACAGGGAACAAGACAGAGGGCCTTCTCAGTAGTGGCACCTGCCCTGTGGAATGCCCTCCCATCAGATGTCAAGGACATAAATAACTATTTGACTTTTAAAAGACATCTGAATATTTAAATGCATAATGTACAGGGAAGATTTTAATGTTTGCTGTTTTTATGTGTGCTGGAAAATGCCCAGGATGGCTAGGGTGACCCAGCCAGACAGGTGAGACATAAATAATAAAACTATTGTTATTATTACTGTTATTATTACTCTTTTTTGTGAACCACCCTGAGACCTCCAGGTATAGGACAGTACAGTCGTACCTTGGATCTCGAATGCCTTGGCTCCCAAAGAAATCTACTCCCGAATGATCAAAACCCGGAAGTGAGTGTTCCAGTTTTTGAACATTCTTTTGGAAGCCGAACGTCCGACTTCCTGAACGGAACGGATTCCGTTCGACTTCCAAGGTACGACTGTCTATAAATTCAATACATAATAATAAATGATAATTACTTGGAATTACTGTTATTATTACTTGCCAGGAAGCTAACCTAGTGACTCTGCCCCACCCAGCAAGCCAATCATTGGTGAAAAGCCCACTGAGTTTCCAGTTCAGAAACTGTTCTTTTATCACCTGTTTTCTTCCTCACACGAGTTACTTCCCTCCTTATCAACTTGCAGTAGGTGGCCTGGCTTACGCGGCATGCTAAATCTGGAAGAAACCTGCCACAGAGAACTAATGTTTTACTGATACCGTTTGCACAATATTCAAAATACATTAGCAACATTATAAAATAAGGATGCCTGGCTCTATTGCCATATTTAAAGTACAAATTCAGTTGGGAGTCAGGAAGGCTTATCAGTCTGCAAATTCAGTCATTCTATAATCCATCTGCATGTCACAAATAATGTTCTCTTTCCTCTCCCTTATCCAGTCTCCTGGCTGGTTAATTGTTGGATTATCTAGAGCTCAGAAAGTCTCATTGCCTGGGGGAGGGGCTGTATTCTCTGGCACTTTTCTCCTTCCTGCTGGATTTTCAATTAGAATATTAAAAAGTATCAAAAAGGTGGGCACACTAACAGCATCTAAGATGCCAAAGGACCTATTGCAGAGAAAAGCAGATACTAGGCTCGCTTGTAGGGTCTAATCTCTCTCCGCCTGTCTTTATAACCAGTATGCTAAATTCCACTCGCTGCAACAAGGTGCAAAACAGTGTGGTAGGAGGTAAAAACATTTTTAAATTGTTCTAACCCACCCTGGGACCTCATGGTGAATATGAATGCCAATAAATAAATAAAGGACCTACTGCAACAGGAACCATATGTTGGGATGACCTATATATGCATTATAAAGCTGCTCAGTTACTACAGGCGAGTAGAATTACACAAACACCTGGTGAAAGGCAGCCATTGAATATGCCTATTATACAGGTGAGGTAAACTGAGGCTGAGAGAGAAGTGGGGCAGCAACTGCAGAGGTTTCTCCTTCCACTGCTAATTTGGCTTGCTATTAGGAAACTATTGGGACTCAAGACACCCTCAAAGATCTACTGTAAATCTCCCAGTGACCTACCATAAGATTCCTATTTACTTTCTTGGATTATTGCAGTGAAAGTTTGGAAGCCACACCTGCTAAACCTGAATTGGATGTTGTATCTTCAAAAATAAATAAATGAGAAAGGTCATTAGTCTTTACGTGTCTTGAAAACTGCATAACAATTAAAGACTGTGCGTCCGCTGGAACAGCAAAGGAAATCCTTACATGGCAAACTCCACCTTGGAGTTTTAAAATCTAATCTATTTATTTATTAAATTTCTATGCTGCTCTTCATCTGAATATCACAGGGTGGCTTACAATATAAAAATACGTACCATAGTAACAAACGAAACACACACACCCTCCAAGTTTAAAAGGCCACAGATTGTTTCATTAGTCAAAACCCTGGTTGAAGAGGAACATTTTCACCTGGTGCCTAAAGATGCACCAGGAGAGCATTCCACAAACAGGGAGCCACTGCAGATAAGGCCCATTCTCGTGCTGCCGCCCTCTGGACCTCTTGTGGAGAAGGCACCTGAAGAAGGACCTTCATCGATTATTGCAGGGTCCAGGTCAGTGCATATGAGGAGAAGCGGTCCTGGAGGTATTATGGTCCTGAGCCAAAGCCAACACTTAGAATTGGGTCCTGAAATTGGTTGGCAGCCAGGGCTTTGAACTAAAGGATGGAGAGATGAAATACAAGCTTGCAAGCCTTGGCTGATGTTCTTTATCTGTAGCCAAGCAATGGGCTAGAAGTTATCATTTTATGTTATTTCATTTTATGCCTCTGAAACGTTTTGATTAATATTCAGGGCTGTGTCCCGTTTTTGTGAAAGTGACTGCTTTGGTTGCTTGGTTTCACATTTTAAGAGGAGTCAGCTATGTCAAGGGGAACCAGCTGGTACTTAGGCCTTTGAAAGGCCTTGCTCTCATGGTGCTTGTTTTTGTTTTAGGCTTAAAGAGAGGGTGGTATCATGATTTTGACTCAAGGTCTGCCTGCCCTTCTCTCATAACAAAAGAATAAAACAAGATTGCAGCCATTTTTTTTGTTTGGTTGTGTTTTTATATTTAGTGCACAATCCCATGCATATTTATTTACTGAGAAGTAAGTGACATGGGTGGCACTGTGGGTTAAACCACAGAGCCTAGGACTTGCCGATCAGAAGATTGGCGGTTCGAATCCCCGCGACGAGGTGAGCTCCTGTTGCTCAGTCCCTGCTCCTGCCAACCTAGCAGTTCGAAAGCATGTTAAAGTGCAAGTAGATAAATAGGTGGGAAGGTACCTCCAGTGGGAAGGTAAACGGCGTTTCCGTGCGCTGCTCTGGTTCGCCCAAAGTGGCTTAGTCATGCTGGCCACATGACCCGGAAGCTGTACGCTGGCTCCCTTGGCCAATAAAGCGAGATGAGCGCCGCAACCCCAGAGTCGGTCACGACTGGACCTAATGGTCAGGGGTCCCTTTACCTTTAAGATCCATTTAAGTTAAGCATCCCGTTCTCACAGTGACCAACTTGGGTGCCTATGGTTCAAGCAGGATATGAGAGCAACAGTGCTCTCCTCACCTGTCATTCCCAACAACTGGTATTCAGAGGCAGAATCTGGTAGTTCCCTATAGCTATTATGACTGGTAATCATTAATAAACTTCTACTCCATGAGTTTATCTAATTTTTAAAAGCTGGTCACCCCCACATTCCATAGATTAATCACCAATTCCTCAACAAAGGTTACTTCCTGGTATGTAGGACTACATAGGACAGCAGTCTTAGATTCTGAAGATGCTTGGATTGTGTAAGGTACAAGCATGGATGAGGGACAAATTCTGTTCTGTTCACAATATCCTAGTCCTAAACCACTCTGCACACTAAAACACAGCCATCCTTCGCAATCCTCTGAATGTTGTCATGCAGTTCTCTAACTAAAGATGCATACAAAAAGAGAATGCCCTCTGGCATCAAAAGCTTGGATTGATATTTTTGAACAAGCATCAAAAAAAGTAGAAGTAAATGCCCCATCCAAGCTTCCCCACAACTTGCACTTTTGAACTTATGGGATGATCAAACAGTACTTTTCTGATCTAAGGAATTTCTTGCCAGCGTCTTTGGCTCAGAAATGGAAGACGCTGCAGGACTCAAAATTCTTATTGTGGTAGAAGACTACATGGATTCTGGCTGTTACACAGAAAAGAACTCACAAATTATGTGTTTCCAAGGGTAAGGAAGAGATGGACTATTTCCACACTGTTTGGTGGGATTTCATTTCTTATGTGTCAAATTTGGATAAACAAAAATATATCATCTCACAAAATCTGGCTTTTACAATGTGTTTTGCTACTTTTATTTTTCTACATTATCTGATCTCTATTTGGAAAATGCAACCTCTGTACTGCTGCTATGCTTTGTAACTCTTAATACATTTTTTTTTGTTTAATTTGTGTGTTTGATTTTATGTTAATAACATTTTTTAAACTTATTATTTTGTAAAAGAGAATTTAGTAGAGAAACAGATATACAAAAGTGCAATGTATTGAGAGAAAATGATTGGAAAAACTGCTACCCTGCTGCTTCGTGGAAGAAGGGTGGGATATAAATATAATAAATAAATAAAATATTAGGCAATATATTGTTAATGATGTTAATGATAATTGCATACAGAATTAGGTACAAAAATGCCCTGCTTGAACATGTGTATAATGCAAAAATGAACGTAAGCTTTTAAAAAAATGAGAAACTGATAGAAACCAAAATGGACAGATTCATCTATTGCTAATGACAAGGGTAGTTGTCTTGCAGGTAAAAGGGAAATAAGGTAAGAACAACCTTCTTCCAAGGCTATGGGTGGTAATTTCTGAATCCTCTCCTTTCCCCACGTGCCCCCCCATGTCCCTTAAATCTGCTCCAGAGGGCTGGGGAAACAGCAGAGAAGATGTAGGAGGTGTGGGGAGAGGAGAGGGCAGGGAAATCACATTGCATGGCTAAAAGGCATCGCACTCACTTAACTGTCTATCTAGATACCGTGCTGCATTTCTGCCTTGTGGGAACCCTCTCAGTGCCCCAACAACAGAGAAGAAGAGACAGTTCCTGAAAAATTTAGCTCAAGGATACTATTGTTCCTGATCTTCTCAAAAAAAGGCAAGACACAGTGTGTGAGAAGCGGATCCCCCCCCCATCTACTTCCTGTCTATTCTATTAATCAAAATTTCTGTTCCTCAAACACAGCAACTGTAACCATTCTGCCAGGAATTATACATCAGTGGGAAAACAGCGCACACGGCCTCAGCCTCTTATGCACAGCTTTCCACAGGCCAGGTCTTGAGCTGAATCAACTTGACAGCTGAGAGGAATGGGAAGATTCCAGCAGTCACCTTTCAGCTTGCCGGCCTGGCTTGTCATATGACAACAAAGTCTGGAGAAAACAGACATTGGCACCTGGGGGAAGGTGGAAGGGAGAGGGTACGTATGCATATATTTTTGATGAGGGGTAGTAGCTAAATTCAGATGAATCTTGAAAAATTCTTATCCTAGAAGCCAGGACCCTTCAAAAGATCGTACTCTCCGTCCCTTTTAATCGCAATATTAAAGTAGGGAATATCTATCCTATTCCTTATTGTATGATCAAGCTTTCCTCACCCCCCCCCCCGTTTTTATCACTTAAAAAATAAATGAATGTATTTATTTCAATTAAATAAATAAATAATAACGCTTTTAAACAATATAAAATAAGCAGAAGGAGCCATGAAAGTTTAAGCCAGTTAGGTATCTGCCCAAATTCTGAAAAATTATATCAACAGGAGAAATCGAAAAGAGGGAAGAGGTGCTGGGTGCTGCTTTTTTCCTTGAATGGAAGCCCCATAAAGTGGCGGTTTGAATAGTTGTTAATCATCATAAATAATGGTTGTATCAACCAGCCCTTAGTCTGCATGTATGCTACGTATTTACCATCATCTAACATTTCAAGTTATGGTTTACTATGAGATGTCAATCAAAACACAATAAAGTGTTTGTGCAAATCCTTACTCCAATAAGTGGTTTTTCGAAGTCTGCAAAAATTATTTTTGTTGTAGTCAGGATGAGAGCCTCTCTTTGCTCCAAATAGATAACCACCACCGAAACATCTGAGGTTTAGCTTGGGAATGCCCTATCGGCAGTGTAAAATGCCCCTGCTTTTTTCCAAGCCAATGTTTTTAACACTAAATGAAATCAGCCCAGACTTAAGCCACAAGAATGCATTTGTAGTCATCATGTTGCGCTTAACTCCGCTTAAGGACTATTATCTGCTGCTTTTCCCGTTGATGGAAGGCTCTTCAAAAGAAAAAGTATTTGGAGAGTGTCCAATAATTAAGATGTTGTGTACTAGGGAACATAATAATAGGGTAAAAGGAATCCCATAACTTGTCAGCTCAGTAGACATATAAACAAACTTCAAAAAGCAGTCTGGCGGGGTGGGGTGGGGGAGCATGCTGTCTGCACAGACATTATGAAGATCTTGGGTGTTTGAGTGCACCATTATTTTGGAGGTTTAAATCAAAGGCTTTTTCTGGGCCTCTCTCAGTCCCAAATTTGTAGATTTGCAGAAACCACTTCATTAAATAGTTTTGCACTCTCTTTCTCTCTCACGCTCTCATTTTAAGACAAAACATATAGCAGCTTTTAAATAATTTGAAATCTTCTGGATTTAACTATCTCTGCTAGATAACCAGATTCTATCTTGTGTCACCTAATATACACAAACACTGCTGCGTGACTCCACCCCGTCCAATTTATTCCTCCAAAACCCACACCCTTTGCCATGTGTGATCAACAGAACTGGCAAACCTGGGCTGGAAGAGTGATCCATGGAGATCAAGCAAACTCTTCTATAGGCTTGGCTTACAGGAAACCTCTAAACATTTCATCTCCAAGAGGTTGTAAAGGCTGCCTGCCACAAACACTATAGCTGCTTCACATAGCAATCATGTTGGCCATAACGTTTGTGTTGCCTTGGAATTTAATGGGCAAAATGTAAAGGTAAGATGTGCATCTACTCTTTACCAGTGGCGTAGCATGGGGGGTGCAGGGGGGGGGGCGGCCGCACCGGGTGCAACATCTGGGGTTAGGGCAAATCCACAGGTTAGGGGGCACAAATCCATGGGTTAGGGGGCGCAAATCCACGGGTTAGGGGGCGCAAATTACTTGCCTTGCCCCGGGTGCTGACAACCCACACTACGCCACTGCTCTTTACATATGGACCCAGCAGAACATGGAGTAAAGGCGAATATGTGGGGCTATTGCACAACTGATGGTCCAAGCACTAATAAAGTTCAATTGGTGTAATGCATCAGCCATCATATAACCTCTGTGCTGAGAGATGTGTGTTGGCTGCCAATCTGCTACTGAGCCAAGTTCAAGGTTTTTCTGTTGGTATGTAAAGCATACCAGGCAGCAGTGTGTTTCAAAGACCGCCTTACCCCTTACAGTACCCCTGCCCTGCCCTTAAAGTCTGCAATGGAGACATGGTTGACGGCACCCAACTGTATCAGATTTATCTACTCACAATAGTGCTTTTAGCATGGTGGTCCCCTAGATTACAGAAGCTGAGAAGCTGGACTGGAACCATCAGTGAGGCATCTGAGGTGTCCACTGAAAATCCTGCTATTGCAGGAAACTTTCTCGTGAGGTGACACCTTATAATTAGACATCCAGTTGGCATTTTTATACCATTTGTTCTTACAGTGGTGCCCCGCAAGACGAATGCCTCGCAAGACGAAAAACTCGCTAGACGAAAGGGTTTTCCGTTTTTTGAGTCGTTCCGCAAGACGAATTTCCCTATGGGCTTGCTTCACAAGACGAAACGTCTTGCGAGTTCTTGCGAGTTTGTTTCCTTTTTCTTAAAGCTGCTAAGCCGCTAAGCCATTAATAGCCGCTAAGCCGCTAAGCCGCTAATAGTCGCTAAGCCACTAATAGCCGTGCTTCGCAAGACGAAAAAACCGCAAGACGAAGAGACTCGCGAAACGGATTAATTTCGTCTTGCGAGGCACCACTGTATCTCTCTTTTTTGTTTTTTTTCTTCTTTTAAACACAGCACAGATATTATTTATGATCTGCAGTAAACAAGTAGAGTAGCTGCATAAAGAGTGAAGAGACTCTCAATCAATCTGGATTGCTCATGCTAGTCAGCAGCTTCGACCCTGCGCAGTAAGTAGGTCTCCAGGCATTGTGTACAGGAACAGTGTTTAAATCCTTATTATATAACCTTGTTCTAGCCTTCGCCTTACATTTTAGATCAAGTGGGACTCCTCTTCTTGTAGGAACAGAGCGTAGTTCTAAACAACGTGGCCTCCTGGCTTTCCAGCCTCTCTAAATAAATAAATAAAGTCAGTTTGCTTAATGCCCAGATGCAGGCAGCCCAGCTCCTCTTGCAGCTTGGATGTGAGTTTGTGTAGCCTGAAGGGACTTGCAGCCCTGCCTTGCTCTCGTCAGAAGTCAGCAACATTTCCTCAGCCTGCATCCCTAAGGAAATGGAGAGACCTCTTTCCTTAATGTGATGAAGGCAACAAGGAACCTTGCTATCTGGTGTGTTCCATCAAGAAACAAGAGAAACGGGGAGGAAAGTAAGCTAGTGACAGCAACAAAGAATATAAAAAGACATACCATCTCCAGAGCAAAGGCCATAAACCCAGGGGTAGCCATCATGGTGCCCTTACAGATATTGTGGCCTACAACTCTCTTCACCCCCTGACAATTAGTCATGCTGGCTGGGGGTGGTGAGGATTGGAATCTAGCAGCATGGGGAAGGGCTGCAGGTTCCCCATCCTTGATATATTCTACAGGGAAGGTTGACTAGGTGCAAGAGGGAAGGCTTCCAAATATTACTCTGAATAACAACACCAAACAAGATTTGCTTCCAGCAACAACAATGGACAGGTGAGCATCTTTGACTCAGCCATTGGGATGAGGGATTCCAGTGAAGACGTGGTACATGATGGCACATTGGCAAGCTTGACATCTGGCATTTCTCTGTAGAGCCACTTTTGGGGGTGGGGGTGGGCAGGCAGTCATGGAAGCAAGAACGACAGGGAGGCATTTTTGCAAAAATAATTTATAGGCCTCTGCTGTGTTACCTCTAGGTGAATTAGCAATAAGCACTACAGTTATGTGACAGCTTCTGCCATATCGGCCACACAGTTGCATGATTATCTAGGTCAAACATGCTTTTGTTTAAACACATCAAAACCTTCACCAGTCCATTCCACATTATAAACTTTGGTAATTCAACTGCTATGTATCCACTTGTGGAAGGCTATACATGGTGTATTCTTTATACTGTGCATGGAAGTTCCTCATGCATTCACATGCCTGTCTTTCCATAGGATGAGGAACCCAATTTTGGGGTGTGAAGAACTTCTCAGCTATTGCAACTTAAAAAAGAGGCCAGCCTTTATTTATAAAATGGCATCAGCTGTGTTATCCCACCCAAAGCCATGCCTACACATACACACAAGGCAGCCAAAATATCTGAAACAAATTGCGTAAACTTGACATTTTATACGGATTGTAAATCTTTCCCAATAATTTTGCTCAAGCAAACTGTTATGCCATTGGAAACCTAGTCTAAACTGGAGCTGTGCCATAAGGTATACAAACAAGGTTCCCCTCTTTTCCTAGTTCTTTTCATCCTACAGAACCCTCACGTCTGTTGTCATGGTTCATGTATAATAAAAACCAAATGCTGGCAGATATTTGTTATAAAACTAAGCAAGGTCAGCTGGGCTGGTGTTTGTTGATACACCATTCCACGCACGCACACACACACACACACACACACACACACACATATTGCCCATTCACTAGTCTGACTTTTTACAGGTGTAAGAAAGGTATCTGGATCTCATTTGAAACCAAATAGACACATGGAGTACAGCACATTCCACATTCTCAATCCAGAAAACTTTTCTTGTTCACCAACAAAAAATCACCACAAATACCTCTCTTTGACTTGCTGTATTTTATATTAGCCACACCCAGAAGCAGGACATCAATGAAGAGTGGTCCTATTCCTACACTTCCTGAGCCTGGTTGTAGTTAAGAACAGCTTATATTCTACAGTAGTCTGATCACTTTGACTGAGCTTACTGCTTCCGATGGGATGAATGGCCCATTATTCCTGGGTGGGAGTGACACTGTGACCAAGTGCACGAGTAGCATTGAGAGAAAGCCACTCTGGCCAACTGCACTGAGTAGCAATGGGGAGGAACCATTATTGGTTATTGCACCGAATGAGCTTTTAATTGCATATACTTATGCAATATAAAAGGTATATAGCCCAGGGGGAGAGGGTAAACAGTACACTAAATCTTCACAGGATTTAAAGATAAGTACACCTGCTGTTTCCAGTGCAAAAAGTTGGAAGGGGGAAGGCTCATTGTAAAGTAGAAAACAACTACACTGAGCTGCATGCACGCTGAACTTTGCAGCCAAAGAGCCCAAGCTGACTGGATAACTGTGGAGGTCAGGAGCCTATGGGAGGAGCCATGAAATAATGGATTGTTTTTGTCACTCATAATCCACAGCACTTAGTCTGATTCCTGTTGTATTTGGCAATCAGGATGTAACGATAACATGGAGGAATGAAGAAATGTTTCCTGTGTGGGCTCTGGAATTCTTTATTTTTGTGGTGACGACATTATGGGGTGGGGGTGCAAGGGAAAGGGTGTGGATAAGAGGAAAGAGTTAATCTTTCATGTCATCACTCTTTTAATTCAAAGCATACTCATGCTCAATGTTGCTATACCGCACAGGCTGGTCGTGACAATCCACCACCACCTGAATAAATAAACGGCAGGGTAGTTCGTACCAGAGATTTAAGGGGAAGGGAGAATAAAAAAAAGATAACTGAAAAGTTTCAAAGCATATGGCACATAAAGGAACACCTTTTAAGACACTGGATTTCCAGGTAAAGCCGTAATTCTAAGAATGCTGAGTTGCAAGCATGCTTCTATACTTAATTCTCCTCAGGATTAGGATTTGGTTGTCAGACCCATCATTGCAACTCTTTCATGGCAACGCTACCTTTGAATTGCTGGTGCCTCCCCTGGAGGTGATTATAGGTGGGTCTACAGCATTCTGCAGACAGCTGTTCTTTGGGTGGTGCTATTAGGGCTTGAAAATCCCTGCTTCAATCATCTAGCATAAAGTCAACACACATAGAGCTCTACCTGTGCTAAAAGTGTGGCCCCCAACTCCTCCCTTGCTTTTACAGGGTCATTCCCCTGTGAAGATTAGGCTTTTTGGGTGGCTAGGAATCGTGCTTGCAGGCTTCTCATAGGCATCTGGTTGGCCACTCTGGGAACAGGATGCTGAACTGCTATACTGCTATCCTAATTGCTATGGAACTGAATTAGGGGGGGTGGACATTTGGTTTTGTAATATAAAAAAGTATTAAAAATACAGTATGATCACTATAGGACTTTCATGCAGTGGTGTATCCTTCTGTAGAAAGAAAATACAGTCAATTGGCACAATTCACCTGAAATCAACTACAGTGGTACCTCAGGTCACAGACACTTCAGGTTACAGACGCTTCAGGTTACAGACTCTGCTAACCCAGAAATAGTACCTCAGGTTAAGAACTTTGCTTCAGGATGAGAACAGAAATCGTGCTCCGGCAGTGCAGTGACAGCAGGAGGCCCCATTAGATAAAGTGGTGCTTCAGGTTAAGAACAGTTTCAGGTTAAGTATGGACCTCCAGAACAAATTAAGTTCTTAACCTGAGGAACCAATGTATAAGGTTGGAAGGGACCCCAAGAGTCGCCCTGTCCAACCCCATGCAATGCAGGAATCACAACTAAAGAATACCTGCCAGATGGTCATCCAGCCTCTGCTTTAAAAGCTCCAGTGAAGAAGAGTCCACCACCTTCCGATGTAGTACATTCATTCCACTGTTGAACAGCTCTTACCATCAGAAAGTTTGTCCAAATGTTTAGTTGGAATCTCATTTCTTCTCCTTTGAAGCCATTAGATCAGGGCCTAGCCTCTGGAGCAGCAGAAAACAAACTTGCTCCATATCTTCCATGTGGCAGACCTTCAGATATTTGAAGATGACTGTCCTATCACCTCTCAGTCGTCTCTTCTTCAGGCTAAACATACCCAACTCCCTCAATGACCACCAGAGGCGGATTTAGGGGTGTGTGACCAGTTTGCACTTACTGGGAGCCAAGCCAAGAGGGCGCCACAGGGGACGCTGCAACAATAACGAGCAATGGAAGGCGAGAGGCTGAGGGGGAGCCATTGCGCAGGGAGCCGCTGAACTTGAGAAGCCCAAAGTCTGATGACCACCACCATCCTATTTGCATTGCTAATTGCTCACAAAAACAACTTGGAGGTTTGTGACCAGATTGTTCTAGAACAACCATTATGAGCCCAATTAAACATAATAGTGCCAGTGACATTCTATGGTAACACTTAAAGAAAGCTGAACAGACCTAGATGCAGTTACATGGCTTTTCAGAGCACCAACCCAAAGTTGGCAAACTCCAAAACAAAATGTTTCATGTAAGCCCCCTCCCAATCTCCAAAATTCTTGAGACCACATATCTGCTTCTCCCAATGATGTCACAATATCTAGGTCTGCAAAATTCCTCTTTCTTCACCAACCAGGTTCCTATCTACTTCTTTCCTGCACTCATCCCTAAGCCACTCCCCACAACCACCAAATGTGGCAAGGGAGAGAAGATATTCACACAAACATGCTTGATCCTTTATCATAAGGTGAGGACTACCAGCTCCAGGCTTGATTGGGTGTTCCCAACCACCTAACAACAGCTTTGGTGCCTCTGAATGAGTGCTTGGACATGTCCCATCCAAAGTGTACTAGCCTCACAGACTGAGAACTAGTAGCATTTTCTTTTCTAAGACAAAGAAAACAACCGGCAACAAGAGATAAAAATAGATTGGCTGTTAATAGTTTCCATTGGAAATATTTTACCCGAGTTGAGCAACTGAAAGAATTAAGCGTTCATGTGGAATCTCTCAGCGGCAGCTGCAGTGTGTGAAAATAGGGGAGATGGCATAAATGGCTTAATAGCATGGGTCTAAAAAAAGACCCCTATATTTCAATGTGCAATGGAAGGAAGGCTTTACAGTGTTTTGACATCCATGATAATTTGTCTCACGTTATTTTATTTTAGCAAAATTTATATACTGTCTGATTATAAGAACATATCAAAGCAGTTTACAAATAAAAGAAAACATTAAAATCACCAATAAAAGACAGTTAACAAGCGATACCTAACAACATTTCAATACTAATTAAAATCTACAAGAAACTAAAAACAGATTAAAATGCATGTAACTTCTGCGTGTCTGGATAGGCTTTCCTAAGCAAAAACATTTTCAGGTTTCATGTACAGTGGTACCTCGCAAGACGAATGCCTCGCAAGACGAAAAACTCGCAAGACGAAAGGGTTTTTGGTTTTTTGAGTTGCTTCGCAAGACGAATTTCCCTATGGGCTTGCTTCGCAAGACGAAAACGTCTTGCAAGTTTGTTTCCTTTTTCTTAAAACCGTTAATACCCAGGGTGCATTGCTTGAAGAGGTGCAGTTGCGACTTGACTTCAAGGAGCAACTCATAGCACGCAGTGTGGTAGCCTGCTGGAGAATGTTGAGGCCACTTCTTAAAATTACGTACTGCAGACTTAATACAGTGGTGCTTCGCAAGACGAAAAATTCGCAAGACGAAAAAACTCGCAGAACGAATTAATTTTGTCTTGCGAGGCACCACTGTAAAAAGATGGATGGAAACGGCTTCCTCATAAAAGGAACCTATTGTTAACAGAGTTCTCTGAGAGTAAATCACCAGTGCTACCTATTAGGAACATTTTTTTAAATGTTCAAAAATAAGAACTATGAAAATTAAACCACCATCTCTTTAGTTGTTAAGGGGGCTTTCTTTGAGACACAATGCAATTTTCCTGGATCAAAATGGATATGCAACATATGGAGCCATTTGGAAAAAAGGGGCACTTGCTATGATTTCCACATCTTGTAAGTTTTCCATTCTCTCAGGGTCAGTCCATGCTTGCTATGGGCATAAGAAGAAATGGATATAGAGATGGCAACAGTAAATGCCGACAACAGACCAGCCTGCCATTTGGATTCCCAATAGTTCCAGATGCCAAAGACAAACCGTATCGCTCTGGAATTCTTCAAATACTTCTTCCAGAGAAGTATAAAGCAAGAAGACTGTGTGTATTTTGACCACAACTAATAATTATATGTGGCCATCTGTATCAGTGCCAAGCTGTGGTCCCATGTATCTAACATCCAAAATGGCAACTGACAGATCGGTGGCTTCCAATGAAGAAGTCCCAGCAAAAGGGACTTGCCTGTATTCCTTTCAATCATTTACCATGCAATTTGAACTTCACCATTCATTATCTTCCCCCGCCCCCACACCTATACAGGAACAGCACAGCTACTGATTTAGAAACCTGGCATCCAGATGTATATTCCAATCCTAGAGGCCCTGTGAAGTTCCAAGATTGTTGAGTGAATGGGTCCCAGGGGGAGAAAATGCCTCACAGCTAAGATATATAATTTGCCGGGCATCTATTAAAAAAGTGAAACATGCTCCTTTTAACCTCAGAAAATGTGATCTATAGGAAAACAATGTCTCACACAGCACTGGCCCAAGACATTTTGTTGTCTGAGGTGAAGTACAAGATTCCCATTCCATGTGGAGAAGCCAACTGAACTGGCATTTGAATTGCATTTCAACGCCAGTGATGTCAGAGCATCATTTGAGGCACCAGGCCATATTCGGAGCCACAGGAAAGGCAAGAGAAAGAATGGCTGGGGCGCTCCAGCAGAATAGCTGCAGGCTATTGTTGCTGTCCCCCAGGCACCTTCCACTTGAAGTGATTGCGTTCCTCTGTCAAATGATAGGGCCAGCTCTGGTTTCACAACAGTGTCAGTTGCAACAATAGTCTACATTTCAGACCTGAATAAAGAATCCCATTAAATCTGGGAAATACGTATTTCTAAGGGGTGAAACCTTGGTGAAAATCAACTATACTAAGCCAGAAGCTGTAACCCAAGTGGTATGCCATGGGGCTACCACAAATGTCTGGCTTTAAAGGGATACTAATGGACAGAAGTGGAGTTAGGAGGCCTTGCCACTCACCAGAGGGAATAAGACAAGGGCACATCTGGAATGTCACAATATAACTAAATAAGTTACGCTACTTTTACTATGTAGTCCGGTAAAACAGAAAAGGAAAAAACTGTTCCTTCTAAATATTGCCAATGAGTCTTCAGTCTTGTCCATCCAGTGGACTCATAACTCCTGGCCAGAACTCCTTTGGAGGGTGAAAGGGCTCTTGACAGGATCACACCTAGGTGCCCGCTCTGGCACTGCAGAACTCAGAGAGCTCACTGGAATTCTGGGAAGCTGAAAACAATGAAACCATAAAGAGAGAGGATAGGTGGCACAAATCCCAGGATCTTCAGGCCTACCACATGTGGTGGTGAAAAGAATTACTTCTCTGCCATCAGTGCATTCTCTAGTAGACATCCAGCAGAGCTTTTCCATGTGGTGAAAGGGACTGTGAGATCTGCCCGGGTTGAGGAGTTGAAAGCTTGCTGTAGTGGCTCCATGGCTGTGCAATGATCTCCCCACAGAAGGGTGCCTTGCCTCTGCAACGTATTCATTTAAGTGACAGCTGAAGACAGGCCAATGGGTGAAGTCTGCTTCAAGTATGACACTGCTACTATATTACTTGTGGGTATTTTATGTGAATTGATTTCAATGGATTGGCTTTTGTTGTATTTTATTTTGCTGTACATCTCCCTGTCACTGTTGGGAATGGCAGTCTCCAAAAACCTAAATAAATAATTAAATAGTCTCCTCAGTCACTCAATACTATAGAAATGCATGGCAAATCCCCCTGCGGCCTAATCAGGAACTAGCTCGAATAAATGGAATATATTTGGAAGACATCCATTAGCTGTTGAAAAATAACCTAGTTTTAAATCTAACTGATTCTGAATCACCCTCAAGCTACAATGCCATACACTAGACCCCAAATATGAAAAAAGAACTACATAATAACAGTACATACACACAGAAGCAAACACACACACACACACTCAAACTGTTTCTCACGCCATGGTGTGGTTTTGCCTCCAAACCATTGAGCTGAAGACCAGGTAGCAGCAGCAGTTAGAGTGGCAGGCAGGAACGTACATCTGTCTGCATGCCATAACTCACAGGAGCCTTCTTGTTCCTGTCCAGAGAGTGATCTCTCTCTCTCTCACACACACACACACACAGAGACACACACACACACACACACACAAACAAACATGCTGGTTGTAGCCAGGAAGTTCTCCCCTTGGCCCTGCACCAATGGTCAATTCCATTCTCTTTCCCCACAACAATGTGCTAGTAGCAGCTTTACTTTTGTTTCTCTGGCTGATCCCTCCATCTGCTCAGTGACTGCATCAATTCACCAGCCATTTTCCTGTCTCCTGCTGCTCTGCACCCCAGCAGCCGGCCAATCATTGTCTCTAATAAATCAGTCAATCCCCCTAAACAAAACCCTCCAAAGCTGGGCAAATCCTTCTGACAGCAGCCACACAACTGAAAGGAGCTGAACTTGGGCTTTTTTTCTTTCTTTCTCTCGTTCCTTTTTTTTTTTTAATTCAATGGTACAGGCTTTGCTGACCTCTACTCAAAAAAGGAAAAAAAAATCACATAAAGGAAACGAACCCACAGACCTGACATTCTACGTCTGTCCTCCCACTTTTCTCACTTGCAGTGGTTTTTCATTCACAAGAAAATGTACTAGAGGCCTGATTAAGGTGTACTTACTTGATAGAAGATTTGACAGCATGGTGGGAGGGAGAGGGGGTCCTCAGTCTGCCGCAGAAGTGAGGCTGCTTAGACATTAAACATTCTGTCTACCTACTTTTAGGGATATTACCATAGCGACAGTGACAGAACTATTCTCAAGTGCAGATGGGACCACATTTACTAAAAATGCATGGTGCACCTTGGCAGACTTTTAGAGTCTATTACTGTAATTGTCTGCAGGTTTCTGCATTTTTACAAAATAGCGCAGTATTATTATTCTTTTTAACGACTTACTCACCAGGCAAGGCTGTGGCTGCTGTGCAATGTTGTTATACATACTCATTTTTCGAGTGCCCGAAAGAAGTTGTAGGTTTGGATTAGAAACCTCACATGGATCCCAATGTAATCAGAAAAGGGAGAAAGAGCCTCGCCCAACTAACCCCAAAGACAGCAACCGATGCTAAGTTGATACAGTCTTCCATAGGTGACAGGTTTTAATTAATGTAATTTTTAATAAACAATATTAGTATACCACTGTCATAAAAATATATCACTGTGGAGAGCAGTTAGTATCAGTACCTGTTGGTCTGGGTCACCCTGCCACATGATCTGGGTAAAGGTAAAGGTAAAGGGACCCCTGACCATTAGGTCCAGTCATGACCAACTCTTTATTGGCAGAGGGAGCCGGCGTACAGCTTCTGCGTCATGTGGCCAGCATGACTAAGCCGCTTCTGGCGAACCAGAGCAGCGCACGGAAACGCCGTTTACCTTCCCGTCAGAGCGGTACCTATTTATCTACTTGCACTTTCTGCTTTCAAACTGATAGGTTGGCAGGAGCAGGGACTGAGCAACGAGAGTTCACCCCATCGCAGGTATTCGAACCGCTGACCTTCTGATTGGCCAGTCCTAGGCTCTGTGGTTTAACCCACAGCGCCACCCATGTTCCATGATTTGGGTAGGTGGCAGTAAAATCACAGGCTTCTGAGCAGTTCTGATCCGTAGCCCACCTCATTTTTAGGGGTGTAGTGAAAACAGCAGCACAGGTGGAAGGAGAATGGTGCAAAAGTAAGTGCAAGAGAGGAGCATCTGACAGTAGCCAGCTCAAACCAGCATCATATGGACATGGCAGAGTGAGTGAGTGAGATCGTATGCCTGTCAATGCTTCTTGTGGCTGTCACGGCTCAAGAGCATCATTTCATTACAGGGAGCAAGGGATCTGTGGTTTCCCCTTCTCCACAATGGAATCAGGAGGCAGGGAAAACTATATATTCAATTCTTCCTGGCAAGAAATGCATGGGAGTACCACTTCTAGTTAAGAAGCCAGCAGAGGCACCTATCTGGTTCCCCTCTGCTTGATTGGGGGAAAGAGCTGCCAGGGAGTACTGCGTAGCAGGTATGGGGAGGAGACAAGACACCCCATTTAATGCTATACTATTACTAAGGATGGGTTCATTTCAGTTTTTCTCTGCTTTTCATTTCCCCAAATTTAAATTCAGTTCTTCACATTTCCACTCCAGTTCATGCTTTGGTTTTTTTGGGTTTGTTTTTTTAAGTCATCATGAAAATCCTCCAGCACTTCAATGCAAATTTCTCCTAATATACGCATTTTTTGTATACAATTTTGCCTCATATGCACATTTTTTGCAAAGCAGCCCTCCTATTATAATGCATTTTCTGTTATTTTCACTAATACACACACCTATATGCAGACTTTTCTGTTTTAAGTTTGCATATTGTTTCAGATACTGTGAATAAGGTAAGTTCACCTTAAAATGTGAACGGAACCATATTTTCCCACACCTCTGTTGCTCCCAGTTTAGACTGCAATGTAGGACTGCAGCTGTAGTATACAGAGGTTTGGGGTGCAAATCTACCTGAATATTTCATGGCAGGCACAAGCTCCTTCTTGGAGAACATTTCCTATGCAACTTGCATACCTTTAACACAGAGACCATTCTCCGTGAGTAGATTTGAGGAAAGTAGGAATATTGAAAAACAAACAAGTAAGAAAATACTACTGCAAAATCGGCTGTATGTTTACTCCAATTTCAAGCTGCGATAACAGAGAACAGATGCTGGTATTGATTTTAACACATGGTTGCCTTACCAGTTCAGTTAATTGTTATTCATTAATTGCACAGGAAGCTATTTTGTTCTGGCCAAGAATCTGTCTTGAGCAATTACTGTTAATTATGCTACATTGCAACAAAATTTGGAGTTTTCTGATACTACAATGGCTGGTAACCTTAACCCATACACTGCTTAGAGATGGCGGTGATTAAGTGGAATAAAAATTGTTGTTGATATAATTTAAAGATGGTGGGAAGTTTTGGTGAAATCACTTTACGAAGACAATCCTGCATTTTAGTCTACTATCTGGAACATACCTTTATAACTAGAAATAAGCAATATGTGAAAATCTAATATATTTTAATGCATACACCGAAAATATACTATTGTGAATGTGACCATTATTTGAGAATGGTCTGCTTGCATCATACAGATAATAGTCAGAGAGCTCTGACTAGATACAGGTCCCTGCTAAGTCTATACTTCATGGCACACCTGAGTAAAATGGGAAATAGCCTTGGCTGACATAAAAATCAATGATACTTCCAAAGAAATTTGACAGGACTGAGGTGGCCAAGGCAGAAGGCATTGCAACCACAAACGTTTCTTGTAGGGAGTGTGTAGCTGGTGTGTGTCAGGTAAGGGGCAATTAATTGTCCTAAGGTAGGGCACTGAATGTCGTATGGTTATACCTGCAGACTTCAATTTTTCTTTGGAAATCAAAGGAAGGTATTCTGAAGCTTGTCTAGAAAGAATGTAAAGCAAAGGTTCAACCATGTCACTCTAGTTCAGGCAACCTTGGCCCTCCAGATGTTTTTGGCCTACAACTCCCATGATCCCTAGCTAGCAGGACCAGTGGTCAGGGATGATGGGAATTGTAGTCTCAAAACATCTGGAGGGCCGAGGTTGAGGAAGCCTGCTCTAGTTATTGTACCTTGATGAACCACTCCTGTCTGTGTGCAGTGGTGAACTTGAGGCTTTCAAATTTCAATGGCAACCTGTGTGATGTCAAAATTTGTCATCCCCTCCTCTAGCCTTCCATTCTACATAATTGTTGCGGTGCCTCTTGGGGCACCCTCCCGGCTTGATGCCCAGTGCAGGGGAACTGGCCGCACCCCTGAATCCACCTCTTCTGGGTGACTTATATCACATCCAAGCAAGTCTGCTTAACCTATTTTACATGGCCAAAGGTACTGTGACCTGCCGTGACCAACCAGTGTTTGATTTCCTGTCAACTCAACTTGGTCATCTTGTGACCACATCTTTGCAACCTTGGTGAAAAAAGGGACTCTTTAGTGGGACTCACAATTATCCTAGCAAGCCATAGGGAACTCAATTCATGGGCAAAGAAACAGAGATGGGGGGATGGGGGGGAGAAATGCATGTTGACGTGGTTCAAATATATTACTGCGAATGATGCAGTCAGCTACATGCTACATTACAACCATACTGTGGCCCTATCACAAGTACATCCCTTATCAGAAGGGGACTCTGAAATTACAAAGGAAGCAGCTGTTTCATTGGTGGCTCTGGGATGCCCTTCCCTCAAGAGGCAATTCTGCCTCCTGCTTTACAGGCATCCAAATACCAGTTTAAGTCATTTTTATTTATCTAGGCATTTTTTAAAAAGGTGTAATGGAACATAGAAGGCTGCCTTCTATCCGATGACTGTTCCATCTATCCTACACCGAGGGTAGACATTGTGGTGCTCTCCAGATGTTGGACAACTCCCACCATCTTTCTCCAATGGCTGTGCTGGCTGGGGCAGATGGGAGTGTATTATTGTTATTTATTTATTTCATACAATTTACACACTGCTTGGTTGTATGACAAACCTCAGAATGCTTGGGAGATGGGAGTCCAGGAGCATCTGAAGGGCACCATGTTGGCTACCCCTGCTCTACACTGCCCGATGCAGGTTCTCTGTCAGTCAGGGGACATTTTCAGCCCTACCTGGGAGGTGCCAGGGATTGAATCATGGACTGTCTGCACGCAAAGCCACTGAGTAACAGTCCTTCCTCAAGGAACGCAACCAGCAGTGCTATTTTTTCTAGAAAATGAGGTGCTGGAACTCACCACAAACACCTCCCTCCTTCTCTTAGAATGGCAATGGCGCTCACCTGAGAGGTGCCAGAACTTAGTTCCGGTGAGTTCTGGCTGAAAAAAAGCCCTAGCAACCAGCGTTGTTTTATGCTTTCACTACTCTCTCTTTTTTATGCTTTTTTCAATGTTTTTATTGTATTGAGCTCTATGTAAGCTGTACACTGCCCTGGATCTGATATGGTCAAGAAATAAACCACAGCTATCTTCCTTTTCCACTACAGCTACCAAAAACTTCTGAGTTTACTTTAGTAAGTATCAACAGGAACAGGAACCATTTCTGCCTTCTTCCTGATTTTTTTTTTAAATAATACACTGGGAAATCTATTTTCTCAGCCTTACAAAAAAGAGTGCAACCCCCTTTTCAATGTTCACAAATGTTCAATGAACAATGCAAAAAAATAGAATCCTCTTTGTTTCCAGTGACTACCCCCAGACTTCTGAATTAACTCAGAGCAGCTTTAACAAGAGGGAAGCCAAATTGTCTGTGGGCGAAGAATCACTTGGAACATTTCCTCAATTAAAAATACTCTGCTAAACTTTTCTTAGCTCCTACTGACTATGCCAGAATGATAGCTTCCCACAGAATTTTTACATTCAAAATAGAACTTCCAAGACTTACCCTGCTTGGCTGAAATAATTTTTGCAAGTAAAGTCATTATATCCTTAGCAACTTACAGACTCTATATGCAATGATAAATAGGTGGTTTATTATTATTATTTTTTAAAAATTAAGTTGTCCAATGTGCTCAGAGACACTTTTATTTCCAGGTCTTAGCCCTGTCAGATTCTGTGAGCAAGGTCTGGCTGAACTCAAGTCCTGCCAACTGAATTTTCTAAGGGACTGAAATCCACTTGCAAATAGATATTTAAGTGGCGATGGATGACAAAGCATGGGAGGACAGTGGTTGAGAGGGAGGAAAGCAAAGAGGTTTGTTGTACATAGTTACTGAGAGATAAGATGGAACAGGAGAAATCCTGACTCCTTCCAGAAAGCAAAGGAACAACTAATGTTTGAAATACTTTCTCTCTCCTGTGACCTTTTCTAGGCTGATGGAGATTATCACTCTGCTTACATTTCTAAAATTATTCCATTGTTAGCATTAAATCCCAGGCAGAAATATTTTAACTGTCAAACTCTGTGTGCAGAGTTGCTCTCCAAGTGATTGCTTCTAGTAACACAGTGGAACTTTGGTTGTTGAATGTAATCCGTTCCAGAAGACCATTTGACTTTCAAAACGTTTGAACAGAGGTGCAATTGCCGGTCGGCAAATTCCTTTTTAAAAATGGAGAAACGCGCCTCGGAAGCGCATTCAAAAATAGAAGCATTCACTTCCGGGTTGTCAGCATTCATGTTCCGAATTGTTCGGATTCCGAAGCGTTCAACAACCGAGGTTCCACTGTACGTGGAGCTGAAGTAAACCATTGATAATGGAGAACCCATCGTCTAGCTTTCAGGACTGTGGATAGTCTCCATGGCTTTTGAGATTTTTCTCTGCATTTCTCTCTCTCATGCAGATCTTGTTGCTTGAACTCCCCTACATTTGCTGCGGAGCTCCTTCCCTCCTCTCTCCACACCCTTTCAAGCTTCGGTGGTTCCCTGTTTCTTTTCATCATTAGCTGGGCTTCAGTTTGCTCTTCCCACTGGAGTCACAGCTGCTGTCTATTGTTACCTTCCCGCCAGGAGATTGTTTGCCTTGTCTGTGGCTTGAGCCGTTTAGGACGCTATATGCTTCAGCAAGCCTGAGCTCAGTGCCAGAGATCTTGGCACACGCTACGTCATGACAAATGCCCTGCAAAGTCTCTTTTTCTTTTTCCAGGGTTTAGCTACATGTTATAGGAAACCCAAAATGGCTGCCCCGAGTCAAACTCCTCCTTCCTCTGCTCTAGTATGGGGTACTCCTGCATCCCAACATTAAACTGTTTTCCACTGTACCTGTTTCACATCATGGGCAGTGACTGGTAAGGAGAGAAATGCATATACTTACACTGAATGTAAGTAAATTAACAGAGTGACCTTGTGAATTAACTGTACATACTCCTTTAACTGCAGCCTAGCTTCCCATGTTCTCCTGTCTGTCTTTTTCCCAACAGAATGGGTGAAATCCTGCTGCAGACCTGTGTAAAGAGCCTTGCCAGGGAGTTGTATAACCCTGGTTGATAAACCTTTCTCATTAGCAATACCTGCACAGAGCCTGAACAGTAGTTAAAGTTCAACAGACAACACAGTGACCTGGTTCATATGCCATAGTAAGGCAAAGTATGTGTTACTGGGATCGTGCAAACGTGCTGGCTCACACCCACTTTGCACCTTCCTTTAGGACAGGATGACCGCTAAACCAAGGTTTGGCTTAGCATGTTGCCCAAATGTGGAATCCTGGTTAAAATCTCTTCTCCTTAACCATGGCTTATAACCATGAGACAAAACTTGGCTACAGGTCTTGGTTAAGGACAAGAAACCTTAACCACAGTCCCAGGTTTGGATCTCAAGCTATGCCAAACCTTATATTTAGCTGCTGTACTGCACTGCGCTAAAAAGCATCAAAGAACAGCAAAACAGATACAATCTCCTCCATGGGAGCCAGTTTTTTGACACTGATGCATGGTTTGGCTTCACATTACATGTGAACACAGCTGCTGACACCTTTGGGTCGCAGGTAAAGCTGCACCATACAGAGAAAGAACTGGGAATGGAGTGGCCTGTCCTGCTGTCAGTCTCATATTCCTTCATTTACAGATCTTAAAAAGTAACAGAGAGTGCACTAAATCATAGGGGAAATGTCTTGGCAACATCATACACACACCTTAGCATGGGCTACTTGATTTAGGAGACATGGGCAAGTACGGAAGCAGAACTCTGAAGCCAACTTGCTGAAACTTCATGGGAATTCTTCTGTGTGATTCCATTCCCTGAAGCAGGAAAGGGCATCAGCTGTACAGCCTTCTTTCTAAACAGTAATGGAAATCTCATCCAGGGATATAAAGCTACACCTCAGAATCAAATTAGCTTGTTCATTATTTGGCAATGGTTAAGAGAAGATTGGGAAGATACTGCTAATCTCTCCCCATCTCACCATTCTGTTCTTGAAAGAAGGTTGAATCATCCTCAAACTAGGAAACAACTCAGGAATAATTGTTGCAACCTCCTCCCCCAACCCAAAAAAGAAACACTGTTTCTTAAAACTGTCAAAGGCCTGCGTTTCCACGGAAAACAAATATATATATATCTATAAATTAAATAAGAAAGGAGATGAATCCATTTGTGCAAACAGAAATGTTCTGAACAGATATTTTTAAAACTCATAAAAATCAGCAGTCCGTTTCCCCTGAAAAACAACTGGTTAGTTGTCCTTTTATGGCAGTGCTTGCAATGAAGGAGCTGACCCTTCACAGCCAAATACGGATCATGGCTTAGCAAAACGAGGCACCCGCTCTCGCCTGGATCCGAGCCACCGATTCCCTGCTTCTTCACAACTTGCTCTTTTCTGCTAGGAAAGCAGTCTGCATGTAATAAAAGCCAATCATTTCACACCGCCAGCCCCCTATGCCTTCGGTCAACAGTGCATCCCGGTGAAAGTACCGCCTGGTCCTAATTAAATAACCACACTTGCAAGGAGAATGATCACACACACACACACACACACACACACACACACATGAAAGAAAGAAAGAAAAAATGGAGCAGTGTTTCAGCTTACATAGCACCCTACTTGACAAGCAGCCCAAAGTAACTGACAGTACGCAGAGCACCAAGCTGTGCGCGAGTAATTCTCATGCACTCGGAAAATAAATAAATAAAGCAGCGCCACAATCGCCCTGGAAGAAAAGCCAGACGTCTCCCTCCTCCCTACAGGCAGCACATTCAAGAAACCTGCGGTTGTGACCTACTGCCAATGGTATCTTCTGAAAGGTACTTCATAAGGAGGCATTTAGAAAGCGATTAGAAGCACATATGGATAGCGGTGCTGCCAAAAATTACTAATTGGAGTGCAATTTCAAGAACCACACCCCATGCTAGATCAATGTTTCTTTTTAACAGTCTGGGCCAGAGACCTGCACCTCTAGAAGGAAACCAGACAAGCTGCAGGAGGTTTTGGGGCATCAGTCATGCAGAAGCAAGGGAGAACTGGCAGGAGGAGGTGATGCTTAACCCCACTCCCTCCCACTCACTGATTCTCCCCTGCAATTGCCCTCAGCCATTATTTTTTTGTTTTGTCGGGTCGAGATGCCTAAAGAAGTTTCTCTGCACAGAAAATGGCTTAGCAGAGTAGGTATTTGGAGAAGAGAGTCAGCAGTGGTAGGAAGATTTAAGCATCCCCTCTCCTACCCTGCAATGCCGTCTGACAGGTCTTTAACCAGTATAGCTGATCGATTTGGTTCCTGATCATGTAACACCAGCTCAGAAGCACCTTATTTGGACTCCATCCCAAAGACTCAGGGTAGTTTCAAAACGAAGAAGCTCAGAATTAATAAATATAGCGAGGAAAATGAACCATCTCAGAATCTCAATGTGCAAACATTATATTTGCACAGCTGTAAATTAATTGACAAATGCGGGAAATCTTGGTTATTATTTTTCCTTTCTGGAAGAGATGCTGCCAGGCTGAACTCAGCACGTGTTGACCCCAAGGTAGCAGTTTAGGACAGCACATGGCAGAAGGCAGTAGGTATTGCTCCACCAGCATACAGGACAACTGTGCCTTCCGAGATGCTCCATTACTACATGTGCTCCTTCCATTGTTTGCTAGACCCAAAGGAATTACGAGGCAAAGGAAAGAGGTGAAAGTCAGGGCGAAGCAACGCCCCATTACCCCAGCACAACTGACACAGCTGCCCAGGGATTTTTAGGACAATCTCATTGAGAAGTCCAGCAATCTACCTTCTGCCAGGATAACACTGTTAAGGCAAGGCCTTTCCAAGTGACAGCAAAGTCACCTACCTAATCCTGAGTCTCTGTTGCTCTCCAAAGATGGGCCTCAATTCACTCCATCTTACACACAGTATATTTAGACAATAATGGAAACTTGCATGCCAGGCAGATGTGTAGGCATGGATGGAATAGGAGTATAGACATCAGGGATGCCCAAACTGGAGACTATGGTGAAAGTACAGGTACAGAAGTTCTGGAATCCGAGGGTGGTGATTGGGGTCTAAAATATAGAAGAGTAGCCCTGTGAAATATGCAAGCTGCTCCCTGCTCAATGTTGATTTTTCTGCCTTTGGAACACCTTTGTTCTAAACCTAGTATCACTGTGAGACAATGGGCGAAACAAAGTATGAAATAGTTTTCTCCCATCCACCTGGCCCCAGAGCAGGGAGTGAATCTGGGCATGGATTTTCAGTCAGGTGGTAAGCAAACCAGAGGGGATTCCAGCTCTTGTTAGTAGGCTATTTGTCCAGATCTCCCAAAGGAGCTTCACTAAACATATTTCTTTGCCTGCAGGTACCTCTAATAGGTTGCAAACTCTTGGCCAAATAACCCTTCATAGGTGGAAGTATTTGTTGACTCATGATGCAGCTGAGCTCAGAGGACCTTTTATTTCACATCACCCTCCATGATCAAATGTGAAGTAGCACACCACTGTGTTGGCAAGTCTAGTGGTTATAATAACATGAGATATTCTATATCCTTCACTGTTTCCTTATTCAACAAAGTTCTGTACTACATAATAACAGGAAGTGTGAAATAGACAGTGCCTCTACAACCTAAGTGTATGCGTATTTACAGTGCCCAGTCATTGAACTCTAATGGGTATTTATTTATTTCCTGGTATGCTTTACTCTCACACCAAGGCACTTTCCTACACACTTTGTAATGGCAGATGTGGATGGCTTTCTGTCTGGATGGAAGATACACAAGGGAACAATTCTGCTCTGGCTGAAACAGATGTAAACACCTATCAACTACAGCCCACGGCATCAGCCTGATCCGCATCATAGGAAATGAGAGCAAACCCTCTTCTGCCTGCCCCCACTCCCAATGTTCCCAAGGAAAACAAAATTACAACAAAGGGCTGCTTGCTAACTGCAGACAGCTGATATGGTCAAAGACACAAAATCACAGGGGACAGGGGAATAATTAAGATAACTGACCTAAAAGAGACTTAAAAGGAGGAAGCACTTCTAAGAAAGTGATTCTGGAGATTCATTATGGCTATAGGGACAATAGATGTTTGCTTTTACAATCCAGGTACGGGAGTGGCCAAGAAGAGATTAAAAGGTGAGATAGTAGTCAAAAGAAAAGCAGAACAAACATCCTGGGAAAGCTTTTAATGAGAGCCATTTCAAATCAGTTTCTATAGTTCTTTTCAGGTTGGTTGGAGGAGGAAGTGTCGGAAGGCGTGGATGTTATTCCACATTCAGTGCTCCATTCATACAAAATAAGGTAATTAGAAGGGAAGCCTGAGAGATAAGATCAGTGAGGAAAAAGTGCTGATTGGGCCCACAAAAAAATGCACACACCCGAAGAAAAACATGCTGGCTTAGTGCTTATTAAGGATATTTTTAGCCAGCCAGACCTCCATCACAATAGTGCCCAGGCAGGATTCAATGCACATCAGAGGACACAAGTGGCATAAAACCGGCTGAAAAACAATCAAAAGTATAAATCAACATAAACAATTAGAGCAGTTTAACATACAACATTAGAACTAGAAAGGTTACTGAAAAACCACAAGGCTGGCTACTCTTGCTCAACAAATAAAGACTCTAATATCCTACATGTGGTTGGGTAAACAGATATGTCTTTATTTGGCACCAAAATGATACAAATTGCAATCTACTAATCTTAAGAACGTAAGCCCGCAACCAGGACCTGAGTGCAAGAGAACTCTCTGCACTTATATCTCTAGGCAACTCGTACTCAAAGGCATATGGCCTCAGATAGTGGAGTCAGAACATAGTCACCATGACTAGTAGCCTTATCCTCCATGAATTTGTTGAATCCCCCTTTAAAGTCACCCAAGGTCACACTCACACCATGGCTTTCCCCAAAAGAATCATGGGAACTGCAGTTTGGTAAGGGTGGGGGGAATTGGGAGGTGTGAACTACAATCCCCCTGATTCTTTGGAGGAGCCCATGTACTTTAGATACATGGTGTTGAATGTGAGCTAAGTGAACGGACATTGCTGCAACTAGTGGGAGCAAATCCCATAGTTCAACAATGTGCTGTGTGAATAAGTACTTTCTTTGGTCTGTCCTAAATCTTCCAACATCCAGATTCATTGGATGGCTAGACATTCTGTTATTATGAGAGTGGCCTACGTTTCTACTTTCTCTATACATTTAAAGTGCTTGCACTGAATGTAGATTAGAATTCGGCAAGTTGCTAGTCAGTCAAAGGCATGTGTTGGGGTGCAATAGGACAACCAACTCACAAGAGGAGCAGCCACAAAATAAGTGAAAGGGCAGCAGAACACACACACACACACACACACACACACACACACACACCTGAAAAGGCCCACACACAGCGTTAAAAGAATTTTATGACAGAGATGGAGGGGACAGGAGAATGAAGGCGACTGCCCAACTCACTTGTGGGAAGTGCTTTTAATAACTGCCTGCACATATTACCAGTTCAGCATCTATCCACTTACTGCAGCGTATGCAAGTTGGACAACTTAGTGGTCTCTCTTGATTAGATGAACAATCCTGCAGGGCTGTTAAAAGCATATGAACTTCAAAGAAGCCTCAGATCCAAGGCTCCTGAGTCAGAGTGCCTGGCATTAGAGGAGAACACAGATATCGAGTAGCAATACTAGAAACCTGATGGTGCAGTGATAATCGACAAGATGTACAGTTATCTCTTGCTATTGAATCTACGGGAAGGGCAGAGCAGGTAACACGGTATCCCAAGGAGAAAATGTTGAGTTAATGGGTGATTTAATTATCCTCCCATTGGCTCGAATGACTTGTCGTTGATATCATAAAAGAGTAACCAGATACAGAAGAGGACAGCATTAGCGGGTGGTGGGGTGAGGCTGCCCCACTCACCTGAGCTTCAGTCAGTTGCGCCACTGCTGTTTTCCAGGAGAGAGGGGGGAATGATGAGGCAGCAACAAGGTCAGAGTAAATCTGGCATACCTACTGGTGCATTTGTTCTGCACCAACATCCTTACCATCTCGCCCTCTCGGCCTCCTGGTTAGCAGCAGCAAAGGTCAGGTGAGCTGTGGTACCCTAACACGATGTCTGTTACTAAGGTCAGAGCTCTTGCAAAGTCAACAGCGCATAGCAGAGGGAATTGCAGAAGGTGTAGCTTGTCATTCAAGCTACATCTCTTCCACATCCAGCTATTAACATCACAGAAGCCCTAACATTAATTGCATCAAGCCACCCTATTACAAAAAGTAAAAAATTACAGGTACAAAAAAAAAAGTCTTAGAATGCATACAATGCACAACTATATGGGTATGTCTACTCAGAAGTAAGACCCAGTGAATTTAGTGAGACTTAGTCCTGGGTAAGGCTGAAATCCTTACTCTATGTTTCTAGGGATAACTCCCGTTGAATTCAAAGGAATTTATTGTTGAGTAAACATGGTTAGGACTGTGCTGTAACTGAATTGGGACTCACTTCTGAGTACACATTCAAAGGATTGTGTTGTCAGGTAGAAATTCTTAATGCAATTACTAGGCAGATTTATTTACGAAACAACATATTAAGGATTGTATTGAATCAAGAAGCTCTCGATTTCATTTTGAAAGGATGTACCTAGGGATGGGACGTGGGTGGTGCTGTGGGTTAAACCACAGAGCCTAGGACTTGCTGATCAGAGGGTCGGCGGTTTAAATCCCTGCGACGGAGTGAGCTCCCGTTTCTCGGTCCCTGCTCCTGCCAACCTAGCAGTTTGAAAGCACGTCAAAGTGCAAGTAGATAAATAGGTACACGGCGTTTCCGTGCTCTGCTCTCGTTCGCCAGAAGTGGCTTGGTCATGCTGGCCACATGACCTGGAAGCTGTATGCCGGCTCCCTCGGCCAATAAAGCAAGATGAGCGCCGCAACCCCAGAGTCGGTCATGACTGGACCTAATGGTCAGGGGTCCCTTTACTTTTACCTAGGGATACAAGTGTTGCCAAGCCACTTGGGAAGAATGACCCCCAAATACAGTCAAGATTCAGCATGTATATTAATAGGAAACTGCCTAGAAAGTCTAATGCAGTCACATTTAATTTCAGAAGAGGAAATTTCTCCAAAGATTGGGATTACTTAAAAGGAAGTTGAAGAGTGCAGTCATTATGTTACTATTGACTGGGTGCCCCCCCCCCCCCCGCCATTGCCAATCTTACAGCTTAAGGAAGGCAATGTACAAAAGCACTGCACAATATATTAGGACTGTATAGGTCTATAGCGTGTGTTATCATAAAGTCCACCTCTCCTTCAGCAAAGGCTATATTTTTAGATCTCTTCCCATGGGTTTCTACTTTTAATTGCAGTCTGCAGGGGTGGAAAGTGAACTCATTGTCTAGATGTGAAAAATCAAAAGCAACTTCATTTCATCAGTCTATATGATATTATGCATGCAGCATGAATAGAAGAGTAAAACCCCAGGTTCCTCAGAGACATCTTGTGTCATTTTCAAGATGACAACATTGATTCTGTACTCACCTGACAATCTGTTTTTCATTATATGAACTCAAGCCCACACAAAAAGTGGGGAGAATGTATTGCTGGGATTCCCATTATTAAGTGTGTAACATTAAAGGCCCTTATTCCACTAGCGGTTTTATCGTCAGCCCTAAACCACATTCACGTTAGAAGTTCAACAGCAGCTGATGTTATTGCAGTTTTTATTTGGGTTTTAATTACCAATATATATGTATACAAACTGTAAACTACAAACAGTTTCCTTTCTTTCCTTTCTAAACCCCAAACACCAGACCCCACAGTAAAAAAAAGAAAGAAGCAAAGAGATATTGCCAGACCAACAGCAACTGGTATTTATTAAACAGAACTCCTACATAAAACAGAAAGGAGTGTGTCAGATTATTGGCTTCACGCTGAGACAGCTTCACACAAGGTTGCCAGATCAAAAATATAAAATTAAGAGACACTGCAGAGTGGATATGTTTTGCTTTGATTGCATATTGAGATCCGAAAGACATTTCTCCCAAGGCGAGAATGCTTAGCCACCTGGAAAAAAATGTCTTACGGATGAACCGCATGATGAAGCACGCTTGTTTGAAACAGACCAAAGTCATTCTACTAGTCCACATGAGATACCTTGATAATGATATGTCCCCTGAGATCCCATGGTAAAGATATCTAAATAAATAAATAAACAAATAAATAAATAAAATCACATTACCATTTCCAATCCCTGACATTAGTTTTTAAAAAATACAGTTTGGGAGACCACAAGATTTGCTGTCCATCCATGAACGCATAAAGAAACAAATAGTCTGAGTAAATGTATTACACTATGCAAAGACAGCAATCTCTGCACATATTATTGTAAAAAGATTCCTTCTAATTTGATAAAAGATGCATGTCTTCCTCCATCTCAAAACAACAGGTTTGTGCAGTATCTTCTTTGTGCATCATTTTGGCATCCAACCCATTCATAATTGTTTACAAAAATTTGAAATGTGTGCTATGTTGCATTGAAATAAGCAAAGGCAACAAATTCAGAAGTGCATTATGACTGCTTTCTGAAAAGTCAGTTCAATTAATAGAATGCACTTGTCTGGAATGAATATGTATGTGTTTGTATGCATATATACACACATATGCATGCGTACATACACCTATGCCTTACAGAAAAAGGCAAAAGATACCATGTTTTATACATCATATATCCTGCACTACCTGCTACTAGGGCTTGTGCCTTATTTAAGCAATGAAATCCAGTTCAGGTTTTCCAGATGACCACAATACTGTAAAGTTGAGAGGAGCTGTAGCCAGTGCTGGTATTCAGTTTGTTCTGTAACAACTCCAGAGATGGCTGTAGCACAGTCTCAACTCATTTCTAGCTCATATTATCTGGACAATCATCTCATAGGCACATCAGAAAAACACAAGCCAGCATTAGAGATCTGCAGTGAATAATACTCCAATAATTTTCAGAAGCAAATGTACAAAGGACCAGTTATATCACATCTACTGGCAGATGTCATTGTTGCATCTTATATGCACTTTAAAAATGAAAATAAAACTGTAGTTCTGCCATCAGTGGAACAAGATTAATACACAGAATTGCTGTTGGGAATGTATATGTTGCAATTAATAAGAGCTGCATGAAGAAAGTACATAACCCCAGGCAACTGTGCACATTCAAATCAAGGCAAGGAAACGTACAGAAGCTGACAGCACAGGATCTTTCATATATTGTCTGGTAGATACATCGCCTCCAAGAGATATTGGGAATATATGAACAACTTGACAGTGGAAAGGCCATTGTGCAATGGGTGCCTAATCAATATGAATGGTTTTCACTTGAGGTATAGGTATATTGATTGGGCAGTGTGTGAAATCCCTTGTTTGAATTCACGTTCTTTAACAACAGTTGGGGAATGTGCAGATTGATCAACCATCTGGGTGAAAATCTTTGCTGATACTGCCAATCTGTCCATATTTTCTATGCCTTCACATGAATATGCACATTCTCTAGCCAATTCCAATCAACCCCTCTCTATATATGCAATCTAGGGATGTTTTGACTATTAGCAGTAGTTGTAAGTGCAACGGTGCATGGGAGAATCACACTGCCGGTAGTAAAAGAGATCCAGTCATGTCCACACTCTGAAACTGAGGTCCCCTCAGAGAAAGAGCAGGGGACACACAAATGCACAGCAAACTCCATTTCTGGGAGTGACCCAAGAAACCTAACCTCTCTGCAGAAACTACAGACCCTGACATTCCATCTGCAGGATCAGACGTCTCCACCACTGTTGCCTGGGCTCCTGGGTGAATCTTGGACACAACCCACCAGTTGTCAACCCACAGGTCCACAGGAGACAGTGAACTAGGCAGATGCAACAGGGCTGTTGGCAAAGTGCCAAGCTAGCTACGTAAGGCTAACTTTCTTATGAGACTACTTAGAATGAGGGTGAAGCCTATATAGGCATCTGTCTGGAGCAGAGCCAGTCTGAAAGCCAAGAAAGAGTGGAGTCTCCAGTTTCAACACAAGTAGAGATCTGGTTTGTAGCCAGCCCGCTGTCAGGTTCATATTCTTGAGCCTCTCAGAATTGGGAAATGGACAATACAATAATTTGTATTAGACAGTGACCCCAAAAGTGTGCCCAGTTATCAGTTGCATGCCACCAGATACAGCTCACTGTGTAATTCTACCTATTTATAGTATATAGTGAAGAAGAGAAATGCAACTGATGTACCTATGGACATTGTACCTGATCTTTACACAGTCCATAGTTATAGAATTCTCTTCCACAAGAGGCAGGGATGCTCACCAACTTGGATGGCTCTTAAAAGAGGATTAGACAAATTTGTGGAGGATAAGGCTATTAATGGCTTCTGATGACTATGTTCTACCTTCCACTTCTGGAGGCAGTTTGCCTCTGGGTGCCAATCAGAGGTGTAAGGGGGCGGCCTTTGGGGCCATGGCCCTGGGTGCAAATTTGTGAAGGAGCGCAAACGAGCATACCTCAGACCCAGCCACAGCAGCTCTGCCACCAGCTCAGGCCTGACCCAGTGGCAAAGAGCTGAAGGAGAGTGAGCAGCAGCTTTCCTGGACTGTGGCACACGGGAGGGTGCAGACCCATGGGGGCACAGACTGTGAGCGCGGCAGCGCGGGCTCTGCCGCTGCTGCCAGTTGCTGCGAAGCACCAGAAGGCAATGTGCTGTTGTGTTCAGGTCCCATAGGCATCTGGTTGGCTATTGTGAGAACAGGTGCTGGACTAAATGGGCCACTGGCTCTTCTGAAGCTCTTACATAAGCTCCCAGGGACAGGGCTCCTCTCTTCTTTTTCATCTATGCTGCAAAGAGGCTCTGTGTATGACAACAAACTACAGTGTCCCAGATTTATTTTTTTTAAACTCCCTACTGATAAATTCCCTGCAGAAAACCAGAAGCTGGATGAAGACCGCAATCTATTTTAGCAGCAATTTTTCGTTTTACGTATGCATGTGTTCTTTTCCCCACCCCAATGGGAGGTTATGAAAGTCTCCTGGGTAAAATGACCCCCTTTTCTGATTGTGAATTCTGTTTACAACAGGGTGCCCCCTACAAGAATGATCGTTAATTATGTACTTTGAGCTCTTTTCTGCAGGGTTTATACCCAATATACAAACCCTCCTGAAGAAGACTCCATAGCACGGCTGAACAATAGTTAATCAAACACAAACATGCAATCAGATCTTGTAGCGGCACTACATTACACCTGGGCATGTATAGCAGAGCTGATTCTTTAATTCAATTCACCAAGCATTTAACACTGAACAAAATCCACATTCTGAAAGCAGAATTTTCATCAGCATGAACTGTATTTACTATTCATTCTACCCACTGGCAGAAATCCAGGGACAGAATAGCACTCATCAGGTGTTTGTGGCAAATGAATGAGGGTTTAAAGAGGGCACTTGCAAGTCCAGCCCCCCAGATCCTCAAAGACTCTTCCTGTTTTGAGAGGGAGGATGCTAAGCATGTGTGGGTTTAAAATCCTTCTTATGGTTGGGAATCTAGATAATACATGTTCCTGATCATACGGAGAATTCTACTTGCCTGAATAGGGCTTACAACTAACTGAAATATTCACAGCCCACATTCATTTCTTTGGGCCGAATATCACCATATACACACTTTCATGTGATCATCCACATGGAAGGAGGCAGGGGGTAGTTGACAACTTTTGGGGCAGGGAAATTCATTGAGTTTCAGCAGGGGGACTGATCTAAATGAATTAGCCCCCTTTGTTTTTCTTCTTTTCAATCAATCAGCATCATCAATACTTTTAGAGGTCCAGCCACTTTCAACGGCATCATTTAGGGGAGGGGATATAGCTGCCCTCAATTTGCTATTAGTTTAAAGGAAGCAAAACAAAGATTTAGCCACATAATAAAGATATGACACATGCATCCCTCAAATTTGTAAAATTCATTCACTGTTGGAGATATAATCCAATATTTGCAGGAGTAGGAGGGGTGCTTTTACCACAGCTCCCGAAATTCACAGTACTTGCAGACAGCTTCAGACCCTTCCTTTGTTTTGGGTGGTGGCTCTTGGAGATGTTCATGTGCATGGACCACTACACACCACACATCAACTGCAGCATGACTTTACAAAGATGTGGGAAACCCATTTATCCAACAGCCTTTAGGACAAAAGCGTGAACTATCCCACTGGGAACTTATCCACAGCAGGTTCTGTACTGGAACTAATGAAAACCACATAGTGTCTTAGGCCCAATGTGTTCTTTTCAGGAGAATTAGCTGGAAAAAAGTCCATTGTACATAGCTAAACATTAAGTGTTCCATGTTGACCAGAGCTAGATGTTTAAGAAGAAGTGTTAATAAATGGCAATAAACAGTACCCTCTGTTGTTCTGTGCTAGTTTCTCATACAGCTATGAAGGTGGGGAAAAATAAATCCCCTCTCCTCTCCCGGCCAAACCCTTTCTCACTTCTGGATCCTTGAGCTTTGTGGGGACCAGCCAGACCTCTTAATCCATCCCTACTCAGCATCCACAATCTGATTCTCACCTGCTGGAGACCCTGGTAGGGAGGGACGCCACTACCAATTTCCTCATTTTTCTACTCTTAAATTCAGTTTTCCATATTTCCACATCCGTTTATGATTTTTTTTAACTTCTCATGAAAATTCACTAGCATTTCAGTTGAATTTCTCACAGTGTATACGTTTGTGTGTGTGTGTAACTTCACCTAATATTAGTGAAGCAATTTTCAGTAACGTACGGGCTATTTGTACATTATATTCACTGCACATGCTTTTCTAGTCACACTTCACCTCATCATATGCATTTTTGGTACATGTGAGTAATGCATTGCAAAATTCAGATTGGTGCCGTGTTTTAGTGTATTGTTTTGGAAAGTGAGGATTTGGTAGGTTCACCTTTAAATATGAACTGGATCAAATCCCCACACTAGCTCCAATCCCTGGACCCTGGCTCCTGCTTACTCTTGTCCCTCCTCCTTCCCTAAAATGTAAGAAAAATGAAAAATGAAGATTTGTTTATGCATTCACAGCCCACCCCTCAGGTCTACATGGGAGGATCCTTCAGATATTTGGTGCCCAAGTGGTTTAGGAGTTCCTATTGTTGATTTAAGCACCTTGAACATTCCTAGTAGATGAGAGACTCCTGTCATATTGTTAGTGCTAACAACATATATCTAGAAGCCACAGTCTTACTCCGTGTCTTACTCTGAGCAAAGAGGTTAAATAACATGATGTGGTAAATTTAAGGTCACCCACAATTTCCTCAGGAGATTGCTACTTGTGGTAAATATTAAGCCTTTTGCTGCTGTCAGCTATCTAAGCTAATGGAGCCTCAGGAAAGGAAGTCAGCCTTTCTCTCTCTCGCTCACTCTCTTTGCAGCTTAAAGCAAAGCACTGAAAATTGTGCTTGCATTAATTCCTGTTTCATGGTCTCAGGAAGATAAAAGGCTGCAGAAGAATGCAAGAGGGGAAAGAATCTTTTCCACATGCAGACATAGATGTTCCCTGCTTGCTTCCCTCCCTCAGCACCTTAAAATGAAAACCACTTGGCTTTGATTTTCACCAGTAATCAAATGAGTCACATTTAGCCATAAATTAACATGATTAATACTGAAAAGCAAGCAGCTATTTTAAATTTGCCCACTGGCAGTCACACACATTGGCATGCGCCTGCGCACAAGCACACACACACACACACACACACACACACACACACACACACAGTTATTCCAGGGCCTTTTATATAGTTTTGCACATACAGAGACACAAATTCCCAAAACAACCGCCCCCCCCCCCTTGACATCAAAGATTCTAACAAGAGGCAGCTTGAGCCAAAAGTGTGAGTTATTCCCTATTGTAATTCCCTCATTCGTTTTGTGAGCTGGGGTGAAATAATAAGGAACAGGATTTATGGCAAACCTGGACAAATGTTATTACTCTCGGTTGCTGCATGGCTCACCAAAGAGACACACCTGCTTTTCTCTGTGTTCCATGGCTGGTGCCCTTTTCATATGGAGGGGCAGAGGGCAAAGTGGGGGGGGAAATGGGCAAGGCCCGATATGCTTATTTTCATACACCCTCAACTCACACACAAACACCTAAAAACAAATACAGTAATACCTCAGGTTACAGACGCTTCAGGTTGTGCGTTTTCGGGTTGTGCACCGTGCTGAACCCGGAAGTACTGGAATGGGTTACTTCCGGGTTTTGGTGCTCGCACATGCGCAAAAGCACCGAATTGCAACCCACACATGTGCAGATGCGGCGCTGTGGGTTGCAAACACTGCAGGTTGCGAATGTGCCTCCCGCACAGATCACAAGCATCCACTGCACCTAGACACAGAATGACACTAACAAACACTCACAGAAGTTGAAGGTGGTGGGAAAGGAGAAGGGCTAGGGACTGAGAGGTGGGGGGAACACACACCTTACTCTCCTCTCCCAACAGCCACTGGCCTTGCTCTATTGGATAGAAAGAGTATTTCTGCACTGTGAGAAAGGAATACATCTTTTCCTAGCACAGCACAAGAGCCAAAGGATCTGCTCAAATCCTTTAGGAAGCTCCAGCTTCAGGTGTTTATTCCTCCTGAGAGGTGGTGGTGGGGAGCTCTGGAAAGGGTGTGTAGAAGCCCAAGGCTCACTCAGGATCTATCTTTGGAAATAATTATGGTGAAGAAAGGAAGTTCCACGGAGCCCACCAGATCTCTATGGTTTAAACAAACTTGGTGGGGCCATTTTTCCCATAAGAGCATTTCTGCAGCAAAAGCAACTCTGCTCACCCTTCTGACTTTTTTTGTTGTGGTTTACAGGACTCCATCTTTGCCATAAATACTGGAGGGAGAGTGGAATCCAAACCAGAAGATCCCTCTCCAAGGACTAGTCCTTGCTGCATAAAGTTAAAAGAAGACCTACAGGCTGCAATGGGTGGAGTCTGCCTAAGGAAGTTCATGGAAGCGAAGTCTCCCATTCCCTACTCTGCAGGTGCCCCATTTCACATTATTCAGAAGGGATTCCAACCATCCAGAGAGGCTTTTTGAGTGAGGGGGGAAAGAAGGATAGGGAAGCTTTTCTTCTCTGAACTTCCTTGAGTTAACTGACATTAGGATGCAAGCCAGAATTATCAGAGGCAAATGCGTCCCACAGTCAAAAACTTCAATGGTTTTTTTGTGGTAAAATTTCCTGTGGCAGAAAATGGCTGAAGAATATAAAGTCCCAGGATCAATAAGCTACCTGTCACTGGCTGGTAGGTCCAGGCAAACCAATGCCCTAGAATTTCTCAAACACCAGACTTCTTCCTAGCAATGTTAAGGACTGCAAAACATCTGTAAAAACCTGACATCAGCTTCCTGATGCTTAAAAAAACCTCTGAGGTTATCAAGGCAATTAAAGAACACACAGATTTCAGCTGCAATCCTAGTACACCCACTTATCTAGGAGTAAATACGATTGAGCCGAATGGGCTTACTTCTGAGTAGACATGTACAGGCTTGCACTGTTAACTGCTTGCTCTGACCATAAAACAGTTCCACCAGCTTTCACAAGGACAAGCCCAGGCAAATACTGTCCACAAACACAGATCTTTCCTAATTCTTAGCCTGCTCTATTGTCTTTCACCCCACCCTGAGATCTTCTCAGTTTGCCAGCGACATTCTGCCCTACATGCTGGCCAAGGTATACTTTCAATCTGAACTTCTGTAACTAGGAATTTTGGTCACTGATCCTTTGCCTTTTGATATCAGAGTGTCCTAAGCTATAGGATATTGGCTTTAAGAAGTCCAGTTCAAGAAGCAGAGTTGGCAAAAATTTAATATTTGGTGTGGCAGAGTCCTGATATTTCAAGCCAGAGCATGGGATTCTGAGCACTTGTCTTCTCTGAAGCTGCTGTTGCATATATACACACATAGCCAGAGAAGAAATAAAGAAATGAGGTAGGGAGAGCCCACTAAAGAGAATCAGTTCATTAAACAATAAATGCAGAGAGGTAGAGCAAAAAAAATGCAATTAATATATTGTTCGAATGAGAAAATGCAGAAATGCAGAGATTTTAAGCACACTCAACAAAATGGAGAACAGCAACAAAAGGTTAAGAAACATCAAAAAGATGTTACAGAAAGCAGCAGAGTAACAAAATTTACAGTTACATCAATGGAAGACATTGTAAACATCCACAAGTCTGAAAATTTGTAACAATACAATTTTTGAGATACCATGCTGGTTCTAAGATGACATTGGCTTATAATTTGTAGTTTAGACCCTCAGGCTCTGTGTAATGTTTGGTTTGTAAAAAGATACACAAGACCATTCCTATTTATTGCCAGCTCAAACTCTCTAAATATTGTTGTAGACCATGGAACGCTAGGAAAAATGCCCCTTGCCCAGGGGAACACTCAATAGTAGCTTTCTTTTCCCCTGCAGTGGCTTTTGCAGCCTGACTAGGAAGGAATACAGAACTGAAAGCCCCACCCACAGTGCCTTCCCAACAGGGACCTGTCAGAAAACCAACAACCCAATCGGCCTCTTGCTCATAACCTTATCCATCACTAGCATCCGTGACAAATGTCAACCACATGCCAGATGGCAGTGGTTGCTGGGCCTTCTGTGTTGAACCAACACAATGGCTTGGGGTGAAAATAAGGAGAGAGCGAGCGAGCACCGAATTCAAGTTAAAAGGTTATGCTAAAAGCAAGCAAGCTCTGGCCTGTCAGTTCTAGTTAGAGAAAACAGGACTTAAGATAAGAATGCATGGCCAAAGGACCATCCTAAAAATAAAAACTTGTGCTGCAGGACCTATAAACGAAAACTCCCGAGGTCACTGGCAGGCTACATCAGCAAAACAAGAGCTGGCATTCTGCAGATTTAAAAAATATATATACCCCACAATTCTTCATATTCACTGTCAAATACTTATGTAGTCTTCTCACAGACATGAAGAAGACATTATATCCAGTTCTGGGACTGTCACGGACATCACCTTCTCAGACGACCCAATGAAAAGGAAACATTTCAAAACGTGCTGCTTTGCCACCTTTTCTACAGAGAAAAGCAAGAGAGCGGGCAAGCTGCCATTGTGCATTCGCACACACTCACTACAGACTTGTCCACACAATCCTGAAAAGCGCCCCACATTCTCCTCTCCCCCACTGCCCCACCTTGATGCCACACACGCAAACACAAATCCCTCACACTAGTACGATATCCAGTCCCCACAGGGTATGATATATGGAATGTCTTGCTGAGAACCGAGTGTCAATTCACTTCCTCGACCTCGGGAAGTGGGAATATGAATCTGACAAGGCTTCACTTTTTTTGTTTTTAACATGCAGGAAGGGCAGGCACTGCAAGGAGGGAACACATAGCCTTAAAAAAATGTCAGCATACAAGAAAGGAAGGAAGATTCATAAAATGGCGTCCACTGGGTTGCTGAAAGGGTAGGGAGGGGCAGAAGCCATGTTTGCCGCATTTTTAAAAGCAAAAGTGGTGAGGAATGTAAAGGCGTCTTCCTTTCTGCTGCTTTCTGGGATGTCCATCTCTTCCTGGGTGTTGCTCCTAAAAAGCTTTAATCCACCACCACTGAAAAACAGCAGAAGCCTATTGTTTATGACAGAGTGGTCCCTAGAAGGCAGATGTGTGGGAACAAATGCAGTCCTCAAGGCCTCATTGCCCAGCCCTCAGGACTCTCTCCCATCCATGTTCCTCACCAACCCTGCTCTATGCCCTCCTTAAATGTTGTTGGCTGGCAGGAATGTCTTATTTTACTGTCAAAGTGCCTTTCACTTGCCTGGATGGAGAGATGTGTGCTTATAACCCTCTGCTTTTCCTGGCTGCACTGAGATCTCCTGCATAAAGAGCCACCTCCATTGCATTATCCATTTTTGCCTCTCTCCCCACCCACCACTAGTATGTTCACTCATGAGGGAATGTGGCCCATGGGCTAAAACAGATTCCCCAAGCCTGCTGCAAGTTGTTCACCTGTTTCTCTGATCTTGGGGCACACAATGGAAGGATGCAGGTTGGGTTAGATGACATGTAGACAGTACTGAGCTAGATTTAATAGTTGGCTAAGTATAAAAGATTTAGTAGTTGGCTAAGTATAAAAGGAATAGGTTCTTAGGACCACTTTCCTGTTTTTCACACATGCTTCTCTGCCTGTCTCACATGAAGGAATATTTAGTTTGTCAGGGCTTCAACCATTTTATAACAGAGATTTGAAGGAAAATGCAAAGAGGATTAAGAGTAAATGCAATCTCTAGGATGGGTTTGCACATGAAAAGCAAAGAAAATGTGTTTTTTTATTTTAAAAAAGGAAAAATAAAAGCGATATGGAAATAGTTTTGACTAAGCTGGAATGCAAGATGTAAGTTATTGCAGAGTGAGGTTGTTGAGTAGGCAGAATACAGGTGAGGAGGTCAAAATTGTGCAGCAAAGGCAATTTATTTCACTCTTTGCAGAAAAGAGAGGAATTTATTCTATGTTAACAATAACCACATGCAGCATAGATATCACACACACACTGTTTTTGAACACAGTTATAAAGTGATAACACCTGGAACAAAAAATAGAAAGGGAGGAACCCAAACACATGAAGAAAATAGGCAACAAAAAACATTACCCAAGAATTCAGAGAAATACGGATTAATATCCCTCCTTTCTTTAAAGTGAGGATTTAATTGACCAAAAGAAGTCAAAGGCATTAAAAGAATGGGTCTCAGCTTGCCAGAAACTAAATACAAAGAGTTCAGAGATGGCCATTCCCATTTAACAGAGACACACCAATATTCAGAGGGATCGTTCTGTTTCTCTTTCAAATACTTCTGATATTTTAGACATACAGTCATACCTCATGTTATGGCCACTTCAGGTTACCTGTTTTCAGGTTGCAGATTGCAGGAAACCCAGAAGTACCGGAACGGGTTACTTCCGGGTTTTGCCGCTTGCACATGCGCAGAAGCGCCAAATCGCGCCTGCGCAAACACGGCGCTTCAGCATGTGAACACTGCGGGTTGCGGACGTGCCTCTGTTACGGATTACGTCTGCAACCTGAGGTTCCACTGTAATTAGAAGAAGCTCCATTCTAGCTCTTTTCATTTCAAATATAAAATACTCTGGAGCCAACTTGGGTTTAACACCATCTGGCACCCCAGATGACAATCAAACTGTCACCCCACGTCTGCATCTTTAAGGTCTGAGAAGGATAACTTTCTGCTTTTGTTGCCAAAACCTATATAAACACACATGGCTTCTCCGTTTTTTGAGGCTGTACGTAGCACTGATTTGCTGACACACTTACGTTGTCACCAAGAAATCTCCTCCCAATCTTTAGAGCACTTTTAAAAGCTTCCTTTAAACAAAAGAAGAAGTAATGGCCTTGCAATGTCATCAGATTCCAAGAAGAAAAAGGAGAAATGGATGGATGAATAAACAGGTGAACTGTAAAAAGTTTGGTATTGTATGCATAATTCATGTGGCACTTAAAAAAAATTAGCGGCAGACAACTTGCCTGAAGGTGGAAGCAGGTCTGGCAGCTAAGCATACATTCTGTTCTCTGGTAAGAATCTCTTTCATTTTAGTTGAAAAGCCAGAAGGAAACCAGGAGTTCTCACCCTATTACTTGAGCCCTTATTCTGATATCTGTTATCATATAATGCCTTTCTTTGTCCTAAGTTGTATCTAAGTGCAGGAGAAACAGAAGACCACATGCCCTTACAGAACCTTAGACATTCCCTCCACGCCACTCTCCAGCATCTTTTAAAATTTGTAACTTGCACCTTCATTATTATTATTATTTACCAAAAAAGGCAACTCTTAAAATACAAAGGGTTGCATCTAATCTTAGTCATACTCAGAGAAGACCATTTGGAATTAATGGATATGACTAATTTAGGCACATTCATACACCCTACTCAGAGAGTAATTCCATCAGCTACAACTAATACATGAACTTCAAGACATTCTGAAAACACTATTATTTCAAAGATAAGGTGGCAAGGAGAGCACTGGTCCCTGTCTCTTAGATGAGTCAAGTAAACAAACAATTTTTCTCCTTCAGCTCTTGTTGCGCCTTAGGATTCTGTATTTGTTACCAGCCCCTATACTCAGCTTGGCCATTCAAGACCTACAGGTGTAAAAATGATACTCTTGCTTTACTTTAAATGATCAAAGGGCGCTTGATGTAAGTTGATGTTTGACAAATATTCTGCTGCTATTATGCTTGTGTTTTCATGGTTACGACTGCAATTTAACTTGTTTTATCCTGCATATATATATTTTTTTGCATTGTAAGCCACCCTGACTGTGCTTGTCACAGGAAGGCAGGATTAGATGTCCCTAAACAAAACAAGATGCACACTTGAGAGAACCATTTCTATATGATTGACTTACATGTCCCGCTAGGATTTTTTGCGTACTAACTCCAAAATATGCTCCAGTATTCTGAACTATAGGTTTTTGCACACATACGTCTATCTTTACTGTCAACACACATCTCACCAACAGAATCACACGTTTTATCAGGCAAAACAATATTGCCTAGCTTATTAGTCAATAAGACCCTAACACCAGGCACACATTCAGAAGACACAATCAGTAAACTGTATGGAAATGTACCAGCTTAAAAGATGCAATTCGAAGATATGGTCAGATTGGTAGACTTATGCCAGATTATGACAGTGATGGGAAAGGGACAAGGGGTATTACCCACAACCCACAGTCCTCCTGTGGCAGAGGACTCAGGCTACTTCTGTGCAGGGGAGAACCCACTGAACTTCATTCAGAGTGCTTTTGGCTTGCAAAAATCACAGATTACAAAATAAAGCAGGCTCTTTTAACCAGCCAGCCAGCTCTTCCAGATTGGTGGAGCCCACCAAACATCAGGTCTGGTCAGCTTACATAAGGCTTCAGTTGGCTCTAGTTCTCTGTAGAAGCAACATCTTGGGTTTAGCAGGGCCTCTTGGAGCTGTCCAATGTCCTGTAGCCTTTCTGCTGGATTTACTCGCTGCTTGCTTCCCTTATGAGACTCGTGTGCTCATTGAACTGGAGGTGATAGCATTTAATGCTCTCCCATGGTGGCACTCCAGCAATGAAACTCTCTCCCTAGTGTAGCTTGCTTGGCATCTACCTTGACATAATTCTGAGGCCAGGCAAAGTCCTTTTCATTTTTCCAGGCCTTTTATTATGTCCCTGCTGTAAACCCATTTGACCCAAGCTATGGTTTTTTTAAAAACATGGAGTTTATATATTATTATTTCTGTTACTATTTCTGCATTTTTGTTTTTTTGTTTTGCTTTAAATGGACCTGATAACATGCAGCTCAAAGCTGACCAGCAATGGCCAGGTAACTGTCCATTTTGTCCATGTTTGGAAGCACCCACAGTCTGAAACACTGCGGCCAATGCACAGGTTCACCATCTCAGTGAGAACTAGGCCAAAGATGTATCAGATCATGTGTTGTGCTGCCCTTTCCCTAGAGGTTGGCATCTGCCAAAATGCATGTGAGTGCTTGGGGACGGAAGGACGCAGAAAGGCACTAACTAGCAATCAGGGATTCGCATTAAGGGCTGAGTCAGCTTACAGAACAATGAAAAGGCAGTTTTAGTTTATAGTGTAATGAAAGGAGGGAGAGGCGCACACAGTTAATTCAGCATGCCATCTGGTGCAGCACTGTGCTTCAAAGCAATATTACTATACCATCCTCTGTTAAAGCAGACCAATCACCAGCAGAGACTGATACTCTCAATAGCTGGACTCAGACACTGAATAAAACAGAGCCTGTCTGTAATCCATATGGATTTGTATATCAAACACATTACAAGAAAGCTTTTGGAGAGGGTCTGTTTACCCTTGTCTTTTCTACTTACTCATAAAAGAAGAAGTTTGCTTTCTAATATACGAACAATTTGTCACAAATAAAAAAATGTGTCCTTATTGAATGCTAAATATAACAAAGTTACAACCACACATTTATAGCCTGTCTCAAGTCTTCACATACACGATAGTAATAATCCTTGCAACAGCCCTATAGAGTAGGTCTCCTGTTATAGGAGGAGACAAAAGCTGCAGTTTTAAAGCTAGTCTTGGATTTTGGATTTTCTAGTGTGTGTTTTCTGTTCTTCCCAGCCTTAACATACATAGATATGATGGTTGTCACACCATCATAAGAGGCTTTGTCTCTCTACAACCAGCACACACATAATGTAGTGTGAAAACAGGATCGCTCCAAAAAGGATATAGCTTTAAGAAGTAAGAACCACAAACCCTTGATTTTAAATTCTCTCTCTATGTGAGTTAGAAACACATTCTTTTCTCTTTTTTTGAAAAAAGTTGCCAATGAAGAAAATACAACTGCATTCTGCTTTCCATGCTAGGAGCAGGGTTTGGTTGCATTTCTATTTCTGTCTCCTTTGTTCCCTAGAAGGAAGAACATTAACTGGTCTGACAAGTTCTATTAAAACAAGGAAAGGCTATAAACAATGCAGAAGACCATGTATGTTTTACTGGAAAAAGAAACAGGCAGCAGGAAGAGGCAGACAGACTGGCCTAAGCTGCCGGCCAAATCAATTATTTGTCTGTAACAGACATTTATCTCCACATTTATGTCCCGAATAAAATGAATGCCTTGTTGGTCTGGTAACTTGGCAAGGAGGTACAGCTACTCTGTTTGAAATCCACAGCCAACTCCAAAACTCAGTAAGGGCCAAACGCAACGTAATGGTGACCATGACCTTTATAAATCAGAATCTGCCCCTGATCGTGAATACAGCTGAGGAAGGCCCCTGTTTTAATAGCAGGAAGAGAGGATTGATCAATTCTCCCCCACAATCTGAGAGGACCCACCACCAACAGCAACTGGGCTCCAGTACCATATTCAGTACTGAATCCAGCTGGGAGAAACTACATCATGTGACAAACTACAGGGAAGAAAGCCATAGAGGGGGAGAGCTCAGCATCCTCTCCCCATTTTATGTGTGACTGTGGTAGGCCTGCAATTAAAGAGGCATGTCTGCCATTGTCATGTCTCCCTTGGTTCCATCTTACTTTTTCTTATTTACTCTTCCAGGAAACACACAGGATTTAGCCCTATCCAGTCAATTCAATATTCAATTTCATGAATATTTGTGGGATGGGGTGGTATTGCACCAGATTGGCAAATAAGCATGGGGACTCTGCTTAGTTTTCAGTGACTGCACATAGGTTAGGGACCGAGCCTGCTGCTATTGGGCTGAAATTGGCATTCCTTTAATGATTCTGAATGAAGAGACAGGGCTTTTAGATCAGCATGTCAAGCAGTGCCTTTAGAAATATGGCATCACTCACTTTCCATACGAGGCTATCAACAGTCAGCAAAATACAAATTCTATGTTAGCCAACTTCTGCGCCCCCAAAGCCCAAAGTCTGGAACCAGAGTAAATTAAGCAAATTACATTGCAATTCTGTGTGCGTCTCCTAAGAAGTAAATTCCATTGTATTCAATAAACCTTACATGCATGGAATTTTAGCCTTCTGCAAATGGATAATTCTGCTTCTGTTAGTCAGTGGGGAACTGTAGGACGTGGAGTCTGAACTCCATGATTAGAAGAAACATCCAAGGCTTTGCCTTTTTAGGTTTTACTGTGCACAGCCCATGTACTTTCAAGTAAGGATGCTGGAAGACTGATCTCTACACATTTACCTGGTCTATACCTCTCAATGATGGAAAATGGAGCAGTCAGACTTATTATAGGCGAACACATGGGAGAGTACATCCCTACTTTTAAGCCTGTTCTCATGACAATAAGGACTAGAAATACCCTTTTTGAAATATGAAAGCTGAGATTCTCAAGATGCTGAATGCTGCTTCTATGTCAGGGACTGCCTGGATAACGAAAAGTGGAGGAAGTCTCCAGCCGAGGAACCCCTGAGGGAAGCAACAGGGAAAGAAGGCTCAGACCCAGGGGAGCGGGGGTGAAACACAGAAGATGGAACAGAGGAGGGAGGAAGCTGGGAGGTGGAAGACCCAGGAGGCTTAAGTGAGCAAGAAGAGTCAGAAGCAGAGAGCCTTCCAAGGACAGGACTGGATGCAGAGGAACACACTCTGAGCTCAGGATCTGAAGGAGAGGACAGGGAGGGGCCAGACCTGCAACAGCTTCACAGCAGCTACCCAGACCCTTTGCATGGAGCTCCCCTCCCCCTTTGACTCCAAGATTATGCAGAGCTTTACACACAGCTGAACAGAAAGCTAGAAAAACCCAAGGGGGGGTCCCCTCTCCCCGCTTGCGTTTGCATCTGTTTGGAAGACATCCGGAAGAGGAGAGTTAGGAGGAAGAGGAGGTGCCCAGAGCCAGTCTTGGCAATGCCTTCACAGAGGCAGTAGTGCCTGGGTGATCTCTGTTATATACTAATTTCCTGAATAAAACAGCTGACTTTACTTCAAGTCTCTGAGTCTCCCTTCTGACCTGTTGATGAACCTGTTCCCCTGACAGCCCCCTGACAATTTGGTGCTTAATTCTTTACCTTTTGTCGGAAAATAAAATATGCTTTAGTTTATTATTATTTTTTAAAAAAGAAAATGCACAGCTTAGCATATTTTTGGGATGGGTGGGGGAATTCATTACCTATCCAGTTCTTGCCTTGTTCAAACAGGAGGCATTTGAAATCACTGCATTCATCAGAACACAGCTCCTCCTTCCCTACTGCTTTGCTAGAAGCCTCAGCAGAGAAGTTCCCGAGATAAAATATCTTACCAATAAACATGTGGAATAAGTTACTGAGAAATGCATCTGGGAGAGGAAGCATAAAATGCATTAAATCACAAGGATTTGTTTCAGGAGAGGAAGGAGATTGAAGGGGATTGGGGGGGGGGGACAAAAAAACGCAGACTAATATAAATTTTATACAAAGGAAACTTCCTACCCCACGGTTTGTTTGTGTTTTTCAGTGCTTAGAGCTGGCCACATATTTTTATGAACTCTTAACACAGGACGTATTGCTCTGCTGAGTAAAGTAATAATAATAAAATGAGATGTGGGCTAAGTCTGCCACTCTGTCCGCCACATGGCATTGGTGGTCAGTGCACCCGCAGGTAAGGTTACCAGATCCAGAACTGGATGGTGCATCTACTTTTTAACAGCTACAGCACAGAAGATGCTATAAGCACGAATGTCAATTCATGCCTATTTCCCCAGCTTCCTCTTGAAGCAAGGGGAAAACCACCATCATCTGCTCTAAGCAAAGATACAAGTGCAATGTAGTGGACCCCACACACAACCAACTGAGCTAGAAACTGCAGCTTCTCATAATGTTCTGGTCCCTCCCCTAAGAAGCTGACACAGTCACCACGTTCAAGGTCTCTTTAGCGGGAAATGACTCAAACCATTACGTAGCTGGATTAGCTCAGCATGATCAGAAAGGGCCGAGGAGCAAATTTGTTGCAAATCCCTCTCTGACATGGTCCTGGTAAGTGAGCCAGTCCAGATGCTGGGCTCTCCTTCAATGGAGATACTAAACCAAGAAGCTAGATAGCCAGACGTCAGGAGTGCTGCAGTTTTAACCTGCATTGTTGATCCTGTAATGAGCAAACAGCTTCACGAGATCAGCCTTCTCCAGCTCTAGGGTCCCATATCAAGCTGAACAAGAAGCCCCATCATCCTTGGTCACTGGTCACACAGGCAGAGAACAGCAATACCTGAGGACCCAAAGCTGTGGAAGGCTGGACTAGATGGTCCTCCAGATTCCGTACAGCTATATAATTTTATCGATATTCTAATTTCAAAAAAACACAGCCAAAACATTTTGAGATGCCCCTCCCCGACAATGCCTCACACAGAAAACTAGGACTTTCTTATTTGCATTAAGAGAAATGCATGCAAAAACAGTTGAGTCATATTACCCCTGCTAGTAACAAACAGAATCTACCATCTGTCAAGGGATATATTTCCAGATGAAAGTGCTTTATTGGAAGCAAAATTAGTATGCAGGAAGATACAAATGAAAGTATTAGCATCTCTATCAAAACAGAGCTACATCAACAGGTAGGAGCATTTCATATATGCTGATTTCAATGGGCACATGCTGATAACCTGCTTAAACTGTAGCATTTGAAGGACAGACGCATCGACTTTCATGTATACAACAGCAACATGTGGCATGCAGCTGCAACTGAGCTTTGCTCCATGGAACATGTTTCCGCAGCGAACATGATGTTAAAAAGTAGTGCACACAGTTCAAACTCTACCATGTAATAATATCAGCATGTTTATGAGGTATTCTTCCCATAAATACAACCTCTTGCCTTGCACATCTGAAATACAAAACAGGGATTTCTAGATATCCCCAAGAAACCAATTAATTCCAGTTGGCAAAGTGTGTGTGTGTGTGTGTGTGTGTGTGTGTGTGTGTGAGAGAGAGAGAGAGAGAGAGAGAGAGAGAGAGAGAAAACTAATTGCATTAATCATATATATGTTAAAGAGCTGGTTCATACTTCCTACTAATGTTTTCCCTCTTTGCCTCATTTTATTTTATTTCCTGGCTACAAGAGATAAGGAGACATATTTAATGAAGAATGTGGATGGTGGCAAGTCCAATGGCTAGAGAGAGATCTGGTAGTGGGTGACCACAGGCAATGCATTCTCTCTCAGCTTCAGTTCTTTAATGACATTTTATAAATCAGTTGCAAGGATGAAGTGCTGTTTTTAAAAGCCCCACCTTGATGGATCTTAACAACAGCACAATTCCTTTCAGGTGAGATTAGATTAATCATCTAGATTAATACTCATGCTGAATTAAATAAAAATCAAATGCAGACAGGTGGAGGTGCAGGGACTGCAGGAATGGGGGGCGGGGAGGAAGGGTAAGTTTCATTTACAGATATCCAGTTGGAGTATGAATTGAATTTGAAATGATTGACTGTATATGCTGTTCTTGTTTTTAACCCTCCCCCCTAAATGGAATGCCAACAAATGTGTGTGTTTATATAAGTACCTCTTTTATGTATGCTATCATGTTGTAACTTACTTCAGGATACCTCATGGGAAGTTGCTTCATAAATGCAATAAATGCATACAATAAAATAATAAAATGTGCAAGCAGAAGTCTGCCATGCAAGTGGTACACCACAATCGGATATCACCCCCATAACTGGGGCACAGAAGACATGGCACAGAAGCACTAACACATTAGTCTATCTGAAGATACCTAGAGCACTGCACCCACCACCTTTGCTTATACAGTGGTACCTCAGGTTAAGTACTTAATTCGTTCCGGAGGTCCGTACTTAACCTGAAACTATTCTTAACCTGAAGCACCACTTTAGCTAATAGGGCCTCCTGCTGCCACCACACCGCCAGAGCATGATTTCTGTTCTCATCCTGAAGCAAAGTTCTTAACCTGAAGCACTATTTCTGGGTTAGCGGAGTCTGTAACCTGAAGCGTATGTAACCTGAAGCGTATGTAACCCGAGGTACCACTGTAGCACACAGTGTGAAAGGGAAAGGAGCTTAACTATGGGGACATCTGTGAATGGGCAGTTGTCCTTCACAGTGGGACTGAACTCATTTGATGACTTGAGCTGGGGAGAGACAAGAAGACACTCTGTGGTCTTATAAACAGGACAAGAAAGCATTTATAAACCCAAGAAAGCATTTCTTCATGCAAGGCAACTTAAAGAATCTACTGCCAGAAGATGTGGTCATTGCTTCAGGCTTCGATGGATTTCAAAGAGGATTAGACAAATTCATGGGAGCGCAAATCTATCAATGGCTATGAGCCATGAAAGGGAAAAAAGGAACCTTCATGTTCAGGAGAAAGCTGTTAAAAGGGGTGCAAATAGCAAGGGTGTGCCATTGCCGTCATATCCTACTTGTGGATTTCTAAAGGCATCACTCACTTGACCTAATCCAGCCAGTTTTTGCTTCTGCGGCAGCTTCATAGCTCAGTGCTAGAGCATCTACTCTGCCTGCAGAAAGTCCCAGATTTAATCCCTGGCATCTCCAGATAGGGTTAGGATGGACTCCTGCCTCAAACCCTGGAGAGTTTCTGCCAATCAGTGCAGACAATACTGAGCTAGGTGGACCAATAATCTACCTCAGTGTTAGACAGCTTCCTTTGTTGTCCCAAGCAATGTTGGGCTGGCCCTTGAGAACATATTGATTACAAACTCTGTTTACATCCTCAGGGAAACTGACCCACTTTTATTCTTAGTAACTGGAAAGAAATGTGTTTCAGAAAATAAATGAATATTATAACCACAGGCATGTTTAAACATATTAATGCACAAGGGAGGGATTTGTCAGAAAAGGCACTTGAATTTTCAAAGGGCAATATTAGAAAGAAATGTAGGGAAAGAAAGTTATTTCCTCTCTCTGTTCCCGCAGTTTTCAAACTTGCACAGAAGTCCATCCCTGAACCAGGAGTGGAGCTGAAAGAATGTGCTTGTGTGGAATTTAGAAGGTGTTGATAAGGAGGTATTTGTTGACAATGCCTTGACAGCATTTATAGGGTGAGAATGAGTAATGATTGTCCATTTGGTGAGAATTTCAGGGCTCCAATGTAATTTGTCACCAGGGCTATTTTAAAGATTGGGAGGAGAAACGTGGCATGCAATGTATAATATTATATATATATATCCAAAGAAATCCAAAGAACATTGCAGTTTGAAATATTTCTTTTCACATATGGCAGTTTCTATGCCTTTCTTCTCCCTTGTCAACCACAAATAATATTTAGAAACTGCCAACCTTTTAATTTTCTCTAGCTCTAGAGGTAATGTATAGGAGACTGCTGGTCAGCTAACCTGTTTGCAACCATGGTCAGACAAGTAAATCAGCCTAATTTTATGGAGCAAGTTCAAGCTGAGCTGATATAAGGCTGTGCACACACTCCCATTTACTCTGCATCCAGTGTCGCTCCCACTGCTGGTTTGGGAAGCAGTGTACACAGAACTTTTGCCACAATCTATATTAATCCTATTGCTTCTTAAGAAATACTGCATTTTGAGGCACTTTTCCCTACACCAATCCAAACAGAGGAAAATATCGAACTAGCTGCATTTGAAAATGAAATGTATACACAGCCTTAGTTTAGGGACTGACTCTTGGTACATTTGCAACAAGGTAGCTCTACTGAGTGTACATAATTGGGCCAGTCAATTAAAAGAGATAAAATATATAAGCTCCTACAGTTGAATAAGCAAATCAACTTGCTTAACTCGGCAGCTTTTCTTCCTCATTTTCAGATATTTACAGTGCGTATAAGAGCACAACAGGATACAGAAATGCCAAACCCCAGGGCAAAGGTGCATTCTAAAAATTCTGTTCCAAAATATCTATGATGCCTTTCCATAATGAAAGCCCATATAAAAGGCAAGCTACCCAGCTCTGCACTGATTGTTATTCTGGAAAGTTGTCACAGTTATGTCATATCTAGAAGAAGGGGGAAGTGCCTTCACCTGCTAAATGTGCTGTTCAGCTGCTTGGAAAATATTATAGAAGAATTAAATCTACAATGGCTTATGACTCCTCTGAGAGCAACGGATCTTTCTAGAACATTTCATTGGCCCCAGTGAAAATGGTTCCAAAGGTGTTAGGGTCTAGCTCTATGACTAAGCCTTTTATATGAGAATTCGTGAAAGTGCAATGACAGGGTGATTTATATTAACAGGGTTTCCCTTTGAATATCACAGTAAACCCAAGGTGTAGTCTGAAGGCGACCACTGAAACTTAGCATGTGTGGTTAGTGCCTGGATGGGTGACCAACATTCACACTGCCTCTTCAGTTCTATGATAGAAGAAAGGTGGATTAGAAATGTAAAAAACAAAACAAAACAAAAAACCCTCAACCCAAGAAACTCATAGTTAATGGTTTACAGAACACGTTGATGGGTTTTTGCTTTACTTCTCCCCTTGCAGATAAAAGTAACAAACCATCGTCTCTGGCTTAAGTGTTCCATCCAAGCCAAAAATCACATTTTGATTTGTTGAAAAGCCAACCTTGGCAAAAACAAACCTCTAACTGAGTAGGCTGGAGTAGGCAGAAGAAACTTAAACCTCTCTGCCAGCCTAGCACTTTGATCAGGATGCAAATTGTGTTTTCACCCTCAACCCTCATCATCAGATTGATCATCTGGGAGGGGGGCAATGCACGGATGAGCTGAGGGGACTGTGTGCCTGGGTGTGTACACATGTGAGAATACAGGGAGGCTGCACCTATAGCCAGCAAATTTGACTAAGGCAAATGCAACTTAATGTGACATGTGAACAGCACTGTTATTATCAGACCATTTCCTTTGTTTACCGTGATCTAAAGTTACGCTGAATCTGTGTGTCTGTTGTATCTGTTAGTAGCTCTTGCTTTGGTAATGCTAAAGAAAGCTTAAAAACAAAGACAAAAACCCATCGAAATAAACCAGATGGACAAACGGGGGTCCACAATGAAGCAAAGCCTTGTTATTATGGATGCGCTGGGGCTATGACTGAAATCAGCAAGCTCCCTGAGTGGAATGCAGAAATCTCCACTAGAGGGCTCAGAACCTTCATAATATAACTCTACTACAGTCTACTAAAATGACATGCCATTTCTCCCAAGCCTTCATGTCCACAAGGGATAGCCAAACTGGAGTCCTCTATGTGTTGCTGCGTTCCAACATCCTCCAGCCCCAGCCAGGCAAGGACACTGATTACAAGCAGAGAAGTTGCAGCAGGATATATCTCCCGTCATAGGAGCAACTGTCGTGGGAACACACACGGAAAACCCCCGAGAGACGCCCAAGTAACTCTTGCTTATGGGGCAATACAAACACTACAAAGGAAGCAAATAAACAGGTTCCTACTCTTCCTACTCACTGAATCTTTGACAGCAGAAGAGGCAAGATTATGACCTGCGCTCTTCATTTGGTAACAACCTTTTCAATGACCAGGATCTCTGCAGTGTGTACAGCAGCATCCATACAGTTCTATGCTTCTGGGGAAAATATTTCAAAAGGTTTCAAACTGGTTTTAAACTCTGGATTTGCTCGGAGTGTGGGGGCAAGGAAGCCAAAGGTGGTGTGGAAAAGAAAGGTGATTTTCTCAAAGCTAGCAATGCGAAATGCCATGCCACAGAGCCCTTTAGGAGCTGAATTGGCGGCATCCAAGTGTTAATTCCTCTCCACTGCAACCCGAAGAGCCAGTGGCATGTGAGCAGATTCCAGGTTTTACCTTAGCAATGTCCAGTGGAGCAGCTGCACTCCAGGGAGCTTCTTGCCTGCATGTCCTCAAGCTGTCACTTTGCAGTATGTCATTCCAGTCATCTATCTGAAAAAAGGCCAGCCAAACAAGGAAGCCTCACTACAACCCGCCCAATAATGTGTCCTGCTGACTGGAAATCTCGGTCAAATGAAGTTCTGTTCCATCCTAACTTCTTGCAACGAAAACTCACAAGGATAACTAACTCCAGAAACTGCTAACCTCACCTGACCTTCTATTAAGGTAAAGGTACCCCTGCCCGTACGGGCCAGTCTTGCCAGACTCTAGGGTTGTGCGCCCATCTCACTCAAGAGGCTGGGGGCCAGCGCTGTCCGGAGACACTTCCGGGTCACATGGCCAGTGTGAAATTGCTGCTCTGGTGAGCCAGAGCCGCACACGGAAACGCCGTTTACCTTCCCGCCAGTAAGCGGTCCCTATTTATCTACTTGCACCCGGGGGTGCTTTCGAACTGCTAGGTTGGCAGGCGCTGGGACCGAACAACGGGAGCGCACCCTGCCGCAGGGATTCGAACCGCCGACCTTTCGATCGGCAAGCCCTAGGCGCTGAGGCTTTTACCCACAGCGCCACCCACATCCCAACCTTCTATTAGCTGCATCCATTTGCCAGCCATTTCAAACTTTTTGTATCGGATGGTTTTTCTATCATTTTCTACGGATTTGTTACCATTTACACATTACAGTATTTGATTCATGACTTGTTGATTCAGATTACATGGTTTTATTTTTTACTTCTGCTTTTAAGACTGTTTCCTTGCGCTATAGTTAGGGATGGGGGATAAATATGGTACAGTTCACATTTAAAAGCAAATCTATCAAGTTCACATTTTCCAAAATAATATGAAATAATATGCAGTTCTCCATATGCATGAAAAGTGCATACACTAGGGGGAAAGCGTGCATTAAAAAAAATTCATTCATGAAATTAATGTACAAAAATGCATTGTGTTGGGAGAAATTGCTTGCAAAAATGTGCACATAAGTCAAAACTGCATACAAAACTGTATTAGGAGAAATTCACACAAATATGCTGAATAATTTTCATAAGGTTTTTTTTTAATCCCACAAATTAATCAATTGCTGCAAAAATGTGAACAGAATTTAACACTGGAAAAATGAGAAACTAAGAGAACTGAAATGGACAGAGCCTTCCACCCCTAGCTGTAAGTAGCTAAGAAGCCAGGAACAAGTAGCTCTATGCAGCGTTTAGAAAACATTCTAAACAAAAAGGAAACCTGTCTCCAATATAACCAAACATAATTTTGGTCAAAATTAGTAATTAAACTAGTAATTTTTAATGCAATTGAGACATCTTGAGAGCTAACTGAAAAATTACTTGGAGGGTGGGGAGAAAAGTCTCTCTGCAAAATTCTGCTTTCAAGTGTGAGTAGAAACTTGTTTCAGGGTGGAAACGGACATCACATCAGAGGCAGCCAAAAGGAGAAAGACCAGAGCCAGGCCCCCATCATGCTTGGCTTGTCAGACATCTTGCATGACACTGTGATAAGCAACAGCTTGTGGGGTGGGACGGAGCCACAGACCTGCCCTTCCTGACGCCAATGTTGCTAAAGCATCCCGGCAAGGGGCTGGGCTGGGGCAGGGCATGGCTGTGCAGACACACTGGCGAGAATGCCAGATATGCTCCAGCACTGCATTCATGTAGCCCCAACCTGCCTGCCCTGAACCAACCCCATCCAGGTGAGCTACAGCAATGCCAGAATTGGGAGGGCGGTTCTGCCCTACTGCATGGGAAATGGGACATGTGGGTCTTTCCCCAACTTCCACATTTCTGGTTGCTGCTGAATTGTGTGCAATACGGAACACGACTGCATCTTCCCCCACACACCAGGAATTAATTGCCATTGGGAGAAAACGGGAACTGGAAGGTAGAGTTGGCATCACATCCAGTTCTGTACTCAGTGTTTTTGATAACTGTTTGTCCTGCAAGCAGTGCCCATTTAAAACAACCTTCAGTGGTCTCAGAGCACCACGGCTTTGTCTAAACCAAAATATTTTATGCTATTTACAAAAGAATCAGGTGAACTCGCTGAGCAAGGAGATATAAGGAAATATCCCAAGTCATGTCAATCCTAATCAAAATGGCTTTGTGTTCACTTTCAAGAGGCACAAAAATTAATTAAAAGGACAATCACTTTTCACACAGTTTTACGGTCCACCTTTTAGAACATAAATTATCACGCTGTTGCATTAGTGTGTCTTTCTTGGCAAAGAAGCCATGTGAAAATACAGAACGCGATGCTCATGTGCTCTGGTGAATAATGTTGCTTTTGTGCAAATGCACCCCCTCCAAATTGTTTCTAAAAGGACAAATGAGGGCACACACTGGGCAGAATGACCCACACAGAGACACAAAACAAGGGAAACTTGGGGAAGCAGGGAGAAAAAAGATGGACAGGTTTGGGTGTCTTTGGCAAGATGGTGCAATCTCATGGTTTTTTGAGGGCCTGCGGAGGGGGGGGGATAGCAAAAATACATTTCCTCTCCCCCCTCCTAAAGTCCCCACAAGGGAGAGGCTTGAACACTTTCTACAAGACTCCTGGTTCAGGCTGGTTAGAGCCATGAAGAAGAGTTGCTCCTGGGATAAGGATACAGTACCGGTTTCACTTCCTTGTATCTCAGAAATAATAACTTTAATTATTACTGTAAAAATGGGAAGGAAGAAGCCTAGACCAAAAATAATGAGCAATCTTCTAATTCCACATAGGAATCTTTTAATTTTCTTGAATTAGGCACTTTGAGGTTTTCAAAACAGAATGATGTAATGACTCTTGACTCTAATAAGTTCTCACAAGAAAATTAACAGTCTTACGGCACATGTAGCATTTATAGCACAGCTTACATTCTAAATCTTGGAATCTAATATAAAGATCTGTTGAAAAGTGAGTAGTTGGATAGTTTTCCTTTGTGCTTCCACCTTTCTGTCTGAAACTCCCATAAAAGATGCATAATAAAAGTACAGCTTTCCATTCCAAGACACAAAAGTTTCCATGGGTGCAGCGCTCACTCCTTAACAATGTTAAAGTGTACTAAAGAGGGCCAAAGTTGACTGTTCTCTTTTCAAATACCAATGTCCATTGGTCACAAAATCATTTCAACGGCTCATTTAGTCAATGCCACAAAGAATTATAAGCACACTTTCAGAACCAAAGGTCTGAAGGAGACACAGACACTGGCCAGGGAAACCGCAACCTTCCTATTTTGGTATGTAGGCAGTCAAGTCAGGCCTGTAACGCTGTCATTCTAACAAACTCAGGCTAGTTATAGCATGGAAAAGTGATAATTTCAACTGCTTTCTCCTCCACAGTCTGTTGAAGCAACAACATTAAACTGGTCTCGGACTACCTGTCTTCCTCTCATGCACCCAGCTTGAGAGAAAACCTCCTTATTTGTTAAACTGCAAGTTTCCCATAACATCTGAACCAGGAAATTATAGCTTAAGCACTGCCTTCAAGCCATAACTAGAAATCACAGCTGTAAACGAGTTTTAAACTAACCAAGTACAGTAGCCTCTTTTCAGACTGGGTCCATAAGAGGCAGGGGTGGTCATTATTCACTAGGGCTTCAACAAACCAGTGTTTGTTGGAGAAGGAGACCATGTCTGAATGAGGCCTGAGATCAGCTTGGTCTTCACCTAAGTAGCATGTTGCTTTTAGTAAGAACCCAAGAGGATTTTTGAACCATGCAGGCCTCTGTTGGTTCCTCATGTTGTTTGGCTCATGTAGATCTGGTAATTCCAGTTCCTCTCTCCAGTCATCCATATTCGCAGCGCCAAGGAGCCGCTAGCTCCTTGGACAAACTACCATGACGGTGGAAAGAATTATATGCCTTGGTCTAGCTTTTGGAGGCTAAGTTGCATAGCCACTTAGGATTAAATTTAAAAATTACTTTAAAAATCTTCTTGACCAAGTTATTGGCAACACATACATATTCAGTATTAGGAATCCCAATTTATAGCTCTGCACAACACATACCTCCTTACTTTCAGAGCAGCTTTGTTGCAATGATTAACATAATATTTTGTTAGAACAGTTTGTTCTTTGGGATTTCTTTACATTCTCATAGAACAAGTAACTATAAATTATACTTTGAATAATGATGATGACAATAATAATGAACAGTAACCAGCAACCTTAAATTTTTTTGCAGGGCCGTATAAACTTTAACTGTTTTCTACAATGCTTCCGTATGATTCAAGTCAAGTAGTATTAATATAATCATGTTACTAAGAAGTTAACCTAGTTTTCAAATCCACTTTAGCCACATTGTAATCTACATGGGCCAGCTGTAGCCTGAAGGATCGAAAACCAGATAAATAAGCAGAACTCAACATTTTTTAATCTTACGATTTGGGAAAGGGGGAAGCAGCAGCTGTGGGTCTTCATGATTTTTTAATGTTTCATTTTGCAACTTTGCCAAACTGTTTTCTAATTAAAGAAAAGGGTTTTCACACTGTCATTGATTCATACAAAACCTGTCAGATCAGTTCTTGGATGGAGAGAGATGAGGGGAGGCCAGTCAACATAGGAATATCATATTCTCCAGTGACACCAATACAGCACCATACTTGGGGTGTGTGCGCACTCATATATGTAAAACTATCTTATTATAGTATTTTACACAAAGAAGAAAGATCATTTGAGTTTTATATATGAAAGGGATTACACTCATTGTTCATTCTCAACTATGAAAAACTGCTACCTAAAAGTGAAATCATGCATTTATATTCAACCCCATCCCAATTTACCTCCTGCCTTTGTATGCCATGCAAAACGGCATGTCCATCACATTACCAGACCATTCTGCAAAAGAACAATTGCAAAACAATAAAAATGGCAAAACAATAAAGCAGCGCAGAATCCGGCAGTCTTGATTGGTGCCACTTTATTTTCTCAGGGGTACAAATATGGTGCCCTCCAGATAGTGTCAGACTAAAACTCCCAACAGCCCTGACCTCTGGTCATGCTGGCTGGGGCTGGTGGGAGCTACAGAGTTGTTGGAACAGCTGGAGGAACTTGGCCTACCCCTACCCCAGTTTCTCTTCCCCTCAATCCTCTCTCATCCCCATCCCCTTTTCCAAAGAAAACACACAGCTGCTTTGAATCCTTCTTGTGGTTTCAGAAGAAGCTGGCAACTTGTCTAGCACATGGCTGAGTAAAAGGGAACATAAATAAGCTAAATCTGAAACAATACGAGGTTTCTGTCACGAAGGCAGCATGAAATGAGAGGGAAATGGCAAGAGTAGAAATTGGGAGGGTGACACACTTCAACGGAGACTTTGTTTACTATACTTCTTGGGAAATGGAACCGCAAGGCAGAAAGCACTCTTAAGTTTCAGGCTAGAAATGACTAGCTTTCTGTCTAAATGGAATACCTCCTCTCCGAAGGCCAGACATTATAGATTTCTATGTGGCTAAAGTGGATTTTTTAAAACCAGGCTATCTTCTAAATGGCATGGTTATATTAACACCATTTCACTTGCAACGGAGGAGTCCTGTGGAGAAACCAATTAATGTTTATTTAGCACTGTAAAGACTGAACCTATGGATGTTTACTCAGAGATAAGTCCCACTTATGCACTTATCACACATATGCAGAGGACGGCAGCACCAAGGTGCTTGTTACCATTTTATTATTATTGTCATCAAATGTAATTCTAAGCTGTGCAGTATGCAAGACCGAAGGTTCAAAGACTGTAATTTTGTAGGCTTTGGTCTGTTTCGTGTTATACATTAGAGGTGGGGAATCTCCAGCCCAAATGTGACTCTCAAAGCCTCTCTACCCAGCCGTCTCTCCAGAACAAACTCCCTCCCCAGCCATACCTCCTACTGGCCCTGTTTCACACGCTAAAATGTGACCGCGAACTGTGATCATGCCTCTTCCTTTTCTGGATGGAAGACAGAGAGGGGTGCATGTACAAAGGCAAAATTTACATTGTTTGATCTCCCCACTTCTGCCTCTGGCCCCATCCAGCAGTAGCTTGTGGCTCCTGAAAGGTTGCCCATAAAGGAAAGTAGCCCTCAGACTCAAAGTCATTCCCCATTCCTGTTATATATGCATTTGTATTACGTCCGTCTTCAAAGCAGCACAGAAGAATAGCACTGCAGCCTCATAGCTATCCCATGAGAAAGTCAAGGCTGAGAATGTGATCTTACCAAGCTACAAAGTGCGATTTGTAGCTGAACTTGGGGTGGAAGGCAATGTTGTGCTATTACAAATATTCCATCTGTGCAAGCATATCAGCTTGCCAGACAGGCCATCTTTAGCATATACGCCGCCGGGGTGCAAATATCTGCCCGGGGGGGGGGGCTTTTTTGGGGAGGGGGAAGCTGAAGTTGTTGACTTTTTTAGGGGGGGCAAACTCAACCTGTAACAACGATGCAGCGAAAAAAACTGCTTTTGTTTGACACTACGGAGTAACAGAGTGACGGATGAGGGGGGCGGGGACTTCAGCCCACTGCTTTTCACTGCCGCCAATCGAGAGGGACCAGTGTGCATTTGGCACCCCCCAGAGTGTGGCGCCCAGGTGCACCACACCACTTGCACCCCCAGGTAAAGACGGCCCTGATGCCAGATGGAATGATCTCCCCACACCCACACCCACTGTTCTGGCCATTTTTCTGACCCCAATAGCCATTTGGGGGGGGGGTACAGGCAGAAGAGAGGAGAGAAAGCTCAGTTACACTGGCCTTCTGTTGACAGTGTCTGTTAGGTAAATCCCATCCAGTATTTAAGTCAGTACAACACATACCGTATTTTTCGCCCTATAGGACGCACTTTATCCCCTCCAAAAATGAAGGGAAGATGTGTGTGCGTCCTATGGGGCGAATGCAGGCTTTCGCTGAAGCCTGGAGAGCGAGAGGGGTCGGTGCGCACCGACCCCTCTCGCTCTCCAGGCTTCGTGCAGCTCTCCGCAAGCGGTGGGAGCCCGGCGCTGGGCTCCCACGGCTTGCAGAGAGTTGCCTGCATGCCAAAGCCTGGGCGCGCTGAGCTCAGCGCGCCCAGGCTTCAAGCTTCCTGCAGCTCTCCGCAAGCGGTGGGAGCCCGGCACTGGGCTCCCACGGCTTGCGGAGAGCTGCCTGTTCTGGGGGCTGGGGTTGGGGGAAGCTCGGGCTTCCCCCGCCCCAGCCCCGCACCTGGGGGGGAAATAAATTTTTTTTCTTTATTCCCCCCCCAAAAAAACTAGGTGCGCCTTATGGGCTGGTGCGTCCTATGGGACGAAAAGTACGGTATATCATATGCCCTTCTTTTGAGTGCTGCAACGATCAGGGAGAACACATTGTTTATATTTCACTTATACATCTTAAAATACAAACGATAGGCTTAAATAACTTTTATTTTTTAAAAAAGCCTGACACATTTCAAAACAAATGAAGCTACCACCAAGCCTATCTTGGGCATTGTTAGAAAGAATCTACTACCAGCAGCTCATAATGTTGAAAAGCCAGCCTGTGAAAAGTCAGTGAGAATACCAAACCTATAACTAAATTGGTAATTCCTTAGAGAGTTTGGAAGAAATACGTTCCATTTTCATCTTGGTTATTCTTTCATTCTGTTTTTATTCAATGTGCCACTCTGTGTTGATGTCTCTAGAATTTGTTGATATCTCCACGCCTGAGAACTTAATTCTCGAGACATTTAGGTCATCCTAGATCAGGCTCCTGGCCAGTGATGCCAATGGAAAGGGGTTGATATAGACATAGCATAGGCAAAAGGAGAATTAGGTCAAATGTACTCAACCCTTAGGTGGTTTGCTTATGGAGACAGCGGGGAGAAGTGTGTGTATGTGCCTGTGTGTTGCAGAGATTAAGACAGATTTGCGAAGTCTCTGTGACATCTGGAGGAACTCTTTCTATTACAGCCCATTAATCATAAAGCAGTTTTGAGGACTTCTCCTTCTAATGAATAATGCATCCCTGTGATGATGGAGGGTAATCCATTTAGCCAACATGGTGACTAGAGCCTCAAGACACAGAGTCTTTCAATGTGTCAACAAGCCAGCCCCAGATTTACAATGTGAGAATGATTTCCTGGTGACTAAAAATGAGGAAGGACAAAGTACAGACAAAATCCTGGGATGACAGAGCTCATCCCAGTTTGATGAGTGCATTCGCCCAGGTTGCCACTATCAGAACACTGTCTTAAAGGGAAATGTACTGAATGCAACACAAATAGGTATGAAAGTAAGCCAAACTCCAGTGTACTTCATTGGCCACATTGCAACTATTACAGCTGAGCCAGCTGCTCTGTCAGAGCTTCCTGTTTCACACATAGAAACATGTGTATTTAAATCCCAGAGGCGGCTCCATGCTGTAAATAAAAGCTTTGTGAAGGGGCAATTTTCAAAGAAAATAGGAGAGGGATGCTTAAGCCCCCCTCATCTCCCTTAATGCGGGGAGGGGGGCAAGGGAAGAGAAGGACTCCATGCTTGCAGAATTTGAAATTCCAATATGATCTGACCTGATTTGCATGTCCTGGACTAATCTGGGGGTCACAGTTTGCTTATTTTTCTGACTTTTGCACTTCCTGAATCTCCTGATTTAGTTCTTGGCTCAAAAATGCATCAACATACATTTTAAAAATGCATACTTTGGAAAACAATGTTTTTGAGATAACATTTTGAGAGAAAATATTTTAAGGTTACACATTTGAACATGTTTCTAGCAGTGAATTCTTGGGCAGATTTTTTAGTATTTTTATTTAATTGCAGATCAATGTGGAAACAGGACCAATTTATGAGTGAACACAGGCAAAAGGGACACGAACTAGAAAGAGACAGATTCTTTCAGGCCACACATTTTAGCCGTGATTCCACAGTGTTAGCCATGTTAACACATTGCAGCAAAAACAACAAGGGTCTTGAGGTACCTAAAAGAGCAATAGATTAGTGTAGTCATAATGTGGGTTTTTTTCTTAGACTTTAAGCTAAAAGATTAGTCATTCCCAGTTCTTGCTGAATAACTACAGTGACCCAAACTATGCAGGATTAGCAGTTGAAGCAACTGAGTCAGTTACAGTGGTACCTCGGGTTACAGACACTTCAGGTTACAGACTCCGCTAACCCAGAAATAGTACCTTGGGTTAAGAACTTTACCTCAGGATGAGAACAGAAATTGTGCAGCAGCGGCGCGGTAGCAGTGGGAAGCCCCATTAGCTAAAGTGGTGCTTCAGGTTAAGAACAGACCTCCAGAACGAATTAAGTTCTTAACCCGAAGTACCACTGTACTGGCACAAAGGTTGGAACCCCAGCATATTTTAATTTCACAATATGAGCTCTGCAGTTCAGTGACAACTTCCAGGAGGTAATGGAATGCTTCTGTGACTATAGGCACCTGATCATTCAGAGGCAGCGCAACCAGCACTGTGTAATCCCTCCAATTTCCCCATGTCTCCCATTCCTTGTACGTTATCTATGCAGCTTTGTGTATTAAGACTGCTGGGTTGTACATAATCAAGCAAAAGTGGTAGTTATAGGGGAAACACCAAGGTAACACCAATCTGGTGCATTCCAAATGTTTTGGACTACAACACTTATGAGCCCAAACAAGCATGACCAATAACCAAGGCTGATGGGAGTTTTAATCTAACACCACATTGGATAAAACTGGCAGAGGTGCTAAAAATACTTGACAAAATTAGTTGATAGCCACCACACCTTGTCCCTGGAGCAGCATTTCACACTAGTTTTTCAAATACTGCACTATGTACCATAATAGGGAACCATTTTCAAAGCAAGTCCAAGTTCCATGTTGCCGTTAAGTAGTTGGCACCGGGGCAAAGGATAGAGCTATGAGGAGGAAACAGCAGTAACATGTTTTGGCTTTCACAGCAGAGATGGCAGATAGTCGAGCTTTTTCCCACATGGATAATTTCTTAATTATCTGTATGGATTTTCTGTCTATATTTGTTACTGCCACAGCTACAGCTCATTAGTAGCCATTTAGCTACAGACTGACTTGCAATTATGGGATATTTTGGCAATCTTAAGAAAATTACTTTCATTTGATTTTGGTTTATGTTAAAAAGCATTGAACTATGAATGATTTTGAATTATTTACAAATTATAAAATGTCAAGAGTTCATTTGAATGGATGTGAATAGAGGGCTGATTTGAACAACCATTTGGGAGGCCCATTTCTCAACCTGCAGAGACTTATTTATCTGCAGAGGCTAATAACATCCCTTGGGACAAGTGTTTTTCAAACTGTTTTCTGAACTGTGTAATAAATTAGGTGAATCTCAAGCCAACCAGATCAGGAGACAAAACCTTGTTGCATATAAATATGCACATTATAGAGAGACATATGGCCAGGAACATAGAGATATTTTTCTTTTCTGTGTTTACCACAGATTTGAAAGTTTTGATATACAGTATACATGCATGAAGTATATTACAGATAATCTTCAGTCTAATTTCTCAGCCACGCCTAACACTCGTCATCTCAATCATGGAGCCATAAAAACTACTGGCCCAGATAAGAATACTCCTGTTTCTGAAACCTGTCAGTAAAAAAGGAAAAGAAACCTCACTAAACATCTTGGCTTAAAAAACAAACAAACAATTTCCTTTTAATTTTATTATGTTGACATGCCAGTATGAAGTATGTACACACTCTATTAGTCCTTCTGGGCAGAATATAGAACATAGGAACATGTAACACCTTTCTAAAACACTCTTGAATGTTCTTCTCGTTCCCAGCAAACTTTATGTCCTTTAATTCACTCTAGTAATTTCCCAGATGGAGTGACCTTTATCTTTTACCTTCTTTATAACACTCAAGAAATGAAATAGCTCCCACAGCCTGTGCCAATAATTATACGTAACCAGCTATGGCTTAGATTGTGTAGCCTTTGTATGCAAAACCCAAATATGTTTGCCAAATTAAAAGTGCTATGAACAAACTTGAAGGAACTGATTTCCATTACCGTACCTTAGCCTTTTTCAACTGAGTCATCATGAGGCAATGCTGACCTTGGACTCCAAAAGTATCTTGGAACATTAGTGGCTACTCAGTGGAAAAAACAAACCTGTTTTGTGCATGGTAAAGAGATCCATCAAGCTAGGAGGTTGTTTCCCATTCTTCCCAGACACCATTCCCTTATTAGTATTTCAATGTTTAATTGAACTATCGAATGAATTATTATTTTTTATATATTAAAATGGTTTCCCTAATTTATCAGCCAGCTGATCCCCCCCCCCAAGTCCACTCTTCAGGAGTTACTTCACTTCAGAACTTACCTGAGGGAATGGCCTGCTTTATCACCTCATAATTCACCTGAGGTAATAGTCTATTTTATCAGCTCAGAACTCAAAGGAGGAATGGCCTGCACATGGAAAAGTTGGCATGCTGGAAGACGTATAAGTTCAGTCTTCTCCCTGATATTCATTAACCTGTTATTGATTTGTTCATTTTATTTATATCCCTCTTTTCTCCCAGTCCAAGGAGCCAAGGTGGCTCACAGCATGAATTAAAACCAATATAGCTAAAACACACAGAAACAATATAAACATTTCTTTAAAGAAGTTAAATGAGTAACTCTATTAAAGACAACACTGAAAACACTTAAAATGGGTGTGTGTGTAAAAATATGGTGTTAGCCTTCTACATGCAAAGAGCTTTTGAGATGAGGGGTGCCTTGACATAACCCCATGTACACTGTTAAGGTTGCACAAGCCTCCCAGAGGGCTATTCTTCCTGCACTAGCTTCTTGAAGTTGGCTTTCTCCATGACTTCCCACCAAATGTGTCTTCCTAAAAGCCCACAGCAAATACCAACAGGCAAACGTGAACTGGTAGGACTCCCGCTGGCAGCAGGACCCATTTTTTTTACAGGTTGCTTTCTCTTCTTCTTTTCTCTCAGCCAGTAAACAGACAATGGCAGTGCTTGTTTCTTCGCATGCAGCTCTGGCCCAAATCCAGACCCACGCTGGCAGGATCAATGGAGGGCTAGCATTGTACCATTCTGTTACACACACCACTCGACTTGTCATCCTTTTGGGGGGCAGCGACTCGGATGTAACCTCATTTCAGGCTGGCAGCTGGTGGGACGGGCTGGGCAGAAAAACTCACTTAGAGCCACCACATCGTAAACCCAGACATAGGCCAAAGACAAGAAGCTGTTAATAAATAAACCCAAACAAAACCGCCACATAATTAACTGAATGCTGCCAGTTGAAGATGGCTTGTTTGGCTTCTTTCTGGGTGCACACGTTGGCACAGTCACCTCAGCCATTTGCTAATTAGGGATGCCAGAGAACACCAAATTACGAGGGTGCTGGCCATTTCCTGACCTTCACCTCCCATCCTCTCCAAGCGCACCTCTTGAAGAGGTATATAGTGCCTGTTCTCACACTAACTGCACTGAATAACAAAGCAAATCCATTTGCTTCCCTCACAATGGCTACTGCAACCAACACATCGACGGCGCGTCCATCTGCTTACATCCATCTGCACGCCGCTGTGCCTGACACCCCAAGCCTCTGACGCTTTTGAATAGCTACCGATTCTCTTCTGCAAGGTGTTTTTGTTTTTTTTTTTGTATTCCCCCAGTCTAACAGCAAGAGTTTCTTTCTCTCCACTCCTTCCCCATCTATGAGGCCTGTGAGAACTTTGAGAAGAATGTCCACTGATAAGCCAGCCACAGCCTCCCTTTTCCCCCTCCCCCTGCAGAAAGAAAGAACACTCATATGTTTGTATGGGGTTATCAAGTCCAGAGACCTCCCTTCAGCTACAAGGCCCAGCCTCCTGGCTCACGGCAAGCTCTGAAGGGCACTTGCTTCCTTTGTTCCTTCTGCCTACCCCGCCCTTGTAGCTGCTGCGATGTTGGGGATCCTAGTGTCCCCACCCCCCTGCTTTTCCCTGTGGGTGCTTCTGCACAATGAAGAACTCCAGTGCTCTCTCTGTGCAGCTGCTTTCCCAAGCAACAGCGTACTTAAAACTGACCTAATTTCTGCCAGTTTTACCGCTGCCTGGAGGGTTCTCAGTAGCACCAGTGAAAACAAGCAATGAGAGCAGTGATCAGCTTTCACTCAATCCAGCACTATACACACACACACATATATATCTAAACTTTCACTTCACATTTGACGGCTTTTTAAAAAACCAGCAGGGCAAGATAAATTAATCTCTGCTTTTTGAATGCATGTTGGGGTGGTTTTTTTGGCATTCTGAAGGAACGGCTTATGATTCTCATATTATTACAAACCTTGATAACTTATTTTGTGTTTTCTTTTATATTCGGCACAAGACTTCTAGATGCCCATAGTGCCCATCAAGCATATTTACCTATGCATGGGAGCAACATGCAATCATCCATCCCCAACTGGTTGGATGACTGAGCCACTCAACCCTTCCTCAAATACCAACATGTATACTGCAGGTGTCTGCAACTTCCTGCAATGGGGCTCGAACCTACAGACCTTGAGATGATGATGATGAAGAAGAAGAAGAAGAAGAAGAAGAGGAGTTTGGATTTGATATCCCGCCTTTCACTCCCTTTAAGGAGCCTCAAAGTGGCTAACATTCTCCTTTCCCTTCCTCCCCCACAACAAACACTCTGTGAGGTGAGTGGGGCTGAGAGATTTCAGAGAAGTGTGACTGGCCCAAGGTCACCCAGCAGCTGCATGTGGAGGAGCAGAGACGCGAACCCGGTTCCCCAAATTATGAGTCTACCGCTCTTAACCACTACACTACACTGGCTCTCATGCTCTGTCGACTGAGCTATCCTGAGTTCCTGTATTCAATCGTACAGTGGAATACATAAAGACTTCCATAGAATCTGGAGCTCCTGACTGTTTAGTGTTCCAGATACTTTGGAAGTCTTCATGAGGATAAATGTATATGCAAAGGCCCCCTGCCTACAGATGCCATCTGAAGGAGGACTGTGAGAAGTGGGTGAAGTCAGTAACAGAGCTACACAGCACATCCCCACTCCTCTTCATAGTGACAAGGCTGCTAATCACATCCGAAGAGGCCACCTAAGCAGTATAACTGTATACTTGTCTCCTCCTCATGTCCCTTCATACAGCCCAAACAGAGATCTCTGCCTTTTGTGATATAAAACTTTGGTTGAACTTTGGACAGAATATAAAGCAAATTGAATGTGCCTTTGCATTTGCCAATCTAATCAATTCCACTGACCAAAGTGTTTGTATTAACCTGCCAGTACCAAGCTAAAAGTAAACGAGAGCCAGAATTTGTGCAGGCACACAATGGATCTATAATCTCAATAGCTGCCACAGATGAGGGAATATTGGGAGGTGACAAATTTATCAATCTGAGCCTTGTCAACCATTTTTTTTTTGCCAGAACCAATCAACATCAAAAAATAGAATCTGTACAAGGGAATATGCACATTTTAAATGATCAAATGCATGAATATATTAAAAATCCTATCCACGTCCTTATGAATACTTGGCAGCTAATCATTTACCTGCTATTGCCCAGCCCAAAGAGTTACAACTTTCTCTTCTTACCAAAATGTGAATCATTTAAAGGGTGGCAGGATTCTGGTCAGGGGGTACTCCAGCCCTCTCCTGCATTAACCCTTCAGTGCCCTGCAGTGCAGCCATTTACACAACTGAGATGACGCATACATTTCCCCTCCTGCTCTTCACTCACTTCCTTTAAAAAGTTACTGTCAGGGAACTGCCATCAGTGCCGGAGGGAGAGAGCAAAATCCAGAGGGATTCCAGAGAGCGTCCCGGGAGTGGGAGAGGCAGCCCATCTTCTGGGGAAGAGAATCAGCGTAGCACCAGTGGAGAAGGGGGGCAGATGGGGGAAGCGGCGAGGCGGTCCCATGACTCCTTGCCAGGGACCAGCGGGGAGAGTAGAGGTCCTCCACTGCATACGCCCTCCTTGCGCAGAAGGCTTTCGCGCAGAGAGAGTAGGTGGAGACTAGGCGTCAAAGAGCTTCTTTGCTGGAAGAATTTTAAGAAACGCCCACTGACGGATTCTGCCAGCGATTGAGACAGCCACGGGAGAGTGGCAGTCCGGACAGAAAAGGTTCACTCAGGCAACCCAGCCAGGTGATTGCACCGGCTTACGCACGAGCAACCCCTAGAACCATTACAGTTACAGTTCCTTATTGTTGGAGAACTGCTATCAATACAGGTGCAACATTTCAAATATACAAGTCTGAAATAACTGCAGTTCCTATTTTCATACTGGTTATCATTTTGTCCTTAATAGGATACCATACATCTTGCAACGGGTGTCATCTGTTCCAGTGAAAAAACATACTAAAAAGCTTGCCAACCAGAATAGACACATGTCGATGACAGCAGGTAGTTCAGTTTCCTCTTGCCAGTCCCATTCTTTGTTCCCTAGGATGCAGCTCCCTTAGACCTGCAGATCCATCAAATAAAAGGCATCCACAATAAATAGTGAAGGCCTATTTTTCTTTTTTCTTTTTAAGTTCGTGCTGTCCTTCATAAATGTTTGAGGGGGAAATTGAAATATCTGAAATTTGATCCACCATTGTTAAATTTGAACCAGATACACTGATACAAAGTAGAACCACATTAAAATGTTTTACAGACCTTCCAAAGGGCAGGTATCCATTGTAGCATGAATTAAAAGGTTTCCATCACCCACCCTCCCCAGTATAAAGTGTTTAAATGAAGTGTTTCCCACAAATCTTTTGAGTTTTAAAAAAACCAAACAAATCTGTTCCAAACTCAAAACCCAAGTAAAATTGATTCTACAGCTAGAATAAATTATGCAGTTCTTCAGGTCCATCCATATCGGGGCTTACTTATAACTTATTTTGCTTTTTCTAGTCATGGCAACCAAAGCCCTATTTCTTGATCCATCATAATCTCTGCTACTGAGAGGAGGCGATGGCCCAAGAGACAGGGAGATAGAGATGCAGAACTATGGTTCCACAGCCAGTTTGATGTTGCTGCAAATTCCAGACCCCAGACAGTGTTAAGAGCTGCTGGTTCAGAGTTCAGTGGCTAAAGTGTAAGAATGTGACCAGAAATCCTGCAGTTGAGGCAGAAAGAAAAAGTTGCTGCAGCACTAGCCTGCAGTAACTGCCAAAGTTTTATAGTTTAGTCTAGAACAGGGTTTCTCAAACTTGGGCCTCTACCTGTTGTTGGACTACAACCTCCATCATGCCTAGCTAGCAGGACCAGTGGTCAGTGATGATGGGAATTGTAGTTCAAAAACAGCTGGAGACCCAAGTTTGGGAAACTCTGGTCTTGAGTCTAAATACTGAGGCCTGATTCTCAGAGGAGACCAAGGCCAATTTTTTTAAAAAAAATTTAGTCTAAAGGCAGAGATACCTCCTGAGCTCCAGGTGAGAGCTCTGGTGCTGGTGAGTCTATTCAAGAAGAGTCAAGCAATAGATTCATATTCTTTGAGTTACTGTCACTTGAGGACTCAACCCCCTAACTCATGGAAATCCTACTGAGATCCCTCTCTTTGGAAATATTGCTATATAATAATTTATTATTATTATTATTGTTCCACCAGGCCTTTGGTCAGGGCGCAGCCTGACTCCCTCCTCCGGCAACCTGCACAGAATTTTGCCTAATTGGTTGCCATCAATTTGATTTTAATTAATTTTTATAATGAAATATTTTTAGAATGTGTGATTATTTGACTGTTTGATTATTTGATTGTTGTTAGCCGCCCTGAGCCCGGCTTCGGCTGGGGAGGGCGGGATATAAATAAAATTTATTATTTATTATTTATTATTATTATTAGCCATTTCTTAAATGTTTTATATAATATTATCACAGTAGTGAGACCTTGAAACATTCTTTTTAAAAAAACCTTTGATTATTATGACAATGAATTCTGCAGCTAATGTCAGCTACCAAAGCCAATAATCACTTTTGTGCCATTTAAAAAGTTTTCAGCAGCAAGATAATAGCTAAAACAATAAAAAGATAGCTAAAATAAACAGGAACAAACCAAGTCATATTTAAACCCACCAGCTCACTAATCAGTGTGTTTCATTTGGTAGATTTGATTCACAAAATTCTTCAACTCAGAGACCACAAAGTGGAAAGGTTTGGCAGAAACTAAGAAAAAAAAAGATAAAATATTATGTATGTTTCCAATCAAAAGGTACAGTAAGAACCAGAAATATAAGGTGGGGAGGGAAAACATTTATAGTGCTGGGGGACCTCTGCATTATCAGATGGGGAATTCATGTGTAATAGACCCATCCCTGGGCACTAGGTATTTATTAACAATGGATGAAAAATGTTCTGCCTCCAGCTGAATTCACATGAACAAAAGCAAACAAAGGGCGAGATGCTTTAACGCACCAGTACACTTGAGCCAGGGATTCTGGCAGCAAAGCCCAGGACACTTTTACCCCCTGTGCCACTGGGACAATTCTCAGGCTGAGAGAACGACTGCCCTGACGTCTGCGGTGCTGCAGACCCATCCATGTAATGCCCACAGAAGGCAGCTCATCAGCTTAACTAGATCAGGTGACTTGAGGAACCAATAGGGTCTGGCTGAGCGGTTTTTTTTACTGCAGCTCTGTGCTTGGTTCTTTAGTCTGATCAATTTGTCTGTCCTGAGCCCCATGGAGACATCTTGGCAGGGCTGGTCCAAGCAGGAGGAGGAATAGGAAGAAAGGGGAGGGGCCTTGTGGCCTAGTGATCTAGATGCTGAGGAAGGGGCAAGCAGGTTGTCAGGGGAGAGGTCTACCTCTCTGACAGTGGATCCCCTGGCTGCCATGGTAGAGCAGCAACCTGACTTGCCTCAGCCACTGCCACCTGTCAATGAAGTGTTTCTTGCTCCTGGGAAAGGCCCTGAGTGTAGAATGGACAGTAAGCTGGTTGTGTAGGCCCACCCACATTACCCAAGAAGCAGCCACAGCTAGCAGACCCAGCAGACTGCCTACCTGTAGGAGTGCCCACTTGCTTGCCTGATCCCAAGGCTTAGGGAAATGACTGCATGAATGGATGTGCCCACCCCACTCTTCCAAAGGTCAACCTGGGGGGCATGCCAGGTGTTGGACCATGTCTTAGCCTAGCCATGTACCTTAGAGCTCGGCTATGACTAACCTGATATATATTTGGACACTGTAGTGAAATCTGGAATAAAGCCTTGTATGATTACCAAGTCTGACTAATGAGTCCACAAGTGGTAGCCAAGATGCTGCCCTTGGGAGAAGCTCCTAAACAAATCACTTCATCTCCCTGCTCCAGAACATGACCACCAGGGCCATCTCAGACCATATCATCTGCCTCTCATCTTGCTGGGCTGTAACAGGCACTTCTTGAGGGTTGCCTTATTATGCTTTATGTAAAAGAAGGCATTCACCACTTTCTCCCAGGTAAGAATATCACATTGGGCAAAGTTACTTGGACTTCCTTGAGAGGATGCAACTATTCTTTCTGCCTGAAGCAGATGTGGAGAGGGCCCTACACCAGTCATGCTCACATGAGGAAATGTCTCAGCTACAGGAATATTTGTTATAAGAGTGTCTAGGCTTCCTTAATGGGAAAAGCAGGTACTGCTGGTGTGAACACAACCAGTGTGAAGGGGTCCTAAAACATTAACTTCTGTGTAGCACACATACACATGCATGCACATATACAAGCCCTGTTATGAATATGTCTATTTCATTTTCTGTTCTTTGGCACCAGTACAGCAACAATTATCCAGACAAATCTTCTCATATGTCTGAATAATTTTGTTCTGAAATACAACGCTTATAGGGCCTTATCGCTGGCAGCTAGAAAGGTGATGACTTGCTAGAATCCACATTAGTATTTAGTCTCTTCCAGCTGCTGCAAGCATGCTGAAGCTGGTGAGTGATGTGTCCTTAAGTCTTCCAAGAGAGAAGACAGTCTCATGAGAGAGAAGTGCATCTCATGGATTAACCTAAGTGGAACTGCTCACTCTAGATACTTCAGACAATAGCGTATTGGAATTTTTTTATTAGCATTATTAAACAAGCTCTTTCCAGTCTACATTATGGCAGAAGCTTAAACTGGAATATTCTGAACAGTGCAAAAATAAAGAATTTAGCAGATCCATATTCATATAGATGGTTTTGCTCACAACAATTGCACTTCAGATACTTCCCAACAGAATGCTTCTAGTATTTATTTCAAATAAATAAATAAATGCACTCGAGATGAAGATGAATTTAAATACTTTTGGAATGACAGATTATATATTATTATATTAGATCAACTGAACCATTTAATCTAAAAGAGGGAAGGCTGAGTAGATGTTGCCAGATAAGATTAGACTACTGACTTCACACAGTGCTGATTGTCAAAGCTATATACCGGTATTTGATCAGACAAATTGATTTGTAATATATCATCCTTCTTAAACATGAAAAGCCACAACCAACGAAAGGGAGGGAGGGAGGTATGAATGTTGAGGGTGGTGTGGGGGGAGCCACGGTAGCAGTTATGAAATTAAGACTGCTTGAGTCAGAATACTTTACCAGCCAACCAGTAACAATGCTGTATTGGCCTCTTTCAGAATGCCTCACCAATTTTCAGTGTTTGCTTTTGCATCTTAACTTTCTCTAGTAGTGCAGTTTTGGTACTTGGAACAAACTTCAGAAACTGTTTTAAAGAGCAAAGTCCAGATGTTACAGATACAGTACATGGTGTTTCTGCTTATGCAAAGCACTTGTGCATGACGCAAGCTGCCATTCGAACTGTGTGTCAGAATAAGATGGGAAGGAAAGGAGAGAAAGTATGGCAACACTGGATATGGCTCTCTTGTCATATTTTCCACTTCCCCAAAAATCTGTAACAAAATTTTGGGAGCCAATGAGAAGGCAGTACAATACAATTGTGTTTGTTTAGTCCCACCTCTGCCCACAGTATTCATTCTGAGGCAATGAACCTCTTCTAATTAATATGAATACCTTGTTCTTCAGGACTGGTGACAAGGGATAGGCAATAGGCAGTTGCATGGGATGGGACTCCAACTTCTTGTTGAAGAAGAGTCCCATCCTACCTACCTACCTACCTACACACACACACACACACACACACCATTTCTATTCATAGCTGCCTGGGTCAGCAAGGCACAGCTCAACCGCTGTGTGCATGTTTAGAATACAACCCTGGGCAAATTGATTCATGAGAGATCCTCCTTTGCCAGCTCCCACCCAAAGGTAACCTCTGGAATAATCCAACAGCACTGATAATAATGGCAACTCCAACTGTAAAGGTTAAGTACCCAATAATTTGTTACATAAGTCAATGATTCAGTAGTTCCCAGAGGGAGAACAATGATGAGATAACAAAGACACAGAATTCCTCATCCGCCTTCAGTCCCTTGCAGTCCATGTTGAACTATTTCCTCTTTACTATTGTTTGCAAGAGAGATTAATAGGGGTTCAGCCTCCCCCTGATTTTACATGGGGATGTTGCCTTTCTTTGGTCTCCAGTGCACCTGTCATGCATATGAGCAAATCACAGGTTGGAGTCGGATGTGGGATTGCTGTCCCTGCCTAAGCCAATGGAGGTTTTCCTATTCAGTGCAATGAAAGTTGAATCATATCCTCAAAGAAAAGGAACTGAGCAAACACCACCGTAATCTGAGCTAAACTGGCTCAGAGCCCAAGGTCAAATACACTGTCAAAACTGAGAAACAGCTAATCTTAACATGAACAGGAAGCATCCCGATAAGATTTGTGATAAGGAACTCTTTTATGGCTCTAAGAACTTTTCTGCACCTCCCAAGCCTCTTCCACAGGTTGAAAAGAAATATCACAATGCAGGGCTATTGTAAGGCAGCATTTGAAGGCAAACTTCTACTTAGAAAAGATACCAGGCTGCTGTCTAGACCCTCAGCTGTGATGCTCGCCCCACTTGTGAGGTCAATGTGGTCTCTCTGGGAAACCTAAAAAGATAGACAACCATTCTGGTGATAAGAAACTAGTTTGTAAGGTGCAGAATACAGCTGATGGTGACAGGCAGCTGACAGCATGTGACAAATTTGCGAAAACATCTGCACCAACTGCCCATACATTACCAGGTTAAGTTCAATGTTCCTGCATACAAAGCCCTGAGCAACTTGGGTCCAGAAAAGAATTGCCTGAGCCATTATATCCCAGCTTGACCACTGAGAGCATCCAGAAGAGTACAGTTAGTTATTCTCCTTGTTACAGAATCCTTTAACTGAACAGAATTCAGGCATTTAATGCAGCTGGTTCTGTGCTATGGATTACTCTTCCAGCAGAGATTCAGAATATATTATTGCTATTAACCTTTGGGTGTCTCTTGAAGACTTTATGTTGAGAGGCCTGCTATATTAACTCATTGCCAGTTGGGAACTATATTCAGTAGATAATTGACACACGCTGCTGCAATTCATTCCAGATTCTGTATATACCAGTTGTTGAAACCATCCTATCAAACACAAATACAGTGGTATGCTTCAGGTTACATACGCTTCAGGTTACAGACTCCGCTAACCCAGAAATATTACCTCAGGTTAAGAACTTTGCTTCAGGATGAAAACAGAAATTGTGCAGCAGCGGCGCGGCGGCAGCTGGAGGCCCCATTAGCTAAAGTGGTGCTTCAGGTTAAGAACAGTTTCAGGTTAAGAACAGACCTCCAGAACGAATTAAGTTCTCAACCCGAGGTACCACTGTACTACATGGGCAGTCAAAGATTTTTGTCCTTGCTTTTTATTTATCTATCTCCAGCTTTGCTTCCATTGAGCCCAAAGAACTATAGGTAACATCCCCAAGTAGCTTCCCATCCAAGCATTGACCAGACCCAGACCTGCCTGGAGAGCTCAATTGGGTAAGCATGGTGCTGATAATGCCAAGGTTGCAGGTTCAGTCCCTGTATGGGACAGCTGCTTTCAAAGTTGGAAGGGACCCTGAGGATTATCTCATCCTAGAAAATCCTCAGGGTTCTCTCCAACTCTGAAATTCTATGGTTCTATGGTTCTTTGAAGCTTTTTCTACACGGCTGCATGAGTTGGCAACATGAGCAAATGGTGCTACTGCCTTTCCTCATGAGGGAATAGTGCAGGCTTGTTATAGCTATCTTTGCAGAGAGTGAGGAGAAGCAGAGCCCACATGCATAAACAGCACAGGGATTTGCATAGTGTACGGTTCCCAAGTCAATAACAGCACAATGTGCTGGGGATGTGGCTGGCTGAGAAATGTTTCATCTGTGTGCAATCCCTGCTAATTGCATAACCACAATACTTTATTATGTAGCTGTAATAGCAATAAATGGGATAGGATGTGGTTTCATAATACGCTACTGAAACAAACTGTTTAAAATAGTGTCAGGTTCATCTTGTAAATGATTTCCTGCATGCTATTTGGATAAGTTTTCTAAGTTTGCTATGTTAAAACCTAATAAGTAATATATTAATGATCATTTGAGGTGGGGGTGGGGAGACAGGTTTACATGTTTTTGGTGGAGTAAGTAATATAAACGGTTTCAATTTCTGCATTAATGCCGCTGAACTTTGTCCCTCACTTCAGCCAAGAAACAATTTATTTTTTCCTATAAAATCTTCAGCAGCCCAAATCCAGCTATGATTCCAAGAGGATCATCTAACCAAGGAAAAGGTATGGCTTCCATTAAATCCCTGCTTGATTTAGTGACAATTCTTCTTGGAAACGAGAGGGGACTTTCCTACGATCCAGTGAGTCATGGGTGAAATGAAGAGAACGGGGATTGCAAGATTCTGGAATCCTTCTCAAAACCACAGAGTAGTTTTTCCAGGAAATGTTTACAGACTGGAAAAGAGGAAGTTTTTATTTTTATTGCCTTTCTCCTTTATTAAATGGCACGCTTAATAAGGGCTCCAGAGATTCATTGCTCAGGTTCGGCAATCAAACTCAATATTCATCCTCCATTCTCTACTTTCTTTCCTTTCCTTCTTTTTTTCATTTGATCAACATTTGATTACCATTTCTCATACCCAGGGGAAAACAAAACCCCTGCAAAGCAAATATTGCTCCATTGGGAGCAGTGCAGGGGATGAATATTACTTCTTATAAGAACCAACCAATGAATGGCATAGCTGGCACGAGGACTGCACATTTAGGAGCCAGGTATCTCTCTGGGTCCACCACAGACTCTCACTCCTGGCATCACAGATTGGTGTATATGAGGCTTCTGTGGATTGCTAATCCAAGTATAATGATGTGTCTTATAACATAGGCCCTTTGACCCTTGCCTGGTCAACAGAGCAGCACTCTCCAGCTTGGTTCCTATGTTGAACCTTCCCACCTTGGACTCCTGCTTCTCTGCACAGGAGTTCCAGTTCTCCTTGGATTTATTCTTTCTTCTTGTTCTGTCTCTCCCTTTGTTCTAACTCACTTTGTCCTGTCGCCTCCGTCCCACCCTGTTTCAACAAAACTCTTGTTTGTCTTCTTGACTGTCACCAGTGTTTTGGCTTCCAATTCTGACTGTGCTCTCTCCAAGCTACCCTGTATTACCTCTACCCAATCTTTGTCCCTGAAACGGATGCAAAGTAGCTCCATCCAACATAAAAGGACAATAGCACTATTGCTCCTACCACATTCTACAGTAGAGAGGAAGGATGGGGAGAATCTCAGCCCAGATTACCAAACGGTTTTCTCCTTCTTGGAGAGACTATATATTGAGAGGCATCTGCTTAATGAAGAGTGGGTACTTTGCCACCTGCCAGAGCCATTAAAATTATCTCCAGTATCCAAACTGGTAATGCACTCCTGATCAAATGCCAATCTTACAACTAGAATCACGGGGGGCGGGGATTGGAGAGGAACAGAATCCTTGGCCATGCATACCAATCATCATCTTATTCCTTTAAATTAAATACAGCAATGCTGTTGTCAACGCAAGTCGGACAGATAATTACTACTACTATTATTATTTATTGGTTTTCATACCTACCCTTCACCATAAGGTCCCAGGATGGGCTAAAACAAAATAAAAACACAGTAGTAAAATCAGTTAAAACAATGGACAATCAGAAGAATAGGGTGGGCTACATCCAACACCACCTCACTGATCACTGTCCAAGATCTCCCTCAAGGTCTGGAGGACCCTCTGGAGCTGACATGGTGTGGGCTGGGTGTGAAGAGGAAAGGAAGGGAAAATCCTGTTGGATTGAGAAGACATCATTGCTTTGCATTGCTTTGTCTCATACATTTCAGGTGTCAAAAGCTAGAATAGCTTATAGCAAAAAGATTTGTGCTTTTGGTACAAAAACTAGTACGCAGGCTCACTTTGCAATACAGTAATTCAATATACATAAGTTTTCCAGGAAGGAGTTCCAGAATACTAGGATAGGGGGTTGGAATTACATAATATGACTCCTGTTCATCCTCAGTTTCCCAGCAGAGTATTGAAACTTTCCTTTATAGTCATTCTTGACCCACATTTCTTACATCTCTGCTGCCATCTACCTCCCCTGTCCCATTCTCACCACACGTCTGGCAGCCACCGCCATGCCTCCTCCACCCAAGACCACAGGGCTTCGATTCTGTATACAGCTGTTCCATCCTGACACTAAATAAAAATAAGCAGTAGGAAGTGGAGGGGAGATGGATAAAGAAACATGCTGCGCCGTTCCCGACATGTAATTTGGACCAAGGCACTTGCATAATGCGTCCAAAAACAGGCACCCAAGCAGGCGAAAGAAACACCACAAGGCAGCATACAGAGCCAAGATCAAAGAACTACGCACAGAGGCTCTTGAAAGCTTTTCTCTAATTAAAATGCTAAAAAGGAAAAAAAAAAGAGTCCACTCCAGATGAAGGAGGCAAAGAAGGATGGAGGAAGAGAGAGAGAGAGACTGAACTAGACTTTCTAGAGAAGGAAGATAGAACAAGCTAATGCTGGATTCTTTTCATCAATTAAGTCATTATCTTTCTCTGACACACACCCTTTTGCACCCCCATCCTCACTGCCATTAAAGAAAGCATAGAAACCTTTAGAGGATTTTTTTTAAAAAAAAGCTAAAGCCTTTCAAATCTAAAATAGTACAGTATTCCTCAGCACTCCTCAATGACAAAGTGTTAGGTTTTTGGTTTTTTTAAGGGTCCTTGAAGTTCAGTGGTTGAGAGTCATTTTGAAACGTTAACCTGTTTGACAAGATATTTGTCAAAAGTCATGCCAGAGTGTGCGAACTAATAAGACCCATATGTAACCGCTTAATGGTAAACACACTCTTAATCCTGTGTAGCTAAATGGTATAACAAAGGAATTAGCTGGTGACATCCACTTAGGAAATATGATCCAATCTATATTATGATTTTCTTTCTAACTGCTGAACTGATTTTGGCACATATAAAAATGTGGCTTCAATCACAGGAAACTACACCACCATTAAGTGTGTGGGGAGTGTAAAAAGTAAGGAGACTTTCAATAAGCCTACATCTGTAGGGATCTAAACAACAAGAATGCCAAAGTTGGGTTTTGACAGAGGAAGGTGGTTGATCAGGTTCATTCAGAGTCTTTCTATTAATCACCAGTGAGATCAAGAGATTACTTTTTTTGGACCAGTATTAAAATATGCCAAGTCAGGAAGGAAAAACAGTAAAACTTTCCTGACCAGCTTCCTATCATCTCCCAGAGCTTGGGTTCACTTACAGTAAATTCTCCATCCAAAGTTACATCTAAGAGAACAAGGATAAAAATTGCTCCCTTCTGGCAACATTGAGAACTTGCTGTTGTATTTATAAAACAGGAGGATTCAATTCCCTCCCCCCTCCTCGTGTCAAGGAAATAAAAGCAACTTGAAATCTGAGATCCAGCTTTACATATTACATGCAATCTGGCAAAACAAAGCAGAACGAAGGTGGCAACCCTAAATACTCAAAGGCTAAGTCCTCCTGAACTCGCTGGTTCTTATTTCTGAGTAAACATGCATAGGGCTGAGTTTTAAGCCCTATTAAAATCAACAAAACCCAAGTACATTAGTTAAAACCTTAAAACCTGCTGATTTTGCACAGAAGTCCACGCATGCATGTTTGAGCTCAGATTACTTAATTAGCCAGTAGCCAATGACTTGAACGAACTGTACGTACAAACATGGTCCACTGATTGTGGGTGACAATATGAAAGCGCTCTCTTGTTCTCTCGCCCTTTCTGGCAATTAATGTCGATTTCACACAGACAACTCATCACTTTAATCTCCAGCTCTTCACAGATGAACATGGCCCATGTAGAAGTGGATCTTGGCCATGACTTAACTTGGTGCTCACCGAATTTCCTGTTTAGTTCACCAGTTTGCTCACAGTTATGCAGTATGCAGTTTGTCGGTATCAGCTGAACATGTGCCGATATTAGAGATTTCCAACCAGCATTACACATAAAGCTTCCTTACCCATTGGTCCATCTAGTTTAGCATAGTCCACACCAGGCATGGGGAACCTGGGCCCTCCTGTCATCCTTAACTATTGACCATGCTGGCTGGGACATACGGGAGTTGCAGCCACACATTCCCCATCCCTAGTCCATGACATTCATACTGCTAGAGCACTGGTCTTCCAAACTTCATGTTAGCATTTTAAGAACGATGCTTTCTTGTGTGACCATAAATGTACGACTTTTCAAGATATGAAGGCATGCTTCGTGGCTGCAAATAAATGTATGATTTCTAGTGGATATTTCAAACACTCTTCAGTGGAGCATACCATTTGCCTCCTTGAAACTGGCTTGATAAGTTGCTTTGGTCTCCACTGGGCTGCACACTCCTTGTCTGCCCAGCATAAACTGCAGTTCCTTTTCCTCCGCATGTTGGTCAGGGGACTTTAAGTCACATAATCTACTATTTTGATGCAGGATGAAGACAGCAAGGCTACTCCTTCCCTAAGATTATTCAAATATTTACTCAGAATTGCTTTCCTTGTAATATAAAGGAAATAAAGCTATTTTAAAGAAACACACAAAGAAGGTGTCTCTGATCAGAGCATAGCATGTATTATATCTCTCTTTGACAGTCAATTCCGAGGCCTGAAAGAAAAAAGGGAGGCAGACACTGATCTCTGCAGACAAGAATGACGTTTTAAAATGAAAAAGCAGAGCTGTTGGCAGAGAATAAAATCTGCTGCAGGATTTCATAATTAACATGTACCAAAACACTCGTAAGAAGTGTGCTGCTACATTTCTTCAACATGCTGAGACTTGTTTTAATGCCTTATGGCATTGGGAGATCACAGGAAACATTGACAGAGGTTAAAGCCAAGGTGAAGTGGGTCTCAGACACCCCTGCATGCAGTTTGGGAGAAATTCAGAGTAAGATCCCTGTCCCCCATGCTGTTGCCTTCTGGCTGACAAACCCAAGTCAGCGAGGGGTTGCTTATGAGCAACGCAAGGAGGTACAGTGAGAGTTGTGTATGAATAGCACTCATTTAGTTTATCCATTTTACTTAACATTTTTCACCTCTCACCTTTCCATCCCAAAGGACCTGCTAGGCAACTTAACATCAATGCAAAAGCATAATATATACAAGCCCAAGAAAGCAATGTAATCACATAAAGCAACAGACCTCAGTAAGAGCATGAAGACAGCTAGTTGCCCTCTGTCCCGAATGACCTTTCAAACAGCAGGGTATTAACTAAATAGCCATCTAAACTGCATTATGATAGGATTCTCTCCCAAGAGAGGCCTCCTGGCTCCATAAACCAAGCCCCACCACTGAGAAGGCCCTGACTTTTGTAGGCACTGTCGGTACATCAAAAGGCTAGGAATAAGAAACCGGGCCTCCAAAGATCAATGTCAGTTCATATGGAATTGGGGAGGTTTACCGCGCAGTTTCTCTCCAGCAAAGAATGCTATAATGTAGCAGGAGTTTGCTCTCAACCTTATCTATTTTATTCATATCCCACCTTTCTCCCGTATAGGATCTTAGGTGGCTCACAACATGAATTAGAACAAATACAGCTTAAAACAAACAATCAACATGGTTTTTTTAAGAAGAACAACAACACACAAATAAATACACAATCCTAGCAAAAATCATTCATGAACACAGGAGGAGGGGGGGGAGCCCATCACCCACCCTCAGAAGACCTTGCAACAACAACCCATTAGTGGTCAAAGGCCTGTCCTCAGTAAATGTTCCTGTGAAGCTGGTGGCGCCAAGAAAAAGACCTTCAATGGAAGTTCTCAAAGCCTGGACAGGCTCCTATAGCAAGATATGGTCCTTCAGGAAGCCTGGACCCAAGTTGTACAGGGCTTTGTGAGACATAACCAGCACAATGAATTGTGCTTGGAAATGGACGGGTAGCTAGTGGAGCTATTGCAACAAGGAGTTTCTGTTCTCCCTGGAACCTTGCCCCAAGTTAAGTCATTGATTGAAAATGCTGAAGTGCAACAAAATGAAGAAAGCGTTCTCTAGCACAGCCAGTGCTTAGCGATCCTCATCCCTCTTCCTTAATATCTCATAACAGAACAAGTACAGACTTTTCAACAATGGAGACTCCAACCAGACATTATTTCACATTTAGTTTTATAGTAGAGGACAGCACGCCAGGGTAGTTTCTTTTCCTCTTGAGCATGTGATTTAGTGGTGCATAACCAAACTAACCCAATGAAGTAATTCAGGCTTTATCTGGCAAAAGCTGCTGTGCAAAAATAAAAATAAAAATTAATAGTATCCCTTCATAGCCTTTATGCCCCTGTACCTTCCACCCTCCCTCAACAGTCCCAAACCCTACAAGTCACAAATCCTGCAAGCAGAACAAAATATTTCTGTCTCCAGAACTCAGGGGAGGCTTTCAGGAGTGAAAAGAGCTGCCCTAGGGAAGAGTGGGTGGGAATACCCTTGTGTGAGCAAAACATTAAATAAAGCCCTTAGGGAGAGCAGAGGTGGGGTTTTTTGTGTGGACTCTCTCTGCAAAAACGTGAGCAAATGTTCAGCTCCTATCAAGTGATTAAGAATATTAGCTGTGATTTTCACTTTGTCTGTGAACTCCTCAGGTAATGAGGCCAGAAGCTTGCTGAAGCAAAGCAGGTCTGAGTACAACCATTGCTTGGAAAAGCTGACCACCTGGGAACCACATGTCCACCACCTGGGGATGCATGATGGAAGAAAGGCAGGATATGAATGTACATAAACAGACATAAAACATGTCTTTCAATCTCCCATGTGTAATATGGGGAAGGTATTACCAGCCTGTCTTACTAGCATGCTCCAAAGATTGCTAAAATATGCAATTGTTGAAGGTGAAGAACTTTTAGTCATTCAGGAAATATACTATAAAATTTTTTTTTGTTTATGCTGGCAAGGAGCATATACTCTACTAACTGATTTGACCAATAACTGCTCAAATTTCTTGTAACTTTGTTTAGGATGAAAAGTGCATTGCAAACCAGGAAGGGTCCCTAGAACTCAAATGTAGCAATAGTAAAGAAAAGGTTTTGTTCACCCACCAACTAACCAAAAATAGATTTGAAACCAACTTCTCTGTTATGCTCAGAGATCAGAGGATCTGTAGGAAAGACTCCCCCGCCCCAAGGTTTCCAAACTGTTGCCTGTGAGTCACAAGAGAACGGTCTGTCTTGAACTACGAACTGTGTGCTCTTGGCTCTTCCTTACTGTAAAATTGAAAGTCAACTAAAGGGTTGGCTGAATGCATAACAAAAGCTGAGGGGGGGGGGAGGAATGGAGGATGCAGTTCAATAATGCCAGTGAACGCTAACAGTGAAGTGGGTAACCATACCAATTTCCAAGGAGCAACTGCAAGCCAAGAGAAGTAAAAAAAAAAGAGAAGTCGTCCAGCAAGCCAAGAGAAGTCAAAAATGGGTAATGGAAAGGATGAAGAACCACCTTTTGGGAAACCCATGCTGGTTCTGCCACATTTGGCCATATGACCTTGGTGTCCTCTATTCAATATTTCAGAACCTCCCGCATCTCAAGTTTTTGAGCTAGGAACAGCAGCATTCTCAAAGGCAGAAAGAAAGAATAGTGCTAGTGAAAGACGCTTCAAAAGCTAGAAAGGAGGTCAAGAAAAGGTCTCAGAAGAAAGTGTCTGGGATACAGTGGGAGGGTTCTGGCAGAAAGGGGTAATTTGTGGATGAAGGGTGTGCTCCTGAACGTAAAAGCATAGCTGCCATGGGCCATGGGAATCTGACAAATTCTGATCCTTAGAAGCAGGAATCATGTTGTGAAGCAATAAGAAAGCTACTCCCAATATCATCTCATGCCTATGCTATTCCCCCATGGCCATGAGTGAAGAAGCCGCAGCCCAGTGACAAAACATATCCTTTGCATGTAGAAGAGTCCTGGTTCAATCACTGGCATCTCTGTAATGCAGAAGAGCATCTGTGGTCCAAATGCCCATGGGATTCCCATCAGGCTTTGCCAGCAAGGGCAATTGTCAGGGGTTGGTGGGAGGTGAAATGCAACCATATCTGTTCCTCACACAGGCAGGAAGGCTTTAAAAACCCTGTCTAAAGGTTTGCAAAACCATAGCCAGGCAGTAGCAGACACTACTCGGATCAATGTACTATTTATCCCACTCGGATAAGGTTCATACATTTACTTCCACTTCAGACTCGGACTGGAAGCTTATCATTTGGGGAAGGGGGTGACAGACAGAGGTGAAGGTGATGCAATTGCATCACCATGTCCAGTGATGGGTGTGCCGTTTTTTTCCATCGCACCTTTACCTTTGTTCAGAGCATATTTTGAAAGGTTTTGCCGTGCCTCAATTCCCTACAGAACTCATTGTCAGTCACTCAAGATAAAAGGGAATAAAGTACATCTGTCCACCAAAGATTAAATAAAAACACAGGCCCTGCCTCCAGGCTTAACAATACAGTAGGCATGTCTGGAGAGAAAAACGGATGGGGTGTGAAAAGGAAAACAAGAAAGTTCAGGCACCATTTCTTCAAGTTGCATTAAAGCTGTAACCCTGCAGTTGGCATTCAGCCAACTAAACCATATAAAGCAGCACTTACACCACTGGATGCACGCTGGAATGGTCCAAGTGTGTAGATATCCTGCCAGAAGCAGATCAAAATGGGGTGTTGGGGCATGCCTGGGATAGCTGTGAATCCAATGGATCCCAAGTCCCCACATTCTCCTGCCATGTCCCCCTCCCCTACCAAAGAGGCCTGGAAACTACACCAGTCTGGAGCTACCATCCCATGCCCCACCCCGGCCACAAATGGCCAGCAAGACTCTAGAGACAGTGGCTGTTGCTTCACCATGGCTTCTACACACACACACAGCTGGGCTGCTCTGAAAGTTTATCATTGTTATTGCAGTGGAATGCTGGCCACCACAGAGATAGTTAGGGTCAAAATATTAATCCCCATATTGCTACTGAATGACTGCATACTTAGATAAATGCCACTGTATCCCATGACATAGCTTCCTAGCTTAAGGTGGAGGCATGTTTTGTACTAAACTGAGTCCATAACCTAGAGACATCTTTGACATTGGTCCGCCTTCCTTCCTTCCACCATGTGCGGCATGAGCGTGCTGCACACTGTAACTGGGACGATCCCAGCATGTCTCCCTCATTACATTCATTTGTACACTCACTAGCTCTCGGGTATCTTCCAGCCCTGCTATTTAAGAGTTCTACAAATGAATCCTCTGCACCACAAATAATGGTTCTCCAGCCTTCCTGAGATCATATGACAGACCTCACTAACTAAACTGCAGTACTTTACATGTGTTCTTCCTCCATCCATCCATCCTAAAATCTTATTCAAGAGACAGTAAACAAGAGCACTCATTCTACAGCTCATCTTTGTTAGCTTGACTGAAGAATGCAAGTGAAGCTCTGCCCATGCAAGTAAGATTTAATCTTGCAATCCTATGGCAGCTATGGCTGCCTATCTGTTCCTTGCAGGGCTCCTGTTCTATTTCATAGGACTGGCAAAAATTAAGCAGGTTACATTTCCCTGCAACATTTTGAGACCCATGTCAATATATAAATTCCATATTATCAAATAAAATGCCCAACAAAAAAAATAGTTTTATCTTCTTCCTTAATAGGCAAAGGTTTTAACCTAGGAAAATGTGAAATTAGGAGCTCTGTTTTTTGATGGTCAGGTTTTGTGTGTGTGTGTGTGTGTGTGTGTGTGTGTGTGTGTGTGCGCGCACTGTTAACACAATGGTTTTTATTCTCTTAACCTGAGAGATCAAATAAATATTTTATTTGTCTTGCTCTAGAGTAGCATTGCTACTTCATCCCACCCACCTACCCCAGTGTGGCTCTTTCAGTAGGCTGTGGATCAAAAGTTACGATCTTCCTATTTGAGGCCTCTGCTTCAACAAGCATGGATAATTATTTAAAATGGGAACTGGAAACCTATTATCAAAATGTTTATAATTGCAAGGTGAAAAGAACCAGCTGTCCAAGAGAAGGATGTCTCAGAAGGGTTTGCCAACGAGGCAGCCATGAGGCCCCCTTTTTTCCTCTGAGAAAATGTGACCTATTCAACATCAGGAAATGGCTCTCTCTTTGTAGCCCTTCAAATGAGGTTGTGAAAACACCTTGTGATTATACATACACAGAAGCATTTGTCATGGCACAAAGCAAGAATATGGGTGTATTAACAAAAACAACAGCACAAAGACAAAACTACTGGATTTATATCACTGTTGCCTCATAGTCTTGCTAATATATTGCTATGCTACAGCACAATAACCTATGGAGCATAAATTGCAATCCACTATAAAGATATTTATTTACAAAAAAAAGCTAAGTGTGTATGGTTTAAATGAATGAATACTAATTAACAACTATACAGATCTGTAAGTGCTTCATATACATTATTGCAGCAATTCTTTTGAGGTAGTTCGTAGTATTATCTCCATGTTTCATATGGGGTGGGAGATCAAGGCTAAAACACAGCAGCTTGCATGGCTGAAGTGAGGTTTGAAATTTGGAAATTCCAGCTTGCAGCTCAAGCTCTTTAGCCACTATGTTACAGCTGCTCAATTAGCTCTGTTGAAACGAACGGGATCAGGTCCCCTTACTTGCAGCCAAGTTGCCATTACTTTGGAGAGATGCAATCTTGTATGTCTTGCTACTGACTGTGTTCATGATACAATTATGAGAGTGAAGCAGATTGCATGGGCTGTTCATGTGTAATTGGTATCCCACCAAGAGGGAGGTTGCCAATTATGCAGGAAAAACACCATACAATCTGCCCTGTCCACACAGCAACATCATTCATATGTGGTTGTCACAGGATCAAACCACAGAAATGCAGCTGACATGAAGATAGACTCCAGTTTCCCATCTGCTCCATCCCGCATGGCCAATGGTCAAGGGGATGATGGAAGTTGTAGTCCACCAACATCTGGTGGGTTACAGGCTTCCCATCCTCATGTCCTACTAAATATTAAATGTAGGGATGGGCAACCTCAAGTATCAGGGTGGGGGGATACTGCCTCTTTATCCAGACTTTCAGGTTCTACCCAGACACATTCCTCACCAGCCTTACTTCAAGCTCATCTCCAGTGCTTTTGCTAAGCTGAAAACTGTCCTTGAAATGTGACATTATACCCTTGGGCTGAATAAGAGTCCCCCTTCCAATTTAACATGATATAGACAGACACATACCAGTTCCTTGAAACGTCTCTGCATATCAGATCCTAGGCCAAAGACAAGCAGGTTATTGCATCCTGTCATGGTGTACCCCAATAAATATTTGTGCATGGTAAATGTCATGCAAGTGAAAGATATAAATATTAGTAAATAAAAAACCATAACACCTTACACATTCTTAGGTAATAAGAATAATTTATTGTTATTTATATGCCACCCATGTGACTGGGCGGCTTCCAACAAAGTATTAAAAGCACAATAAAAGGGTAAATTCCATAACCCACATTCATTATATAAAACATACCAAATACCTGACAAACCTGCCTGGTCGATTATAAATCTTTCCTCCCTGTCTCCCACCAAAAACTGGCTAAATGACAAGCTGCAGAACGAAAGGATAGCTAATTAAAGAGGAAAAGGAAAACGACGCTGTGAAAAGGAGAGGCTTCTTAGACAGAAACCAAAGCTGGATGTTTTAGAATAGATGGCCACTAATTGCAACAAACAGCTGGTTTGTGTTCCACTCAGATAAAGAACTGACAGACCACCAACACTATTAGAGAGTCAAGTTTCAATACACCCACTTGAAGAAAACAAGTCTGGCCAACACACCATTCATCAAAAGTGCTGGAAGCCACTGGAAACGGATGCAGCTTTGGGGAGGGCAGAGACATTGGGAAGCAATACTGGGATCTCTTTTTTGCAGAAGCGATTTAGACCAAAGGACGGGGAAGGGTGATGTTAAACTATAGTACGCTCAATGGGAAAATGAGAGGACTCGCATGACATGTGAGTGAGAGATAAACCAATGTTAGGGCAGGTATACCAAGCCAGACTGGTGGCACATGTGGGCCCCTAGTGCACAGTACACAACATGGTGTCCTCCATGTTGGACCACAGCTGCTGACATTTCTGACCATTGGCCATGCTGGCTGGAGTTGAGGGGACGCTGACCAACCCTGCCACTCCAACTAGTAGTAGCTTCTCACAGTCAGAGGCATTTGTCCTTCGCAGCTGCTGCGTGCATTTTAACGGAGCCTGTTGAGGCTTGAAGTTGGGGCTTTCTGCGTGCAAGGATATGTTTTGCCAGTGAACTTCTCTTCCTTGCTTGCTTGGTTGGTGCTGCTTTTCATATTTAATTAGTGATGTCTCTCTGAGGGCACGAACCATTATAAACTGAAGACAAATTTGGAGGGCTTTTTGTTTTTTTTAAAAAACACACAAACAAAACTATTTAGGCCCCCACAATTACTGTGATTGCACACCCAAACTGGCTAATTGTGCTTGCAAATTAGCAGAGTTTCCTATTTGCACATGTACAGTTATTCAATCTATATGTATAATCATGCTAATTGCACGCACAGCTTGTTGAAAAATCAGGTTGATAAGTGAATTATAGTAATTCCGTGAATCCTTATCTTGCACATTCCATCCGTACTGCTATAATTTTCTGAGCTGGTGCCACATGTAGCAGGAAGTGTTGAGTGTTGGCTGCCCTCCCCCCCCCCTCTCCCTTGGATTCTTTGAAAACATGAAATGTGTGGGAGCGGGGGGAGGGGGAGCCAGGATGTGTAACCTCACATGGCTTTTCTGGCACACGTTCCATTCATGTCTACAAAGCTCGCTTCAACAAAGAACTTGGAGGATCAGACTTCAAAAATTTATTAAGAGGTCATATTCCTCCTCCATGACTTCAGTAGCTACTGTGAAAGCAAATGTGATGCATTTTACTACCCCACGGAACCAGAGATTACGTTGAATTTTAAAAATCAGGAGAAGTGGGACTGACATTCTCCTGAAATGTCTAGCAACTCTGCCACAATACCAAACCAAGAGTGCCAGATGGGGACCAGGGAGGCAAGGGTGCATTCATTCATTCATTTATATCCCATATTTTTTCTCTAACGGGCTCAATGTGGCATACATGGGTCTCGCCACTCCTTTAATTGCCACAGCAACCCTGTGAGGTAGGTTAGGCTAAGAGGCAGCGACTGGTCCAAGGTCACCCAGTGAGCTTCATGGCCAAGTGGGGATTTGAGTCCTGGACTCCCAGGTCCAAGCCCAACACTCTAACCACTACACCACAGTGGCTCTTGCCCCTGGTAAAGTCCCTATTCAGCTATAAAGCTCATTAGGTGGTCTTGGGACAACCTCTCTCATCTTAACCTCCCATGCATGGTTGTTCCTTCTTTAGAGGAAGGATGACATTTTTTATAAAAATGTATTTTTTAAAAAAGTCCTCATGGGTGGGAAAAGTAAAATTTGAGCACAGGCAGGGTGTGACTGCTACCTGGTATATTCTTGAGAGCAGCTAGCTGTGTGTTGAATTTGGTGGCCCAGAGTCAAAGTAATCATCTTCTATACTATGCAACTCTGTGAGATCTGTGGGTCTTAACTAACTTTCCACCAGATGTGAAATTAAGGTCTTCTGGTAGTTTACTATATGCTTACCACACTTCTAATTTCAAGCCCCATAAGCAAATTAATTTTAAAAATAAGCCACAAAGATACACATAGAATTATGTGACTGAACCACTGCAATATTTGAATGGAATTAGCTGTACTCTGTTGCCTCTTACTTCCTTTCCATGACTGCAATCTCAGCACCTCTCACATGTCAGAATAACAGTTTTGGAAATTTAGGTTTAGGTCCTGGTTGGACTACAAATTCCATCATGCCTGGTCATAGATCATACTTTGATCCTCTCAACTGACAGTCACAGGATTGACTGGACATTGGTTGCGAAACCACTGTGTTTGATCACATCCTCAAAAAGATGGAAGAATACTGGCGTTTGCATCTCTATGGAGTTGGCGGTGAGTCATCCTGAGCTAAAACATTTCCTCTTTGAGCAGGTTCAGAGCAGTGCCCAGACTTCTGAAAGCATTTCAGCAAAGTAAATTCATCATTCCTTCTCATTTTTCCACTGTTCACTTGCAAGCAGATGCCACTGCTTGCGAAAGCACATTCCAGAGGGACTCACTTAGTCTTTGAGGTGCCACAACATTCCATCATTTTGCTCCTGCTCCAAAATACAGCTATTCCCCCTCCCCTCTTGGAATTCAATGAGAAAACTGTTCTACCTATAGAACAGCAGTCCATTATTAATAGACCTGGACAATACAATGCCAAATACTATGGTGTGGATGGGATAGCCACAGCACAGAAAGGAAACAATACCAAGAGATCTCAAGAGGAAAAGAGCTTTCTGCATTTTCTTGATTTCATCTGGAGTCGACAATGCACATCTTGTATGGGCTAAATAAATGACCGACTTGTTACTGGTGACCCGGTTGACAAGTATTGACGTCCTCAATCAGAGAGAAATGTTCATGGATTTCAACAGAGCTTTGTTCAGGCAAATGGTATTGTTGTCATACAATTTAGAGCACAGGTCAAGGAGTTAATAGTCCTACATACAAATCGCCATTCTGCCTACAACTTATTGTGTCACCACGGAGAAGTCACTTGCGCTGTTTACTCATCTGCAAGAGACATGCAAAAATAATTGCCTCCCTTGTCGGCCTGCTGTGAAGCTTTATTTCACAGGAATCTAACACATTCTTGATGTTCCATAAATAAAACAGGCCCATCATGATTTTTAATAAAAGAAACAGCAGTAATTGCAGAGCCTTATTGTTGATAATAAAGCACCTAGCTAATAAGCACTCAGTAATTTCCCTTCATAAATCAACTACTTTAGCAGTCAATTTCGCTATGTTCTAAATGTCCTTCCATGTATCCTTCATAATGGAATGCTGCCCCAAAAGGGGTGAAATATTGGTTGCAAGTAGGACAACAAAGGTAGCCATGGCTCCAATGAGACTAGAATTTTGTCAAAAGCATTCCGAGCACTCACATGGCGTTATACCCCATTACTCCCATTGCGAAGGAGGACACCTCCAATAGCCTTTCAACCACAAACTACTAGGTCTCTTTCCACAGTGGTCAGATGTTACAAACTACACATAACATTATTCTTTTGGGGGGGGCAGAATTGTGCTTGAGCTATCGACTTACATTTTGAAAGAGACGCAACTATGTGGGACCCCAATCCAGAATGTGCTGTCAATCTGAATCAGGACCCACAACACTTTTTTTGCCCAAACAGCCCCCAGCAGAGCTGGTTAATGCTAATGGTATCTTCAGAAACAATGAGCAGCCAGCAGGCAATTGGCATGGGCTCCCAATTTGAATCACTTTCCCTTCTAAGTAAAAGTGGCTAGCTTAAGCATACTTTTTGAAATGTATGATCATCATAACACATAATATGTCCCACAGTCAATTTAAACTACTTCAAGTGCATATACAAAATAAAGTAGTAGTAGTAGTAGTAGTAGTAGTAGTAGTTGTTGTTGTTGTTGTTGTTGTTGTTGTTGTTGTTGTTGTTGTTGTTGTTGTTGTTGTTGTTAGGACTCAAAATGAATCACACTGCTGACACAGAATCCTCCTTGTCTCCCAGTCTGGAGAGATCCGTTTGAACTCTTCACAAAGTGCCTGGGATTTCACCATCCTAAATGATTTCATGCCATTTGTAGACTTGGCTGTTTTGTGGTGCGCTGCCTAGTCCAATCATTAAATTAACAAAATTATGAAAAATAAAGATAAATGACTCCCCCCCCCCCACTTCTCCCATTAGGAAAAACTGCCCACTTATTTTTACCTTCCGACTCCTGTTTTTACAATTGCTTACTATCTGAAAGGGGTGGGGGGTTTAGGGAAGGGGTAGTACTTTTGGTAGAGAACAAAACATGCTCCCTTCTGGGGTAGTTTACATTCTTTTAAACTGTTTTTTTATTTTTTATTTTCTTTTAAAAAATCAATTGTTTTTAACTGGTTTGTATGTTCAGTCTCCTTTTTAAAAGTGTGTGGAGTTTTTTTGGTGGGAGGGTTATTTGGTTCTTTCTGATTTTATTTTGATTATGTATTCTGTGTTTTTATATTGTAATTTTATCCTGTGAACCACCCTGAAACCTGTGGGTATAGGGTGGTATACAAATTTAAATAAATAAATAAATAATAGTTTGTCCACTGTTGGATCCCACCCTGCACTCAGCTCTCATGTGTGGCACCTAGAAGCTGTCAGCATACAACAGTGGCCCCAGGAAACGGCTTCAAGCGGCTGGCTGAACAATGGAGACTCATCACAGAACAACTAAGAAAAGGAAATGATGCATGGACAGCCCAGTATAAATCCACCACGAATGCTCTATGCTTGCATCAATGATGTTTCACAGAACACCCACTCACACCCACACCAGACTGGGAGTATCCTATAATGGCATGGAGAAAATTAAATGAACCTGCTCCCTTTTTCTGTCCTATACAGTGTCAGATTTTTCAAAGTGGTTTACAAAATGAAACCACAATAGAAAAATAAAAATACACGCTTCAAATAAACCACATCCTAAAAATATAAAAACATACAATAAAACAAGAAACAACATTTTTTTAAAAAAAAAACACATCCAGCAGAAATCAATGATAAAATGCCTTCTGAAATAAAAACAACAACGGTCTAAACCGAAAATGAGGAAGAACTTATTGGACCACTTCAGGGTACCACCCTCAAAAAGGTTGCATTCTTGGTGCCTATCAAATAACCAGTGTCATTGATGCCAATCATAAGGCTCAGGTAGGTTCATAAAAAGAATGGTGCCTATCAAGTCCAGCATCCTGTTATCACAGTGGCCAAGCAGATGCCCAGATGAAGATAGATAGCATGATATGAGCAGATCTGTTGCTCAGCAACTGATATTCAGAACCAGGCCACATCAGATCCTAGAGGGAACTATACAGCCATCATGACTAGAAGCCTCTGATCAGTGCTATTTTTCTAGAAGAAGAATGATGATGAAAAAGAAGGTGATGAACACCTTCCTCCTTCTCTTAGAATGGCAATGGCACCCACCTGAGAGGTGCCGGGACTGAGTTCCTGTGAGTTCCCCCTGAAAAAAAGCCCTGCCTCTGATAGTATTCACTTCCATAAAGAAGGAGTTCATAGTATGTAGCATGTGAACTTTCCTATTTTAAATAACTCCTGGACACACCCTCTCCATTTCGGCCATAATGTCAAAGTGGAGGTGGGAAACATGTAGCCTTCCCACATGTTGCTAGACTACAACTCCCTTCATCCTTATCGGCCATGTTGGCTGAGGACAATGGGAGTTAAAGTCCAACACCACCTGGAGGGCCACAGGTTCCCCATCACCTGGTGTAAACAGGTGATGTTTACCCAAAAGCCAGTCCCACTGATTTCACAGGGACTTGCTACCTAGAATTGCAGCTCTTTGTGAGAATAATCCCCATGTTAAGTTTGTTAATGAGCTGCTACCAGCACGGACACTTTCACACCTAAGTCTTCATTTTCCACTGCACTTTCTAGACACTGAAGGGTTTCTTTCTCCTCTCCCAAAATTACACACCTGCCTATTTTACCAGTTCTCCCAAGAGAGGTCACATGTGCAGCAGATGAAGGAGTTATTTTATGGTAGGTGGGGAGACTCTACCTTCTTTCCCCAAAAATAATTTTTAAGAAGTTTTCAATTTCACGACTGAAATAAAAAACCCCAATAAATTCTCCTCCTCCTGTTTTCTCTGCGGTTCTTTCTAGAGAGTTATATTCTCAGCAGGGCTTCTTAGATGCCTTGGATTTGCCTGAAGAAACACTTGCTGTTTCTGTGGACCAAATCAAAGTGAATTAAACATTAAAGCACCGTGATAATATTGCAGGTCTGAAGTAGCTTGATGTATAAAAACAATGATAGGGTGAGAGCAAAATTCATAATGGAGTAAACTGGACTTCCCCTCCATCATTTCGTTCTGGCAGCTGTTCCTTAATTCTAATTTGCTGTCAAGAAAGGGATTTCTCACTTCAACATTTTAAGGCTTCCATCCCATACACACTAATCTGGGAATAAGTTCCTTTGAACTCTGTGGGACTTAGGTCTGACTAGATCCACACAGGATTGCACTGAAACTTATAATGGCCTAATGTCTGTCTGTTTGTCTATCATCTATCTATCTTCAGGCTTACTTGGCAGTAATTCCCATAGTACTTAATATAGGCTTACTCACTAGTAAGTGTGCCAAGAATTTTGACCTAACACTGCAAATCTATACATGTTTACTTATAAGTAATTCCCATGCTGGATGAATCCCTAGCCGGAATTAAGATTGCCAGAAGAAATATCAACAACCTCAGATATGCAGACGACACAACCTTGATGGCAGAAAGTGAGTAGGAATTAAATAACCTTTTAATGAGGGTGAAAGAGGAGAGCGCAAAATATGGTTTGAAGCTCAACGTCAAAAAAACGAAGATCATGGCCACTGGTCCCATCACCTCCTGGCAAATAGACGGAGAAGAAATGGAGGCAGTGAGAGATTTTACTTTCTTGGGCTCCATGATCACCGCAGATGGTGACAGCAGCCACAAAATTAAAAGACGCCTGCTGCTTGGGAGAAAAGCAATGACAAACCTAGAAAGCATCCTAAAAGCAGAGACATCACCTTGCCAACAAAGGTCTGTATAGTTAAAGCTATGGTTTTCCCAGTAGTGATGTATGGAAGTGAGAGCTGGACCATAAAGAAGGCTGATCGCCGAAGAATTGATGCTTTTGAATTATAGTGCTGGAGGAGACTCCTGAGAGTCCCATGGACTGCAAGAAGATCAAACCTCTCCATTCTGAAGGAAATCAGCCCTGAGTGCTCACTGGAAGGACAGATCCTGAAGCTGAGACTCCAATACTTTGGCCACCTCATGAGAAGAGAAGACTCCCTGGAAAAGACCCTGATGTTGGGAAAGATGGAGGGCACAAGGAGAAGGGGACAATAGAGAACGAGATGGTTGGACAGTGTTCTTGAAGCTACCAGCATGAGTTTGACTAAACTGCGGGAGGCAGTGGAAGACAGAAGTGCCTGGCGTGCTCTGGTCCATGGGGTCACGAAGAGTCAGACACGACTAAACGACTAAACAACAACAACAACAAATCCCATTTACAATCAAGCAGTACATAAATTTTGTGGTTAAGGAAATAAATAAGACCCTGCTGTGAAACACTGCTCCTGTTTTCCTTTCAGGGCACTCTCTGTATATACGTATATAAAAAACACCATCAAGTTACCGGTACATCTCATGCCCAGGAAAGACCCTGGAGCACAGCACATAGCTTCAATTTATTTTTATCTTACTTTGCCAAGGTAGTAGAAAATATATATATATATAGAGAGAGAGAGAGAGAGAGAGAGAGAGAGAGAGAGAAAGGCTTTTTATGTAGCCCATTTTCTTTTCTCTGCCTCAGCTCTTTCCTCTCTGTGAACACACTCACACATTTCTCCTTTCCTTTGGCCAGACCTGGAAGATTATCAAATGGGAGTGAAGCCAAGTCCACCTGAGCAGGCAGTGGTTATGTAAGTTCAAAGGGAAAAGAAGCCTGGCTTTGAAACAAAATGACGAACACTTAAAATTCCCAACCGAGGGCACCGGAAGGAGAACAAATTAAAGAATATGAGAAATGCACCAAAATGTAATTTAGGGCCCTGAGCAGGAGGAGCCCAAATCAGGTCTCTCTCTTCCCCCACCCCAATCCTTCTTCTAGTTCTCCTGCCTCAATCTGATTTGCTTCTTTATATTACACCTGGAAGAGATTTAAGTCACCTTAAAGATAAACATTTGAACATGCTCTTTGTGTGGACAACGAACCGCGTATGTGGATGAAACAAGTTTAGACTGGAAATAAGCCGAGCCATTCCAAAAACTTCCTTCCGTCGCGCCTAACCCTGGTACCCGAACACCCCTTCCGTATTTCCTGCAAATCACATTTGTTGGCTGGGCCAGTAGCAGAACTGGCATCCAGGACAGGCCTTCAGGGAATGTCTTTCAAAAACTGGGTTTCCCCAAGAGCCACTGGGGTCAATGCAGCAGCTGGCTAGAAAGGTCAGAGAGTCACTGCTCCTGCCACTAACTCAGGCAAGTATGTTAAGTTGTGGGTGAACATATCGGACAACACAACGATTCTTCAGACAGCTCTTGTTTATTCACAGGTCAGAACAGAACTGAACTGAAGGGTTCAGCCAGCCTGCTTATATAGAGCTCCACTACAATGCAACAGTAACAACTTTCTGTAACTATCCAATCACTGAACGTCACTTTCAATTCCTTATTTGCATATGTGGACCTGAGTGAAAACTATCTACAGTATCGCTCTGCTGGCCCAGGGTGAGAACTTCAGTACATAACAAAGTACATGCAGCCTGAAGGGAAATGTGGGAGGAGGAATTAGTTGTAGGGACAGTCAGTCAACCAGGAATTCTTATCTGGCTCAGATTTTAATCTGAGAGGAAGAATTCAGAGGGCCTGTAATGCTCATCTCTTCTTTGGAACTTTTATCTGGGCAGTTTCAGCAGAATTTCTACTTTTCACCACTGAAGGCAGCAAGCATGTAAAGAGTTAATAGGGTACACGGATGTCCAGTGTAATCCAGATTCCTGTATGATGCCTACATTTTATGCATTTTCTACCAGAAATATCAACGTTTCCTACAGTGGAACTGTTCTTACTGAAAACAAATATCCACTGAAGTCAATGGGACCTGCTTCCAAACAAATGCATTTAGGATTAAGGTATTTATCAGGTGCTAAATTTAACGTCTTCTTTTTGAAAGCTGGTGAATGTTGACTAATCCAGATAAATATTGTGGTTGATTGACAGATAGGATAGAATTTTGGCCTTCTCCAAACCATGACATTTAAAACAAACAAATAAAATAAGAAAACTTTTATTTCTATGGTCCAGGTTGTTCAGAAGGGACTGAACAAACACATTATTAACACCTTGTTAACTACTTAGCAGTTCCCAAACATAAGAAGTCAATGAAACTATTCTCTGCAGTTTTATAACTAGAAAAAAATAACAGGTGATCATTCTCAGTAAATATTTTCTCATTCTTCTTGTCAGCCTTATCTTCCTGAAGCAGCACAATGTTCCCTTCAGTTAAAAACAACAGGAAAGTTATTGGGAAGAACCACAGTTGCTTGAATTGATATTAAGTTATTCAGCAGAACAAAAACAAGATTGCTTACTGATTCCAACTGACAAAGAGCAGCACAGCTGATGTCCAGCTTTCTATCATAAATTCTAAAACCCTAAAGAAGTTCACTGAAATGGTTCCTCATTTCACCTCTAATGAAACGAATAGCTTTTCTAGTTTAAAAAGTTTGTATGGTTTAGAAAGAAATTGCCCACTGCTTTTAACTCCATTCAAAGGGTTGCCTGAATTGAACTACATATAAAAAGGCCTGTTGATTTTTGTATAGTTTAGATCAGATGTGGGGGGTACCTTTGGCCCTCCAGATGTTGCTGAATCGCAACTCCTATCATCCTTGGCCATTGGCCATGCTTGCTGAGACTGATGGGAGTTGTAGTTCAGAAACATCTGGAAGGCAAAATGTCCTCCACACCTGATTTAGATATTGACAATATTACCGTAGCCATCTCAGAAAGCCAGGCTATGGGGAATGTAGGGAAGACATGTAGAGTGAAAAGTGCCCATTACTTTAATCTGAAAATATGCTAAGCATGATGACCTTATTTCAGAAGATGCTGGAAGCCAGATAGGAAAAATAATAAGCCTTTGCCTATGGCTTGGCTTGTGAGAAAGCTACTGAGGTGTCTGAGAAAGCAGAAGTTTTGGGGGCTTTGCTGAAGGCCAGATGAGGCAACCGGGGGGGAACTCATGGCAGGTTTGTGAGCACATCTGAGGGAAGAGAAGGAGCTGAAGGATGTCCCCCCCCCCCCACTGTGAATCCAAACTTCCAAATTCATGCTTTGAAGGCTCAGCTTCTTCAGAATGGCAGGCCCATGGGATTCCTGAGGAAGAGACAGGCATATGGAAGCCATTCAGCCTGAAACAGATGATTCTAGAGCAGCCTTCCCCAACCCTTGGTCAACAGATGTCACTGCACTCTAACTCCTGGACTTCTCATCACGGTATTTGGAGATAATGGGAGGAGGGGATTGTAGGCCAACAACATTGCAGGGGGTGGACTAGATGACCCTTGGGTCCCTTCCAACTCTGCAATATGATGCTAGCAACTGGGGACCTGGGATGGGGGGAACTGCTCCAGAGCGACCATGTGCAAAGCACTGAGTGGAAAAATGGATTCATTCAGTTAACTATTTTCTCTTTCCAATGGTGTATCATGCACTGCAAACATGCACTGCAAAGCTTCCAACCTTTTCAAATATTCCTGGCTTTTCTGATATCGAAACCTTTCTAAAATATTCAAAACATTATTAGATCAAGCATTTCCCTGCAAAGCACAATGAACGAAATACGGCATTTCAGCTGACAGACTAGACACAATAACAGAGTGAAGCCTAGGGGGAAGGAAAGACTTCAAGCTTTGCCGGCACACACTCCATAAAAGGGATGCTCAGCAGACTTTTTGGGTCACTGGTAATCAAGAACATTAAAGCCCAGTCAGATAGTAGAAGTGGGAACAAATCCTTTCATACTCCTGTAAAGGGAGGCAACAGCAGCACTATCTGGGGGAATAATCAGACAACCTCTTCTTATAAACAAGTAATGAGTAACAGCACTGTCTACTCAAAGCCTGATGCATAAGGGGAGCTGCACTGGCTCCAGAATGCAGACACACAGCTGTCCTGAACAATCAACCCTCCACCTAAAAGCACACTACTCAGCTGGCGAGTGCCAACAGGACTGCAGACACAACAGGGCCACGGAGAAACAATACAGAGGTGCCCGCCTGCTCAGAGGAGCTCCCCATTTTGCAAAAGGCACAAAACATCTTTGTAGGGGAGGGGGAGGACCTAAAAAGAGGGCCGCAGAAGATGGGAAGCAGGTAGAATGCAGAGGGTTGTTTAACTTGCTGTTCTACTTAGCCCTATGCATGACATTTTCACTCTTGTTTTCAGTAAGTTTATTATTTATTTCTTGCCCTTCACCCAAAAGGAAGAAAAAGTAGGGATATACTTAGTAGTCCTGCCTCCAATGTCATACACTCTATCTAGGTCCTCCTCCACAACATCTGTGCATACAGTGGAAATTGCTCTGGAGAGGTGTAGGTGTGTGTGTGTGTGTGTGTGTGTGTGTGTGTACTTCTGTGCACAAAAACTCCCTGGAATCTGGAAGCCTGAACAACCAGCGTTCCAAATTCCATGGAAGCATTTGCACATAGCACTCTAGGTGTGAAATGATCTCTCCCTACAGACCTTTGCACTGTACAAGTGTACACTGGGGAGAAGTGCACCAAATTGGAATAGGGAAACTTGGCATGACTGACACCCCCCCCCCCAAAAAAAAAATACGTCTTGCTGTTGTGTTGCTGGGCATGGTAGTGAAGAATCCCTGAATATGACTACTGTGCTTCAGGTCCCGATTCTGCATTTAGATTTCTAACAGCAAATCCAGACATTACCCTGAAACAGGCAAAGTGTATGAACAAGCAATTTGTGATTTCACTTTTCCTGTTTCTGCTTTCTGGTGTAATAGCTAAAGGAAAAGCTGCACATCTCTTTTTGCCCTCCACTGTGGTGAGATGTGTGTGAGTACCACATCAGGAGATGCCTCAGATGAGGAAATGCAAGCTCTCCCTGACAAATAATGCAACCAGGAATACAGTTCCATACCATTTTAAAATTGCAAACAACTTAGACTTCAACATGCAACTGGTGCAAGAGTGATAAGAATGGGCCGATGCAAGTTCCAAATTCAGAACTTGCCTTCCTAGATTACTTTAGCCCAACCGCTATCTCTCAATCTCAGAAACAGACACACACACTATAGCAAGGTGGCTGCAAGAATTCTGAGACAATAGAGGCAAAGTGTTTTGATCGCTATAAAGTGTGATAAAAGTATACATGCAAAGTGTTATTCTGCACATTGTGGATATCCCCGTGCCATCGGCAGTATTCTTCCATCTCAGTCGCTGCTTTTAATGCACCCCATGCTGCAGTCCTAAGCACACTCATCAGGGAGCATGCCCATATTCAACTCAGTAAGGCTTAATTCAGGGTAAACATGTTTTAAGATTGCACTGAATATTAGGTAAAGGTAAAGGTACACCTGCCCGTACGGGCCAGTCTTGCCAGACTCTAGGGTTGTGCGCTCATCTCACTCTATAGGCCGGGAGCCAGCGCTGTCCGCAGACACTTCCGGGTTCCGTGGCCAGCGTGACAAGCTGCATCTGGCGAGCCAGCGCAGCACACGGAAACGCCGTTTACCTTCCCGCTGGTAAGCGGTCCCTATTTATCTACTTGCACCCGAAGGTGCTTTCGAACTGCTAGGTTGGCAGGCGCTAGGACCGAACGACGGGAGCGCACCCCACCGCAGGGATTCGAACCGCCGACCTTTCGATCGGCAAGTCCTAGGCGCTGAGGCTTTAACCCACAGCGCCACCCGCGTCCCGCACTGAATATTACACTAGCATAAATAAATATATATACTTAATAATTAAAGTCTGAAGTGAATATGGTGTATTTCTAGGCCAAACTTTTACTTTCCCATTAAAATTTCTCATTAATGAGTCCTTATTCCAACTGAATGGAGTGCAAGCTATGAGCAATTTTTGAAGAAGAAAAATGAAATATGCATACATGCAGAACTTGGGTAGACTCTGCACTTAAGTCTGTGCAAATGGTCTGTAATGGAATGTTGTACTCGTTAAGAGCCGGGGGCTCTGGGCAGCCTCAAATATAAATTTAGAATGAAGCCAAGGTAAACCAAGCTGTTTCTTGCAGAGATAAACTTTAAAAAGGAAACTGAAATTGGTTAGATCAAAAGGTCCAAATGTTAGCTCAGAAATGCAGACTTTGTAGAGAGCGTTTTGTAGCCCAGACTAACACAATTTTTGGTTAGTACATCCAACTGCTTCCAGCTGGTGGGATAAATGGGATTTTATGGATTTCCCTTGAGGATGGTCTGTTACATTGATCATATAATAGAGCTTTGCTTCCAATCGGAGCATCCTAGTTTAATCCTAACCACAAACAATTTTTCTTCTTGATTGAACACATTATTTTAAGCATCTGCATTTTAGGATGGGACCGGGATCTTCTGGTGGGTGATTGTGTATCCGGCAATACTGTGGCTGTCAAACCCATGGGAACGTGACTTTTGTCCAAGTACAGATAAGACTCCTAAGTGCAACGCTGGAGCCAGCAATAGCAGCAGGCTGCCATGCCAAGAAACAAGGAGGCACAGTTCCCAGTGGACTTTCAGGGAGAGCAGGTCAAGCCCACAAGGGCAGCCATACCTCGTCTACATTGGCTGGAGACCCCCCCCCCCTTGCAAAGCCAACACAGGAAATCCCTAAGCTACATAAATAACTTAAGTTTACATATTTGTGTGGGTGTGTGATTTGTTCCAGAGAATATAGAAGTAGGTTAGGAAGGATGGACTCATGCACCAGAATAAAGTGGAAATGTGGTAGAAGGATAGACAGAACCGCTTAAGACTGCAGGTGAGAGATCACCTTTCTGCATGCTGCCCCTTCAGAAATATACCCCTGCAAGCAGAAAAAATAGACCTGAATCACTGGTGTGCTAGTTTTCCATTGAGGGACATTCCTAACAGATCTGTATCACCCCCGTCTACATTTTGATTCTACCACCTCATTCTGCGACATGCTTATTCTGCCACTGTACATTTGGCAGAACTTGGCTATGGTTCTGGAATCTGAAAAATTATAGCCTTCCCATAAGAGGTGCTGATCAAATTTGCCTGTTTCCATCTATTTCTATCCCACTTGTCTTCCATCATGGACCTCAAAGCTGCCTGCCTACATGGGACTCCCAAATCCCATTCAGGCACTGACGAGACCCAGATGCACTTAGCTGTAGCATGGTTACTGCATCATGCGTCTTCAACCCAAGGCATGCCTGAAGGCAAGCCTTGGGTTGAAGGCACTGTGCAGAATACAGTGGTAGGCTGTGGCATGAATACTCCATTGGAGAGAAAGTGCAAGATAGTCCTGTCTTTGACTTGCTAATTCATGACTCATAGGAAGTCTTCCCTGTACAAGAAACATAAAAAGCTTACAATATTCTATCTGTGGTCTGATGTGGTACAACCCAGAATTCTACTACCTTATTCTACATAATGTGTATAACAGCTCCCAGCTCAGAATGAGGTCATAAATTCTGGGCCATACTAAATCAAAATGCACACATGGAGTGAAGAGATCCTCTTTATCTGGCCAAATGTTGACCATTAGTTTGGTACGTTTCAGGCATATTCAGTTGTGAAAGGAAAACTACCTGCTGGCATTTGTGACCAGAGGAACAGGAACATTAGAAAATGATAAACAATGAAGCAAAAGACATCCCTCAAGACACAGTCAGCATGAAGGCTTCCACATTGGGTTAAATATTTACAGACTATACATCAGCCTAACACTTACAAAGTCAAATGTGGGGCTTAAGGATTATGTATGTGAGCAATACTGTGCTCTGGATTTGACAATTTCTGTAAATCATAGTTTCATTACGCGCCTAGGTTCAAACTGTAAACAGAGCAGCCAGATGCACAGAGATAGGGTGGGGTGGTGGGAGAGAACTGTATTCCTGTACCCTTAACAAAATGTCAGAACATGCAGTTTTTCTCCTGTGTAGCACAGCCTCTTCTGTAAAGCTCCTGAAAGGTACAGAAACCCTTCTTTTCTCCATTCAAGTGGTCAACAAAGGTAAACACTGCAACTGTTTGATAATGGCACAGGGCTTCTTTTGTGACAGGACTACCAGAACAGAGTACCACCACCTCTCTCCTTTTTTTGCCCATGGTAGCCATTTTGTGTTGGCACCCACAACACATCATTAAAAAGAAAAATCATTGCTTGTATCATTTGACACAATCTGGGAGGAATTACACTCATATTAAGAGATTCAGGCTGCCTTTAATTAGTTCAGAGACCCACACACAACTGCTAGTGAAATCATCCCAGAGAGATCAACACAAAATTTTCACACACACACACACACACACACACACACACACACACACAGGAGATAGTATTTTGAAGGGGGCAGTTAGGTATATAGGACATTAGAACTGCAATCTTGCATCTGCTCAATATGGTGTCATCCAATTTAAAGTTAACAGGAGATAAGTGAGTCCAGAACTTTAGTTTTTGAGTCCATAGCCCCTATTGTAATACAGCACAGCTGCTGGAAAGTGAGTGAAGCAGCTATCAAGGGAGATTATGTGGAAATGTTCCTAATCACAACATCATTCTAAAAATGTCTCTTCATCTAACGCTGAAATAAATACCAGCGCTGAGCCCCTGGCAACTAGAGAATGTCAGCTATGAAGGGCTGTTTGCCAGCTTCGTCCTGTAGGCAGACACATGCAAGGGGCTAAAATTTAGCCGCTAAATTAAGAACTCGTTAACTGCCATGTGAAAAATGTGGCTACATATTTACTTGCTTCTTACTGAGTGGCAAATCTGGAAGTTTGTGGGCCAGTCTTATGAGAAAGCTAACTCCCTTTTCAACAGAAAGATGAGTACAGAACAGAAAGTTCATACGCTCCCTCGTTGTATATGGCACATTTTAAGCTTGACAAACACCTTTGAGAAAATGCACAAACCATTTTTGTTCCGTTTTGCTTGCTCCTTAAAAACATCCTTCATGTTTTTCAGGTTTTCCTTCATAGAAGTTCAGGGTTGTGCTGAACTTCTACAAGTCATGAAAATCATGACTAAGCCCCCAACCCCAAGCATCACTGATCTGTGGGTTGGACACATTACTTGCTCTGCCTTGTGAGCATCACGCCTGATTGCGGCCCTCTGGCCATCTATTCCAGGGGGGCTGATTTACTGTTGTTATACAGCCCCCAATGGCATGAGCATAAGATGCATAGCAACAGGGCTTTGTGGATATCACCATGGGAGTTTAATTATAAATAATCCTAATGGCTTCTAATCTACCTCCCACCCACTTGCAAAAAAACAACAACCCTGTTAAAACTTTTTAAAAAACACAAATTAACATGATCCTAAGATGACTGCAAAAAGTGTGGGCAGAGGTACCTAGACAACCTTCCAGGCATTTTTGTGAATTGAACTATGGGCTATAATTATGATTAAAACCCCAGAAGTCTTAATATTATACCCAATGACTACAAGGTATATTAATCAGTACATTAATGTTTGGCTATGTTTTGACATTCATAATAAAGCTTAAGAAAGGAGTGAGCAGGGAATAATTATGGGTTAGGAAGAGAGAGCAAAAGCGATCTTGCCAATGCCAGCTAAAATACGTTCCCATCAAATGCAAAAATAGATTCTGTGTTGTTACTGTTAGCAGCTGGCATCAAGTTGTTTGCTTGGATTTTCAAAAATAAAAAACATCAAGGGATCAAGATTTTTGCGTGGTACTGAACCAGATAAACATATAACTTTCTGTATTTTTACAGTCATGCCATGGGTATTAAAGCAACTGATTCTATATATAAAGGTAACAATTTTAATACAATCAACCTTTCCATTTTGTATCATATTTAGGCTGCAATCCTCTTTAGTCTTCCTCATATGTATTGGAGAGAAATCTATCTAGTTTGCAACCAAACCTAGCACCTTTGCATTTCCTGAACAAATGGACCAGGAATGGGGAACCTTACACCCAAAGGTTATACATGATCCTTCTAGTCCCCTCTATCTGGCTTTCAGGACTGTTACCTAGGCCACACCCTGCACCAACCCTGCTTTGCCTCCTTCTCCAGAGAACTGCCAGGATACAATGTGCCCTTGATCTCTTTTATGCATTTTAATGATTTCTGTGTGTGTGAACGTTGTGCAGCTGGAGAACTACAGTACATCGCAAGATTCAGATTACGTGCAAATTTCAAAAGTTGGCTGAATTTTGCTTCTCATTTTGTTTCAGAAAGTACAAATTCGATAAGTTCATTTTTAAATGCAAACTGGATTAAATTCTTCCCCCATCCCTAGCCCGAATTTACCCCTGAAACACAATTTGAAAACTATTCATGATCCACATCTGAGATACCAAAACAATTCCCATGGAACGACATAGGAAAATAAAGGGACAATACAGTTAACCCTCCAGAGCTAGAATAATTAGTCGCTTTTAACCCTCTCCTTGCACAGTGTTTTGTCTGACAGCTGGCACATGAAATCCCCCTTTTAAACGAGCCTTTGCTCCAGCAAACAATCCTGGAGCCCACATGGAGTACAATGGTGCCGTCACCAGACTGCCATTTTATACACGGGAAAGGGATGTTTCGACTCTTTACACCAATAACCGCATTACATAGGTGTCCTAAATTAGCTTTAAAAAAAAATAAAATGACATTGTCATACAGACAGGAAACAACTAACAATCCAGTATTGTTAACAGAAGAAAGGAAATACTGTTCTTAGGTTCTGCAACAGTAGCCCTGATTATCGCCATCCACCAGCCTATCTTTCCTCCTCTGCAGCCTAGACATCTTCAAGGTCTATAATTAGTGTCCTCTATTGTACGGACGGAATCAGCTCTGGTTTCAGAATTCTTGAAAGAAATTTCTCAGTGCACACAGCTTTTCACATAAAGGAGGCCACTGTACTGCTGCTGTGCCTCTCCGAGTGGTTCTGTAGGTGGTCATTTAAACAACAAAGAGAGTTCAAGGGTTTGTAACAGATTTCTGCTGCTTAATAATTTCACAGACATTTACATTCGAGAGAGACTCCTGCCATGCAATTATGTGTAGATTTAAGACTAGCCCTCTCCCCCCCCCCCAGTCCTTGTTAAAAGTCTGGGCCGTGTGTAGTTTGCAGAAGAAAAATCAGGTCACACAATCAAGAGAAGCAAATTGCCCCAGCTGTTGGGGTCTTGGGGGAACCAAGTCCCTGTTTTCACTCCCGTGTTCTTCTGCACACTTCACCGGTTTCTAACTGTACACTTTGAAAGTCTTGTTTTGCTCCCCGTGAAGGGAGGAACTAAGACAACAGTGTAGCTAAGCTATCAAGCTGCACTACGGGGAAATTCTTAATATTGGCAGGGCAGGCATTAAGAGGAAGGACCACTGAAAGATTGCCTTTGGATTATTACTTTCATTATATTGCAACTGTCTTAATGATGGGATGGCCCTCCCTTCTGAGACTGAAATCTCAGTGGCACTGTACGCACCTCTTGAACATTCATTAAAAACTCTGTGTCACAGAGAAGACTGCCAGTTCTGCCAATTCCCTGAATGTGTTGTGTCTTTTCCTCAGTCCCTCTCGCATGCACAAGCCTGGAATCAAAAGCACGCTGTACAACGTACCACATTTACACAGGAGACTTTCAGCGCGCTGCACCAGTTGTATCCACAAACCACACCCCCTGGTTCACTTTGAAAGGTTGGAAGATTTTTTTGGGAGGGCATTGTTCCACGGCCTTAAACAATCTTAGGGAGCACTTTCCCCCATATCACCTTGTTAGTCACTGAAGATCAGTGAAAGACTCCCTCCTTGTCCTGCTACCATCTTGTAGACACCAGCAAGGGGGGAGCGTTATCTGTTTGAGTGCCTTTTCTGGGGAACAAGCTCCCCTCAGAGTTGTGGCAGGCGCCAACATTTCCACCATTTTTATTTCCCCAACTGCCTATGCTGCCAGTTAATACCAGTTTGTTCTTCCTTTTCATGATTACTTTTGCATATGTGCTGGTTCCACTGGAATTTCATTTCTGGCATTTTACACCACTTTGAGATTTTAATGAAGAATGATAAAAATAACGTAAATAAATAAAATTACAGTAGTACCTTGGTTCTCGAATGGCTTGGCTCTCAAACAGATCAGTTCCCAAATGCCGCAAACCAATTAGTAAGTGTTCCGGTTTGTGAATGTTTTTTGGAAGCTGAACATCCGACACGGCTTCCGATTGAGTGCAGGAAGCTCCTGCAGCCAATTGGAAGCCGTGCCTTGGTTTTCAAACGGTTCTGGGAGTCGAACGGACTCTGGGACAGGATTAAGTTTGACAACCAAGGTACCACTGTATATCTAGTGGTGTGTGGGAATTGGTGGGGGTTGGGAGGGAGAGAGATAAGCCTTAATGTCATAGACTATTTCGCCAAAAAAACCCTCCACCTTTTGAACATTCAGAAAAGAAAGATTTGAAAACTCCAAACGGTTTCAGTACAGCCCCACCGCCCCTGGTTGTTTCCCCCTTCAACAACAAAATGCCTTTTCAAATGGGGAGGGGGCTAACTGGTGCCAGGAGGTGCTCACAGAGAGGCACCTGTCTGATTCTCAGTTGAAAACGATACGCCCAAGCATTGATATCACTTCCTTCAGAGCGACAAGCTCCATGATTGCAGGAGGAACTGATATTCCTGAGAATGCTCAGGAGTGCCATTTTAATAGAAGCACCTGCATATGAGCTCCCCCTTTGCAAAGGTAAGGCATTTTACTGGCAATGAGGGGGGAAACTGAAGGCTGGCGATGGCAGTGATGAATGATGAACCCCTTTTCCAATCTGTTCTAGTCTCCAAGCAGCTAGGGTCAACTGGAAATGGGGCATACTGCTGTAAATGGGGGGAGTTTCAAAGCCTCTCCACATTTATCTAGATCTATGAATCCTAACCAATGAACACTCCCCCAACCCAAACAAATGTTTCAGTTATACTGGTGCTTTTATTGAAAAAGATTTGGTAACATTTTACTCGCTTCCTTACACCTTCAGAATGCAATAGGCCCAAACTTCCCAGTTCTGCAATGCAAGATCACCTTTTTAGATCTGCTCCCTGTTGCTGCCTGGGTCTCACCTGTTGGGCCCACACAGCCTACGACCCAGCCTTTCCACATCATCATGGAGCAAAGACCTCCATTCCAAAGACGACAGCTAAGGAACTCTGGCTAGGAAAGGGGGAGAGATGTGAGGAAGCCACAAACTGTCCTATTGGCACCGCGGCTCCCCTGCCCCAGTCCTTTCCACCATTTCCCCTTCTAGAATGGCTGGTGTCACCATGATGAGCAGCTAGGGATGTGACAGGAAGAAAAAGCAGCCAGTTGTCCCACACCCCATTGCATGTACTACTGGGCACGTCTCCCATTAAGCTACTAGACACGTATTGAGATCCAAGAGTGTACTAGGCACAGTCCCTTCCAATGTTGCTTTGTGGCCCCAACCTCACTGCTGCCCCCCCCCCAACTTGGCAAAGCAGCAGCTGTACTGCCTGTGTTAGAAGGCACGTCACTACTGAAAAACCTGATCCCTATCTAGTAGGCTTACATCCCTTTGTGTTGAGTACAGCACAAGCATAGTCTGGCGCTGTGTGAATCAACTTTCATTTAAGCAACCCTCAAAGACTTAGTTTCCCACAATTTGTGTTGTGCGGCGTCTAAATCTGCTTGAAATAAACGTAAAATAATTTAAAACGAGAATGTTTGGTACCATGGAACTTCTTCTGGTATCAGCACCTAGTTGAGTCCTGTGCAAAAGCTATCTGACCTACAGAGATTTCAAAACGGCTAAGTGAGGGTGGGAGACAAGGCTCAACATTTCCCCTTCAATTTTCTGACAACTGACCTGAAAGACAGCAACAACACTAGTAGTGTCTGGGAAAGGCTGGAAGAAACAGACGGGCTCTTTGGCAAATGCTTCATTTCTAAAGCAAGGCATGTTGGGTATTAGGATCCCGCCTTCCAACAATAAGGCTCTTCCCCAGACCCAGGTCTCCAAATGTAAGGAAGTAGCTCATGACTACTCTGTTGCAAAAGAAAGGCATTCTGAACACACTTAAAGGATTTCATTTCATTATTCATCATTCAACATTCCTAATAATATTCCCTACCTTTTCAACTCATTTTTTTGATTAAAAAAATCAAAACACTTGGAAAACCTGAAATTTGGGGAGAAACTATATGACAGACGTCCATATAAAAATAAGAAATTGACTTCGAATGATTAAGGCAACAACTCTGTGCAAACTTGCTAACTGTAAGTCTCATTGAACTTGGTGGAATTTACATCTGAGTAGATGTGCACATCTGAGTAGATGATTTTTCCATAGTGAAAAAACACACACAGATAACTGCTGGCATGGACTTTCATGTCCAGCATCAAATTCATTGGCACTAGTGAATTTTTTGTTGCCTCTCCCTAAATATCCAACTGTTTTCATTTGAAAAATATTTCTCTTTTATTTTAAAGGGAATTCAGTCCGATATCCAAACAAACAGACCTCCCTCACATCACGTCAACATACGATTGTGACTCTCTGATGTCTGTGTTTCTATCAGCAGAAAATACAGTGTGCTTATTTGTATAACTGGCTCACGCTGCAAAATTTGTATTCTTGCCTCTTCAGTTATGGTCTGCAATTTTCTAGAGCGGAGCTAATACCGCAGACAAATGTTCCTATGTCAGTACTAGATATACGTTTGTTGTTTCAGCTTTGACTCAGAAAGCAAAGCAGGCAGCATCAATATGGTTAGGGCAAGCAAAAACAATTATGAGAAACATCAGCAGTATATACCTAACTGTTAAACAAAAATGTATTTTTCTCTTATTCATAGAAATAACAAAGTGATCCATTAGTTCAAAGATGCCATTAATTTTTAACATTTATCTCCATGACTTTGTGAGTGTTCAGATGAGCTTTCTTTAGCTCTGTTATTTTTAATGTATTTTTATTAAAGATTTCTTGGTTTACAAACGTACGTGCAATGCCACTTTTTTCAAGTTACATTTTCTACAGGTCAGTTTCATTTGTTGAGACATTAAGTGTTCTGCTTTGCAGAACACAGGATGGACTGCTGTAATGTAATAGCTAAATCTGAGATCCTAGCCGTATTAACCTGCAAGTAAGTTCCACTGAACTCACTGGGACTTACTTCTGAGTAGACATGCATAGGATTAGGCTACATGAGGCTGATCTATAAACTGGACAGGGTTGTTACTCTTAGAAGGTTGCATGCAAATCGTAATTGTAGAAATAAATCAGAACAGCCTCCAATTCAGACTTCTGCCATGAACATCTGCCATGAAATCACACTCCTCAACCATGCAGGTCTACCAATAGGCAGCCTTCTTCAACCTGATGCTCTCCAGATGTTGTGGGACTGCTGGCTGGCTGGGGCTGATGGGAGATGCAGTTTAACAACATACGCAGGTTGAAGGCTGAGGTAACATGAGGCAACTACCTTAAGGCAGCTGACTTTGGGTATTGTGGAAGGCCAGCGAATTGTTACTTTTTGATTTATTCTTATTGTATTTTTTAATCCCACAAGAACCATTTATGGAATTTTGTGCTGAGGGTGCCAAAATAGCCCGGGCGGCCTTTCATGCTATGCACCTCGATCTGGGAAGGGGGCATTTTCTGTTCCACCTCAGGCAGCAAGATGTCATGGGCCGATCCTGCTATCTGCAGCAATACTAACACATGCCTGTTCCTTACAAGGCTGCTGCAAGGGTTCTGATATAATATACACTAAGCATTTCAAGCATTCCCACTTACTATATAAATGACAAGGGTTTTATTACATCCTCTTGCCAGGTTACCACACCCAAATCACAAGCACAGACTAGAAGGCCAACTTCACTCAGAAACACTGAATGAATAGAAAACCTACTCTTTAGCCGTGCCCACCCAGATTTTGAGTACATATGGGGAGGTTAAAAAAAAGAGGTAAAGGTAAAGGACCCCTGACAGTTAAACCAGTTGCTGCCGACTCTGGGGTTGCAGCGCTCATCTCGCTTTACAGACCGAGGGAGCCGGCATTTGTCAGCAGACAGTTTTTCCGGGTCATGTGGCCAGCATGACTAAGCCACTTCTGGCGCAACGGAACACCGAAACCAGAGCAGCACCCGGAAACGCCATTTATCTTTCCGCTGGAGTGGTACCTATTTATCTACTTGCACTTTTTTGGCGTGCTTTCGAACTGCTAGGTTGGCAGGAGCTGGGACCGAGCAATGGGAGCTCACCCCGTTGCGGGGATTTGAACCGCTGACCTTCTGATCGGCAACCTCAAGAGGCTCAGTGGTTTAGACCACAGTGCCACCCGCGTGCCTCTATGGGGAGGTTAAAGGGTGTTAAATAGTAATTAATCCCAGGTAAGTGATCTTGAGTGTAAAATTAAGAGTATGATGATGAAAAGTTCAGAGCTATGCTTTTGTATTTATGTCTGCAAAAACCATTTTATTGGGTTTTTTTAATGACACCCCTTTTTGAATTACTTAAGGAATTAAAGTAAAGCACACCTTGGGAGTTCAAAGGATGTCCTTCTAGATGGGACCAGTGTAGGACAATATCTGTCTAACCTTGTGCATTCTTCTGTTCCAAAGGATTCCGATTGCAAAAAAAATTATTATTATCAGATCGTCTGTCTCTCATGAAGTGTCTCCCTCTTTCAATTCAACTTCAACAGGTATTACATGAAGAGGATTTTCCCCAAGATATCTTTCATATCTTTTCAGCATTTTTATCCTATTTTAAAATTTGTCCATCATTTTTCATCTTTCTGGCTCTAGAAAGCTAATAAAAATTGATAGTCTCCCTGAGGAAAAACAGGTGAGGAGATAAGAAGAAGGAAAAAACCTACATTATGTCATCCCCATAAATCTTTCCAAAATAAACAGTATTTCCCTTTCTTGTTAAATGCTTTTTAAAGATCAGATTCTGGTTTGTTTTATTAAGCATTCTTTCAGTGCTGTGGTAATCTGACAACGGTCCCGTCATTAACTACAGTACTTAGTCTGCTTGATAGGTTACTTTCTAAAAGCAACACACAACACAGGTTCTACAAGAAGCCTGCAACACACATAGAGAACTGACAAATTTCTGAGCCAACAAATTGTGCCCGGAGACGTTTCAAGGGTAGGCTTTGGTCGAATCCAATAAAAGCAACTCTTTATCAACAAACACTTTATCTGGGAGTGAATCTCATTAAATGCAGACTTACTTCTGAGAAGACATCTATGGGATTGTGCTGTAAATTAGGGCCAAGACTAGTAACAGAGCAAATGAAACAGATTCAGGGTCCTGTTACAGGTTAGGGTTCCAGGACCATATACTGTATTTATTATACTCCAGAATCTCAAGTGTGCTCTAATGCACAGAGCCCTTGCATGGAAATGGACTTCCCAGTTCACTGCAATTCATATGAGATAACCAGCCTCATATAACCAACAAGCTTAAGTTGAATTAATGCATGAAGGAGTTAATACCATAGAATAAGCAGTCCTTTAGCTATGTCCGTTTCTCTTATATTGGGAGGAAAAGGGCAATTGAGTCTATTGTGCACCCCAAACCTATAAACCTTTGTATATCCAAACGTTTGCATGGACCAAGCAGACTTTGGATGTCTTTAAACTGAAGCCCTCACACCAAGTATCACATTACATGTGGTTTTCATTTTTTTATTGGATTCTGGTCTATGAATCGCTTCCTATAAAACACACCCCAAAGCGTTTTCACAGCAAAAACATCAACAATAAAAGCAGTTCCATATATACAAACAATTACAACAACTCTGCCTGTAAAAACATTTTCAAATCTAATAGAGATACAGATTGAGATAAAAAAAATCCACTTAGAAGACTTGCTGGAAAAAAGGAAAGCAACAGAGACAGTGCCTGTCTGACATGTAACAAGAGAGAGTTTGGAAAAGTAGGTGTCACCATATTAAAGCTCTGGTCCTTATAACTACCTGATGGGATGGTATCTGCAAGAGGCCCTCTCCTGCAGAGCTCAGTGATTAGTTGGGCATATAAAGGGTGAGATGGTCTTTTAAAATTGTGTTAATTTGCAAAAGCAAATCGCCCTGTGCCCTGGGTTTTTCAGAGGAGGGGAGGAAGAGGGTGGAAATCAAACACCTCACCAGGTAAACAGAGTTAATATCTGAATTGTCGTCTGAGTCCTGATTAAATTTTCAGATGGAAACATGATATAATCTTAAGCAACGACTCCCAGGCAATTTTTGCCCTACAACTATAATATTTTGAAGGGATCAAAGCTAGAAATGAATGCATAACAATGATCTCATGACAATTTACAAGCCACCTGTGGGTGGTAATTCATACCCTGATCAAATTTTATCGTAAAAAAGAAAACTTTTACAATGAATAACCTTGTCTTTCTATGGACTTTTTCTTCATGGTCTACTGCATTCAGAGTGAACCTAAATTGTCCTTCAAACGTGTTCAGGGGAAAGAAACATCGCACCCCCTATGCTTCCAATGGTGTTGTGGCTGACCAAACTCAAAAGAGGTATTCCATCCATCCTATGTGGTCCAGGCAGGGGAATCTTTGTCAACTCAAGAGCCACATTCCCACATTGGAATCCTACCAGAAGCTGCAGGCCAGTGGTGCATCAATGGCAGCAAAACATCTTGAGGTGGTTCTGGCCTAGCAAAAATGTATTTGTGACGGCTGATTCAAAAATATAGGCAATGCAAAACCATTCTCTTTGGATAGTCATTTGGAACCAAGCCAACATGTGCTTCTTTCAATAACACCCAATGTGAGACAGATGTGATGGGGTAGCATGAAAATCTGAATCAGCAAAACAAAACACAACTGGACCAGCCAGTCTACAATTAGTATTCCTGTCCAGTCCTTTGAATCTGAAGTTTGTTTGCTTTTTACTGACATGAGATCAAAGTCTCCTAAAAACAGCACGTCCGGCACTCAGCCATCATATAGCCTACATCAGATCTTTAATATACTTTTTGTCACAGCTTTTTTAAAAAAAAAAAGTAATTCCCATGGCACCATCTCATCTCAACGTGACTGTAATTAAAACAGCACATGTGGTCCATAACACTGGAGATGAGTATTGCAGTTTTCTTTCCAGTCTTCCTGATGGAGAGTTTGGAAGACTTGTGTGCCATCACTGTGAAAACAACAGCAATTATTTATTTATTTATTTTGACCTTGAGAGATGGGATTCAGTTGTTGTCAATAATAAGCTTGCTTGCGAAAGGAATGAAAGTCATCACATCCCTGTGTCCCAGTCATATGCTCAAACCCGTTAGGGCTATGCAGTAACTGGAAACACACGGCTATTTTAAAAATAAAAATTTCACCATTGCCACTTGAGAGGTGGTAACCCACTGAGTATATTCAGTTCCATAGAGAGAGCCTCTTAAGAAGTGATTGGTACCACGCAGGCCAACGGACTAATGCATCTAAATGCGTTCTGATTGGCGCTTGCATATTTCTCTGCTAAGGTTCATTACATAGAAAGTTTCACACCGTTTCCTCCAGAATCTCAAAGCCACATTATTTCTGTCCCACTGCCCCACAGCCCCAATCATATCCTTCTATTTCAACTGGTCTATCCCAGGCGTCAGCAACCTTTTTTAGCCGTGGGCCAGTCCACCATCCCTCAGACCATGTGGTGGGCCGGACTATTTTTTTGGGGGGTGGGGTAGAATGAATTCTTGTGCCCCACAAACAACCCAGAGATGCATTTTAAATAAAAGGTCACATTCTACTCATGTAAAAACATGCTGATTCCTAGACCATCCGCAGGCCGGATTGAGAAGGCAATTAGGCCACATCCAGCCTTAGGCTGCCTACTCCTGGTCTATCCCATTCTCTGGCCAATCAGCTCACTGCACTACTCAGGCAACCCCAATCCAAAGGTATTGCTATGGCCAGGAAGTCTCTCTCATCCATCGCCGAGCATTTTACGGGCTCCATGTCCCCTGTTTTCAAGAGGGCAGTACACTCAATCAAGGCACAAGAATTAGCATAGATGGGAATCAGGAGCTGAAGAGAGAGTTATAATTCTTCCTAATCCCTAGGCTGGCTGTGCAAATTATAATTGCAAAAGTAACACACACATAAGTAGAAAGTAAGGAATTCAGGACTGTCAGAATCCCATAGAGTTTTCAGAACCAAGGTTAGAGAAATCCTCTAAAAAGCAGGATGTGCATTTATCAAATGCATGGAAATACCCCATAGGCACACCAAACAAAACTGTTGGCCAACTCCAGTAAAGTAGCAATACCAGAATTGCATTTTAGCAGGCAAGAGTATCCTGCATGAAATTGCCTGAAACAATTCCCAGGTTTGAGGAAACTCTCCTCCCAAGGCAGCCCTGTGAGACACAATCTGAAGTCCAGAAGGTTCCCTCCCCTCTGGAGAGGCTTTTCAGTGGGTAGAAGGCACAGGAAGGCGGATAAAGGAAGATCCATAGCTCAGGCTCATCTTCCACTCCGGCAGTATCAGGAACAATCCTTTCTTTTAGCATTTCATTTGCTCAGATATACTTGGGAGGGTTAAATATAATGGTGCTTAGTCTAAATTGGCACTCTAACTCAATGTAAACTAGTACAGCCCACAGGGTGTGAAAACTTTAATCAATAAATATAACTGTACTTAGATCACACTACATCCAGGAGGAGACTTTGCTGAACACCAGTAATGATTCTGCATATCTAGGCCAGCCTTGATTATATGCTGTAATAAACACTAGGGAGGAGAAGGAGCTAATTCTTGAGTTTAGTTACCCTTTACAGATTCATGGCCTCCAGAATTCAAACCTCAGGTGTTTGGCCTCACAAATAGTTTTATTTAGCACATGTCAGTCATACCACTCACACCTTAACCACCTCCATGTCAAGAACTGGAGGCACTTAGAAATCAGAGTAATTGATGCTCCTCCATCCTAAGATCAAAAAATTGCAACAGATGGAATAGGTACAGGTGGGGAAGAGAAGGAGGCATACAGAAAACAGAGGATAACTGAAAGAAGGTGGGGCTGATAACAGCCAAATAATGAACCAAACTAGCAAGCCCTAAAAATGAAAACTGAATGTCTATTCACTCACACACAAATATAATATAAAGGATTTGAGATTACTTGATGTTAAAAATCACGAGGAGCTGGCAAAACTAAACCATGGAAACTTCCGCTGGTCAGGCTGCACTGAGATGAACAGGACACGTGTATTCGCATAAGTTTTTCCATTCGTTTCTATGGTGCAGCAGAATGCTCTGTGGGATTGTGCCCAGTTTGCATTTAGACTAGCAGAAGGCAAAGGCATTGTTGAATAATCAAAATGCTGAGAATATCCGCAGTAATGTGACAAACAGTTCTGTGGAACCTCAAAGACTAACAAATTGGTTATGGCACATGCTCTCGGGGACTACAGCCCCCAAACTAACAAATGTGGTAGTCATGAGACTCTGTTGCTTTTGCTGCAACAGACTAACAATGCTACCTTTCTGGAAATTGTTGCAATGGAAGACACTTGGCAAAACACATTCCAGTGCAAGAGAGTTTCTTGCACCCACTCCCTCTCTGGCATTTCACACCTGAACTTATATGAAGCAGTAAATATGTTTGAGAAAACTGATTTTTGTGTATTACAATGTGAACTGGCTCGTCTTGCATCTCCAGAACTAATGTGCTGATCAGAACATAAGTATCTGTTCTATTTGCACTTCTCCAACATTTTATGATACAGATGTAAAAGGAAAGGAACCACAGTGTGTTGAAATTCACATTTTAGAATAAAATGTTTATAAATGTACATATTTGAAAAGATATTTTATACATGTTTAAATATATATTGTACCAGAAAATATCAGTATTTGAATATGAATTTTCAGGTTTTTTAAAAAAACAATGCAAATTAATGTGGAATTGAGACACAACAGAATTAACATGAATGAATGATCTGTGAAGTTGGCATGGACCAGATATAGACTGATCAATCCACCCCTAAATGAAAATCAATTTAGATCTTTCTGTTCTATCGGAAATTAGCACACCTCTCCAAGGGATCACTCCAAAGCATGGAAGAGTGTTGCGCCCCCCCCCCGCCTTTTCCTCTTCTTGTGAGAAGAGCTAGAAAATTTGTCTGCCAAATTGTAGTCATATAACCTCATTTCTTTTATTCCATACCACCTGCAAAGGGTACAAATGACACCAAAGCAACTTTTTAAAAATAATAAGAATCAAGTTCCCAATTATCAGATGGCATGGAATACAGGGAACTGCTAAACTGTAATATTATGTTGCAAAATTTCACTGCACGGCCCCAGCCTAATTTTTAATACGACAACTGGGTTTTATTGCTGACTTCCACATTTCTATTACCAGAAGGCCCAACCTACTGCAGTCCTATGCTGTTGCTTCTAACAAATGGATTGTGACAGCATTAGAAGACAGACAATAATCAGCTTTTTAATAACAACAACAACAACAACAAAACAACAACAACAACAACAATAATTTCAATTCAGACCACATTGTTAATTAGCAACCTTTTTAATGGATTGAGCCCAACAACCCCATTCTGTGTTCGCCTTATCACCTTGTACCAGTGCAATGATATCGCCTGAATTCCTGACTTACAACAGCAACAGCCAACAGAACTTATATACTCATGTTCAGAAGCAGAGCAACTGTGTCATGAAAGGGTCTTCAGAAGGGGAGAGGGGAGAGAGCAGACTTAGAGGAAACCAGGGGTAGCATATCCATATGTCACAGGGATATGCTGTAGCCCTGATACAAGCAGAAGGTTGCACATGCAAAACCTACACAAATCTGAGCAAGAGATTTCTATTGGCTTTTTGATGCCAAGTACCGGTATGTGCGAAAGAGAACTACACTGGGCCAAGTGAGGCAGAACGACTTCACGGCATAAGAGCTAACAGTATCACAAGCCAAGGGTTGTAATGAAAATAATGGTGGTTAGATGTATCATTCATTTTTAAAAAACCTTTCAATAAGCCCTGACTAGAAGGAAAATGTTACCGTTCCACTCATCACAAATGTAAAGATCTGACTATAACAACAAAACTATAGCAGAGAGTTTATATTTCATCATAAGTCAGCAATTTGGACTTTTTCTAGATTGGCTGAGGCCTTCCATGCACTGCCATGTTTGCATGCAGACCTAAACCATAGTTTAGTGCCATGTGAATGAGCCTTCATCAACCAGAGGAAAGTACTGGGCGAGCTTCCTCCCCTCCCAATCTCTCCTCTTCCTGTGCAGTTGGGAGGACAGTCTGCTAAGTTTACTTTCAAAGAATCTCAGCTTAGCACTAATAGGTGAAGCAGAAATTCTGTTTTTAATCAAACAATGGAGAGTTGCAAAACCATGGGTTATGAAAATGAACATCTGCCAAAACTCCTGCTGTGCAGATCCATGGGGCCTTTCAGTTCCATGTTGTCCACACCAGCAGAGAACTATGCCCCAAGTTTTCAGAGATTCCTGGGTGAAAAGCAAACATGACAGATTTTAAGAGGGGTGGAAGTGGTTGGCTTACATATTCTCATAGAGTCAAGTGGGTTTCCAGGACAGAAACTGTGCCTTCAAAATATTCCACACACTTATAATGCTACACATCTTCCTTCAGCCCAACAGTGGTAGGAGACCAAGAGGGGACACTGCACCAGCCAGACATTCCCATTGTCCCCCAACACACACAGTCCTGGCTTCAAGATCCACTACTGTCAGGTGCTTGAAGAGTGAACTGCTACAGATGACACAAACAGGTAAATGAAAACACATACTACAGGAAAGTGCTTGGGGAGAGTGGCAGGGAGCTTGCTAGACCATGGAGGTTGCTTCAGCAGAGGTCGTCGCTGCTTGCACCACCATGACCAGTGCAGATGTACATTGTACAGGATGCCCAGTGCAGCACTCGTAAGTAAATATTCCCTTACAGTCTACCATACTCATTAATTATAATCAGGTTCTAAGCACATTTCCATGCAACTGAATGAAGTTGATGAATGATTCTCCCAACTAAGCACGCTTAAACTCACAATAGTAGGCAATCATTGCTAGGGAGAAAATTCTATTGAATTCACCAGGGTCTACTTTCCGGTAAAGAAGGTGGTTAGAAGTGAAATACAAATCTAAGCTTACACGAAACATATTTTTCCCTTAAAAGACACCTGATTACCAGTTGATTTCCATTCACAGTTGCTTTTTCTCCAATAACTTTGATAAAACAAAGTTTAACAATGTGACAAACTGAGTGCCTAACTGGAATTACACTGGTAGCATGATCTGCAAACATGTGGTGAGATTTTTCTTAAATTCTGTATCAGGCAAGTGGGGGGTGGGTTGTCCACATCAAGCTGAAATCTTGCAATATCTCCCCTACTACACAACTAGCTTTTGTTGTGGTGGAGGAGAAACTCTCATTGGCACTAATGTGGTTTTTGCCTAATGCTAACTGCTGCATGGGGATGGGGGGCAGATATATTTAATGAAATCATGGCTGGAGACAAAGGACTTAAGACTCCCCTCCCCATGCCCTGTGGTGTAGACAATGACACCCACCAAACACATCCTTGGTGTTTAATATTAGACAAATCACATGAATGCTAACCATGTCAATTGTATGTAATATGTAATATGTAACATGTCAATTGTATGTAATATGTAGCTGGGCCCCCTAAGACGAACAGAAGAATAACTATTGGAGAAGCTAACTATTAGCTCAGAGATGGGGCACTCTGCATGCAAAGTTCTAAATTCAATTTCTGGCATATCTAGTTAAAAGGAGCAGGTAAGCTGGTGGTGAAAGTCTGAAATCCTAGGGAGCTGCTACCAGTCAGAGTTGGCAATGCTAGACTACAAAAGTCAAACAGTCCAAGGTAAGGTGGCTTCCTACTTAACAGGTGACACTGCAGTCCCATATACTGGGATGAGCAGAGGGTAGATTAGAATCTGTTGGTAGATCTTCATTTGATTTGCAGTAGATCGGCAAGGGTCTCTGACTCCTAATTTTTTAACAACAGCAAAGCAACTTTTTCTTCCTTAATCAGGCTGCTGAAATGAAGACAGCTAACTTTCGTGGGAAAGGGATGTGACCTCAGTTCAGTTCTGTGACAGAATATAAACTCCCAGGCTCAGAGGCATCCTGTTGTTTTCAACTCTTAGCTGTGGGCATGCAGTTGGTCACTCCTGGTTGGTAGATCTTGGGTTTCTAGTCAAAACAAAGTAGATCCAGCAACACTTAACTCTTGTCTACCCCTTCTATGTGTGTCTGCCCAGCAATACGTTCAATTCCATTGAGTTCCGTGGGACTTACTGATAGATAAATGGGCATAGCACTCCAGTCTCAATATAGCTGTCCTACATGACCATGTGAAGTTCCAAGTTAAAACATGGTCCGCATGCACCTACTTAGTTGCTCTGAAATATTACAAGTATATATACATATTTGCTGCGAACCAAATTAACTATCAGCAAAACACTATTTTCGACATACAGAAACGCTGTGACTTGCCCTTTCTCTGCACATTATACGCTTATAATTTCCTTACATTTTCACTCGTCTCCCCTTGAACACATAGGAATTTGTGTATAAAATTCCAAATCTTGAGGCAATTAGAAACACTGCTAATCTTGCTTCATGCTAATTACATCAAAGGGATCAAAGACCGCATCATGCACAGCCTATCTACCACTCAGATACGCTGAGAGAGTTCATCTTCTCCATTTAATAGCTTGGGTTTAATAGCTGGTGCAGTTCCAGCGGAAAGTTTTTATATTGACATTTGGTTAGAGGATATAAAAGCACAGCTTTTGGGAAAGAAGCCTGCCTTTTTTAAAAAAAAAGTTGATAGAATCAATTGCATTTGCTCTTCTTTAGACATCATAACATGGCCATCAAATATTGCCATGGGAGTGGTAATCCCGACAGTTGTCAGATGTCATCATTGGACAGGCCATAAAAACGGGTGGAGCAAGGAGATCTGGGCAGCCAGGCTCATTACAGTCTCCAGAGCAGTAAGGAATGTGTTTGGAATAGCACAAACAGGCTCTAAGAGACAGTGCAACGTGTTCCCCGAGAATGGGAATTGTCTCTGCTCCACTCACGGCATGGCAAGATGCTTTAGAAACTCACTGGCAATCTGCAATGGAGGCTGCAATTTGAAAAGAGGGGTAGCAGAAACTCCACAGGGCAAGCACAAGTGCCTTTCATGAGTCAACACAGTTCTTTAGGTTCAAAATCACAACTTCTCATTTGGGAAACGCTTCCATTTTTCTGAACACAACTCCTCCCCACCACCACCACCTTACATCATCCCATTCTTTCACAGAGCCGAAGTGATTTGTTACGCCCATTCCTTTCTCACCCATACCTTTGCATACCTATGTTAAGGGCCAGACAGAATCTAATCCTTGGAGTATAAATCACAAGACAGACTATGCAAGAAATGTCAACAAAATCCGATTCACTTGAACAAGAGCAGAGTTTGAAAGGCATAATTTTATATTCACAATTTCTCCCCAAATAGTCCATTCCTTCAGCCCCAGCTCATACTAAACAATAGTTTTTGGAAATATTCCAGACATTTCTCCTTTCCAATTTCTTCCAAAAAAGTCAAGCTAAAGCATTTATTATTTAGAAAAAGGAATCCCACCAAGGTAGTGTGTTACGTCACATTTTTCCTGTATAAAAATAATCTCATCGTAGAAAGGGAGGGAGAGTCTCGGTTCATGCAAACTATGTGTGAAAATAAGCCCAAAGCCTATTTTGCTCTATTAGCAACAACATAGCAGTCACATGATAAATTGCACACTACATTTTCTCACACTGAGATTATTTATCTCTAAACTGTCTTGTAAATGGGAGAGACAGAAATAAGAAGAGATATTATGAAAACAATTTATAACATGCATGTTCATGCATATTAGTCTTAATCGCTTTTTACAGCAGCCATAAATCATATAGAAATCATATTTCTAACAGTCAAAAGGAATTTAAATTCTGGTCTAATTCTGCTGAATTGTTCTCTGTACATACATTATAAATGATTATACATGCAACATTATGGGAAAATTCCACTAAGAATATCCAGTCGAAAATCAGTATCCCGCTGAAGGAATCATCTCAGTAAAGGCAGTTCCAACATCATTTTTCCATATGCATCTGTCATGGGATTATCACGTGCCGTACCACAGTGAATCCCTTTTCTCACTTACGCTGGTATGAAGCAGTGACAGGTTCCTATACCACTATGGGCTGAAGCATAAAGCCCAAAGCATCTTCACAAATTATGTCCCAACCTGACTATTGTCATTTTAATGCTCCTGGCAATGTAGAAGACAGGAAAATGTCACTCAGTATAACCCAAGCATTCCCAAATAAACAGCAACTCTGTGGTCATAATTCTGAAAATCACCATGGGCTATAACTAGGGACACGCTGGGTGACATATTTCATCCTCGGGGTTTGTGTCCCTGCAGGAGTTGCAGAACACATTGTGGAGGCTTAGGCCATGGGAAAGTTAGCAGAGCAAGAGAAATCCCATGAGTATTTATTTCTTAATCCAGCAACAACAGCAGAAATGGAGAGAAACTTGCTCAGCAAAGTACTGCAGGTTATAACATTTTCACACAGTTCTGCTCCTATAAAAACAATGAAGGTTTTTACCTAGCTCCTTCAGGCTGTTTCACAAATCACTTTTGGGGGGGGGGCACATGACAGACACATATGCCAACTAAAACATTTCAAGCAGCTACAGTCTGCACCCTCTTCTTCTTCTGATTGTGTACAGGTATCCTCCCCACCCCTCGACCACGTATACATGCAGTGCCAGGAAATTAAATCAAACCAGGAAATGGCGGGAGAGACCTCATGGCTCACAAGGAGACCCTCCTGGAGCCTCAAGGGGACTTGTGAAGGCGGGAAAGGCCCTGAAGAGACCAGAGGCGCAGCAGGGTTTAGTTTAGGCTGCTCAGCCTCCTCGTCTAACAGCTAATGCATGTGGTAGCGCAGCAGCAGCAGCAGCAACCACTTTCCCACACGGCCTCCAGCTGACCCCAGTTCTTCAGTTCTAGATGCTTTGGTCTGGGTTGGTGAGAGGGTATCAATAAACCTTAGTGCCCACTTCAGAAAATCTTAATACTGCCAGCATTAAGCAGGAAAGTTGGCAAGCAAGACTTCAATATGTGCAAAAATGCAAACCTTCATTTAAAAAGAATTATAGCAACAACATGTGCTTGGGCAGAAAGCCTCACAGACACAAATCCCTGCTTCCCCCACCCCACCCCCAAGTCTGCATGAGGTCGGATGGAAATACGTTTTCCTCCTGCTCCGGATCAATAACCTTTCCCCATGTCTTTCAGGTTTAATCTTCTGGCTCAGAAGAGTCCAGTGGATTTTCCAAATTCTTAATATAAAAGAAGGGAAGCTGCTTCAGTACAAAAGGAAAGTTCAAGTTTAAATGGAAAAATAAACAAACAAGCTAAACCTGCCATGAGTTCTTTATGAGGTTTTGTCTGTTACAGGAAAGACAAGGCTGGAAAGAAAATCGTAGCATTAAGTTAACATTGTTATGCTAGGAGGCTTTATCTTGTCAGTTTTTGAAATTAATTAAATCGAACTATGGTAGTTTGGTTTTACAGCTATGTTCTTCATTTGGATGTTTTGTAAGTAATCCTCAAGTCACTTTCACAGGCCTGAAACCTGCCCCAGGCCAGCCTAACCCAGGGATCAGCCAAAGTAAATGTGGAATCAGGAGGGTTTTGAAACTACCTAGCAAAATGACAGGAATAAGTTTTGTACAAAAACATTCTCCAGCAAATTTCTCACTTTGTAACTCTTTAACTGACAATATCATTGTTTATTTACTGCGTACGAAAGAGACAAATTCTGTCCAGGCTGCGTTACAGAATGCAACTCAGGGGGAAAAATAGAGATGCTCTTCACTCATTAACTGGCTACACTAGTGTCATCCTATTTGCATGAACCATTTCAGAATGTTTCGGGGCATGATCCCTCTCCAGCTTCAGCTGCAGCCAACTTGGATCAAGACACTAAATACAAGACAGAGAGGCATGCATATAAATCAGGCATCCTCAATGACTGACAGCATCTCCTCCATTTGACCCAGGAATGACCTAGGTCAGGTGGATACCATTTCATGAATGGAGGTTATGAACTGCAGAGGGGCCACGGATGTTTATTACCCAATGCTCCAAGAGTTATACTGTCAGCTGAACTGGCTAAGACTCTCAGAATAATGTCTTTGCTCTAATCTTTGTTGTTGTGCTCCTTAATCTTCACCGTGTGACAGGGTCATAAGTATCCACTCTCCCATCCAAATTGCTGTCACTGCAAGCCACATTTACTGCATTGCCGCAAAGTGCTGAAGGGGGTCTGGAACCTTTTACTACCAAGCATGAGAATGGACCGGGGAAGGGGACTGTATCAGCATCAGTCTTAAGGGGGTATCTTCTACATGTTTAAGGTTTTCTCCGAAGAGAGAGAAAGTCTAATGGATCAGGTTTACCATCCCCACATTGGAAAGCTTATTCATGTAGAAGTAGACTCTTTCTGAATGACACCAATAACGCATCAATTGGAGTGCACTTGCTGGTGCTTGGGGTAATGTTGAGGGAATAGGGCTAAGCCCAAACATTCCCAGGGGCTCCATCACGGATGCTAAATATGTAAATAGTGGCTGGTCTACACACGGAGCAGAATCACTTGATGTTTCTCAACAGGGCCATTCAGCCTTCAAGTAGGTTTGGCTAGCAAACACAGTTTGAGTGTCCACCCACCAAAGTAAACTAAAATTAAAATACTTCCTGTGAACAAAATGCACACATGTCATGGAGAATATGGTTTGAACCTAGCCTCTTTCTTTCAGACATCCTAGTTTTCTATGATCGCAGATTTGTTTTTAGTTGTCTCCTGCTGTCAGTCTGATATATTACAGTCCCAGGGAGGGGGGGATCACTGTACTATGGAATTGTTCTGCATGTATAAAGGTAAAGGTACCCCTGCCCGTACGGGCCAGTCTGGCAAGACTCTAGGGTTGTGCGCCCATCTCACTTAAGAGGCCGGGGGCCAGCGCTGTCCGCAGACAACACTTCCGGGTCACGTGGCCAGCGTGACAAAGCTGCATCTGGCGAGCCAGCGCAGCACACGGAAACGCCGTTTACCTTCCCGCCAGTAAGCGGTCCCTATTTATCTACTTGCACCCGGGGGTGCTTTCGAACTGCTAGGTTGGCAGGCGCTGAGACCGAGCAACGGGAGCGCACCCCGCCGCGGGGATTCGAACCGCCGACCTTTCGATCGGCAAGCCCTAGGCGCTGAGGCTTTTACCCACAGCGCCACCCGCGTCCTTCTGCATGTATAGATCAGTACTAAAATGAATGTTGAGTTGTATTTATTCTGAAACCATCTTGCTAGTGCTTCACTACTGACTGAACCACCTATCCATGGATCAAGCCAACTCATTTTTCACGTGACAAGTTAACCTCCCATTCCCCCCCCCCCCAAAAAAACCCCTGTTCCTACTTAGAAGTTCAGCGTAAGGATGCTCAGAGACAGAAGCTGTATACATGCTATAAGCTTTAAAACACAGCTATCTATCATTCTTTTTCTCAGTTTGGATCAAAGCTGGTTTGGAGGGAAATTCATCCAAACACACTATCTCCTAAGAAACAACAGGCTAGATATGGAATGTGGCTCATGTCATGGTTATGCTGCTTGCCAAACCAGCGGTGGGAGCACAATGGATGAGGAGTAAATGGGAGTGCGTACACAGCCTAGATTTCCCATTGTAGGGAAAAGGGCACATCTAGGAGGGATGCACTGCAAGAGGAGGACCTATCCTCCGACTGGGGCCACACTCCATTGCTTGCTTAGCACAATGGTGAATCCGCATGTGGCTGGAGACAAGACGCAGCTGTGCACTGAAAAAGAGAGCATGGCACCGTGTCCCTTTGCTTTCTTTCCGTGTCAACCATTTGGATGGGCAGCCACTGGGAGGATTAAAGGAAAGGCAGCCCTAATACTCTGACCGGTAAATAAATTAGGTCAAGCCAATTCTTGACGGGCTTGCTATGACAATATAATGACAGCTAGATGCATGCTCTCCCTTTGACCAAACAGAGCTAGTTATTTCTAATTTCTATAGAATTAGTTCAGCACGGAGGGGAGCAGCAGTTAGAAGTCGCATTAAGCTATGTTGTACTGTCCTTCAATGAAACAACTGGTGCAGGTAGGGAAAGGAAGAGTTAGGTCAAAGCTATTATTACTTTGTCAATATAATCATGGACAGGTTCCATTTCAAGGTCGCTTGCCTTTTGCCTGGATGGGGTGTTACCGAGGAAGCATAATTTTGAGCTTGCTGCGAAAATCTCAGTTCTTAAATCTATCCCCACCCCGAAATCCACACACAGAGGGACACAGGTTTGCATGGGGGTGGATGGCTAAGGAAAAACTTAGGCTCAAAGTGCCCGTGCCAACCTCTACCTACAGCAGCCTTTGCCAACCTGGTGCTCTCCACACCAGGACCACCATTTTGGACCACAACTGTCATCAGAGCCAACCAGCACCAGACTGGCAAAGGCTGACCTACATCAGTCAAAAGGAGGGACTCTGGCCAGTTAGGCACAGTAGCCCAAGACTCCCAAGACCAGCAAATGGCTTCCTCTTTACCTGCTTCCTAACCTAATTAAACCCTTCAAGGAACATTATTCAGAGGAGACTCTACGCTTGATATACTGCAAGCCAGCGGTAGACACATCATAGAAATACGCGTGAACATCCATTACATCCATATGATGCACACTGCAGCTTTTGAACTCCACACTTCTGCACTCAGAAATCATGGGAAGAAAGCTTAGGTCCACTAATATCCCAGACACCTTATCCACCTTCTCTTTTTTGTTCGCTCTGGAAGAAAACCCTCTCTTGAATACAAAGCCTCTGAGAGTTTTCTCTTCAAAACCCTCAGCGTTCAGTTCTACCATAGCCAAGCCCAGTTCATCCAGTCGTGGTGAACAGGAGGCTGGTCTGTTTCCTCCCTCCTAGTTAGCTCAGCTGCTGTTCCTACTTTCTTCCCCTAGTGATCCCTTCCATCTTCTACATCTTTGCTATTTTCTTACATGTTTCAAGTTAGGACACAAAGCATTCGAAGCAGTTTCACACCATACTGAGCTCCAGGAAGCCTGTGAGGTATCCTCAGCCTTCCATCACAGCCTTTCCCCCAATTGTTCACCAACAAGGTACCTTGTTCTCCAAGAACCAGGCTTGGGAAGTCGCACGGAGCAGCTAACCTATCGGAGCACACCTAACCTATCGAGCACCCATCATCCTCTCCTCCCTATATTTAGCCAAGTAATTGCTGCCCCAGTACTGAGCAGGCCTTTGTAATTCATCTTTCTGTTTTGTGAGAAACAGCATACCGCTTCTGAACTCCGATCTGTTGTTGTGTTGCTCATCTGCCCCTTGTTTAAGTGTATAATTCGTCCCATCTCACACTGTCACTCAAACTATAGATCTGAGCAAGTGTTCGTCTCGTACATGTGCATTCCTCAACTTACGTGGACAAGGACACACAGTAATTAAGAATTAATTTTTCCTAATTAAATCTTTCTAACTACGTACTCAGTATGAGAGGGAGAGGGCTCAGATATAGCATTACTAGATTTCTAAGTATCCTCAGCAGCACTGCTGGTTTTTTTAAACAAATATCCTCAGCTCCCTGTGCTGCAGTTTGGAGTGAAATAGCACCAATTGTCTTTACAGCAACAGTGACAATCTAATGACTTCATAACACATTTTTAAAAATATGGGGGGGGAGGGGGTGTTTGCAGTTTCAATTAAAAACATTATTCCTCAGTGCCTTGGGAAATATAACCAAACAACTTTAAAGCACAGGACGTTCAGCGGGAAACATGCGTTTAGTGGAGATTTGGAAATATACCACATTTTTCCATGTATAACACGACCCCATGTATAAGACAAACCCTACTTTGGGGAGCCCAAAATTAAGAAATCAGTATTTTAAAGTTGTTCAGTTTTTTAGGGAAATCACTCAAAGAGTTGAGTTTTTTGGGGGGGGGTTGGAAAATTGCCAAAAAAAGTTGTTGAGCTTTTGTGTGATCCCCTGTGTTTTGGCATAGCAGTTGAGAGCTGACAGAATCGTGGCCAAGTTCCCTCCTTGCCTCGGCACCATCTTGGCACCATCTTGTCTCTTCAACCAGCTCCACAGCACTGGTGACTCAGGAGCTACCAGTTCACCCAAGACTTACTGTATAAATCCATGTATAAGACGACCCCCAATTTTTGACAAAAAATGGGGTGAAATCAACATCTTGTACAAGGAAAAATATGGTATGTGAGTCTAGGGCAGTCTCACCAGCTGGATGCCCTTCAGATGTTTTGGACCACAATTCCCATCAGTTTCACCCAGTACAAATGTGCTGGCTGCAGCTAATAGGAGTAGTCATTCCAAACATCTGGAGTGTGCCACTGGTTGGGACCAATGACATTATAAGCAATAACATCTGGAGGGCACCAGGGTGGCAAAGGCTGGCCTAGGGTGTCCTTAAAGGGAGGATACGGCAGTGCTTCCTTCCCAGCTGGTGAGACATGATTCATTTCCATTTTCCTTGGCCCATCATGACCCATATTACATGTGCCAGAAGAATCAGGTTTAAATACAGTCACTTCACAGCATGTTCTGGCTGCCTCCCATTTGTGATACTTAAAAATGGATGCTGTGTTGCCATGTATGTATCTACCACAGTCCATTAAAAAAAGAGTTCTTCTCCAGGTTGAGGAGTTGGGAACCCTTCCATTTTTGGTGTAACTCCATTATGACACAAAGGAGGCAGCTCACTCCATCCCAAAAATGGTGTGTGCATGCAGTTAAACACCAGTGTGGTGCAATAGTTGGAGCAGAGGTTCTCAAACTATTTTCTCTGGGCCACACTTTCAGCATAAAAATTTGCTTGTGCCAAATTTTTAATTGATAAGAAATACATTGGGAAAACACACACACACAAAAACTTCTGGCAGTTGTTCTATTTATTCTACAAATTAAATAATAATAATTTTTGATACTATAATATACTATTCTGAAATGTTTAATTGTTTCTTTGATTGTCCTTGAATATTCCCCACCACACTTGCCATCCTCTCCTGCCACACCCTTTGAGAACCACTGGCTTAGAGTGTTGGATTATGGCCCGGGAGACCGTGGGCCATTCTAGTTCAGTGTTGTCCACACTGACTGATAGAGGCTCTCCAGGGTTACAGACAATGCTCTCTCCCAGCCCTACCTGGAGAATTCAGGGATTGAACCTGGGACCTTCCGCATGCAATGCTCTACCACTGAGTTGCAGCCTAGACTGGATATGAAAATCAGTCACTCTGCCCAGGGGGCCCTTGGGGACCATAGTTCTGGAACAGACATCTTCAGCAGAGAATGTTCAGATCTTTGGGGGAAGCAACACCATTCGAACTGGTATGAAACCAACCTCAGTTTGTTGTGCACATAGACATTTCCTGCAAAGACTTTAGGTGGCACTACAAAGAGCTAAAAAAAAATAAGGCTAGTTCTCATTTGTTATGGTACCACATTGCAAGACTACAAAGCAGAGCCTGAAGCTCTAATCAACTTGCACAGCTTATCTGCCTTACATTAATGCTCAATTATATTCTGCTGATTAGCACACAAAGAACCTGCACTTCCTCAGATCATGCTGGTTGATGTTTCAGGTCAGGAAAAGCCCCGTGAACAGTTGATGTTAGTGAGAAGGTTTCTTTCTCTATCTCTCTCTGTAAGTTTTCGCTTTCAATGAATGGCCACAAACTGCCTATGGCCACAGAGTGAAAGGTGTGGGGCTGCTGGCCAGGAAAGCAGCCCTGGAACTCAAGTACACATTTCTGTACCTCTCAGGGCTGTCTTACCCATAGACACTAGTGGTGCGGGGTGCTGGGGCACCACGTTCTGGAGGGCACCAGGCGAGAGTCCGGGGAACACCAAATGAGCGCGCTGAGTGAGCGAGGGTGCATGCACCGCTCCCACTGAGCGTCGGCTTGGTTTTTCCCCTTTTAGCCGAATTCTGTGGGGCGCCAGAAGGCTAAAAGGGAAAAAACCGAACTGACACTTGGTAGGAGTGGCGCACGCACCCCTGCTCGCTCAGTGTGCTCACTCACCCAAGGGGTGAGGCACAGGCACGCATGGCGCCATCCTCATCTTCGAGCAAGGCATCAGGCACCATGGATCTCCACGGGGCTGGCTCCCCCAGCCTGCTCGCCACCCTCACCTGCCTCAATCATGCTGCGCCGAAGCAGCGCCGCACCCGGAGCCTCTGCTTGCCGTGGCCACCGTGGCACGAAGTGACCAGCTGAGCCCGCCTCCTCCAGCCCCCGCAAAGCTGGGCATGTCGCCAGCAGTGCCATCCCATCCCAAGAGGCTTCCTCCACTGCTGCTGGTGTTCCCTAAAAAAAGGTTGACAACTCTGGGAAATGGGGGGGGGGGGCATCGGAAGGATCTTTGCACCACGGCGCCAGATATGCTTAAGATGGCCCTGGTACCTCTCAGTGGAGACTCACCTCCTGTGTTTCATCACAATGGCTGTAGACATTTACAAGAGCAAGAGCGACAATCATCTAGCCTAGATCATCATTCTGCAGCTATGCTCCTTTACAAAAGTGGGTGTGTAGGAAATCATTGTTTTGTGTGTATAACATCGACCCAAAGCTTGCTCTATAAAGATAAAACCACTAGCATGAAATTGCTGCAAAGGAGGATCCACAATAAGGACCCAACCTCCAGGCATCAATTGTTCTGCAAGCCACATCCAGATGTTGGCAACGGCTGGAGGTCCTGTGCCTGCCTTTTGCTCTTGTCGCTGTGAAGGATGAGCACATATGTTGAGAGCCACCAGCTCACTTGAAAACAACATCAGAGATCCCTCCTCAAGGCAGCTGCCAGCCAGTCGCTCGCCCAAAATCAAGGCACCCACCTTGGCCTTAAGAATGAACCCTGCACCACTTCAAGTCTTCAAAGGATGGTTGATGGGGAGAGCTTAAAGAGGGTGGCGGAGAAGGGTATTTCGTGGGGGAATCTAAGCGGGAGGGGAATCAGAGAGAGAGATGCAGAGACGTGCCTGAGGAATCCCTCAAAGCTGCCCCACCCCCTCCATCATCGCCTCCTTGAAGGCACTTCAAGACACCGATCAGGCAGGCAACCTCCCAGAAAAACCTCAGAAGGCGAAGCGGGAAGCCAAGTAACGAGGGACGGAGATCTGCTTTGGTAATGGTCACCTTGCGTGTCCATTCTCTACACAGGAGAAAAAACGCTTTTGGAGACTCACGCCTTCACGCACAGGCAGAAGGAGCTAGCCTGCTGCGAAGGAGCCCCCTCCCTTAAGTCTCCAGCATCAGCAAGAAAAGTGGGTCAGGCAGATCGCTCGTTGCACAGGGAGTAGTCGCGAGCTGAAAAATGCCTGCTCCCCCCGCCCGGACCCCTTTGCTTATCCTCCAGCGCTGGATCCCCTCCTCCGCTCCTCTTTCACCTTCCCAATGCGATTAGGTGTCGATTCCCGCCTTCCCTGCCCGACCCCTCTATCGGACCAGGCGCCTTCGCCTTATCCGCCGCTCAGCCATTCCACCTGCAGAAAACCACTCGGGTTGGCGCGATCCTGCTCGGTAAAGTCACATCCTGGGCCCCGGGCTCGCAGGAATGTGGATCCCGAGGCAGGTGGGGAGGGAGGAGGGAGGCGAGAGCAGACTTGGAAGAGGCGATCCATCGCGGCTCCTCTCCATACCACCCACGGCGTTTTAACAAGGAAATCGCTTCTCCAACCAAAACAACCGCGAAGGCGCCTTCCACACCAGTAGCGCGTCCTGGAGAAAGCCTCTCCAAACGCGCACACCCCTAAACTTTACGCACAGTTCAATCCGCAACCTCCCGCCCTACTTACTCCCACCTACCCCCCCAAACACACACACACCCACACACACCCCACCAAGGAATATCCTTCCCTTTGCTTTACATTCCCCCGGAGAGGGGTAAAAAGTTCGGTACACACTGCAGCTTCACGGACAGCTATAAACACTGGGAGGGGTGTGTGTGTCTTGTATATACACTCGACAACCTCCATTTCTGTCAGGGCCACACCTCCAAAGGGTCCGCGCGCCACAATTTTGGGGGATCACCCCTCTTCCTTGCCAGCAATCTCGCCACCTCAAGCAAATCGCCACCCCGCCCTCCTCCCCCAAAAGGCCACCCAGCGATCCATTCTCCTTTTTAACACCCCCCATCCCTCCCATCAGGCCCGCCTTGATGTGAAACTGGCCAGAGGTCAAGGTGAACCACCGCTAAGGTCGCACCAAGGGGAACGAAGGAAGGAGAGAGGCGCACCCAGAGCTCTATAGACGGAGAGAGATAGGGAGAGAAAAAGGTTCCACTTACGCACTGCCTCCTGCTTGGGATCCAGGCTGTGTATAACCCCTTGGACGCCGCCGATCCTGCCGTGCAGCGCCCGGACCCTGCGCTGGGTGATCTGGATCTCGCCCTCGATCTCCTGAAAGAGGGCGCACGCATGCCGGGCCACATCGGAGAGCTGCCGGAGGATCCGCGACAGAGCCACGTTGCTGAGCGAGCACAGGTCCAGCACCATCAGCGCCGCCGCCGCCGCCGCCTCCTTCTCCTGCCCATCGGCCGGCAGCACCACCGCCAGCCCCGCGGCTTCTTCCTCCGGCTCGTCTGTCGCAGCCGACGCCGCTGCCGCTTCGCCCGGCTCCTCTCTCGGGCTGCTCCCCGGCTGAGGAGGAGCAGGAGGCGGCGGCGGCGGCTCGCCTCCCGCGCCCTCGTCCAGCACCGAGGCGATGGGCTGCCGGCGGCACAACCACTGCGGCTCCACGATCCGCTTGGCGAAAGGCATGGCTGGGGAGAGAGCCGGGGCGAGCGCCGCGCTTCGCCCTCCGAAGAAGCCGCTGCCGCCCTCGCGTCCCCGGCGCCGAGTGTCTCTCTCCGGGCTCTTTCCAAACTCGCCTGGCTTCCTCCTCCGCCCGAGCGCCCGTCACTTGCTAGCAGCCGGTATGGGAAGGCGCCGGGTCCCCCATGATCTCTCTCCGCGCGGGCTCCGGGGAAGTGGCCGCGGCCACCTTTGCTGCTGCTGCTGCTCAGTTCCTTCCTTCCTTCCCACCCGCCTCCTCTGCCGCCGCCGCCGCCTCGCTCTCCTCCTCCTTCTCCTTCTCCAGCTGCTGCTCCCGGCAAGCTCCCTCCTCTGCCGCGCGCCCCTTGCTTCGCTACGCAGCCCGAGCCTTCGGCGCGAGAGGTGGATTTTAACAGGGCGCCTTGAAAACCCGGAGAAAGGAACGCGCGCCGCTCTTTTGTGAGGAGGAGCAGAGCAGGCAGGCAGGGAGAGACACCCACTCGGCGCAGGGAAGGAGGCGGCGGCGGGCACGGAAAGGCATTCCCCCTCGCGACCGCGAGGGGACACTGCAGGCTCCGCGCAGCGCCTGGTTGGCTGGCTGGCTAGCGGACTACCACCATCACTGGATGAGAACTTGGGAGCTGGAGGGAGGATTTGGGAAGTTTGGCAGCCCAAGGGAAAGATCGCTTTCGAGATGCTCCCAGAGGAGAGGAGAGGTGCGCGCTGGAGGGTTTCGAAAAGCAGGAAGGAGGTCCTTCCTTAGGAATGCCACTGTGTTGCTTAAGGCTCCAGTCTTTTTTTTCCAGGGAGAAAGCACAGGCCAAGTTCATGCCCTGCGCCAGCATTTGACAACTCGGTGCCCTCCTAATGTTTTGGAGTTCCCATGCTTCCAAAGGGCTAGGGTCACAAGCTGGAGAGACCAGTCAAGTCCCACCTCTCTTCCATGGAGTCAGTGAGTGGCGTTTGGCAAACGGGCTCGTTTCACAAGAACAGGGTGAGCACCTTAAAACACTTGGCAAAGTAACAGCACAATATCAATAATCAGCAGCCAGGGATTGCTTGGAAAGCGCTCAGCCCTGGGACTTTCAAAAGACCTTCTCCAGAAGGACAAGAGCATCTGGGAGCATAATTCAGAATGAATAATTTAGTAAATTTAACGCAGTGTAGGAATTACAAGTGATGTCCTTTGATATTGGACAAGCACATGGGAGATAAAATGCAAAGCTATTTCAGCTTCCCCTGAATGCATTCTGGCTAGCACCCTTCTCTGGCCTATTTTGCAGGAAGAGGCTGCTGACTTTGGTGCTCAGGGATCCCCTGGTCCTCACTTGGCTGTTGCCTTGTTTGATGAAGTGCACAAATCAGTTAAAGCCAATGAAATAACTGGATTGAAGGTTCTAATCCTGAATGCAAGCCCTGCAGTAATTACACTAGCGACCAGTCTCCAGGTTACGGTCAAAACATGGCAGCAGTTTGAAACAGTCTCTTTCTGGCAGGTGGACCATAGATCTGCAGAGACAAAATGGGCAAATGATCACTAGTTTCTGCACAGTCCCCTCTTTATGCACACACACATAGATGCACCTGTGGGCATTTGACATTGCTTTCTTGCTGAAGCTGTGCAGGTCTTGGTCTGGTCAGTACCTAACTTTGATGGGAGATTGTCTTGGGAGCCCCTGTACACATACAGTGGATTTAATGACTGAGGAAAGGGAAGCTATAATATAAATGTGGAAAATAAATGCAATACAAGGTGTGCTCTCATAATAGTCTCTTTCTCTAGGCAGTCTGTATCCTATGCACAAGGGACGCAGGTGGAGCTGCGGGTTAAACCACAGAGCCTAGGACTTACCGATCAGAAGGCCAGCGGTTCAAATCCCCGCGACGGGGTGAGCTCCCATTGCTCGGTCCCTGCTCCTACCAACCTAGCAGTTTGAAAGCATGTCAAAGTGCAAGTAGATAAATAGGTACCGCTCCAGTGGGAAGGTAAATGGTGTTTCCGTGCACTGCTCTGGTTCGCCAGAAGTGGCTTAGTCATGCTGGCCACATGACCTGGAAACTGTACGCCAGCTCCCTCGGCCAACAAAGCGAGATGAGCACCGCAACCCCAGAATCAGCCACGACTGGACCTAATGGTCAGGGGTTCCTTTACCTTTACCTATCCTATGCACAGATCCTGCAGGCCAAGCCCTATCATTGGCAGAGCGTGGCAAGTACTTCAGGTAGCAGATGCTGGGAGCAGGAAATGTTGGGAAGGTGTTGGAGGACAGAGCTGTCAGCTATGCATGTGCTATACAGTCTGCCCTTTGGACAAGCCTGACCAAGTAAGATTCAACTCCCTGTTGGTTGGGCTCAAAGGAGACGGGCTCACCATCTTGTCAATTTCCCTTGATGCAGCAAAAGGTCGGGAGTCAACCCTGCATGTTACAGAGGTTATCTTTGCGCCTCTTGGCAAAGGACCATAACTCAGTGGTAGAGAAGCTAGCTGCTTTGAGGGTGGAAGATCCCAGATTCCAGGTACGGAGAGACTCCTACCTGAAATCCCAGAAGGCCACTACTAGTCAATACAGACAAAGCTGAGCTAGAAGGACTGCACAGCCAATGGAGGGTTAAATTCTGCCCTCCCACCCATCAGCTGATATCACCTATGGAGCCTGTGGGCCAAACTGGATCCCCTGGCAAGCCAAAACTGGCCCACAGGCTGAAGGCATCTACCCCTGCCCTAAAGGGACCATCTTATGCACCATGTTCTGATTCCCACAATGGCTAACCCACTGTTTCCAGAAAGTCCACACACAGGGCTTGAAGTTGCACTCGCACACGCTCCTGCCATTGCCCCCAGCATCCTGCCGCTGAACAGAGATGCTTCCTTTAACTATATGACTATACTAAAAAGGGCAGGGAGGAAAGAGGTAACTTCTGTTATTGCTTCTATTACTATTACTTGCAAACCAAAACAGTAGCCTCCTTAGGGAAGCTGTATATCTCCCAAATCCAAACATAATTGCTCAGGCAAGCACCTGGAAAAATCATCTAATGCCTTTTGGCTTAAAAACTGTAGCATTTACCCCAGAAGCCTTTGCTTTTTCAGTTTCATGTGTACATGTTTTCTTATGTAATATTCATATTTTCTTAGGTGGGGCATTACCCACCCTGGAATTGACATTTCATCCTCCTGTGCATATAAGTTAAGGTGGTAGTTGCCCCTCCCTCACCCTCACGTTCAATATCTTTTTTAGAAAACCAGCAGTTAAACAAGTCCGATTTGGACCATTTTGGCCTCTTAGGACTACAGTAAATTGGAATCATTATTTAAAATGAATGCATTCTGAAAGGTTGTGTTTTTCTATACTTTCTTTAGGCATGGTTTTGATTTAGTTTCTTTAATGAACTGAGCACCAGCTGTTTAATTTGGTAATGTTCCTCATTGCTCTCTGAGCTCTCCAACTCATCACCAAGGCCTGACTCATTTATTAATGCAGGAATAGGAAACCAGTGCGTCTAGTGTTGAACTCCAAATCCCATTAGCCCCAGCCAGTGGGTTCAATGATAGGGGTGATGGAATTTGTAGTCCAGCAACTTACTTGAAGCCTACAGCTTCCCCATCTCTACCGTGTTTTGGTTCTTACTTAAGGATTCACATGTATTCATGATCTGAGTATCTCAAATGTGTTTGTTATGGCCAAGAAACAGATTTGTACTCACAGAAGCTTCTCCAGTTCAAGGTACTTCTGTTTACGAGACAACAAATTGAAACAGGACACTCTGAAAGCAAAATGTAGTAACATATTAACCCATTTGATAATTTGGTGCTATTTTGTTATACATTTCCTACCTACTTTGCTCTAGAAAAGGAACAGACCTAGATAGAAGACCATTAACTTTACTATTTGGAAGAAATTTGCTACAATATGGCTGCCTGGGTAGAGAACCCAAGAGAGATTTAGGTGAGGCAGAGGGAATGGAGTGCTTTGGTCTTTCTTAAAGGTAAAGGCACATGTATCACATGTAATAATCACTTCCTTATGGCCTGGTCCTACATCTCCTTGGTAAAGTTAGTAAAGGAGCAGTCAGTGACTACTAACAGTAGATTCTTGGCTATTTCAAGTTGGAGCATTCATTCATTTACACTGAGGTCCAGCTTTGAGGGCCTTCTGGCGGTTTCCTCCCTGCAAGAAGCGAAGTTACAGGGAACCAGGCAGAGGGCCTTCTCGCTTGTGGCACCTGCCCTGTGGAACGCCCTCCCATCAGATGTCAAGGAAATAAACAACTATCTGACTTTTAGAAGGACATCTGAAGGCAGTTTAGGACAGGCTTCCTCAACCTCAGCCCTCCAGATGTTTTGAGACTACAATTCCCATCAGCCCTGACCACAGATCCTGCTAGCTAGGGATCATGGGAGTTGTAGGCCAAAAACATCTGGAGGGCAGAGGTTGAGGAAGCCTGGTTTAGGAGATGCAGAAGCACTCCTAGCAGATGGGCCATAAATAGACACCAGCAGATGTTAAGTATCATCAGCAATTGATACTTAGAATCAAATGGTGTTTTGAAATCAGTTCCTATTTTACAGCTTAAATAATACAGCTTGATAATGTATATATCCCACATTCCCCCCATTTCTGCCACAGAAAAAGATTCTGGCCTCTAAGATATTTAAACCTCCACTCATCTCCCACGGTCTCCAAGTTATCCTCGGGGAAGGGTTTAAAAAGCAATAAGGGTGCTCAGGTCAGGAGAGCAGAACTGTTCTCTTTCATTCTGCCTCCCCTTTCTTTAGTCACCTTCTTCCTACCTGACTTTGACATTAGAACTGATCCTGATGGAAAGAACAGCACCTTTGCTTTTAAAATTGTGAAATAATACAAGGTGTGTGTGTGTGTGTGTGTGTGTGTGTGTGTGTGTGTGTTGTTAGAACATTATTAGCCACGTGTTGCCTGTTACTGCTTACGTTTGGTGTTTAAAAATGGAAGCGCACTTTTAAAAGCAAACTGCCATGATCACTTTGGTTTGGCTTCTTGAAGGAGAGTTGAATGGACCTTACTACCTGCCTACAGCAGGAATAGGGAATCTGTCCTCCCCCTGCACTGTTGGACTCCAACTCCCATCAGCCACAGCCAGCATGATCAATGGTCAGGAATGATGGGAGTTGTAGTTCAGCAACATTATTTTTAGTATAAACTTGCCTGTTACTTCTTCAGTTTTAAAAAGCTCCATATTTTTGTGTGAGCAGCTGAATGCTCTCTACCACACACACAAAATGTGTTGTCAGATTTCATGAGGAAATTTTAAGAAATATGTGGGAGGGAGAATTTTAACAGTGCATCTTTTCTCCTATCATAAAGGAGAGGCTGCACTAACCAAACTTTTCCCTTTTATGCATTTACCAGGGAGAAGTAAAGTCACAGGGATTCTCACCCAAGTGAAACCTGACAAGTCCTGCAAATGATGTTTCCCCCTCTTTTAATTACAGTGGTACCTCGGGTTACGTACGCTTCAGGTTACATACACTTCGGGTTACAGACTCTGCTAACCCAGAAATTGTGCTTCAGGTTAAGAACTTTGCTTCAGGATAAGAACAGAAATCGTGCTCCGGCGGTGCGGCGGCAGCAGGAGGTCCCATTAGTTAAGTGGTGCTTCAGGTTAAGAACAGTTTCAGGTTAAGAACGGGCCTCCGGAACGAATTAAGTTAGCTAATTAAGTACTTAACCCGAGGCAGCAGCGTAGCGTGGGTTGTCAGCACCCGGGGCAAGGCAAGTAATCTGCGCCCCCTAACCCCTAACCTGCCACTGCTGCCAGCTTCTTCTTGCTGCTGCCTGGGCTGGGGTATTTACGGTAAGGTAGCCATGGCGTCGGCGGCGGGTCCGTGTCAGGTGATCTGAGGCGAGTTGCCGCTGGCGCTGCCGCCCAAACGACACCGCTTGCCCGGAGGAGGAGGAGGGCAGAGAGGCGAGGAAAATGCAACATGGCCCAGCAGCTGCAGCAGCGGCGGCGGCAGGGCTGTGAGGAGGGGCTGCCTGGTGCGCCCTCCACGGCCCTGACGCGCGGGCACCACGGCGAGCGCTGAGAGCCGCTGCCAGCTCGTCGGTTCCGCGAGACATGGGGCTCTGCTACAACCTGCGCCCGAGGCTCTTCGGCGACTCCGGAGGCGGCGAGCGCCCCCCCCCCAAATGTTGCGCCTGGTGCGGCCGGCCCCCCCTGCACCCCCCACGCTATGCCACTGACCCGAGGTACCACTGTAACTGCATAGTCAAAGGATTATACAGTAAAAATATATCCAGAAATACACAATATAAGAAAAACAAAACCCACTTGTCAGCATTTGATGTTTTACTAGAGCATTGTATTTGCTAGAAGTTTCCAAATGATGTTTACCAAAATGCAAAAGTAACTTATCGGTAAGTCCTCTTGAGTTCAATAGGACTTAGTCCCAGGTAAGTGGGTTTAGAATTGCAACTATTTAACTATTTCATATTTCCAGTGGTGCTTACTGCAAGTAGCTATAGAAGTACAGACTAAAGAACGATTTCAAATTTCCAGAGCACTTTCAAGGTATGCAAGGCTTTATAAATGGTACCTTCATAATAACCCTTTGAAAGGAGGACATTATTATTTCCATTTTGCAGGTGGGGAACTGAAGCTGAGAGACAGTGACTTCCGCAAGGCCATCCAAGTTCAGACTGAGCAGCAATTTGAAACAGAACCTCTCTCAAGGCCAAGGCCAACTCTCAAAGCTGCCATGGCTCTCAAATTATGAGATGGCACATCCATTCTTTTCCAGTATCATTCTCAACAGACTGAAGGTAACATTCTAGAAATTGCCTAAGTAATCTATATATTGAAAGAATACTGTGCTCAAGGCAAATCTTCCCATCTTCTTTTTATACATTGTGGTCCTCAGCAGAATCTTCACTTGCACAATAATTGCAGGATAGTTCTCCCCCCCCCCCCCACAGGGAAGACTTTATTGGAAGTGTTGAGCCAGTGCTATTTCACAGGTGATCACTGGTTTACAATGTGTGTGCTCAGGAATGCACTTTCACACTGATTTCCTGTAATTTAGCATATGCTAGTACTTGCAGGTTTCCTGCTTTTCTGTCAATCTAGCTATTCCTTTTATATGCATTCCCATAACCATGAGAAAGGCAGGAAGTGGTACAAGATTACCAGTCCACCGCCTGCAGCTCTCTCCATTGGCACACCGGGTATTATTGCATAACTCAAAATCAGGTAGCTGCAGTTGTTTTTTTTAAATACAGTCTTCTGCACCACATGGGTTGCAATGCATCTTAAACAACACATGCCTTATTTCCTGCCACCCCATCCATAAACACCATCCACACCAAAGCTTAAAATAGAACAATACAGTGGTACACTGGGTTACAGACGCTTCAGGTTACAGATTCCGCTAACCCGGAAGTAGTACCTTGGGTTAAGAACTTTGCTTCAGGATGAGAACAGAAATTGTGCGGCGGCGGGAGGCCCCATTAGCTAAAGTGGTACCTCAGGTTAAGAACAGTTTCAGGTTAAGAACGGACTACCAGAACAAATTAAGTTCTTAACCACTGTAATACATTTGTGACTGTGTACTTATACAACTGTGACTAATGAGGTGGCTAATTGGCATCTACCTACCTACTTATCTGTAAGAAGCATTGGTACTGGTGTTAGACCAGGGTTTGCAAGAGAATCACATAGAACGAAATGTGGATCATGCACACCTTGTTTGATTTCTTGGGCAGTGGAAAGGCCTGCATGATGAGCTTCATGTGTAACCCCAAAAATTTCAGGTGCCTGGTTTCACATTACTTCCTCCATGGAAGGGAGGTTTGGAGGGTGGCAACATGAGAATGGGGCTCTTTAATGGTGGTTCCCCACTTGCAGAATGCTCTCCCCAGGGAAACTTGCCTTGCACCATCACTGCACACCTTTAGGGGCAACCGGTCTTTATTTTCCACCAGGCCTTTAGCTTTTGATTATCTGCGGCCTCTAAGTGGGTGGGATGTTTTAATTCTGCCTTTTAAAAATACGACGGTTGTTTAGATTTTTGCTTTGTTTTGTTTTCTGCTAGTTTTAATGTAGGTGTCTGCTTATTTATTATTCCATGTCACCTTTGGGTTGCTTTTGCAAGAAAATCAACTAATATTTTCAAATAGATAAATTAATAGTATTGCATGGAATCTGAATCTAGATATCAATTAGCTACAACCCCTATTGACTTGTATCACCATGACCAGCAAAATCAACTCACTCTTGGGGAAAGAGCCACTAATTATTCTTGTATTCTTAAAATGCTGCACATAAAGACAGTATGATAATGTGATTACCATTCCAAAGGCAAACATGCTTTATAGGGGCACAATTAGTCATTGGCTCATAAAGAAAGTGGATGAGCATGTACACTGGAATTACATAGAGATTTCTGTAAAAGAAAAATAAATAGATGTGGAAATATTTTGAGCAATGGAATGCTACTAGGCTTGTTACCTTTTCCCTGTGGCCATGTTTTACTCTGTTTTGCCTAATGAGATCCTTTGCTTGTATTTCAGACCAAGCAGACCAACCTTATCCTGTTTACTGTTGAGGCAATATTCAATTCAGCATAATGATTTGAGATCTTGCGCGCGGTAACTCTGTCTGCTGGCAAGAGAAGAGCCCTCTCATGTTATGTAATTATGGCTTAGGGCTGCAGTAATGAAGAAGCTGTGCAGGCTGGAGCCTGTTTTCTGTTGTCTGGAGGCGTCGACAGCAAGCTTGTGGTTGTGGTCACATGGCGTTTGAAAGAGACTTGGCTCACCAGTCAAAACAGCAGGAAGGCTAGAGTATACCGTTCACTCCATTCCAAGTGGCTAGAACATCCTTGTTGGGCAAATACTCAGACAGGCGATATTAAGGAGGACTTAGGGATTTACAGTGTGACCAAAAAGGGTATTTCCTTCCTTTTTTCTCACCCAAGTGTGTTTTTATGTCTTGTACACAGTTGCCAAATATGTGTCAAGAGAGGCCTGTGCCTGGTTTCCTGTCTTCTTCTTATGTGGCCACCATATTGGGTTTCACGGAGCACCACAGCTCTTTCCAAAGAATTCCAAAGGGGAATTCTTCATGCTTAAACAAACAGTTCCTGGTAGGTAGACATCCTTTACATTTTTTGTTGGTGTGGCTATGTGTCCTATTTAAAGGAGTTCTCTGTTTGAAAGGCTATCTGGTCCAAATCCAGCTTAAAGTAAGGTTACCACATTTTTTTTTCAATGAATCCAGGGACACTTCATTGAAATGAGTCGGAATGATAGGATTTTGTCAGGGGACTTATTTGTAAATCTGGGGACTGTCCCCGAGAAACGGGATGTCTGGTAACCTTAGCTTAAAGATAAAGGATCCTAAGAAGGGAAAGCAAGAGGAGCCGTGAAGTTGCCCATCAACAGTAAGCTGCCTGAGCAGGCACACTGGTCACAGTCTTCAGCCTGGTCCATACAGGAAGTTAATATTGGCTCTGTTTCTTCCTGGAGGGGAAAAACCAAGGTGGTGATGGTGCTGGGGCACTCCTAGCTTGGCGTCTAAGAGGCTGTGGAGTCCCTCAGGGTTCTGTTCTGCCCCCATGCTAGTCAACATTTACCACTGAGAAAGGTTGTTTGGAGTTTTTTGTGGTTCAATACCACCAGTGTTCTAATACCACCAGCTCGCTCTCTCCTTAATCTCAGGGTTATGGGTTTGTTCCACCAGGAGGTGAAGGCCATTTTATTTTAGAACTGACTGCTTTTAAGGAAAGGACCCTTAATAGTGTAGTGTGGTGTACTGTTTTGTGTGTGTGTGTTTTGCCTTTCTAGCTGCACTTTAATAAATACCCTTTTGCATTGTTTTAATTCCATCATTAGCTTAATCACTTTTTAGGTAAAGGTAAAGGTACCCCTGCCCGTACGGGCCAGTCTTGACAGACTCTGGGGTTGTGCGCTCATCTCACTCTATAGGCCGGGAGCCAGCGCTGTCCGGAGACACTTCCAGGTCACGTGGCCAGCGTGACGAAGCTACTCTGGCAAGCCAGAGCCGCACACGGAAATGCCGTTTACCTTCCCGCTAGTAAGCGGTCCCTATTTATCTACTTGCACCCGGGGGTGCTTTCGAACTGCTAGGTTGGCAGGCGCTGGGACCGAGCAACAGGAGCGCACCCCGCCGCGGGGATTCGAACCGCCGACCATGTGATCGGCAAGTCCTAGGCGCTGAGGTTTAACCCACAGCGCCACCCGCGTCCGCATCTAAAAAATCACTTTTTAGTCATACATTTTTTTTCTTTTTAGTTGTGTGTGTTTTATTTGTATTTGTGAGCTAGTTCTGGGGGGAGAGATGAGATATAATGAATAAATGGGCATTATATCAGGCTGCACAGCTGTACTAATTTTTCAGCCTGCAATGGGCTGAAGGACTTCTTTCCACACACTGTCACCCAAATCAATCTGCCCATGCTTCCCCGTGCTCAGTGTAATGGATGCAGATAGAGATTGATATATAACTAAATTGTCTAATATGCCATTTGCAGCTCCTAGTATCCAACCCAAACATCCCAGACAGCACTTTTTTCTGGTTGGACTTTGTCTTTGAAGAAACCATGCCATGACCAGATTTTAGGCAAGACATGTTATCTGGTGCCTTGTGAGCTATGCTCCAGTGCTCATCCGTCTGCCTTGGCCATGGCAAAGCTAAGGAGAACTATTTATATACAAACAATAAGAAAATTCAGTTTTGTTACATTCAAGTGATACTAGTATATACCTATGCTAAACATGATGAGCTATGTTTTAGGTTATGGCAATAAAGTGAAGTATGGTATTATAAATATGCTGCCTCATCTATGTTTAAATAATAGCTACGAGAGAGAATAATTTTCGTTTTCACACTAGGCCTGAGGATATCTATTTCTTTCAGCAAGCTATCATCTCTCCCCACCCCCTGAAGTTATTTCCCCCCTAAGCCTGATAAACTGCCATTCCTTCACCTGTAGGCTACTTATTCCAATTACAAGACTACTGAACAAGTCAGCACCAGCCATGTCCCATCCTGTTCTGTTCAGATGAACTCAAATATTGCCTACATTGCCTGCGTCTTAAATCCCAATTGTCTCACAATGACAGTTTCCCACCAAGACGTCCTTTTAAAATTTGAGATGCCCAAAATTGTATCCTGCTGTTTCCTTGGAAACCAGCTGCTGGAAGTCAGATAAGTGGAACGAGATGCTTCCAAAGGTTTGCAACGCTGAAAAGGGAGGGACAGGATAAAAAAATAAAATTGAGGTTCTGAAAAGGAAGCCATGGCTGGCTTCTACATATGTTCGAGTCTGCATTCAGTATTCACTGCAAATGGTGGCTCTTATAGAAATTTCTCAAATGTTTGAGTGTGCTTTAAAAAAATTGATTTAGTCCATACATACATGCATGAAATGGAATCTGATGGAACACGGAAGAACAGTAAGGAAACATAGGAGAGAAGAGCTGCTTGAATAATTCATAACTCAAAGGAGTTCAGGATGGCAGTCTTAAAGCTATGGCTTTCCCAGTAGTGATGTATGGAAGTGAGAGCTGGATCATAAAGAAGGCTGATCGCCAAAGAATTGATGCTTTTGAATTATGGTGCTGGAGGAGACTCTTGAGAGTCCCATGGACTGCAAGAAGATCAAACCTATCCATTCTGGAGGAAATCAGCCCTGAGTGCTCACTGGAAGGACAGATCCTGAAGCTGAGGCTCCAATACTTTGGCCACCTCATGAGAAGACTCCCTGGAAAAGACCCTGATGCTGGAAAAGATGGAGGGCACAAGGAGAAGGGGATGACAGAGGACGAGATGGTTGGACAGTGTTCTTGAAGCTACCAGCATGAGTTTGGCCAAACTGCGGGAGGCAGTGGAAGACAGGAGTGCCTGGCGTGCTCTGGTCCATGGCGTCACGAAGAGTCGGACACGACTAAACGACTAAACAACAACCCTGTCCTACTTTATTCTCATAAGGCTCAGTGGGGATTTGAGTCTAGGCCCACACACACAATGGACAACCCTCTAATCATTACATCACATTGGCTACAGGTGCATGCACTGAGAAATGCAATGGTGTTTTGTAAAATAGCAACAAATGGCTACCTGTATATGTTTTTTCTCATCATGAATGTGGGATTGTGGTGGGGATAGAGATGACATGTGAAGAGAACATGCCCAGTGCAGGACTCTGTCCTCCTGGCTTTGAGGTGCTTTGGAGAATCAGAGGAAAGGGGAATAAATGGAAGGGAGGGCATATGACAGGTGGGACATGGAGAGACCTTTTGCTACTGCTTATATTATATGGATTGCAACATTTCTTTCAGCTGTATTTCACTCTAATGCATACAACTTTTCACCTTCAAATAAATATAAACAGTAGCCGTTTATTAATACAGGATTAATGCTGTTCGGTATGTTTCATTATTCGTGACTGAATGTCTACAGGTGATTTTTGAATGATTGCCAGAACAGCAGCTTATGCAGCACAGTTCAGGAATTGTTGAGGATAAAAAAATTAAAAAAAGATTTTAATGGCACCGCACCAGTGTTTATATTTCAGGCTGACACATGCAATATGCTCTCCTTCAGCACATGCAAGTTTAGTGCTAGCTAAAATTGTTTCCTTGTCATAGCAAGCTAACCATTTTAAGATCCCCTACACTGTTGCCACATTTTTTTCCTGGAAATGATTTTAGGACGGAGGACTATTCCTTTGCAGAAATTGCCAGCTTTAAAACTGACCCAAACGAAGGCAAAAAAATGAAGTGGTAGATAGATTAAAAAAAAAAAAATACCTGCCAGTATAAAACTGGCATAAAGAGCAAATTGACTTAGAACCCCTTTATAGGGTTACTGTTGTTTTTAATTACAGGTAGGATGTCTTTGTTTTCCACATGGGGGACATCCAAAAATGGTATCCCTCACCTGAAGTGGTACATATTCAGAGGAAACTGAAACTGATGTGACATTGAACACCTGAGTGTGTTATCAACTGGAAATTAAAATAAGGCTGCAAGCCTATGTATGCTTGCTGGAAAGTTAACTCCATCAAATCAAAAGGACTTTACTTCAGAGAAAATAGCCTAAGGATGAAGCGTTGATGTGAAATATACTGTTATTTCTATTTCAGAAATCTAACATGGGGCAAAGCTCCCCACCACCAAACCACACTTTAACCCTCATAAAATTGAGCCTCTTCTGCTGTGTCTGTGACCTTCCATTTATTTTCAGGGACACACGTTCCCTTGGAGAAAATGTTAGACAGTCAGATCATGGAAATTGCTGCTGGTGGGGAAAATGTAGCTGTATCCACAGATGGACCATTCACAGGTTTGGTTCTCCATATGGAGTGAATCCCCGGGAACCTTGGTTTAAGAATACCTTAGTTTATGAACAACTTGGATTAAGAACGCTGCAAACCCGGAAGTAGGTGTTTTGGTTTGTGAACTTTGCCTTGGAATGAGAACATGTCCCGCTTCCTGTTGAGTGTGTTCCATTTGTAAATTGAGTCCCCCGCTGCTATGGGAAAGCATGCCTTGCTTTAAGAATGCTTTGGTTTAAGAACGGACTTAAGGAACAGATTAAGTTCGTAAACCAAGGTACCACTGTACATAGGAACCATCCCTAAATTTTTAATATACATTCAAAATAGTAAACTTTTAAAAGTTCATTACAGTGTATATTTTAAAAATGCAAATATCAACAAGAGTTCCTTTTTCTAGACAGATTAGCAGCAGGGAAGTGGTGGTGGGGGGGAGCATGCAACATGGTCAAATTGTCCTGTTTGTATTCTGTATGATAGCACTGTATAGTTATCAAAACTGAGATTTTCTATATGTGTCACTAGTAAGTATTTCAGTATGCAGATAAGTTGGGACCGGTGAGTCATGATCAGTATATTTCTTTATAGAGGTCCCTCATTCTCCCAAATGCCTGAGAGTCTCTAATTTCTTTTAAGTAATTTATATTTGTCAAAACATAAGTTGTTATATTAATTTCCCAATTTTACAGGTAGCATAGCAAAATTGAAAATAAATTTCGTTTTGAGTGGTAAATATACTAAAAGCTGCAAGAGCAATATGGAATACATTAAAGCTTTAAGTAAAAACAGGAGAGAACTTGACATTGTGCACTTAACAAGTCTGCCTGTAATTAAACATATTCAGTAGCTTGAATACTTTCTGGTTAATATTTGCCTAGATTCATTGGTAGTAATAGTGAAATGTTATGGACTATGAGCCACTTAAAATTTTATGCCTTTCCTGCTCATGAAAGCACTTCCCAATAGGAACAAGCATGAAAACCATGCATAGAAAGTCATATGAATGTATACATATTATGCCACAAGTCTGTGGACAGACACTTAAATGAACGTAGAGCTTAGTGAATATTACAGGACTCACTTTTTGAATAACTGGACACCCTCAACACTTGTATGAATAATTGCAGTTAAATGGGAACAGATACAGCACACTGAGGACAGAAATCTTTGAAAAGGCCCTTTGAATTCTATATTTTCAGTTTTGAAAATTGAAAATTGACTCTGAAACCAAAGAGAAGTCAGTCCATTAGGTTTAGATACAATTTAGCCTTATCTCACCATAGCATAGTCCTCTGAAGCCTAATGGAAGAGACAAATTCTGAGAGGAATTAACAGCCTGCAAAACCATCTAGCAAAAGCTGCTTCACTATCTGGGATGCTTTACGATATACTTTAGATCAGCTTCTCAGCATTATACAGTTCTACTAGTATAAACCTAGAATAATTCCACACATTTAAACAGATTTGCAGCCTGATCTTATGAGCTGCTATACCAGCCAATAATGCCCGATTCGTACAACACCCTAATTCCTGCAGAAGGTGGAACAGCAAACATGGGATTCCCAACCTGATATGCAAACAGAGATGGGTGGTTGACATGAATTCAAGTCAGAGTACAACATAAGAAATAAAAGAAGCAATAAAATACAATTTAAAAAACCACAAAAGGAATGTTTAATGCCGAAATGCTATGGACCACCTGATGAAGCTTGCAGAACCACAGTTTGGGAACGCCTGCCCTAAGCCATCTAGGATGGTGGCCATCACTATTACTTTGTAGTAGAGAATCCCATCATTGAACTATGAACTGCATGAAGAAGTACCTCCTTTTGTCAGCCCAGAATCTCCCTCTGTTCAGCTTCACTAGATGACCCCAGGTTCTCACAGTATGAGAGAGGATAAAAAACCATCTCCTACCCTCTTTTGTGCATACCATGTGAATCTAGTTACCAAAACACTTGATGTTTGTTTGTTGAAAAAAAATCAGCCTAGCTAATAAGTGTTTAAAGGTAAAGGTAAAGGGACCCCTGACCATTAGGTCCAGTCGTGGCCGACTCTGGGGTTGCGGCGCTCATCTCACATTTTTGGCCAAGGGAGCCGGCGTACAGCTTCCGGGTCATGTGGCCAGCATGACTAAGCCGCTTCTGGCGAACCAGAGCAGTGCACGGAAATGCCGTTTACCTTCCCATCAGAGCAGTACCTATTTATCTACTTGCACTTTGACGTGCTTTCAAACTGCTAGGTTGGCAGGAGCAGGGACCGAGCAACGGGAGCTCACCCTGTCACGGGGATTCAAACCGCCGACCTTCTGATCAGCAAGTCCTAGGCTCTGTGGTTTAACCCACAGTGCTACCCACGTCCCTATAATAAGTGTGTAATATGGCACAAATATAGCACTCAAATCCTGGAGATTATAAACAACAACATTAAAACAAACTGCATTGTCATTCCACAACCCATTCAAACGCCACATGTGAAGCACACCAAAACTTAATTTATACAGCTTTGGTCACATGCAAGGTTTTTGGGGTGAGATGAAATCATCTGCTACATGGCTATTGCTACTGAAACCACTTATCTTTAATATCTTACATTGCATAATTAATATATTTTGAAGATGGCAAGGTTAACTCGGTTAACTCTCCGGAGAGAGGGCTATTATGGCGTAACAGCCTCTAATTTTTCTTTAACAAAGTGTTCAACCTTCTCTCATAGCACAGAAAATAAATTTCATAAAGGTGGGTGCCAATACATTAAGGAGCAATTAGGACCATTTACGAAAGCTGCCAAAGACTGCAGGACGAGTCAGAGAAAGGAGTCTTCGTGCTGCTAATGCTTGCTCTTTGTAAAAACAGCAAGATGGAAACAACAGGAGGGCAGGTATAAAAGTCATAGGAAGTCCAGGTGCACCTGCGGATGTTTCCAGCCATAGATTAAACATTCCCTTGAACAAATGACAGAACACAACAACTGTATGGTACAGTTCACACATATTTTACAAACAGGAGGGAATAAGTCAGGAAAATGGCAATGCAAGAAAATATATGCATGGATAAAGATACAGAGGAGAGGGTGTGTGAGAGAAAAGAGACAGTGAGAGAGAAAGAGCTCTTGGTTTCTGCTTCTTAAAATGGCTGAAGACAGGTTTGGAGTTCTGTGTGTGACCGTTGACATGAGAGCTGTCAGAAGCAAGGCAAGTAGGGGAGGGGAAGGAAACAGATGGATGACCTAGTTCCTCAAACATGGACCAGACAACTGCAAAGAGAAAAAGTTGAACTCTCGACCTGAATCCCACAAACAGGACTTTTGGAACTAAAAACAACCCTGGCAGGATCCCTCACCAAATTAAGCCCTGGTAGGACTCCTCACCCCCTTCAAGAAGCAAAGAACCATGTCAGCATGGAAAAGAGAGGGATCAAGATGTAACTAGAACTGGAGGGCAGAGGTCATCAGGCTTCAAAAACAGATTCCAGACACTCTGGAGAAGATTTGGAGATACAAAAGGGAGAGAAGACTGAGAAGTCCCATCGCATTTGCTTGCTGAGCATTATATATTATCACATTAGACTAATATTCTCAAAAACCATTGAGGTTCCCATTCCAAATTTAAGGTTGTGCACAGTGTGTATACTCAAAAAATAAATATCCCTATCCTCAGGAACATTACCGTATATTACATGACGTACTTCAACAGTCAGGTATATAAAATGAACTATTAATGCTCATCATGATACAACAATTAATCTACAAAACCCCCAGGAGGTGTTATACAGTCTGTCCAAGATCAGCATCTGGCAACCTACAAATAAATACCAGAAATTTAAATAAGCACTCCAATATCTTGATAAATAGATTCAGCAATCTGACGCTTGCCTGATATAAACTGCTGTTGCTTTTCATACCCCAGTCAGATCTGGAGGACAAAATTTATATTCATTTAAGAGAGACTAGAAAATCTAGTTAAACTGATACAGGAGTAAAAGACATGGAGACTATGCTCAGCACATCAGAACTTCCCCTTCTTTCAGCAAAAGGCATCCATCTACACTGAAGAATTGCTTTTAAAACTGTTTGCTTTCAGCAAGGACTCCACAATAACCCCTGTGTGATGCGGAAGGTTCTGGGGAATATTTCTGGGTTATAAAATCAGTTCAAATAGGAGGGGCTGGTTAGGCTACATTGCACCAAATGCAGTCATACTGCTATGCATTTCAGGGAAATACTATGATGAACCCTAGATGAGTCGCCAAAGGAATCCCACATTTCCTCAGAACACAGTTTGGACACCACTTTTGTGCCATCATGGCAGAAAGCACAGTCTACCAGAGTTTTGAAGATGCTTCTCTACTTGGAAATGGAATATGGATAGATAGATCTCTGATGCAAACCCAATAGTTATTCATTTTTGAAATCACCAAGAAAAACAAGCTAAAAATATCGCCATTGCTGCCCAGCTGAGGAAAGGAGAGGGGAATTAAGATATTTCTAAATTGTTGCTTTCATAAACAGGGATGGTAGGAGAGCTGCAGACCCTTTATCAACACAAAATTAGATTCATAGGACACTATCCAACCAAATTAAGCACTGAAGTACCACTGTTTTTAATGGGAGAGTTGAGCACACCCTTAACTCTCTTGCACTGAAATCAATTTGGTTTATAAGCGTTTACTTTTAGCTAGATTGTGTCCACAGTCATACAATAAAGGTTTATAATTTGGGTGGTGCAGTTTCATTATTTTGCACACAAACACGTCAGCTGTGGGACTTGCCACCGAGCCGCGTTCTCAAGAGAAACCTAAAAGACCCCTGCCACTTACATAGAAGGCCTCTTCTTTATAAGGTCAAACAAAAGATGGGTTTGGGATTGCAGTACTTTTGGTTGCTTGCCAAAGTGAAATTTAAACTTAGATAGCAATAAAGGAGCTTTATTTTAAATCCAGCTAATCCTGAAATGGTGATTGGTACATGACACAGAAGTAAGCTGCATAAGCTTAAGAGTTTGACCAGAAAGAATGCTTAGCTATTGTTCATATTAGGGGTCATAAGAGAACTACTTTCTCATTGCCAGTCCTTGAAAGCGACTTTCTCCCAGAGTAATGGAAAGATATGAATAAATTCCAAGGCATAGTATGTATTTTATGAAATGGCGGTATAAAAATATTTTTATAGATAAGTAAAAAGTATTTGATTCTTTCTACTCTTGCTGCAACATGAACCTGTAGACTTTTCAACACCTGGGAGAGGAGGATGGATGCAACACAGCAACAAGAACGGACAAAAAAAATTGGTTGCCCAGTCTTCTGCTCAACATGGAGCACTTTGAGTAGTGTTTCTATATCTATATGTAATGTTTCTGAAGAATGAACATTAAGGTTTGTTCAGAATTGATGTTCTGGGTGTACTGGACCCCACAGGGTCTTTATGAGATGGAATTGGCTAGTTGTGATGTAATGCTTGTGATGTACTGCTGACAGGGCCTCTTGGAGGCATATGGTGGGCCTGTGTTCTGTAGTGCCTTCCTTTTAGTCAGAAAATGTTGTTCACGTTAAGTTTGTTTTGGGAAATCCTTCCGATGTTCACACACTTTTAAACTATATTCCTGCAATGCTATTCAATAGACAACCAAAGTGGATCCTGCAAGACCTTGTGGCTGCAGCGAGACTTAAGATCTTGATGCACTTTCTATATTTGAACATGTAATTTATCACTGTCGATCTCATTTGGCTTTCTATTTGGACACAGGGACTGCTTGTACTAATAATGTACATAGGTTTAAATTAAGACAGATGGGTTATTATTGTTTATGGGAGCTGACATTTCTTTTTTCTATCTGTTATAGTTGCAATAAAAACAATTCTTTTTTTGTTTTTTTAAATAAAATAGTAGCATGAGATGACGAAGCCATCAGCTTGTTTTCATTTCGATTCAGGGCTCTGGTGTTTTGATTGCATTAAGTTGTGTGTGTTTTGGGTTCGTTTAACTTCTTTATAAGCTGTTCTGGAAGTTTTATTTATTTATTTAGGAGGCAATCCTAAATTCCCTGGAAGGGTGACGGAGAGATTGTAGGATGTTATGGAGCTCTCTTTTTCTTTGTGGATAGAGAAAGAAGCCCAAAGTCTCCTGTTGCAGAAGTGAAAAGGTCTGCCATCATTCCTCCTCTGCCACTGTTGCCCTGTTGGTGGTAGGGACTGGAAAGGGGAATGTCCGGGTCAGATCAGTCTTTAGCTGGCACAGTTACTAAAATCCCAACCCTTCCAGTCAATGGGATGAAAATTAAGAAACAACTGTATTTGGCAGGGAGAGGAGGAACAACCTGTTCCCTCCCCATTTGGCAGAAGCTAGCAGACCTCAGGAACTGGTGGCTTTCCATCAAGAACACAACCACCCTGGTATCCACAGGATCTTGCCTGACCAAAACAAGAAGATGTAATTTACACAAAGATTCAAATACTCTACAAATTTGAGGAGTTATGGTTCATAAGTGTAATAAAACAGTACCAGACTTAGGAAAAATTGTCCACCAATATATTCCTTTGGGTAAGCATAGTGCAATATCCCATCATTTGTGATACGAAAGCTCGACCATGAATGGGCTTGAGAACTTCCATGCCTTTGGCACAAGCATATAGGTGACTCAGGGTGTGTCCACACTAAGGCGTTAATGCAAATGTGGGTCAATTTTTCCATGTGCAAATCTGTGCACCTTTTCCCACACATGAATGCTTTCAGTTTTATGTCTCAACATCCATCTCATTTCCCCCCGTCCTCATTAGTAGGTGGGGTTTGACAGGATGAATTCCTGCTGTGTGTTGTCCCCTCCCCTAAATTGTTACTTGCCCACCCACCATAAGTCCCAGAAACCCAAGGTTCCTTTTGGACATGCAGGCAAGTATTTGTTTACCCGCCTGTACCTTTTAATTTTCATTTAAAGAAAAAAATAAACACAAGTTTTCTGATATAGCAGATAGCCACAAAAGAGCAGTCAACAAGCAATTCTTCAAAGTGTTCATCTCTGCCAAGTGATGAAACTTGAGATCCCTTATAGGACTGCATGCAAGTATTTGTTTAGCTGTATATGCACTTCTTAATTTTTGGAAATACAAGTTTTCCGATAAACCAGATTTGCACATAAGTGCACTAAAAAAGAAGAAGGGTGCGTTACTCCAAATAGAGGACAGATTTGGAATCACTCAGCTGTTCCAACAAGGTTCAGACCTACACTACAAACCTAACCATTCTTGCAAGTAATATTCAGCATGCCACAAGCGATGTGGGCACATGTTAAAAATGTATCTTATGAAATAGTCCTTACTCCAAGACCACCCAGTGAGTGGAGGGTGGTGGGGTTTAAACCCCAGACTCTAAGTTCCAATACAATATTTTATCCACTGAACCTCATTGGGTGTTTTACTTGCAACTGAGGTGGTCAGTACCCAGGATGCATTTTTCCTTTCCACACAACTGTGTGTGGATTATGGGTATCTTGGACTTCTTATCACCTAATGTCCTGATTTTACTGGGCTTGCACTTCTGAGAGTTACTATAAAACCTATTATTTATGTCAGACCCAAATGATCTCTAAATGTTTTTAAGGATAAGGTTTCCAAAGAGTTCTCTCTTCATTGTGGTTTATAGCACAGCTGTTTTTAATTTAACTGGGGTTGGGTGTGTGTGTGTGTGCGCGTGCGTGTGCGCACAATTCCATTTGGAATCAGCACTTCATAATAAATAAGGAAGAGTTAGATCAAATGAACGGTATCTCCTGTGTATAATTCTAATTTTATTTTTTAGCAACAAAAAACCGTAGGAGAAAGGGGGTTCTATGTTTTGATGAAGCCAAAGGCGGCCAACACAGACCTGGCTTGCAAAGGTATATAATATGTCCCTTTCATGTATTTTCAGCCTCCCCAGCCCTTTTATTTAATATAAATGAGATAACATAACTTTCTTACATATACAAAAACGAAAGCAAGCACTCTGAAAATTCATATGTCATTTAAAAAACATAAAAAGGCTGTCCTGCTTTTGTTTATGGGAGATATAAGACAACAAATGCTCAGTATTCCATCTAGGTAAAGGTAAAGGGACCCCTGACCATTAGGTCCAGTTGTGACTGACTCTGGGGTTGCGGCGCTCATCTCGCTTTATTGGCCAAGGGAGCCAGCGTACAGCTTCCGGGTCATGTGGCCAGCATGACTAAGCCGCTTCTGGTGAACCAGAGCAGCGCACGGAAACACCGTTTACCTTCCTGCCGGAGCGGTACCTATTTATCTACTTGCACTTTGACATGCTTTCAAACTGCTAGGTTGGCAGGAGCAGGGACCAAACAATGGGAGCTCACCCTATCGCGGGGATTTGAACTGCCAACCTTCTGATCGGCAAGTCCTAGGCTCTGTGGTTTGTTCCATCTAGTTGCATAGTAAAAAAGGAAGTCCTGCCTACACTTTCCAGTGTTCCAGCCAGTAAGTGTAAAGGTTTTGGAATGAAGGACATGTGACATTTCTGTTTTTCAGCTGTTTGATATAACCCCTGGAGGCACACTCCATTGTCTCTTCAGGCAGATGGATGTCAACAAGAAATTGCTTTATTTTATTAAGGTACATAGTGTTTAACAATTGGTGTTCAATACAGTCATGCAGAGAATCATGACCCACGCACACGCAGATGCAGGTTGCATTCTGCTCATGTTGCGAATGGGCCTCCAGAACAGATCCCGTTCGCAACCAGAGGTACCACTGTACTGATTTTATTTCATAATTTTCAAGCGTTTGAAAGCCTTTGGGAAAGTGGCAGAAGGGCTCCTGGACCCCCCATTGGAGCATCGGGACTCCCTCCCTAAGCTGGACAGAAGCTTCCTGGGCTTTGGAAAGGAGGCGCCAGGCTTTAATGCTCTAATTTACCGGGAACATTTAGGTGACTAGCCTAATTCCCCGAGTCCACTGACCGCATGCCGCTGGTTATTTTTGCTTATTGTTCTGCTGGTTGTTCAAAAGCGAGACAGAGGTTGTAGCTTTCTTTCCTTTGTGCAAAATGGAGGGATGTACAACATCAAGGAAAACACTAACTTGCCATGGCCAAACTACGAATGGACTACTTTTTAGTGGGAATCCATCACACATTTTGGGCCCTTTTGAAAAGCAGGCACCACCAGATTAGTTTGGAAAAGGGTGGGTTCTTTTTGGCTGGCAGGCATATTTTCTATTTATTAGCTATACAGAAGCTTTTGGCGACAAGATGCATGACTGTTCTGCAAGAGCAAGCCACAAAGATACCATTTTGCTCATTAGAAAGGAAGTATTTAGGTATAAGCTTCAGATGTGGGGGCAGTGGGGGATAAAGTCCCTCCTCTAGTGCTGTAAGGGTACTATTACCCCAAATGAAAACTAAGCAATTGTAAAAGGATTGGGAAGCAATTAAGTACAGTGGATATTGCAATTTTCCTGTCTCAGAAAAGGCCCAGCTGGGAGGCAATAAATCTGGTTTCAAATGAAATGCACAAACCGCGCATTCTGGAGAAATCGTGGAGTAGTCCCAAGACTTCAAAGAGATTTTTCATGAGGCTACTTACAAGTAAGCGCTTCATAGATTACAGACTCTGTCTGGAATTGGATTTTAAACAAGAGCCAGTTCTCATGACCCTTCTTTGCATATTGAGATGTGGGTTGAATCCAGGCCAGCTGAAATTCACAAGATCAAACTGGAGTTGGCCGTGCTCATCGTAAAATGAGTAGGAGACTCTTCCAACAGAAGGGCAGCTTGCAACTTCATTCACAGTTGCTATGCTAGCATGACACACCCACCCACTATGGTCCAGTGCTTGCCAAGCTTCAGGGCTTCCCACACTTCCCGTTGTTCTGCTGCTTTTCCTCGGGGGAAACCACTCTTTAGCATTCAATCAGAGCAAACGGCAATTTGGGTTTTCTCCAGATCGAAGTTTGCTCCGATTTAGCACTAAAGAGCAGGTTTTCCCTGGGAAGGAGTGGGGCACAAGGAAAACCACTTGGACCCATGCTTTCTAGGCACAGGGCAAGCAGAAGTGTGGGTGGGCCCTTAGACTTGTACACAAAATACCCAGTGTAAAACAAAAAATGAAAAACCTTCACCTATAAAACAAACTTAAAGAATCTAGGTTCCATATCTGACACTTTCCTAACCCCAAACAGAAAGATTTAGAACTGGATGTATAGAAGGCTTAGTTATTTGACATGTTAGTTGAAAGCTTCCAAGCATTACTGGGGCACCATAAAAGCAGTTAACCAAAACCATACACTGATTAGGCATTGGGTTTTAATATACATACCCTTGCTACACTGAATTTGTGGCTATCTACTCCCCCTGCCCCCCTGCAGAAGCATTTGCTCTTATGTTGCTCACAATTAGTACTTTGCATGTATGAATAGAGAGTTCAATCATTAAGAATGCTCTAGTTATCACATTTTAGGTATTATGTTGCAATAAATATTTTCCGCTCTTAATCCTTAGTGCTTCTGAACATTTTGTAAAACCTGGACTGGAACTCCTTGAGACTCTGGTGAGGTGAAACACTTAAAACACTGTCTAGATTCCCTTAACATTGCAGCAATCAATTGGTTCTAAGGCTACTTGCTTCTGGGTGCCTATCCTGTCCCTTGGCATTTTGGTAAAAGAAAAGTAGCAATTGCATGTATCATGAAAGGTTGCATCCAATGCTATTCCTACCAGACCCATTTTGTGCAATGAAACTGCTGAAGAAAGCATGTATGAATACAGTGGTACCTTTGTTTACAAACACTTCGGGTTACAGACTCCGCTAACCCAGAAGTAGTACTTTGGTTTAAGAATTTTACCTCAGGATGAGAACAGAAATCGTGCTGCGGCGGCGCAGTGACAGTGGGAGACCCCACTAGCTAAAGTGGTAACTCAGGTTAAGAACGGTTTCAGGTTAAGAACGGACCTCCGGAACAAATTAAGTTCGTAACCAGAGGTACCACTGTATCTATGAATAGTTTGCAATAGTTTTCATTCATTCTGTTCCTTTAAATAAAGTTCATTTTTGGGTGAAGAAAAGTGTTTTCCTTTTTTAAAAACCTCTCACTATAGGTGCACATCATCTCATTAATTAGATATGAAATACTGTTCAATAATATAGCAGCAAAAATGATAACCCATGTTATTAACTAACCTATTCTTATGCATTTAGTTCTGCCACATTTTCATACAGAGACACATTAGTGTTCGTCCACACTCTGCTTGTTCTGTGCCTAAAAAGGCTGGGTCCAAGTGGTTTTCTGCTTTCTAGACACAGGTCTGAGCAGTTTTTTGTTTGCCCCACAGCTTTCCCCAAGAAAACAGGTTCTTTAGCTCTGAATTGGAACAAACAGAAATCCATGGAAAACCCAATTGCTGCTTTATATAATTCAGCACTAAGCTGCAGGTTTTCTTAGGAGAAAGCAGTAGGGCAAAGGGAAGCATGGAAGCAGCACTGTCCAGGTGACAAATAGAACCCTTTAAAAGGGCTGTGCACAGGGCCCCACGGACCATAATGCCTCACAGCATTTCTAGTTGAAGCGACTGTAAACTACACCAGTCTCCTGAACCCCTGGCCTACCTGGCAGCAAGTCAGTATGTCAAGTCCAAAGTTCAATGTCCGGGGATCTATCCACACAAGCAAAGTGCAAAGGTCAGGAAACACAGTCCAGGGTCAACCCAAGTAGCCAAGTCTGAAGTCCAGCAGTCAGGAGACAGTACAGAGTCAAGCCCGAAGCAGGTCCAGGAGCATCCAAGCCAAGGCCCACCAACATGGGCAGCTGAGCAGACACAGCACCTCAGCTCTGCTTCCCTTTTGTACTTTGCATGCTGATTGCAGCACCTGGGCTTGATGAGGCATGTGACCCACACCTGTTCCAAGCCTACTCCAGCTGAGGAATCACACACTTCCTCCCAGAGCTAGCTAGCAAGCTCCACCTGGCCAGCTAGGGAGCTGGGCTGTGAGTCCTTGCCTCCTAGAGCGCCTCTCCTGCTGCTCCCTGTGCCTCAGAGCCCGCCATGTTTGTGGAGACAGGTACCCCTCTGGCTCTGGTGATGCGTCCTACTGCTCTGGTTCCTGTGCATTCACCCCCAGTGGCAGAGGATGCGCAAACCCCACCCAGGGCTCACGTGCAGGGTGGCCCCCAAGGGAAGCGGGGCATGAGGCGCAGAGGGACCCCACTGTGGCTCCCCTCACAAAGTGCATCCAGGGCGCACCTGGGAGCAGAACAGCGGCCAGGCGCAAGGAGGTTGCACAGCTTCCTCTCACCACACAGCACTGGAGAGTGGCATTGCTGCCACGGCCAAGCACAAGGAAGCTACAGTTTCCTCGCACACCACAGCCTCTCTCTGGAGCTGCCACGGCCGGGCGCAAACCAGGCTCTGATGGCACAGCCTATCGGTGGGGGTGGCTGGTCGTGCCCCCTAAAAAAATGCACCTGGGGCCACAGCTCCCCCAGCCCCATCACACTACGGCACTGTTCACCCCATCCTCTCTCTATCCTCTGTCACTCCGAGTACTTTCTTCACCATCCCCTGTTGCTCCAATCCTGGCTACACTCCTTGCCGGGATTCTCTTCCTCCTCTCTGTGGTCCTGCCAGTTCATGACAGCAAGAGTTAAACTTAAATTGCTTTCAAACCTCTAGTGAAACATTCTGTGAGAGATGCTTATGTTTAGCCTCGGAACTGACACCCATGTTTTGAAATCTGTAAAAACACTGTTGGCAATATATTGTCTTATGGATTCTAGACGTGGTGAATCACCAACTCTGGATCCCTTTCCTACTGATGCCTATGTGACACCACGTGTCTATTATTCCAGTGTATCATTTCAACACAATGTAAGACATGGCTGCGTCTCCTGAGACGGGACCTGTGACTTTCAAAGGTAACCTGAGGGGCAGCCTGCTGTTTTGAACAGCAACATTAAAAAAATTAATACCCATGAACAAAATGCATACTTAATGGTATTTCTTTGGCTATATATATATATGAGGCATTTCACATTGTTGGAAGGAGAACTTTAATGCTGTTGTGGAAGGATATTATGCAATGCTCTATTACATAATATTGATAAGGTAACACACAATTTAAAGATTTGGGAGGAGCAGCTAAGGTCAAACAAAGTGATTATAGTGTAGACGGGGCCGTTTTTAGTATATATCGCAGGATGCCTGCAGAACAAACTGGATTATCATAAATGACTTGATCATTAAAAAAATACCTAATATTATAAACATTTATTCCACCTTATCCATTTCAAATGTATAATTATATCACACTGTCAGTTAATGGAAGACAGCCAGTGTCTGATGTTGCCATGAATATAAATCCCATTTCAACTAGGAGGGCCACCTATTTTTGCAAATGGACTTGACCTGCTTTCACTTTAATCCTCTTGTGCCAGAAACTTGCTCCCTGAGCACATATAGAAGTGACCATTTTGCTCTCGCCATTTGCATTCCTATTCAAAGCTTCCTTCTGAAGCAAGATGCTTTCAAAAATGCTATTTTCTTTTCAACCCTATTCATGAAATATGAACTCAAGAGATCACTGGGTACGGATTATAGTTTTTCAGGGGCTTAAGATGGTATAATATTTTCATGTGGCCTATGGCAGTCTATGTCCCCCCCCCCCCTTTGGTCTTGTCAAACAGGTTTCTGCAGTGCTTCAGAAGTGGATCATAGAGTCATATCCCACAGAATCATATGTCTGAGGTAAATTTTCGTCCAACTTTCTGCCAATCCACCCTCATCTTAAAAACTTCTAATGAAGGAAAGTCCGCTATCTCCTGAGGTAGTCAGATACTGTTCTACTCTCAAAGAATCTTGTACCATGAGGAAGCTAAGGGCCTACAAACATAGAACATAAGATGAGGCCTATCTAGTCCAGTTTCCTGTTCTCTTAGTGGCAAACCACCCTGAGTCCCTGTCAGAGAAAAAGTGAGGTATAAATAAGAGGAGGAGGAGGAGGAGGAGGAGAAGAAGAACCTGAACCTTCAACGTTCATGCACGGTTAATAGCGCATGTGCAGACGACAGCTTCAGTGAATTGTAGTTTGTCACAGGGAAACAAATTGGGTAACGGGCATTGAGTGAGGACGCCAACCTACCCAATCTGTATGTCAATGTAGGAATGAGATTTGAAATGCAGTGAGTGAGTGGGGCTGGGCAAGACAACTTCAATGTGTGCGTTGCCTCAGATATTGTGAGAGCTGTAGTCTGGCACTATCTGGAGGGCAACAGGTGTTCCCTCCCTGCCTCAGCATCACATGGCTGGCCAATATCTATCTCTTCATTCCCTGTGTTACTGCTTCCCATTATCTAACATGAAATGGTTATGTCCTACAAGAAAAAACCCTGCCCTTTTCTTTGTGTCATAGAACTATCCACTGGTTTTAATAATAAAAACATGGGATTATCATGCAGCTGGGCACTTTTGAAATCTGAGAAAAGAAAAGGAGATCAAGGGAAAGAAGCACACTCAGAGAAAAAGGAGAAATATTATCTAGTGGCTGCATTTTTGTGAACTACTTGCTCCAGTTCAAATTAAATATGAATGATCAAAATGATATAAGAAAGTTCAAATCCCCAGGCAATGACTTTTCTCATTTTGGGGTTATGCCTAATTAAAATAATAATAATGGGACAGGAATATTTAAGCTTAAGTTTAAGTAAGCTTTAAGTCAACATCCTATGTTGAAATAAAATTCCCCCAAATTCCCAGGAGAGCCTGAACTGATTCTATGAAATCCAACTGCATAATCCAACATAAGCCTGCATGTCAAAAAAAGTTTGATATTTTCCTGTTTACCTCAAGAAGCTAAGGAATATTATTTCTCACGTCCATTTTGGGTGCAGCAAAGATACCACATGGATTTTGCCTCATGAGGTCTAAAGATGGTTTTCAGTCTACGTTTTATACTCAGGTTTGAATACCCAATGGCCTTGGAACCTGTACACTGAATGCGTGCTGCTCATTTAAGTCCCACAAAGCAGCAGGAGGCAAGACTTCTCCTACCTATTCAGTTCACTCTGCATTCAGTCATCTACCTCCCTGTCCCGGCTGTAGTGAGGAGAACTCTGTCGCAAGCCACATCATAGGTCTTGTTTCATTTGGTACATGTACAGTGGGACCTTGGGTTACAGGCGCTTCAGGTTACAGACGCTTCAGGTTACAGACTCCACTAACCCAGAAATAGTACCTTGGGTTAAGAACTTTGTTTCAGGATGAGAACAGAAATCGTGCAGCGGTGGTGCGGCGGCAGTGGGAGCCCCCTTAGCTAAAGTGGTACCTCAGGTTAAGAACAGTTTCAGGTTAAGAACGGACCTCCAGAACGAATTACGTTCTTCACCTGAGGTACCACTGTACAACCTGCCATTCTTCCAAGGAGCCTTAGAGTGCTTTTCACACTGGCCGAGAGCCAGTGTGGTATAGTGGTTAAGAGCGGTAGTCTGCTAATCTGGGGAACCGGGTTCGCGTCTCCGCTCCTCCACTTGCAGCTGCTGGGTGACCTTGGGCCAGTCACACTTCTTTGAAGTCTCTCAGCCTCACTCACCTCACAGAGTGTTTGTTGTGGGGGAGGAAGGGAAAGGAGAATGTTAGCCGCTTTGAGACTCCTTAAAGGGAGTGAAAGGCGGGATATCAAATCCAAACTCTTCTTCTTCTTCTTCTTCACGGTTCTCCTCTCCATTTGCTCCTCACAACGACCCTGCAAGGCTGACAATGAGTAGCCAAAGGTCATGCAGAGAGATTAATGGCTGAGTAGGGATGAAAGGGCAGCTAATAGTACTGTGGATGAAATTAATGAACTGGTGAATCTTCATGTTCATTTAAGACTGTAAAGACTCTACATACAAAATAAACTGCTGCCTATCACTTCAGAATAACACCAATAAAGATATTTACATCACTTATTTGAGGAAAAACATACAGAAGTGGCCACAGAAAAAGGAATCTGACACCCTGGATCTTTGGGCAATATCCAACAAAGTGCTTTCACTAGCACATGGTATTATTATTATTATTAATTATTATTATTATTCTATACCATCCCTCATGTGAAGATCACAGGGCAGTTTACAATATGGCTGCACAATGGAACTTCCCCTTGCTGTCCTTTGCCCCTAAATCTGTTCTGAGGTTTCCCTCAACCTTCTGTAGGAACATGGGTGACGCTGTGGTCTAAACCACTGAGCCTCTTGGGCTTGCCAATCAGAAGGTCGGCGGTTTGAATCCCCACAATGGAGTGAGCTCCCATTGCACTGTCCCAGCTCCTGCCAACCTAGCAGTTCAAAAGCACGCCAGTGCAGGTAGATAAATAGGTTAATAATAATAATAATAATAATAATAATAATAATAATAATAATAGATTTTTATTTTTATCACGCCCTCCCCAGCCAAAGCTGGGCTCAGAGCGGCTAACAACAGTAAAAATAGCACAATTTACATAAAATGGCGTTTCCATGTACTCTGGTTTCCGTCATGGTGTTCTGTTGCGCCAGAAACAGTTTAGTCATGCTGGCCACATGACCCGGAAAGATGTCTGTGGACAAATGCTGGCTCCCTCGGCCTGAAAGTGAGATGAGCACCACAACCCCATAGTCGCCTTTGACTGGACATAACTGTCTAGGGGTCCTTTACCTTTTTACCTTTATATGCCATATGGTCCTGGCATCAGATTCTTCAAGATATAATAAATATCAAATCATAAAACATTTGAGCATTCAGAGTAAAGGCTTGCCATGAAGAAAAACAATAGCGAAAAGTCACTTTGTGATGACTTTAGTTTAGCAAAGAGTAACGTGGGAATCAGACCGTTGTCAAGAATGACTGTCTACTTGCATATACAGGAAAGAAAAAGCAAAGAGTTCACTTGCAATATCATTTAGATATTATAGTGATATTTGGACAGATCGTTCTTGGCTGAGCCGAACATCCTCTGCATAACCTTTGAAAACTTCATTTCATCTTTGCTCTTACGTCAACCCAGCTGGAGAACTGGGTAAGAAATAAATAAGGAGTAGAAACTGGCTGCACACCAGATGTTTAATATGTGCTAATCCCTTCCAGGTAAATACTTTTATTTTATTTTTTTAAAAAAACAGTAATTCTAAAAAGGAGGTTAGACTAACTACATGCTATTTTTCACATTTACTGCTGAGCTAGAGCCCATTTACTCCGAGACGATGAATATATTGGTGCCAGAAAATATGGTAAAGTTTCAAGGGGAAGCACCACCAACCCTTGTAGGGAATATTATCTGCCTGCCAAAGACAACACACAGGATAGCTTTATGTTCCACAAACCTTCCCAGTCTCTGTGGGCTAGGATCGAGTATCTAGCCAAGAAGCATATGAGGATCCAGCCTACCTAGGAGTCTGGGCTTTATGAGGGATGGAGGGATGGAGGAAGTGAAGTCCTTGCCAACAGGGACCACCCGCCTTCGTCACCATGGCAAGCTGGCTCTTCGAACCCGTATCTGCAATTTCCCTCCCCCCTGGCAGTATGACTTGTGTTGTGGTCATGTTGCCAAAAGGAAGGCAAGCTAAGCCGTAGCCCAAACTAACTGCTCAGGCTTGATTACATTCCTGATGCACCACAAAACTCATTTACAAAATAGTATTTTCAAGGGAAAGTTGAAAGTATGTTCCCAGAGGTGGAAGAAATGAAATCTTAGGGGGCTTTTTGTTCTGTTGATTTGCCCTCTAGCTAAACTATCTTACCATTTGTGTTCATTTAGAGCTGCTTGGCAGGCTGAGTGTATGTCTGTGCGCGTGTATATGATTCATACGGAACTGTAAAGAAGAAATGTTGGCTAGTCAGTCATATAAACCAAAGTTCATTGTGGTTTATAAAAGCTAAGCAGCTTGTCAATTATCATTTGCAAAGAATGGCACGTGCCAACTTTTTTCCTGCACTAGGACTCATTAGCCTTTGTTATGACATGCCAGGCAGTGAAGCTCACTAGATAAGAATTTTCTGTTTTAAGCAGTAGTTCTGTCCTGGTTTATACATTCAGCACCTCTGTAAGAAGAGCATACTAGACTGGAATCCTATACACAGACACTTAACCTGGGAGTAAGTCCTATTGAGTAGACAAGTATAGGATCGCACGGCACAATAGTGTACCATTTATCATTAAGGATGCCTCCATTTGACCTGTTCATTGACCAGTCAACCTGATTTGTTTGTGTGGTGATTATATGCAACTCAGAATCTCAATACTTCAACGACTGTGTCTCCTCACATGAAATAACTTGGACCCTGAACTTGGCATCTGAGACCCTTCTCCATGTGTTCCACACTGAGGGAGGTTTGGAAGGTGGCCACATGACAGGCCTTCTCAGTGGTGGCTCCCCATTTATAAAATGCTCTCCCCATCAGTATCTGTTTCAGGCTCCAGGCAAAACCATTATTGTCCTCCCATGCTTTTCAATCTTAATTTCCTTATCTTTTAGTGGGGTGGCGTTGAGCTTGATCTGCTCTTTTATATTTATTACTGGTGTGATTAAAGTTGGTTTTATGCTTGTTTTTAAGTGTTTTTTGCAAGTTGCTTTGATTAAAAAAGCAACTTAATAATAATGATAACAGTGACTTCCCTTCAATTGATTGTTATCCCACACTTTCTAGCGGGTTTCCCCACCACTCTCCTTATTGCCACTCTCCATTCTCCTTCCTCGGCCCAGTATACCTGAAGGAGCATCTCCACCCCCATCATTCTGCCCAGACGCTGATGCCCAGCGCCAAGGGCCATCTGGCGGTTCACTCATTGCAAGAAGCAAAGCTACAGGGAACCAGGCAGAGGGCCTTCTCAGTAGTGGCGCCTGCCCTGTGGAACGCCCTCCCATCAGATGTCAAAGAGATAAACAACTACCTGACATTCAAAAGACATCTTAAGGCAGCCCTGTTCAGGGAAGTTTTTAATGTGTGACATCTTAGTGTATTTTTGGTCTTTGTGGAAGCCGCCCAGAGTGGCTGGGGAAACCCAGCCAGATGGGTGGAGTACAAATAATAAATTATTATTATGATTATTATTGCAAAAAGTCCATTTAAAATAAAAATAAAAAGACTTGTTGTGGAAGAGTGCTGGAGCACTTTAATCCACTTCAATTGTACAAACCTAAACTTTTAAGTATGCAATTGCATCTCTACTGCTAGATAGTGACAATTGGGAGGGGACCAGAGAAGGCTGGAAAGAAGAAACGCTTAGATGAGCCCAACAGTTTCTACAGGTTAATGGGAGAATCTATCTTCTCAACGTTGTTTTGAGACCCCAAACATTCCCTGCCACACATCAGTGCCTTTGCTGCATTCAACATTTACTTTCAATAACTTGTTAATATAAAACTCATCACTTTGGTTGCTGCCTGAGTACTACTTCTAACCTGTTGCGAATGCAAGAGGCTGTTTGCTTGAACGGGTTCAAATGTCCTGCTTTGAACCCTCCTTTCTAGCTATATTTATTCATGTTATGTCAGAAAATCAGATTAGATTGTATGCTCAGAACATACTAAAACTGTCTTTATTTTAGCTGTTTTCTCCTTAATGACACAGTTTTGGATGTAGTCCAAATACGGACAGAATCAACAACATTTGCTTCTAAAAGCCCTGTAAGATCTTTCCTTGGAGAGATTTGTGTCACAGGAATGACAATCCCTTAATGGTCATCGCCCTTTACCGCAATATTTAAGGATTTTTAGCCGACCAAAAAAAAAAACATTCTGCTAAATCCAAAGTAACAGTCAGATGATATTATGCTGTTCATTTTCTAAAAAGGAAAACCTGTATTATACTGTGCATTGAAGATGCACGTTTAACATTTTGCTAACATAAGCATCACACAAAGCACAAGATTCTGAGATACCTCAACTGGGGTTTTTAACTGGAGCTGGTAGCTCAGTTCTTTGGACATATTGTTATATTTATTTCTCACAAGAAAGACACAGTTGTTCTTTGGCATCCAGATAACTTTACCAAAGATGCCCAGATCATTCTGTGGCACTATCCTGCCCCTGATCTCATGTTGTGTAGGGGTGAGGTGGAGTAATAATACCAAAACAGGCACAACAGGCATAAAAGATCAAGAATGAACCTGGAAGAATGTTCAGAGACTGACAAACAAAGGGGATGTGGGGGTGACAATGGCTTCAGAGGAGAGGAAGGTGAGGGAGATCTTCCTCTTATGAAAGAATCTGGAAAAGGAGTCAAAGGCAGCCTGGAAAGAGAAGGGGAAGCAGTTCCAGAAAGCACTGCAGCTCATCTGCCTGGCATGCAGAAGGTCCCAGGGAACAATTCCTGCTAGAAATCCTAGCAAAATTCTGCCAGTCATTGTAGACAGCACTGGCCAAGGGGTTGACTTGGTACAGTGGTACCTCGGGTTAAGTACTTAATTCGTTCCGGAGGTCCGTTCTTAACCTGAAATTGTTCTTAACCTGAAGCACCACTTTAGCAAATGGGGCCTCCTGCTGCCGCCGCACCATCGGAGCACAATTTCTGTTCTCATCCTGAAGCAAAGTTCTTAACCTGAAGCACTATTTCTGGGTTAGCGGAGTCTGTAACCTGAAGGGTATGTAACCTGAAGCGTATGTAACCCAAGGTACCACTGTATATGGCAGTTTCTCCTGTGTAGTAAATAGATACTGGTTGCATTAGTTGTGCCATGAGCACAACTTTGTAGAGCACCTCTTTTCCTTTGAAAGTCATAGAAACAGCAACTGGGAAAGTTGGGGCTCTCACGCCATGCACTTTGAAGGGGAAAATGGACACACAAATGCCCTTCACAACGAATGGAGCATACACATATCTTCACAACATGGGAAAAGATATGAGGCGCTCATATCCACATTTTGAAAAACGTAACATTATATTTTGAAACAAATGCAGCAGCAAAATGGGTGTGCGCACACACAAACAAATCAGCATACAAGAGGACTACCGATTAATGCAAAAGGAGGTAAGGAGACTCACAAATCAGGATTATCATCGGCAAGTTGTGGGCAATAGAGTGAAGCAGAATTTAGCTAGGCAAATACGCTAACCTCATGCCTCAGTGGCAAGCTTTTGCCAGAATATATGCAAAAGAGATTTTGAGGTGTAGAGACCTGCTGAGCACAACAAAAACTCTGCTAGTACTCAGCAAGTTCTGTCAGAAGTCAAACAATTCCTGCCTCCCTGCCCCATCTCAGTTCCGCTCTTTGTCACTGAAGCACTTCATGTAGGAACAAGCAATTACAGCTATCGGTGAAACAGTTGACTACCTCTCGAGGCTTCATAGCACATGATTTGATTTGTAATGGGCTAAACAGTATTATGTGCTCTTGATTATAAACTGGAATAATGTTGCCTTAATGTTCGCCTAAATCGAAAAAAGAGAAGTCAGGAGCGAAGACGATGTGCGGAATAATGGCGTATGCCTAATTACTCTTCTCAAGAGCAGGCTGTCTAGACAGCCAAGCAAGTTAGAACAAAGTAAGATGGAGGGTGAAAATTCAAAATATAACCATAGCAACAATAAAATAGTAAGAGAAGCAAGCAAATTATGTCTTATGCTAATTCTACAGGGAGCCTTAACAATGTGAAAGGAAAAGGAAACATAAAACACCCGACCGAATTCCCTCAAACACACACACACATTTCTAGATGACAGAAACGAACTTTTGTGGACAGTTACAAGTATGTCACATGCCCTATTTAATGGGTAAAGACAGGCTTGAAAAAAACAAATTCTTTAGATGGTGAACATTTACTATGTTTCGTTAATGGACCTCTCTGTGTTCCTGGCACAACAGGTTTGGGGTTGGGAGGGGAGGGGGCGTTGCTTGTTTTTTCATCAAATCTGACTCTCAGATCTACATTGTGTGAAAACATCCAGGAGGGGAAGGGGGAAAGAAAGGCAATGGATTGGCGAGGTCTGCAAACACAAAAATAATGAGAAGCAGATCCTACATAAACAGTCAGAAATTATTAGTCCAGATTTAATACAATACTAGGGAGTAACAGTCCCCTAAATAATTTATTTCAAACCAAAGGCCTTCAAAAAACATAAACATTTATAAGAACATGAGAAGTGCCTACTAGATCAAGCCAAGATCCAATCTAGTCCAGCAGCCTGTTCTCATAGCGACCAATCAGATACTCGTGTGAAACCTGAAAGCAGGATTTGGACACAAGAGCACTTATCCCTTCCTGGGGTTTTCTGCAATTTTCGGTATTCAGTAGCATTGCTGCCTCCAGCTGTGGAGGCAAAGCATAGCCCTCATGGCTAATAGCCATCACTAGTCTCTTACCAATTTGTCTACAGTGATAAAAAAATAAAATAAGTAAAGGCAGTGCTGGGGTGGGGCAGGGAGAAGGGGGAACTCACCTGATTTGCATGGATCAGCTGAGAAGGGGAACTGTTTTGCCAGAATGTGTGTGAGAGCGTATGGCGTGGCCACACCCACTGCCAGCATGTGGACCTCAGAGGGCTGGTCAAGGGTGAATGTGGCCCATAGGCCAGAAAAAGGTTAACCACTCTTGCTTTAGGGTCATTCATATAAATGATTAGCCCCATCCCGCAACACCACATATATCATTCCAACTACTAGAGCACATTATAGTCCAGCCTAACAGATATTTAAGTTACTTCTGCTTCTGATAAATACATCTAAAACACGTGTTGTCCACCAATGAGTTATGTTGCAAACTGGATTCCCAATGGCTGATGATATGTAAACGTGCTTCCATACCCATGAAGTTGGCTCTAGGATTTGACATGCCGTTCAGCAGAACCGGACTGGTTTCCAATACTTCTCAGTACTTCCTTGCACGGGCGGAATGTTATCACACAATCACTGCCATTTATAGATGGGATTTGTAATTTACACTGGTGGAGAACATTGGCCCTTCCGGTATAAAAGAGCTTCCTGCAGGGCAGTACGAGAATGGGGTAACTGTAATTTGATGTCACACATACATAACGTTGTTGTTGTTTAGTCATTTAGTCGTGTCCGACTCTTCGTGACCCCATGGACCAAAGCACACCAGGCACTCCTGTCTTCCACTGCCTCCTGCAGTTTGGTCAAACTCATGTTAGTAGCTTCAATAACACTGTCCAACCATCTCGTCCTTTGTCGTCCCCTTCTCTTTGTGCCCTCCATCTTTCACCCCTATCATCAGGGTCTTTTCCAGGGAGTCTTCTCTTCTCATGAGGTGGCCAAAGTATTGGCGCCTCAGCTTCAGGACCTGTTCTTCCAGTGAGCACTCAGGCTGATTTCCTTAAGAATGGATAGGTTTGATCTTCTTGCAGTCCATGGGACTCTCAAGAGTCTCCTCCAGCACCATAATTTAAAAGCATCAATTCTTCGGCGATCAGCCTTCTTTATGGTCCAGCATACATACATACATAATACAATGGCCAATTCAAAGGTTGTATGAAAATATAGAAGAGGCTAGTTGCTCCATCCATTGCTGGCGACCATTTGGAAAATGCTATATATTGGACAGCAGAACTAGGTTGCCTATCATTAATTCTAGATTCCACTTCCCGCCCCATAAATTTGTAAACTGTCCCCCCCCCCAATTTATTGCACTCCATCATTCATATTTGTCTGAGCAACCCATGCAGAATGCCAGGCTTTGTCACTGTTGATGTATCACTTCGTATCTTCTCCATTTTTTGGACATGCCTGCATTAATGTTTAACATCAGTGATGATTGGTCCTCCCATGCTTTGACCAAAGCAAGAAGCTAGTCTGGCAAGGAGTGTGGGCGTCGAGTGGCTTTTCTCAAGCAGCAGCATCCCATGCCTTTTGGGAAATGCTTTCGAAATCAAGAAGCATTCCAAAAAGCGGCATCTGATAGGACATGGAGGGAGAGGCCAGCTGTTCAAAGAAGAAAGCCAAAACTGGGCTAGCACAAACCTAAATAGCTCTTCGGATCACAGCTTATGTCAGCAAAACCATTTCTCTGAAATCCCTGGAAAACGGTACTATCTGGAATGGCTCTTATTAACAGAAATTGTAGAGATTTGGTTGCAGTGGAATGCTGGAGTGGAAGCAGAGGCGTTGCTGTGTTGGCTAACGGATCTGTAATTAGGACCATGCATGTGCTTCAGAAACTGTGATGTCATGGAAATGATAGTCTTCACCATGTGGTTCCTCAGCCACAGTTATGATAATTAAACCTGTGGACTCTGGGGCGTGGCTAAGTAAAGCTTGGATTCATGAGAGCAAGAACGGCTTTAGGATTTGTCATATTCACTCAGTTTCAGCTACAGATCGCTAGACCAACTTCATTTTCTGCTGCTAATCTTCATTCTCCAGTGTCTGAATCTAGAAAACTCAATGGTGTGTAACTAGGGCTGCAATCTATACACACTTAGCTAAGAGTAAGTTCAGCTGAATTCGGTGGGACTTATTTCTGAGTAGACACATATCAGATTGCACAGAATAGCAGCGCGAGCCAGCTTTATTTAGTCTTCACCGTGCTCATCACTGTCAGTGGGGAACCACAAAAGGAGAGAGTGAACCTGATTTTAGAAAGATTCAGATGTTGCTTTGTTTATGTAACTCCTTCCAGAATGAAATTTTACAGTGAAAGCAAAATTGCTCCATTTCAGATAGCAGAAACCAAGTCTAGCTCATTAGTATTTGGCATCTATATCAGGAAGAAACTAAGAAATCAGAGACATCCTGGAGGTGTGTGCTTTACAAAAAAAATCAGCCATATTGAATTTATTTTCAAATCTGAGAAGAGCTCATAAGTTTCTGATCCAATTTTATTTAAAGCAAACAAAAAAGCAAACAAAACTCTCATACGTAATATAAATCTAAAACACTGTTCCAGATTTTCTAATTCTCAGGCAGAAAAAAGCTTCCAGGAATAATTCTCCATTGCAGAATATGATTTTGTTTCTTAAGGAGTCCAGTTTTAAAGCTTCCAAAAGTGTTATTTAAGTCTCCATTAAAAAATGCTAATAAAATAGAGACTGTTAAACTGTTGAGATAAAAGTCAAAAACTGGTGGCTTTTCTTATCATGGCTACATGGATGGTTGCTGCCCCATCTGTGAAGTCAATGGAGAAACTTGGAGTTCTGAAAAACTACCCTTTTGGAAAAGTTAACCAAACAACTCAGAGCTACAGGAGAAAATGCAGACAAGGAAAAATTACCATGAAATTTGGCTTGACCCCCCCCCCCCATATATAAATATTATAGATAGTTGACAACCCCCAGATTATCATGGGCTGCTTTGCAGAGATACTTTCAGTGTCATTAAGGCACTCAAATTAATCTGACATTTTTGTATGAAATGAGATCGAGGCCGTTCCTCAGATTGCTTATTGTTTATTGTTCATTTTTATGTTGTTTCAGTCGTTCATTGTTATAGGAAAAGCCATTTACATAAATGAAAGTCAGAAACCAATCAAATGTGAATTGCCCATCCTCCATTTCTGCCTGCTATGAAACAATTCAAAAGTCAGATTACTGCCAGGAGATAGAGGCAGAGGGAGGGTGATGGGAACAGAACACAGCAGCAGTGCCAGAGAAGCCACAGCTGAATCCTCCTATGCAGCTGTGAAGTTGTTACAAGATAGGGTGGTTTTCAAGGTTGGGACCTAGAAACCTCAGTTCACTGCGAAGCGTAGCATAAGTGGCAATACACTGCTAATCCAACACATGGCAAAAGTCTAAATGGTGATTTAAAAAACAAACACTGTCACAATAACACTTGTATTGCTTTGGACGTCACCTCTTTCTCTAGAAAATATAGCTCTGCTAGAATCCAGTGATGAGCAAGTGTTTTATTTTGTTGTTAATTCGCTTTAAGAAATCTCCCCCCCCCCCCTTTTTTTTTGTATAAAAGGTAAAGGGACCCCTGACCATTAGGTTCAGTCGCGGACGACTCTGGGGTTGCAGCGCTCATCTCGCTTTACTGGCTGAGAGAGCCGGCGTACAGCTTCTGGGTCATGTAGCCAGCATGACTAAGCGGCTTCTGGCGAACCAGAGCAGCGCACGGAAACGCCGTTTACCTTCCCACCGGAGCGGTACCTATTTATCTACTTGCACTTTTATGCTTTCGAACTGCTAGGTTGGCAGGAGCAGGGACCGAGCAACGGGAGCTCACCCCGTCACGGGGATTCAAACCGCCAACCTTCTGATTGGCAAGCCCTAGGCAGTGCCACCCGCGTCCCAGTTTTTTGTTTTTTGTTTGTATAGTGACTAACAAATTATTATTTATATCCTGCCCAACTGGCTGGGTTTCCCCAGCCACTCTATGTAATAAATAATATCAGTAAGTGAATATTCTTTTGTGTAACAGGACTTCACCTTCCTCTGCTCCCCAAACAAATCTGTTTTAGTTCTCTTAAGAGGAAGAGGAAGTTCTATTGCATGAGCAGAAATACACTCCATGTGCACAGACAAAAAGAAAACAAGAAAGTTATTCCCCTCACACATCTACAACATTGAAAGAGTCAGGGCACAGGCCGTTGCACAAATGTGCATAAAATTTGCGTATGCTAATTTATATGCATAGCTAAAACTTTAGGTCTCTGATGGTGACTAGGGTCTCACAGCACTGAGCTTTTGTGCTGTGCTTTCTAGCGACCATGTAAGTGATAGGGATTGTTGTCATTGTTGTCTAAAAAAGGAGTGAGGGAAAGAGGCAGGAAAACTGGGACTCTGGTAAAAAGACCTAGAGCTTACCCCCTAACAACGCCCTTAGTTCCTACAACAGAAAAGGCTGTGGAAACCACAATAGAAGTTTATCTCCCTTACATGTTATGTCTCTTTTTAAGAAAACCCACAAAGCACTGCACTCAATGATCACAACACACACCTGAAAAGTGTCCAGACCCGGATGTATTGATGTTACTGATTAAACACACCAACCCTACAAGAACCCATGCCAGAACTCACCATGAACACCTCCCTTGTTCTCTTATAATGGCAATGGCCCCCACCTGAGAGGTTAGAAAAAGCCATGTGAATTCTGTCCATGTTTGCACAGATGGGTGAAAGCCATCCCCCACCCTCTCCTCAGATTGACACATAAATGAACCAATGTCTTTCCCTCTCCCAAAATGGGAAACAATGCAGTTTCATTTCCCAAAACAGTCTGATATAACAATGAGGTGTTTCTTTTGGTGCAAGCCGCCATCTTAGATTATATCCTGTAAGTTCCTCAGCTGTGAATTTGCTATAGCAGCCAAAATGTTCAAAAGCAACACATATTTGAACTAAGCAAAAATGACTGTTTCCTTAAGTGTTATAAACTTGAAGTCATTGACAGAAATATTTTAACATGATTTGGGGATGTGAAGCAAGGGAGGGTAAAGTTCCCATTAGAAAAGGACCCAGACCACAACAGTTGGAGCTGAGCTGAGATTTTCTTAGCATCTGGATAGTATTCAATTCTGGGGTTTTGGTCTGGCTGTTCTTACGAATTGAGACTAGCTACAAAGTTTGGAATTTTGACTATAGCTCTCCCAGAGGAGCCACAGACTTGAGTCAAACCCCTTCCAATTCATATGCCTCCAAATAATACAAGTTAAACTCTTTGAGCTATGTTTATTCTAAGCCTCATAAAAGTGGGTGGTCTCATTTTTTCTTCTTTACCCACAATTTAAATAAAATACATCTTTGATAGGTGTCTCAGATTAATCATCACCACCACCCTTCTCCTTCATTCTTTCCTGTGCTGAACAGCAATTAAGAACATAAGAGATCTGCTGAATCAAATCATTGATCAATATTCATTGTCCACCCACCTATGCAATGTCTTTTAAAAGGATCTCAAAACATCCACAGTACGATGACACAATATTTCTTCACCATGTGAATACATGCATGCATTCTTCACTTGGCAAAAAAATCTATCTGTTCCACTAGGGAAGGGAAGATAAAAATTAATTAGTTCCATAACACACATAAGAAGGTTTGGACTAACTATTCATATTGCTTTAAATGGGATGCAGCTCAACAAACTTAGATCTAACACACTGTGTCCCAACTTGGCAGTTTCATTCTTGGTCATTCTTGACCTTGTATGTTCTTGGTGATACAATGACCTTGGTCATTCACAGACTTTGTATATGTTTTATCAAAAATCCAAAATGATAGTGATCTTCACAATTCTCTGCAATTCCGAACCCTTTGAGTTAATTGTAAGTGGCTTGAATAGAAACTCTGTGCAGCCTCAACTGTTGATTTTAATAAACTTTTGAACCTTTTGTGTTTTCTATCAATAATTTTTAAGATTTATTTTATATTGTTGCAAACTGCTTAGAGGTTTGGTGGTTTTGGTTTTTTTACAAACAAATTTTATCTACATTTTATTAAATGTCTGGTTGCTGAGGGACGACGACGAATGAGGAGGAGGCGGAGCTGGCGCCACAGCATTAAGCTGCTACACATGCCCCCCGGAGGCACCTGGTTGGCTGCCTCCAGTGGGCGTGGGCGCCAGCCAGGTAAGGAGGGGAGGGGGCTAAGGCCCCCTACCAGGGGCGGAGCTCGGTCTCCCGCCCACAACCACTTCCCTCTCTTCCAGGGAGGAGAGTCTTTGTCTCTGTTTCCATAGATGGAGAATATTAGGAGTTCTACCAGGTTTGATTTTGGGTCAATGACTCTAAAGGAACCCCCATCTCAGCCTGTCTGGTCTCCTTGAGGATCAGGTGGTCATTTGCTTTAATAACTAGAACAACAAATACTATGAACCCTGCCTTCCACCCAATCACCCCCAAAAATCCCTGCTAAGACTGCAGAATTGATTTACTCTGTTCCTTTCCCTCTTGCCTTGAATTGTCTTGAGGTGGAGAAGAGCAGCCAGTGCCCAGGCTTCATATCCCTAAAGCTACAGCACAATACAAAATTATAACTCTGCTTTAATCCTTTGTTTCGAAAAATGAAAGCATTGTGTGAGTCACAATGTTCATGTCTTTAGGTTCCTTTGTTTCAACATTTGTATCTATGGCATTTGTGTTCTTTAATTATACACGAGTGACAAATGTCTGTTAGTTGCTGCTCTCTATTACTGGGATCTACTGGTAGTTCTCCTATGAACTTGGGAGTCCTAACTCAGTTGCTCACAATTTTGGGGGGCCGCAGCCTGTAAATCCTGTCAGCAGCACCAACCCCCTCTGTCCCTGGAATCTCAATGTCCTTGAAGAGGGTTGTCTTCAACATCCTTCCTTCCAGCTCACATTTGGTGCCTGAGGCAGAACAGCAAATGGCACCCCCTTCAAAAAAATATAAGCAAAAGTGCGTAGTGCCAAGGTCAGCCAAGTTATTTTGACACCTGAGGCAAGAAAATCCCACAATTCCCTCTCACTCACTCTGAGAGTAATAACAAATAACAATTTGCTGTCCTTTGGTGAGTCCCCAAATCTGCTTCCTGAGGCAGCTTCTCCCTCTGCCTAATGGCAGGGCCATCCCTGGGCCTCAGCCTTCACTTCCACGTGATTGTTTCTGCCTCTCAAAGTCCTAGAAGTGAGGGGACCCAAGGTAGAGAAAGTCTGGTCCAGAGATAAATTATTACATTGGGGCTTCCTCCTGACCCGGCTTGTAAACCAAATGGTTGAGCTATTCCTGTTTGTTTAAAAAAGAAGGAAACAGCATGCTGAAACTGGCCTTCTTCACCTTTCTATACCAGTAGAACAAGGTGGCTACTGTCCTGCCTTGGCTACTCGGAAATTGTGAGATAAAAGTTTGGGGGTTGTGCAGCCTTAGCAAGTCCACATCAGGCTTGTGTTGAGGGGCATAGCATATAGCACAGCATTTCATGTCCCTCTAGGAACAGTTAATGAATCTATTATGGTTGCCTTCAGTCACCTGGGACCCTCTAGATCAGGCATGTTTATTTCCTGGGGTAAAATCCTAAAAAACCCTCAACAACTTCAATAATCCTAAAAAAAAGCTCAACAACTTTGGGGTAAAATCATAAAGAACAACAACCAACTTTGGTTGGCCCTTTGGTTGGCCCTTTATGGACCTTTACTTCATCAATTCTGGCCCTCTTTGAAAAAAGTTTGGACACCATTGCCTAGATGTTTTGGGCTACAACTAGAGTGCCACTTCCTTTTTGCATCGCATTTGAATTCATGCTAAATTTTCTCCAGCTTGATACAATTAACCCTTCCTAATCTAGGCCCATGTAGTAGTACATGAAACTATATTTCCTTCATGTTCAAGTCTTCCCATATAGCCAAGAATGGTTTCTTCAGGTGGACATTAGCTTGTAAATTATTTCCATGTATCGTTCTGTTGAAAGAATGGAACAATAGGGGGAAGGGGAGGGGAGTCTTTGCAGCCTGCTGGTTTCTGCCTCAAACTCCAACATTAACTGCATGGCTTTGCACTCTTAGGAAGGAGATTGGCCCCAAGAAACAACCAAGATGCTTATCTGATGTGGCACCGAGGACAGTGCTCTGATGCTTTGTAACTGCAGGTTTAATTTAAGGACAAAGTTTTGCTCACTGTGAAATCTTTTCCTGTTCACCTGCCGCTGTCATACTGAGCAATTAAAGCACAGTGCACTTCATTCCATGGGAAAAGCAAAGACAGAAGAGAATCATAGTTACAGTATTTCTGACCTAGCTAGGTCTCGATTAAAAATGTAGATTTGTTTATCCCAAATACCATTTAAATTTACCTTAAATGTGAACCTCGGTTTTTATAAATGGTTCCCATTTCCAATTAGCCAAATTAAACAGTGAACAAAGAAAATTAGGATTAGGTAGATTCCATGTGGGGTAGGCTCACTAGTACATCTAGTTTTTGTGTGCAATCTGTTATAGTTATGTATGTATTTATACGTTACCCATCTGACTGGGTTGCCCCAGCAACTCTAGGTGTATCCCAACAAAAATTAGTAAAAACACAATAAAACACCACACACTAAAAACTTCCCTGAACAGGACTGCCTTCAGATGTCTTTTAAAAATCACATAGCTGTTTATCTTGAATATTGAATATCATTCAATATAGACAACATTTCATGATCTGCCACTTTTCATGTTCTCTTTCACCATCCGTTTTCTAGCCCTGTATGCACCAAAGCTTATTACTCAAACGTTTGTGCCACATTCACTCATACAACTATGACCCAATCCCTCTCTGACATTGGTCTCTGGCGTTTCAGAAAAGCCATGTAATCCAGTTTAAATATATGTCAAGTGGAGTTATAACCTGCAACCTTGTTTGATTCAAAGGCAACAACATGATTACGTCTTACTTTCTTGGGTTATGCTACATCGCACCTTAATTTCATGAAGTCCTCTGCAGAACTGGAAGTACCTACAATTAGGAACTTGCAGCCTCGGGTTGTGTAGCCTTGGGTGAACCGGTGGAGGTGGTGGCATGAAGCCTGAAGTTTGTGCCAAAGAGCAAATGTAAATCAAGCTTGGCATTGAGATGAACTTTCTGGGGAATCTGGCCAGATCTGGCAATAAATCCAAAAGGTAAAGCAAAGTCACTGTTGGGGAACAAACTACAAAGTAAATCTCAGGGAATGATCAAAGAAACATGGTGCAGCTACCTTGCTGAAATAAAGCAAGTCTGAGTCTGGCTTGTGCTTGGATAGGAGACCACTCCTTGTAAAGTATATTGAACTCCTGAGATGATACATAAAACAAATATGCTATTAAGGACCATCATGGCAACAAACATGAATTCAAAAGCTGTTTTTTATTATGTTGTTGTTGTTGGTCATGAGAGGCAAAGGGGCATTTTTGAAATTGCTTAAGTCTAATTAATGCATGAAGGGGTTAAGACCATAGAGTAAGCTGTCCTACCAGGCTTAGCTCACCTTGGGAAGGATTGGGTAATCAAGACTTTGTCCCCTCCAGTCTACTCAGTGTGTGCAGAGTTGGTCCAATTTAGCTGCATGGCTCTCACAAGTCATATGTGTGTTCCTATACAGTGGTACCTCGGGTTAAATACGCTTCAGGTTACATACACTTCAGGTTACAGACTCCGCTAACCCAGAAATATTACCTCGGGTTAAGAACTTTGCTTCAGGATGAGAACAGAAATCGTGCTCCGGTGGTGCGGCAGCAGCGGGAGGCCCCATTAGCTAAAGTGGTGCTTCAGGTTAAGAACAGTTTCAGGTTAAGAACGGACCTCCGGAACGAATTAAGTACTTAACCCAAGGTACCACTGTACTAACAATTTAGGAACTTTCACCACTTTTGATCTAAGTTACATTTTATTGCCTGTGCAACTTTTTAGAAAAGCACATGAACCTGGCCTTTGAAGAGTTTGTAAGGAAGCCAATTTTTAATTTACCAGATGTGTGCTCTCTTCCTATGCTGGGGGAAGAGGGAAGTTTTGGAACACACAAGGGCATATTTTAAAGGTCTAACAGCCTCTATTTTCCTCGCTTTACTTTACTGCATATTTTGTGATGTTAAATCTCTGCTTGGGTTCTCTCAGCAAAGAGTGCTTGCCCCAAACATGGATGGCATATCAGGAATTCTCCTTTTTATACCTTTTAAAAATTATTTGCACCGACAGAAATGACGTTGGCTTTTGGATGGAGATGGAGGAAGGAACAGTGACCTATTCTCCCCCCGCCCTTGCGCTTGATCCCTTAATTTCATCTGGTGGGGTGAGGGAAGATTAGTTTAGCTGAGAACTCTCATTGTGGGAAAGGCAGGCTACCTGTGAACCAGTGCTTGGAATGCTGCAGAATGCCCTTGGGCACAGATAAAGCCCACAGATTAACTAAATGGTATTTCTTATTTTGAGAGAGATCAACAACACTGCAAATCCCAAGAACACAGAAGTGATGAAATCAGGGAAGCAAAAGAGATAACCCCCCACCAAAACAAAAACCCCAAACCCACTGAACAATTAAGTCAAGTAACACAAAAGTATTTTATTCAGATGCGCATGGGGTGTGTGTGGATTTTTCACTATGTTTAATGCTTAAGAACCCTCAGTGTACAGTGGTACCTCGGGTTAAGTACTTAATTCGTTCCGGAGGTCCGTTTTGAACCTGAAACTGTTCTTAACCTGAAGCACCACTTTAGCTAATGGGGCCTCCTGCTGCTGCCACGCTGCCGGAGCACGATTTCTGTTCTCATCCTGAAGCAAAGTTCTTAACCTGAGGTACTATTTCTGGGTTAGCGGAGTCTGTAACCTGAAGCGTATGTAACCCGAGGTACCACTGTATTTGATGCATACAGGATAAAAGTAGTTGCCAGCTGTTTTCTGGTAGAGTTTCTGAACTTTTAACAGCTGTGTGGCAAGCAGGTTGGTCGTGTCCCCCCCCCCACCACCTGCATTATCAGGTTCCTTATTTGGACAATGTAGTCAAGCCTCCATTCTCAAGGAGTTTACATACTGGGGAAGTAACAGGAGGAATAAAGGGAGAAAAGGATAGGTCTCCTTGCCTTCTGCCCTACCAGTCCCAATGGGCACCAGCCACCACTGGTTGCTGGACTCCAACTCTCATCAGCCCCAGCCAGCACAGCCAACATCCCATCCACCAACATTTGGAGCACCAAAGGTTCCCACTCTACTGTACGGAAAACAGAAGTTTGGAGGAGAGTTGTGAAGGAAAGGAAAGAGGTGGCCCCAGGGGTGGCCAGAGGTGCTCTGTGAGAGGTCAAAATTTGGCAACCCACCACCTCTCACCTCCCGTTCTGCTCCATCCACTATGTCATGGTTGTGACACCCTGCAGCACCCCCTAGGCTCAGCACCCAGTGCAGTGGGACCAATCCTGCTGCCCTAAATCCACCTATGGGTGATCCAGTATTCCAGGTAAGGCAGGGAGTCCCACCCATGGGCTGGAGCAGGGAGGGCAACCAGAGAGAATGTGCAGAATCACTTTAAGGAAAAGGAAATCTTAATTGACTTGCGAGCCGTAGTCAAAGCAGGGAACGGCCAAGACACAGCCAGAGTTTCATCAGCTAAGGAGACAAAGATGGATCATGGGTGGGTTTCTGCCAAGTTGGGCAGGAAGAGCACAACCTAGGCTGTGTACACATTAGCATTTACTCCGGCTCCAGTGATCTCCCAGGGCTGGTGCTTGAAGCCAAGTAAACATGGCAATAGGCATAATCCATCTGGACCCTGCAGTTCCTTGAGAAATACTGCTGTTTGATGCATTTCCCCTCAAACCAGCTTGCATGTGAATTGAAAATGCAAGCTGAAGTTTGTAGATCTGAGACAACTGCTGCACATGCGCAGATGACAGCTTCATTGAATAAGAGCTCAGGGGAGTTGTAGGCTGGAGGAAACCAATCAGGTAATTCACATGAGGTGATAACATCCTCACCCTCTCTCTGGTGTGTCCAGCAATGGGACTTGAAACACAGCAGGAGGAGACGACCTTGCTGTGTTTTAAGCTGCTGGTGTGTAAAAGGTTGAATGTGGGGAGCAAAGAAGATAAAAGAATCAAAGATGAAGCTGTGTGCGGGGTCCTACTGGGGGTGAGTGCTGCTGTTGTTGTTAAGGGGTCAAGGAGAGTAAATATAAGCAGTTCCATCTTGTCCATGTTGACTTTGAGTTGGTGATTAGACATCAGTCCGGTTGTAGCATTCATGTGCAAGCATTCTCAGAATGGGTGGAGGATGGGGAGAGGCAGCAGTGGATGTCGTGGTGGAGCTACACCACCCACCTGCCCTCCATCCAGCTGAGTCACTGCAGCATATCAGAATGGAGGAGACATGGGTCGTGACAAGAGGCAAATATGTTGGCAGAGTCAATCAGGTGCTCCTGCTAGCATGTTTGCCACCACACTGACCTTGCCACTGCACCTCTCCCTGTCGCCACAACATCAGCCAGATGGAAGTCAGGCACAACCCCATCATGCCGCCCTCTGCTGAAGCTAGGCCATGGTCTGCCCCTACATCCCTGGTTCTACTCCCCATTGAGCAGGAAGATCTGAAGGAGGGGGGAATCTATGCATGTTTGGCTGAATGTGCCTAGACTTTCTGTGTCATGAAAACCTTTCGGCATCACAGAATCAGCAGGGAGCCCACAGGAGTGGTCAGTAGTGTGTGTGTGTGTGTGTGTGTGTGTGTGTGTGTGAGAGAGAGAGAGAGAGAGAGAGAGAGAGAGAGAGAGAGAGAGAGAGAGCACACTTACAGATTCTCTCTTTGTGCACAGCATTTGGCATCACAGTGATGGATCTATGGGCACAGTCAGTTAAAACATATTTTTTTTAAAAAAAGCAGAGGGCATGGGTTACAGTAACCTCTCATCATAGTGGGGGACCCATATAGACAATCCCTTAAAAAAATATTTATTTATTTAAATGACAAATGGGAGATCTTGGGGCCAAATGCTATGGATTAACCACTCCTGAAACACCACTCCTGAAACATTTACTGGGGCTACTTGGCTGCAAAATATTGATGCTGTTGATCTTACTTATTTTTGATGAATTGTCTATCAGGAATCTGTTCCTTTTATCTGTTGGCTGTTTTATGTATTTTAAAAATGTTGTTTTTTATTATGCCTGGTGTTTTAACTTCAGGTCGCTCTGTGGATTCATGGTGAATGGAAAGGCAGGCTACAAATATTTTTAATTAACAAACCAAACATCCTCTTCTCACTAAAAGACGCTAACAAAAAAATAAAATAAAATAAAATAAAATAAACCACTCCTGAAACAGTGAGAGAACCAGCTAAGGCAGGGTTCACCAATCATTTTGGACCAGTGGGCACCTTTTGAAATTTGAGAGAGTGCTGTGGGTGCCATTCACAAAATGGCTACCATGGGAGTGTGGCGTAATGCAATATGGCTGCATAGGAAAGGGCATGGTATAGCACAAAATTAAGAGCATATAAACATGGTGATGCCCTGTGGTGCCCCATAGTGTAAATCTTCCAATGTTTTTCTCTGGCCATAAACCCATAGGTAGGATGAAGACTGCTGTAATTCTGTGTTCCCATTCCATGGAGCCTATCCAGGAGAATACTGTGGCCAATGGAATGGGCTGCCATGGGGGGAGGGTCAAGAAGCAAGGAAAGGTCTCTGGAAAGGTCATCTGTCAGGATGACTGGGGCTGACTTAGTCCCATTGCCAGGCCTGAACCTAGATTGGAGCAGGTCTAAGTAATCTGTGTCATCCACAAAATATGCAGCTGTCTCACCAGAACTCTCTCTTCCACTTTCCCCACAACTGAGTATTTGCAACTGGTCAATAGTTATTCCAATCCAAGGAATCCGGGGCCTTTTTCTTTCCTCCAAAGTCACTCTGTTGATCAAGAGAATAACCAGAGTTGATGAATGGGCATTATAGCTAGTCTGGAAAGTTGTGCAACTTTTCATGGAACAGTGTAAGAAATAAGCCAAGAGTTTAGGAGTGGGAGAAGCCGTAGGTGGAGACCACAGCGAGGAGGGAGTCAGCAGAAGTTGCAGAGGAGATAAGAGGGATAATGTTTCTGAGAAAGTCGGTGGACCGCAGGTCACAACAGGCGCAAGAAGCTGGAGTCACAAGGTAATGACCGGAGAGGAAAAATTCCATTAATAGAGCTAACACAGGGCAAGAGAAAACAAGATCAAATGAGTGAGTGGAGGAGTCACGCCAAGGCTGTAGGCCAAAGAAAATCAAAGAGGGGAGAGAAGCAGCAGTAACTATATTGGTGAGATTATCAGCATGAGCACTGAATTTATGCTTGTGCCTTTATTAAAGTTGCAGGAGTCTGCCAAAGAAAAAACCAAGCCAAACCTGGCAACTTCAGGCTCAAGCTTTCATCTTTACGGAACAAAATGTAACGTGTTTCTTGCCTGGCCTTTTAAGTTAGCTATTCCCAAGTTAAAACTGTGTAAAGCTTTTGTGATTCATGAACATCCAGATTCCTCTGGGCTGTGGCCTTTCATATCAAGCTGATATTATGCACCAGTCATTGCTACCCATGTCAAAACCTAGACCAGCGTTTGAAACAGCAGCTACTCTTCTCTTCTAGTTTGCATGTTTACTTTGTAGCCTGACTGACATTTTCAATCTCTGTATTCAGGCCCTGGGTGGAAAGGCTTGATGAGATTTGTAGTCCAAAATATTTGGAGGGCACCAGTTTGGTGAAGGATGAGCTGGGCAGAGCCACATTCCTCAGCAGGAGTGACAATGCACTTGCAAATGGCTTTGGGAAATCAGAGGCTAACAAGCCGAAGAACAGTTTACAGGGGAGTGGTCATTTTTAACCCCTTCAGAAAGCAAAGCATCATGCATTCCTTGAGCTTTGTTATTTGGGCAAGGTCAGAATGGTAGAATGAACAGGGTATTGGATTTGGAACCGCACAATAAAGTTCAAATGAAGCCCAGCCCTGAAACTCTCAGCTGTTGAACTGTGAGAGACAGACCAAGCCTTCCAAGAAAAGGATCCACAAACTATTTATTTGCTTAACCCTCCTTAATTGCCTGGCTGTGAGGATTAAATGGCATAAGGAATAGAGCTACCACTGTTTATTTTGTATTCCAAAGAGCTTGTGCCTGCAACAGCTGCCTTGACAGGCAGAAATTCAACTGGTGCTGTTTTCCCCCATTACAGTTCCTAGAATTGTCAGACTGTGTGGTGTGTGGTCTTTAAACTATCAATCCAAAAGTCCCCAGTTTGAATCTCACCTCTGCAATGAACTCACTAGGTGGTTTTAAGGCAAGCCACTCTTGTCAGTTTCAGCTTCCCAATTTGTAAAATAGGAATAATAAGATGACATCACAGTAGAAAATAATAATTGATCTGAAGGGCTTTTGAATACTCTGATTGTATGTTACACATATTAGGTATGTTATCATTATCACCATTAACTAGATGAAACTCTTGTCAGATTAGCACTTTTGCTAATCTCCCTCCATTGCATGGTGTGAAATAGCACCTTCCAATTCAGTAAGGCTCCTGCAAACAACAGCAGCTGAGCTAGGAGGGCTTTCTGAGTCCCTTGCTTCTGTCTTTGAAGACAGTCAAGAGTTATATAGCCCTCTGGCTCTGCATAGGCATAGCAGAAGGCAGTGGTGATGCTATGAACAATGTTTTGAACTCCCTTTCATATAATACTTTCCCTCTTTGGCTGTTGTACAGGTTGTGCCTCCTGGGTATATTCGCATGACTTCTTTTCCACAGTCAAGCATAGGAAAAAAGCTGTGTCTCGGCCAGCATGCTAGAAGTTTGTTTGATCTGTGCTGGGATGTAACTGTTTTTCTAACGGAGTCATGGCCTCGTCCAAGAAACAGGTGCAGATAGGAATTGCAGAATCTACTTAGCAAAGTTATATAAAAGTTCAAAAACATGGGGGGGGGGGGGAAACGTGGGGAAACGTTTGTTAAACCTGAGACAAGAGAGGAAATATCGGATGGTGCAGCCTGCATGGGAAAAACCTAGGGACTGGCCCGAGAACTGCCAAGGAAATTTATTTTGTTGTGCAATCAACCTGGACTTGATTATGAGCTAGTCTGAAAGCCATTCCCCAAGGCTGTATTTGTAGTTCTTTGCCTCCCCTTCTAGCCACAAAGGAAACAAGCAGCACAGAACTAGCAAATGAAGTGGAAAGCCGCATTCACAAGCCATCAGCTGGCTGATATATCATAGGGCTCCCTCGCCCACTTGGGTTTTATTATGCTGCCACATGCCTCACCATTGCATCACAATTGCCACCGCAGTGCTGCGAGTTCATTGCAGTCAGGTTGTTGCTCTTGACTCCGTGCCTTTGGCTAAGCCACTCTGTGAATCCTTTTCCCAAAATGGGCAGGACTATCTTTCCTGTTAGCCCAGCAAGGATCCTGCAGGACAGCTTGCAATTTGATGGGTAGATCTTTTCTCAGCAGAGTAACATGGCAATGGGAAAAGGTTCTCATTCTTAATTGTTGCATAATGTTGCATAATGGCTAAAAACATGGGAGTTCTGGGTTAGGAGAGTTCTAAAGGGGAGGAATTATGGGGTTGGCATGGAAGGCATAGTTCATAGGATGAGAGGAAGGTTGCTCTGGGCACTTATGGTTTCATTAGGATTATTATTTAGTAAGACAGTGGGTGGCATCTAACAGTTGCTATTTCAACAGATTCTCCCTTAAACTCTTGCAAAAAAAGAAGAAAAAAGAGGCTCCAGAGAGTTGAAGGTTGAAGATTCTTCCTGAACGGTGTAGGTGTCTGCAGGGAGAAATCATCAGCCTTCCATGAGTGGAAGTGTCAGGTGGATCAAAACACCTTCTGTGAGGATACCTATTAGATCCCACTCATTTTTTCACCCGTGCCATTTCAAAGCTTTGCCTCTTCTTTTGCTTCCCCTTGTCCATAGAAAGCAATGTAGCGCCAACTCAAGTCTGGCCCAACATTTTGCTGCCTGAAGTGAGGGACAAGATCTCCCTGCACCGCTGCCAACTGGTAATTGTATCTCACTTCAACAAGGGTGATAGGATAGTGCCTTCTACAGCACCCAAAACAGCAGACTAGTTCAGTGGGGCTAAGACAGATCTCATAGCATGGCTGGAGCAGGTCCTTAGGAAGGATAGCTGGGTGTGTGTGTGTGATTGTTGCTTCCACCCCACCTCCCAGCATGTGTCACCTGAGGTGGTTACTTCATTGGTAGGGGTGGCCCTGTATGAACAACATTACTCTGGATTAGCGTGGGAAGATAGTTTGCAGAGAAAAGCTCAGACAAGCCTTGTCACCCAAGAAAGTATTATCACCTAAGCACTTTCTTCATTAGGTCCCATTCCACATACAGCCCTTGCCCAAAATCCTGGTTCACCTCCACATTCCCCTTACACCCCGCAAGTCTTTTAGTCCTGCTGTGAAATACTGAGGGTGAGTAACTTCTACGCATTTCCATGAAGCTAACTAATAAAACCAGCTTGGTGAGAGGTGACAGAATGGGATCAGAATACGAGTAATTAGTTTTACAAAATTTGCTTCCAGTGTCACTGTAGGAATGGCACTCTTTAACAGTTGTTAAATCCCATAATCCCTGCTGAGGATTTGGCCTGTTGAGTTTTATACTGCACCTCGTGCTTTTCATCTTGATGATCCTGGGGAATAGAAGGGAAGGAAGGGCATTTCTTCAGCGAAACTTGCCAATGCATCAGAGAAGCAAGTGCCGGTATGAAACACAAACTGCAGACTAGGACAAAACTGAAATGGAGAGGAACAATTCATCCATTTTGCTGAAGCAAAGCAGGTCTATGCCTGGTTAGGGTCTGGACGAGAAATCACTTGGCAGCCCCACATACTTCATGACGCAAGAAAGATGGAAATAAATCTACCAAATTATATTTGGCAATAAAAACTAATAAAGCACAGAAGGAAAGCATCCAGGGAGAGAGCACTGGGTCTTACCTGGCTAAAGCCCTCTAAACATGGCAGCTCTGTGTGAACATCTGTTGGAAAACAGATCAAACTGAACAGCTGAATGCCAGGGATATTTTTATCACTGCATAGGTTTCTGTTCAGTGCAGAAGGAGCTGTTCAAGACAACCATGAAATGGTTAATATTAGGGGTGTTCATACATTACATTCAACCAGTGTATAGTCCTTTGTACCTGTGTACACAAATACTGTACATACAGTACAGTTATGCACATGTAACATTCAATGAGTCTGTCAGGTCAGAGGCATTTCTGGGGAAATGAGGGCAGCAGGCTGCAGCACTTTGCTCTAATTTGGGTCCCTAGATGTTGTTGGACTACAACTCCCATCATCCCTGACCACTGGTCCAGATAGCTAGGGACGATGGGAGCTGTAGTCTGGGGACCCAGTTTGAGAAAGGCTGCTTTAGAGTGTCTGCTGCTCCTGCTGGTTTTTTCTGTCTCTCCACCCCTCTGCATTTATATGCTGTTCATTCTATGGCATCTTTTGGACCCCCTTGGGCTCCAAATTCCACACCGGACCGAGCCATAGTGGGTTGGCAGGGAGCAGAACAGCCCTGCTAACCCCTCCAACAGTTTGCTTAGTGGGGAAAAACATTTGGGCATGTGGGTAGACAAGACACAGCCAAAAAGGGGGGGAACCAACAGTAGGCCCCACATGTGCAAGCATGCATGTACTTCAAATCACTAGCAGGGAGTTACAACTCAGGCAGCGATTCTGCCTTTTCAAAGACCTAACAGGGACTTGGGACTGCAATCCTATATGAAATCTGGGGGTAAGTCCCACTGAACTTAACAAGCCTTAAGGGATTGTGCTGCTGGTCTAGTTTGGTTCTGGTGTCTAAATCCAGTTTGGGGAGGTTGTGGAAAGTTCCCAAAATGGACCCTGCAGAATTGCTACTATAATGTAAAACAAGAATACCCTCACACACACACAAAAAAACCAACAACCCAAGATGCCCCATAGAGAAGATATAAATTACCAGGCAGCCGATGAAACTGGAAGCCACTGTTTTAATGTAAGTGACTAGGCTCCTCCAAGGCAAATCAGAGATTATGGATATCAGACACAGCCGAGGTCCTGTGCGTGTTGTTATCATAAGAGTAACAAAAAAAGAGAAAGGAATTTACGGTAAACAATGAAAGCTCTGTAGCAGGCAAGGCAGGTACTGCCAAGTAACCACACCTTAAACCTATGGCAAACACAATGAAATGCCTGATTGTTTAAAACAAATCTGGTACGAAATAATTAGAATATTAAGTTGCTGGCCTCTTTTTACATCTCGGAGTTGGAGGTGCAATTTAAAGGCGGGGGGGGGGGTGCTAGTTATGTGTTCAAGAAGTGGGGGAATCAAGGGAAGCATTGTCTGTCTGTCTACCTAGGAAACATGAGCACTATATCTTATCATTTTTGTTCTCTCAGATTTTCTCATAAGTGTAGATGACAGAGAAAAAGCTGCATTTTCACCTGTAAGCCCTCGACATATAAGATGCATTTATATGCATTATACACTACCCACTGTTATTTTGCAAGTTTTTTCTGACCACTGTCCCCCCCACCCTTCTTTGGATGAAGATGTAATTTAGTAGGCTTGACAATCTACGAAAAGGCTGGTTTTTGTCAGCCTCTAAGCACATTTAATAGGGACGTGGGTGGGGCTGTGGGTTAAACCACAGAGCCTAGGACTTGCCGATCAGAAGGTCGGCGGTTCAAATCCCCGAGACGGGGTGAGCTCCTGTTGTTCGGTCATTGCTCCTGCCAACCTAGCAGTTCGAAAGCACGTCAAAGTGCAAGTAGATAAATAGGTACCGCTCTGGCGGGAAAATAAACGGCATTTCCGTGTGCTGCTCTGGTTCACCAGAAGCGGCTTCGTCATGCTGGCCACATGACCTGGAAGCTGTCTGTGGACAAACGCCGGCTCCCTCAGCCTATAGAGCAAGGTGAGTGCGCAACCCCAGAGTCGGTCACGACTGGACCTAATGGTCAGGGGTCCCTTTACCTTTACCTTTAAGCACATTTTAACTAGATGTTTGTAGCTCAGAAACTCATTCACAACTCAAGTTAACCTTTCAGGATCTTTGGGAGACTTTCAGCTTTGAAACCTAAGGCAAAGGTCAGGAAAAAGCAACATAGGAACTGATCCTCAATTTCTGGAGTTTAAATAAGTGAATCAGGAGCATGCAAAGCACTTAGGACATGGTGCATTTAGACAAACCTGGCAAGGTGTCTCACAGGATAATTTGCCATTGGCTGACGTAGCCTAACCCTTCCCAGGAGACTGCCTCTTCACAGCTGAGTGCTTTGCCCCTGAACATTATCCAAGTTATGCTTTATTAATCAGACCATTTTCGTTGAGATTATGTTAATTACTTGGCAGATTAGGTGCTTATCTCGGAGAGTCACACTAATCATTTACCAGGGTCTGAGCCTTTAGTGTAGCAGGCCTTGCCCTTCGGAACTCCTTGCCAATAGAGGCTCAGTAGGAGTCATCCATATACACTTGCAGACATCTTCTGTATTATTCAGACAGGCCTTTTGAACCTGAGATTCTTTGCCAACCAGCTTTTACTGATGTGTTTTGTTGTGTTTAGTGTAATCCTGTGCTTTTAGCCTGTATACTGCATTGCAATATTTTATATGAAAGTATGTTTTAAATGTTTAAATAAACAAGCAGTACTATATGTTTCCTTGTATGTGGTCTGAGTGCAGAAGGCAGAAAAGGAAATATTACGGTACTTTCCATAAGTTGATTGAATTCACTAGGGTCAAGGAAATTGCATTTGCCCTGCCTATGTGCTATAGTACTTAATAATAAACATTTTAATTTTAAACGTTACACCAAGTTTGTATGTTCTGGTCTCCAAAAAATTTCGCATGCATAGTATATAAACTACAGGTTTACTGCCTTATACTTCTGCAGTTGTGAAGACCACATATTTTCAATTGTGTATATGCTAACATATAGCAACATGAAGAAAACATAATAATGTTCCCAGTAATATTTTGAAAGTCAAAAAGTCAGTAGAGGAGCAAAACATATCACATAATTTTATTAACACAGTATCAACAAAATAACAGAACAAGGAAAACTTCAAATATATAATTTCTTCCCATCTTAGTCATTTGGGGTAAAAATGTTCTAACAAAATAAATTATCTCTTATTTCATAGAATACACAGGCTCATTATCAGTCTTTCCTAATCAGATGTTTATCACACAAAATATTTATTTCTGAATGTGTGCACGTATGTGCAAAAAACCATAAAGATTTGGCAGTATTACTCCCTTCCTGAGGCTATTCAAGAATGGAGTAGCAGTTTTTTAAAACAAAACTTCTTCCATGGTCTACAAAATACTCACTTCTCAAGAACAAACTCAACAGCCAGAAAAAAATATTTCATACTTTCTTCATGCTAATGTGGATCAACACTGACTCCAGAACAGTCCAATATAGAGATTAATTGCTGTATTGTGCATTTCCCAGATTTAATTTGTTTACAGTGGCAACAAAGCTATAAGAGCAAGGAGAGTTCACACTGAACTAATCTCGCGCAATTCTTCCTCAAACACTGTTTATACTTTTACAGAATAATCTTCCTACTGAAGGTAAACAGACTGATGAGAGTCTGTTTTGGAGTAATGTGATTATTAAGGTTCTACCATTAACATCTGAAGGATGTATATTCTGGATCTTATACAGATAAGTTATGCAATAAGTACTATTGCCTTCCAGTGTGAATAAGATAGTATCCAAAACAATATCTGATCGTGCCATTCTAGTTATCTGAAATATTTGCAAATACCGTAGTAGAAATAATCCACCCAAGAAGTGTTTCAAAATGTAATTTTTAAAACTAAAAATTGAATGTTAAAATCAGGATTCCAAAACATGTAGGAGACAATCATGGGAATGTTTAAGGCGTCATCAAAGTTACACTGTAAAATACTTGCCATTAGAATCTAATTTAATATTAAAACCAGGCAACAAGAAAATTTAGAATATTTAAACAACTTCCATTTTTTTCATCCAGCTGTTCACTCTAGCAATTGAATAGGATACCTGAAATAATCTCCCAATAAGAGTAACTAATGAGACAACAGTAGCTGATTACCACCAAAAATGGAAGGGGTGGCTTCCAACCTAATTTTCTCACTGGTACTATCATTTTGCAGAGGATTACCATTTAGTTAAGAAACTAACGGTTTGATTCTTTTATACGTAAGGATCCCTGTTTCAACCAATGTTTTATAAATACTAGCAAATACGTTTTATTTCTTGTTAACTTTAAGTATATTTGCATTGATGGCATTCATATTGTGCAGCTGTTTTAAAGTTTTAAGTAAACTGCAAGTAAATGATTTTCCTTTAATGTGTACACACTGTACAGCTGAGAAGCCACTATAACCCAGTCTTTAAAGTTCTATTGTCATGCTGCATAGCATACTTCATTATCAAAATAGAAGGGTGGAGAAGCTAGCAAACTAGCCCGAAATCTGTCAGCATATGCTAAAACGTTTATAGGCAGCTTCCTAATACTAAGTCAGACCATCAAGCTCAGTTCTCTCTAAACTGGCAGCAGATCTCCAAAGCTTTAGTTGCACACAGAGATGCCAGGAATTGAGCACGGGGCATTTTGCATAAACTGCATGTGCTCTGTCACTGAGCTACAGCTGAGAATCTGTAGAAATGACTAAGATTTTTACTATTCATTTAAGTTAGTTATATACTGCTTAATCACCAAGGTTTCTAAGTGGTATACATGAAGAATTTTGTTTTAGGAAAACCAGAGCACGATGTATTGGAGCATATTCTCGTCTGTCTAGTTCTGGGATAGAGAATCTACACTGGCTGCCCTTGCTCCTTTCAGCTAGCATGGCCAATGGTTTAGTGATGATGCAGTACATCATCATCTGGGAGGGCCACCTGGTCTGGGCGAAGTGGACAGGGTTTTCTGTCGCCTGACATTATGCTTACTTTGCAAGGCTATGGAATATTTTCAGTGAACGGTGTGGGTCATATAATGCAGGAAGAGCCCTACCAGATCACGGCAACAGGACGTATAATTCCATATCCTGTTTTTAATAGTAGCCAGGTAGGTCTGTGCAAAGCCCACAAAAAGGCCTCAACGCAGTAGTCCTCTCCTTTTATTTTGCACCCAAATAACTGGTGCTCTCTGCCACACTGTCAGGAGAGGCTCCACATTGGTGCAATGGCCTAATAGCTGTTGATAGTCCTCTGTTCCAGGAATTTATCAAATCCTCATTTAAAGAAATCCAAGCTAGAGGACATCATCACATCTCGTAGATGATGCAGTGAGTGTGTTATGTTAAGGAATGACTTTCAGAAACATAAAACTTAAGAGAGGAAAATGAAGTTACATAAATTTACAGTGGTAAAAATATTTCCCTACCTGCAGCTTCCCCCAAAAGATCACTGTCCCCGTTGCCAGTGCAATTCTAGAATGCAATTCAAGGAATACTTTCTATTAGAATTCAGTCTGGACAAGATTAAATATGCTTATGAATGTGTACTGCCAAAGAGTCTTACTAGGTTAACAGGACTTCCTTGGAGTGAAGTGTATTAACTGAGTAGGATAGACGACCAAAACAATAATTGCCATAAGGAAACAAGATCCATTAATCCGAAATGGAGGAGAAACGGATATGTGGAATTCACTGATAACATCAACTCACCAGAATACAAAACAAATATAATTCTACTAAAAAAAGCAAATAAGTGGAATTTTACCAAGACACATGCAGTTAGCCAATGGATATTGCCCACTGCTAAGATATAATAAGCAGAACAAGTTAAGAAATAAGCAAAAACATCTAATTGCCAAAAGCAACGAATCTCTAAATTTTGCATTTAATTTTTTTCATCACTTGATAATAAGTTAAATACAAAAGGTGTAATATGAACAGACATGAGGCACAGTTCACAAATCCTATTGTGCTGACATACCATTGCTCCAGCATGTCTCGGCCTTGCATAGCATACAACTGTGAGTAAGTCTGCCCTGTATGAACTATGGCACATTCCTTGTACTTAGCCATTCCAAGACATGTGGGTTTCATGCTGCAGCAGTAAGAAAAACTCACATAAATACTAGTGCCAAGGCACCTACAAGTCAGTTCAGGCAGACTACACACACCAAACCCCATGAACTAACACTACAGGGAGTTATATAACCCACACTGCCACATAGTCTGAGGGCAATACAGTACCCACCAATGCTGTTGAAATGATTGGAGTAGCTGCAAAGATTCCCAGTCGGGGAACATACCTCCATTCCTTCAACACCAGGTTTGGACCAATGGTAACTGCTGGGGTATGCACTGCTCTTTTGGGGGGCCAAATAAAAAGGCAAATTGGGATGATGTGTGGGACTCCTCTACTCCCTGAGTCGAAGAAAGGTGTAATTCCCACCCCTTCAGTTTGATCAGGGCACCAACAAAGCCACAGAGCCTCTTTGTTTCTGTGCCAGTACAACTCTATCTTTTCCTGTATATCTCTACGCTTCTCTCGGTCCAAGGGCTTTGCAAGAAGTGAAGGGGTCGAAAATGTTGTCTGCAAAGCACAGCATTGGGTATTTTTTTTACAAAAAAATAATAATAAGCAAAACATTTCATCTTAGGTTTTTTTTAAAAAAGTATACTTTGCTCTGTTTTAATAAGAACAAAATCAACAACCCAGAGCTCTTTAGAACTCTGCAAGCAACATTCTAGGCTCAACATTGTAAAGTATATTAGAGACCTGTGCAGGTCTACTGGAAGGCCTATAAAGCCTGTTGGAGGTCACAAACAATCGTCAGGAGAAAGGCTTATGTGAAGCTGCGAAGGTTTTTTTAAACGTACATGCTAGTATATGCACCATTTGGCAACCTCTTAATTATTTTAAGGTAAGAAAAAGACAAGATCCCCTGGGGTTATGGAGAAAAGTACATTCTTTTTACTTCCCCACAAAAAGCACCTGGAATTTGTCTGCAATTTGGCAGGCCTAATTCACTCTGGAGGCACTTCTGTGCCTATAAACTTAATCCACTCTGTCCAAAAGGGAAACATTTTACCTGTTTTTAGATTCCCCATTATAGTGAATGGGGAACACAGACTTTCATTTTATACTGACTGGCTCAGGAGCCAAACTGCAGATTGTAGTGGAGAAGTACACAGTGTGATTCAGCCATGGTTCAGAATTTTGAAAACAGCAACATAGATAACAGATATCTTGGGACCTGTGCACAAACTCCAAGCAACTACTGCAGAGCGGCTGAGATGCAGGCTTCAGGAAACAGGCAGGGAGTCAACACCCAATGGTAGTTTGTAGAAAATGTGTGTGAGTTGCAAAACCCAGTGGCGTAGCGTGGGGGGTGCAGGGGGGGCCGGCCGCACCGGGCGCAACATCTGGGGGTTAGGGTTAGGGGGCGCAAATCCACAGGTTAGGGGGCGCAAATCCACAGGTTAGGGGGCACAAATTACTTGCCTTGCCCCGGGTGCTGACAACCCACGCTACGCCACTGGCAAAACCACAGTGGGTTGCAAAAGCACACTAGTGTTGCATCCAGAAATGGTCAGTAATCACAAAGTTGATTTAAAAAAAATAAACAGATAGTGTACATAAGGAATACAGAGCTTTGTAGATGCTGCTTTCATTTATTCTAAAACTAGAAAGACTTTAAAGATCACAGATATGTAAAAAGTGATAATCCAGGATGAAGGTAAATATAAGCAAATTTTCTAGACATATATACTATTTAAATACCCCACCCCAATGAATATAAATCAAGAATTATTGGAATAAATAAGTGTTAACAGTAAGAGAGAGATGGAATTTGACTGAGGCATTCTTGAAGGGTCGGTGGGAAAACAAGTTCAATTTCATAGGCATAAGGTTTGACATTCAGATTGTGTACCTTCTTCATCTGCAAGGTAAACTGGTGCAAGAAATGCAAAAGAAATATGGCAGTCACTTTTTCCAAATGATGTTGCCTTAGTGAAAAAAGCTTCTGCCAATATATTGTGCGGTTAAAGGTACTTGAAGCAAAAATTCTGTTACAGAATTTCATAAGACAGTGACAGGTCGGAGCTGCTCCAACTGAGTTTCCAGTGCAGTTCGTTCTTTGTGAACTTCCTAGATCATGCAAACAAACAAACAAAAATCAGAATATAGCCCTTAAAGGCATAAACGCATAAAAACAATCTTGTCTTATGATGCAGACTTATAAAGTCCACTTTTGCAATCACTCCATAATTAATATACTTATAGCACTCACGCCCAAGTAAACTGATGTTACAACACTACATACTTTACACTCAATTAGTGGCTTGGGTGCAGCAGTATTGCCTAAATGTCCCACTGACATTCCCCTATGCCCTGAATGCAGGGCCTGGAATCATCAGTCAGTTTAAATCTGGGTGCTTAAGGAATTAAACACAACAGTGTATTAAAGTACACAAAGCTTCCAGAAGATGGCTTATTTGAGATGCCACAAACATTAGGCTAGCTCTCGTCAACTGATTTGCCCAACATTATTAATTTGAATCTTTTTTCTTTCAACTCATACAAATATAAAATTCACTGACTGGAATATATTAGGCCAAGCACCTAACTGAGAACATTTTGTCACCACTTGGCAGAAAAGCCAGAACTATCTTTTATGTTCCAAGATTACAAAGAAGGTGGGATGGGTGGGGAGGAGAAAGCTGGCTCCAGAGTTCTACAGCAGATTTCTACTCACAAATGGGGCGGTCTGGGATACTGGCTTCCCTTTCCCTCTGCAGTCCCCTAAAAATATGATCAAGATGGTTGAGGGGGAACCCTGGAGCAGCATGGGGCTGCAGGGGAATGGTGGAGGGATTGGCTAAAATCTGTACTTTAGCTTCTGCTGAATCCAAGCTCCTTCCATTTGTGAAAGGGCGCTTTTGGGTCTAACTCGCAGCCCCCACAGCTTAGAGTGCAAGTGATCCTGCTGCTCTCATATTTCAAGATGGGAGAGAGGGCATTTGCCTCGGCAAGGTGCACACACTTTGTGTTTTTTTTTTTTTTTTTTTTGGGGATGAGAAAGTTCCTGCAATATAGGAAATGAATTTAATTTTAAAATTGTCCTCTCTTTCAAGAAAAATCTCCAAAACAGAATAGTTTTAACTTGTCATTTTTCTGTATTCTGCACCAAAAAAGGTAATTACACTATAATAGACACAGAGAACATAAGACTTTAACTAAAAACCATCCTGCATTACAACTCAATTCAATCTCTACCTTCCACTTCCTCCACTCCAGTCAGATGAGAAAGGATGCCAAATCCCAAGTTTTTAAGTACAATATATTTTATTGGAGGATACTAGTTATGTGCTTTTGAGTTGAATGTAGGTTATTCATAAGATATAAATTTTCAGAACAAAAGCAGTATGATAGATTCTTCGTAATTTGGGATTTGGCATCCCCTCTCATCTGATTAGAACAAAGGAAACAAAAGGCAAAGATCAAATTGAGCTACAATGCAGGATGATTCAAGAAATAATTCTCGTTGTTAAATAAATTTTTATTCATATTTGCACATATTTACAAGGAAAACATAAACAAAAAATCCACCACATACCTTATACAAATTATATCCACTTCACAAATCATAAATAAGATACATAACTAAGTTAGTCTCAACGGAACCTTGGACTTCCCTCCACTCCTTTGGTAAGTATCGAATAAATTATATTGTCGCATACTTTTTAACTCTTTCACATAGGCCTTTCCCGCTGTTAGAGTTATTTCAACCCCGCCAGTGTCACCTGAGATTTAGATTCCATATACATTAAATATTTCTTCCAATTATCATGAAATTTCTGTTCGTCTTGGTCCCTTAATCTTCCTGATATTCTATCAAGCTCAGCATAATTTATCATTTTAACCTGCCAATCACTTATGTTGGGTATTACTTCTAATTTCCAGTTTTGTGCTAACATAATCCTTGCAGCTGTCGTAGCATATAGAAACAAGATCTTGTCTTCTTTTTTAATTTCTTTACCAACCATTCCTAACAAAAAAGCTTCTGGCTTTTTGGGAAATGTATATTTCAAGATTTTTTTAAGTTCATTATAAACCAATTCCCAAAAGCCTCTCACCTTGCAACACGACCACCACATATGGTAGAGGTCACCTTCTACCTCTCTGCATTTCCAGCATCTTTTTTCCTTCAACTTATAAATCTTCGCTAATTTCACTGGTGTGTGATACCACCTGTAGATCATTTTCCACAGGTTTTCCTTTAGTGCCGTGCATGCCGTAAATCTCATATTCTTGTTCCATAGTTCCAACCACCTCTCAAAGTCGATGTTATATCCAATGTCTATCGCCCACTTAATCATGGCCTCCTTCACCTCCTCATCTTTTGTATACCACTCCAGCAAAATATCATACATCCTTGACAGTGTTTTGTTCTTACCTTCTATAACTTCTACATTAAATTTAGATTTTTTATCTTCAAATCCTACTTTCTTTTTGTCTTCTTTTAGCAAGTCATTTACTTGGTGGTATTGCAGCCACCCTGTAAATAGATTTTTGATCTCTTCATATGGTCTAAGTTTAATCCCTTGCTCTGTCTTCCAAGTTAGTTCTTCATAGGTGGCATTCTTCCCTCCCATGTTTATTTTTTTTATAGTTAACACCTCTATTGGTGAAATCCACCAAGGTGTCTTCCTTTCCAATATATTTTTATTTCTTTCCCATACTTGGAATAATGGTCCCCTAAAGATATGATTTAGAAAGCCTCTATGAACTTTCACCTTTTCGTACCACAGGTACGAGTGCCACCCGTACCTGTTATCGAAACCTTCCAAGTCCAAGATGTCCCTATTTTCCAATCTTATCCAATCCTTCAGCCACAATAAACACGCCGCTTCATAATATAAACTTAGATCCGGTAGAGAGAATCCCCCTCTTTCTTTTTTGTCCACCAATATTTTCATTTTTATTCGTGGTCTTTTGCCTTGCCAGATGTATCTCGCTAAGGCTCTTTGCCACTCTTTACACTGCTTTAGACCTTTTAATACCGGAATGGTTTGGAACAAAAATAACATTCTGGGGAGAACATTCATTTTGATAACCGCTATCCTCCCCAGAAAAGATAACCTCAATCTCTCCCAGATTTCAAGATCTTTCTTAATATTCTTCCAAGTGACTTCATAATTATCCTTATATAGGTTAATATTTTTCGTTGATATCCACACTCCAAGGTATTTCACTTTCTTTGCTGTCATAATTCCCGTCTTTTGTTCTAGTTCTAGAATATCTTCCTTAGTTAAATTTTTAGTCAACATTTTAGTCTTATTTTTATTAATCTTGAGGCCTGACACCGCTCCAAACTCTTCAAATTTTTGCAAGGCTTCTTTCATACTATTTTTCGGGTCTTCTAGAGTTAATACAATATCATCCGCGAAGGCTTTTATCTTATGTTCTTTAGTCCCTACCTTAATCCCTTTCACTTCCGCTGCCTCTCTCAGTCTCTTAGTAAGTACTTCAAGTACTGTTATAAATAACAGAGGGGACAGGGGGCAGCCTTGTCTAGTCCCTTTAGATATGTCAAAAAATTCTGATGTCGAGTTATTTATTATTAGCTTAGCTTTTTGTTCATTATAGATAGCTTCTATACCTTTTCTAAATCTTTCACCCAGCCCCATCATTTTTAGATTTTCTGTCAGGAAGCACCAAGAAACGTTATCGAAGGCCTTTTCGGCATCAATGAAAATCAAAGCGGCTTGCTTGTCTATTCTGGTTTCCAAATATTCAATGATATCTATCACATTTCTTACGTTGTCCTTCAATTGTCTCCCTGGAAGGAAGCCTGTTTGATCTTTATGGATTCTGTTATTTAATACTTTTTTTAATCTTTCTGCCATTACATCCGCAAACAGTTTATAGTCGTTATTTAATAACGAAATCGGCCTATAGTTTTTCACCTCTAAGGCATCCACATCTTTTTTAGGAATTAATGTAATATAGGCCTCCTTCCAGGTGTTCGGGGTCTTTCCTTCTTTTAAAATATTATTCATCACTTCACATAGGATTGGGCTTATTTGATCACTTAATACTTTATAAAATTTGGCTGACAGACCATCTGGCCCCGGCGCTTTACCAATTTTCATCTTTGATATTGCCTTCCTTACCTCCTCCTCTGTAATCAGCTGATTTAATAATTCTTTTTCTTCGGTTGATATCTGTTGTAAATGATGTTCTTTCAGATAGCGTTCTATATCATAGCCTGTCTCCTTACCTCTTTTATATAGATCCTTATAGTATTTCTGAAATAACCTTTTTATTTCATTTGGGTCTTCCACTATCTTGTCTCCATCCCTTATCCTACAGATCATATTTTGTTTTTTCCTTTCTCTTAGTTGCCAGGCCAAATATTTCCCTATTTTATTAGCAGATTCAAAACTCTTCTGTTTTAACATTTTAACTTTCCACTCAATCTCCTGGTTTACTATCATAGAAAATTGGGCTTGTAATAACTTTATATTTTGTTTTATAGTCTCATCACCTGGCTTGATAGTTAATTGTCTTTCATTCTCCATTAACTGTACTAAAATCTCCTCCTTCTTTTTCTCTTTTTCTTTTCTTTTATGGCTGTTTTTCTGGATTAGAAAGCCCCTCATGACGGCTTTCCCTGCATCCCAAACCGTTTCTAAAGCTGTCCCTTTATTTAAATTCCACTTGAAGTACTCTTCAATTGTTTCTTTTGCCCTAATCACTATCTTTTGATCATTAAATAGAGATTCGTTCATTCTCCATCTAGGTACTCTAGCCTCTTTACCCTTTAACTCTAAATATACTGGATTATGATCAGATATAATCTGTGGGAGAATTTCAGATTTGATTAAGTTCTGTATCAATTCCTTAGTGATCCAAATACCATCTATTCTCCCCCAACTCTGGTTAGGATTTGAGAAGAAAGTATATTGTTTTACAGTAGGGTTTTTGAATCTCCACGCATCAATTAATCCCATATTGTCAACCAAATCAAAAAAAGTCCGCGGTAACTTGCCTTCCTTAATCTCTTGTTTTCTTGTTGAACTATCCAGGTTTGGTGACACCACCCCATTAAAGTCACCCATCACTATCATTTTTTGATCCATCCACTCTGTTAACTTACTACCTAATTCAGAGAAAAAGACTGCTTTTCTGTCGTTAGGTGCGTATAGTCCGACGACAATAATCTTTACTCCTTGAAACATAATCTGTACTACAATCATTCTCCCTTGTTCATCTTTATACAGTAATTTTGGATGAAGTTTTTCCTTTATATATAGAACCACTCCTCGTTTCTTAACTCTATCTGAAGCCACAAAGTCCAATCCTAATCTCTTATTGCTTAAAATTCTCTTATGCTTTCTTATTACGTGAGTCTCTTGTAGGCAGATTAAGTCGAGGTTCTTTTTTAGTAAAATATGCGCAATCTGGTTCCTTTTATTTTTATTGTTGAGTCCATTCACGTTCCATTCACGCATTTGCCTCGGCAAGGTGCACACACTTTGGTTTGCTTCCTGTATTTAACAGTGTCGACAGAGGCATATGACATAGGCTTCAGAGAGCTTCATGGCACGTCTAAACATAGATCCCTACTTGAAGTGTGCTCCTTACCTTCAGCTGTTGCTGGAGTTCACTGTTCAACCGAGCTAGGACCACGTTCGCTTCTTTATTTTTACGGATAGCTGTCTGAATAGCTTTCTTCTGTTTTGAAGACTGCCTGCCGGAGAGTAAAGACAAACCACTTTCAGAAAATGCATCGCAGGGCCTTCCTGCTGTTTGGTAAAAAGGGATGCATTATGATACTTACACCTGAGACTAATTAAAATCAAAATGGGGTGGGGGGGAGGAAATGCATTTACAAAAGAGAGTTGCTATGCAGAAATAAATATTTATGAAATCAGGGCATTCAATAAGAGATCCTGATCTTGTGGAAATCAGAAATGGAAGGAAGAAATTGTAGAGAATTGTAGAGTTAGAAGGGACCCTGAGGATCATCTAGTAAAACCCTCTGCAATGCAAGGATATGCAGCAGTACCATACAAGGATCGAACCCGCAACCTTGACGTTATCAGCACCATACTGTAACCAACTGGCTATCCAGGCATTTTAATAGCGCTATCTGTAGGCCAGAATTCATTTACTATGTTAACCTGGCTCAATTTCCTCATTAAAGCTTTCCCTATATACCACTGAACTTAGATCAGCTCAAATGGAGGGATCTCCAGTCTAACATTGCCCTCCTACTACATGACCTGACATGGACAATGGCACGCTTTTATGGATCAACACAGCTGTCCCCTATATATTAAGGGGGAAACTCACCTTAATAGGTCTAAAGACAGCACCTGTGTTTAACTTTCAGTACAAACAGTCATAAATGCGTTTTTCTGTTTAGTATAAGGAATGAGAAATATATTTTAAAATGTAAGAAGAGCCCTGTTGGATCAGATCAAAGGTCCATCTGGTCCAGCACTCTATCCCCACAGCTGCCAGTTAGATCAAAGAATCTAGTTCAACCTCCTGCAATGCAGGAATCTCAACTCAAGCATCCATGACAGGTGGTCATTCAACCTCTGCTTAAAAACCTCCAATGAAGGAGAGTCCACAACCTCCCGAGGGAGTCCGTTCCACCGCTGAACAGCTCTTACTAGAAGCATCTTATTAGACGTTTGTGGGAAACCTAGAAGCAGGACCCAACTTTTCAAAGTACAATAATCTATTTGAAGTCCTCTGCTACTCGTGTTCACCAGAAATAAATAGCCATCATGACTACTGATATTATCTTTGATTTTTAAAAAGCAAGTTTTTTGTTTCTGTTTTACTAGCATATCTGCACCTACTAGTATTTCCCCTATGGAAACCTTATTAAGAACATTTGCATACCGATATGTTTGCTGCCCCACCTTTATTAGTTAATATTTTCATGGGTTTTTTCCCCACCTGAGCGATAGAGGTAGTTTGCATGTTACGAAGCAGTAGTAAAAGCATAAACAAAACTCATTTGTACTCCCCTGCTTCTTTGTAGCATGCAAGAGACCAAAGTTATGATGTTACAAAGTAAAACAGAATTTCCAGTATGAGTCTTTAGATTTTGTACATCCATCTGTTCTACTTTTTTTTAAGTGAATGTGTTAGCAATTTTCATCTTGAGAGAAAACCAAGAAACTGGAAAAATGGGGGAAATATAGGCTAGATAAGCAGAATTGTTCCTGAGAGAAGCCTTTTATGATTTTCTGCAAGGTGTTAGCAGCTCTTAAATGACAACGTGATCAAAGGCAGATACATTTGTTTTAAAAACAGCACAAAGTCCATGTGAAAAAAGTGGAGTTAGCTTTCCCACTCTCTAAAAAGAGAGGTGACAATTTGATCTTTGGAAGAGAATCCCAATGATTTTTCCAGAAAGTCTTCCCCCTGTTTCTTCTCTGCCCTCCGCCACATCCTTCAACACTCTAGCTGAGGAAAACGAAAATATGCTGATTTGACTGATAAGTAAACTTCAGTCATTTACTGTTCTCAAAATAGGACTAATTTGTTATGCCAGCAGCAAATGCATCTGTTTTGAAAGAGTCAATTAGGCTCTACAAACAACACTAATACTTTCAGATCACTTAAAAACTCTTAGGAAGAGTTCCAGCCTTCCACATTACTTGCCAGAAATGCATACTTCAGAAGGGTGTGACTTTATACCACCATTTTTCAGGTACTATATGGGATTGGAAAACTTTTTTTAAAAAAAATAAAAATTGGCTGCATGGATTCAATGGCCAGGTAGTTATTCCTTCATTGTACTGATTCCAAAACACATTTCAACAGCCCTCAAAATCATGGAGCCAGAACACTAGAACAGGTATCAAAGTTCATCTATTCAGTCTCTTGCCATACACCAGGATTTTCCGCCTACATCTCTCCATAGATTAACTGTCCTTTTTCCAGATTCCCGCCCCTGCCCACCCCTAATCCACAGAAGAGTATTTCAGAAGGCTAGATGTCTTTTTCAGCGAGTCTGCATGCTCTAAGTACTAAGAAAAAACAAGTGAGTTGCATAAGCTGTGTCAGCATCTGGTGGTTGTGAATTGCCCAAACAAAATTATTTTCAAACTTCACATCTGGAAGACAGTAGAAGGAAGTGCAGCTCACTTGCACTTTTTCCACATTCCGTTTTTTTAGAATGCTTTATATCCCTCCATGTTGCCACAAAGCCCTCTCCCCAATTTCTCATAAAAGTCAGCCTTTTTACTTTGGGATTGTATGGTGGGATTTGATGGCAGGCAAGGAAGGGGCTACACTTTTCGTGGGAGAAAGTTCCTGGTTCTCTAGCGTCTGGCTTTCAGGCCGGAATTTCCTGCGAATCGGTTTTGATGGTGGTTGAGTAAGCAACACCTCCTGTGGGGGGGGGGGGGAGAGAGAGCAAGGATTAAAATAACTATGGATGATTCATTAGGAAAACAACAAAGCCATCAGAATCTCATAAACAATTTTTTTCGGACCCAAAGAGTATTGTTTACTTTGGCTCTGTCTATCCTCATTCCGTAGACCAATTTAATTTATCTCTGTTATGGCATCATCTCTTAGGAACTAGTATATTCATACCTGGAGTTCCTCAGGAATTAAAAGAAACCAAAAAATCAGTGCAGCTTGAAAGGTTCCATTCACTATGTTGATTCAAAATGCCATCCAAACATAGATAAA